>NW_027122170.1:3600000-4331011 GCF_030686945.1 Centruroides vittatus | reverse complement strand
GAGATGTCTTCTGGGACCGATTAGCGCAGAAAAAGTCCAAGATTATACTCACGACGAATCGGAATTCGGATAGTTTGCGTTAGATCCTACCGGAAATTGCTAGAACGTTCCAACTGTATTTGCAGTAGAGACGACCGACCCGAAACGAAGAAACTCTCTTACGTGTAATTTGTATTTGTACGACAGTAAATTAAAGACACGCCGCACGTAGCCACGAGGAAAAGGCACTCGAGCCAGAGTCGTAACAAGTGTTTCCTTCTAGAGCAATTTACCCTAACGTGTACGTCACATAAACGCAACGACGGCATTTAAGAGTTTCGTACAAAGAAATTGCCAACGAGTCGATCAAAACACAAGAGAAACGTACGAAGAAGCGAAACGTGCCCACATCCCAACTCGCCATTCGGGACACGAACGTTTAACTGGCACAAAGCATTGGCAGATCGACTGTACTCAGAAAAGACCACCTCGTGGAAAGAGACAAAGAGCCTAAGGAAAAGAATTCTTTGTGTCCAGCCTGTATAGATAACTGTTAAGTGTATTAGTATTAGATGTGTTTGCAGACAATTTAATTCTGACAAAATAAGCCATTGAAAAGCGTTGTAAGTAGTACATAAATTGCATGGAAAAGTCGGAGGTCAAAGGGCGAAAGTTTTGACCTGTCCAAGGAACATCCCATGCTTCGGAATACGGTCTCCGTCCATCAATGTTACCAGAGTATATTTCAGTTAAAATTACGAGGAATTCTATTTAAACTTAGTATTAAATAATTTTTAATTGAATTTCTATAAATAATCCTTATTCTTTGACCGTGTTTATAAAATATAAAAGAATTAATTACGAAAATAAACCAATGAGCAAATACTTAATCCGTTTCCGGCGCTTCGGTCGCTTTCCAATGTGGCGGCTCGTTTAAAAGTCATTTGGGATCCTGATTCACAAGCGACGTCTGTTCGGAGAAAGAGCATACAAGGCTAACGTCTCCATATAAACCAGGAAGAAGAAGAAGAAGTCACAAGCGACGGCACATTTAAACGCAAATACATTGTTACCAAATTTCCTAATATTTCGTTTGTTCAACGCCATTTTAAAAGCACATAAGGAAGAACATATAAAATTAACACGAAATAAACTTGAAAAATCTTTTAAAAAATATCATAAATCTTCCGATAAACTAATTCGAGCTTAAATTAATCCTTAAATTCTACCGAGAAAAGCAAAATGCCTTTTTAAATCTAAAAGATTCGAATCCGACCATCGAACGATGTCTTCTGGGACCGATTCTCCAAGTAATATTAAATAAATTCTTACGTCTAGGGTCAATATGGACTAAGACTTACCTCAAAAATCTTCAGTCTTCTCCGCAACAGTCCGCAAACCGCAAAAAAATCCAACGCAATCCAAGAGCACAAGAAAAGCACGTCCGACCACAACCAGAAACACAATCGAACTGCGAATCGTCATGCGTGACGTTTTTCGAACAAACGTTAAAAGACGCGTCAACAATGTTCGAATAACGTAAAAATTCGAATTTAAAAAATCAATTTTATTTTTTTTAATTAATTTATATATATATTTTTTTTTCTTTTTAAATTTTGCTTCAGTCATTTTCTTGTGTTCGGAATTTGATAAATAAATTATCTTCTGCATTTACATAGTGCAGAATGTCCAACGTGGAGATCTTTTTCAATTCTACGTCTGGAGGCTTGACCATCTCCGAAAATCGCCCGAAATTCGTTTGAATAAACATCTTTTTCGTTCATTTTCGGCCATGGCGTGAAATAAATCAAATTCCTAGGATTTCGCCCAATATTATTTCGATTTTCGGAAAGATTTCTCGGTCGCCGTCGGGGTTGCCGGTTTCGCGGATTAATGTAACATCAAACTGGATAAAGTTAATATTAAAAATACCGAAAAACCTTTATAATACGGCCAAACGAAAATGAAGTCCGACACATAGGATTTTTTTTAAAGCCAGAAATTCGAGGAGAAAGAATGGTGCTTGTCCCTGGCTCAATCTGTTTATCCTATGTGTCGGACTTCATTTTCGTTTGGCCGTATTATAAAGGTTTTTCGGTATTTTTAATATTAACTTTATCCAGTTTGATGTTGCATTAATCCGCGAAACCGGCAACCCCGACGGCGACCGAGAAATCTTTATGTATCGTGGCAAAACAAAAGAACAAATTGTTGAATATAGTAAATGTCATAAACAAAGATGATACAAATATGTTAAACAAACTTGATGTTGCAGGTGTAATTTATAAATTATCTTGTACTTGTCCACAAACGAAGTCTTACGTTGGAGAAACCGGAAGGAAGTTGGAAACACGTTTAAAAGAGCACGAGGCAGCAATAAGATTAAAATGAGAAGAATCGCCGTGGTACCTACATTATAAAAATAAATTTTGTAAAATAGATAGAAATAATGTAAAAATACTTTATAAAGAAGAAGATTGTTTAAAACGTAGAATAATAGAACATTTTTGTATAAAAGAATATGCAAATTTAATTAACCTGAATGACAGTATGCAGATAGATGCATGCTGGGAAAACATCACCCAGCATAAAAGGAATGGGTTACCGAGACTCAACTACCCACTGATGAGGCGTTGCGAAATGCATTTGGGAAATGAAATAAAGAAGTTGATCAAAGTATAGCATTTTTTCGTTCTTTATTGTCTAAATAACTCACTCGAAGTCGGAGCTAAAGAGTAGTTTATTTTACTTGGATTATAACCTAAAGTTTTTTAGTGTTTTTAAAGAATTAATTTGTTTTAGTTGTGCTTGGTCTTAATACTGTATTTTATATTGTACGGGTATTATTCACCTGCTGAGATTGTATGGAAATTTGGCTCGGAGATTTGATCGATTGATGTGATATTTAATTTTTAAGTTTCTTGAAAATTACAAGATTTGTTTTTTGATACAATAAATTTTGTTGTAATCCTGATGTCTTGCTTTACTCCAGAATCATAGCCAATCATGGGCCGAATTCGCAAACACTACGTTACTAAGAGAAATGTGTTTATTAAAGCAATTGATAATTTATTTCCAATTAATAATTAATTAACAACCCCAATATTGTATTATGCATTAATATTAATTGTAGTTAAACGCAAGCGTTTTCTTTTTACGAGAAGTACAGTCGTCATCTCAGCTTTTTTGTTGATGTTGATCGGAAGTATCAGCAACATTCTCATATTTTTTATTTTTATCATAAGAAATTGCTATAGATGACAAAATATGTTATTAATTAACTGATAATTTGTTTTAGCAGGTCACGTTTGTTCAGTCAAGTACCGAGCGACTGTTTGCCAAAATTTGTGTTCGAACACCGAATTGTTCGAGTACCGAGATATAGCCGTATTTCGTTCGTTATTTTACTCATGATTAAAAAAGTTTAATAACACTTATCTAAAAGTGTTTAAATAAACTTTATTAAATACGAAGGTTAATCTATAAGTATAAAAACAAAACATAATGACGGTCTGAAAGCAACGACAACAGCATCGGTGAATAGAAGAGCTAGTGCAAGGAAGAAAAAATTATACTATCAGTTTTCATTAAAGCAAACCCGACAAAAGGCACAAAACAAACTGAAAATTTCAATATTCTAAAATCTATGGGCAAATTTTAGACGACACACGTGCTTGCTTGAATAAAAAGAAAATCGAATAACGGAGTTTACACTTAAAAATTGTGAAATTTTGTACGGATTTTCCAAACTGTGTCAGAGCGAAACCGAAAGTCGTATTTTACGTGGGATATCCCCAATTTTCCTACCGTGTTAGAGAGAAACCGTGTTGTAGAAGTTACCGTGTGGTATGAGAAATACCTGCAATTTAATGTTATTCCACTTTTAAACGAAAAACTATTATTTTGCCAATTTCTTTCAAACTTCACTTTCACTTCAGTTCCGTTCATACGGAGGTTCTAACCCTTGGTCTTATCCCCCAAAATTGACGCTCAAGTAAGTATGAAGCAGCCTATATGGCAATAAAGAGCTCTGGCACAGTTCTATGCTTACCAGATAATCACAAAACACTACCTCCATCCATATCTTCCCATCATACTCAATGTGCAAACTGAAAATCGTGAACACTATAACCATATATATACGTAGGGTCTAACTCATAATCCCTCGAGTTAACTGGAAAAGACTCGTCTTAATTTCTTCCATATACACTCTGGTGAACGTATACCCTTCGAGTGTTATATTTGTTTAAATATTTCTTGTCGCTTCCCATTTTCTGCCGTCTTGTTTATTACTATCCACGTACAGAACCACCATATCGGCTCTTCAGTCCGATGGTCTTGATTTTGTAATTCTGGACTCATCTACAATATATCAGACTTTCGGTTTCAACATCAACTGTTAAACTCAAAAATTCCTATCGACACATCGGAGAGGTCGCAACCGTCGTATTCAGCCTAAAACGTGAACGGCGGGTCGATAAATCCCCAGAAATTTTTCAAAGGATGGTCCGTCCGAATATGTCGGGCCCCGTCCCTCACCACTCGGTCGCCCCATTGTGGGACTGGTTAAACCCATAATAGGATTGCTTACGGCAGTGGCGTGCCGTCATTGGAAGCGCTGGAAGCAGCGCTTCCACCGAATTTTCTAAAATATAAATTTTTTATATTTTAACGTAGTTTGAATTAATTAAAATTAATATTTTATTATAATTGCATTATGTATCTTATTACAAATTTCTATACTACATGTGAAATAAATGATAAGATTCAGTGGCGTGCCGTGTTTGATGGCAGGGAAGCTGCGTTGCTGTAAAAAGCCGACTTCTAGAGGCAATCAGTTAATTGCGCGTCAGTGATGGTCTAGGGCAGGGATGAGCAACCTGCGGTCCTCGGGCCGCATTCATATATTTTGCGGCCCGCGACGCATAAAATGTGAATAAATATATCAATTTTCCAGCTTAAGACAGTTCTCGATGAACAAAACCAGCTGCCATGATGCTTGTATGATGAAATATACGATAAGCACGAAGATCTTTAACGAGTTAGCGATACTGAAATACGAGCGAGATTTGTGCGCAGATAATTTCTTACCACACTAAATTTAACAGAAAAATTCATCACAAAACGATTATTTATGCTAATGTGTGAAATTCCATTTAATCCATGCAAGAAGTGTGATTACCAGAGCCCCTTCGGCCGCCAATTTAAAGTACTTTAATCTTTAAAATTGGCGTTTCCACTTCCCGGGACGAGGACCCAGGGGTTGGATTTGTGGGAAGCGAGTGTTCGGGTTGTTTCATTGTGTCGAATTACATACACAGAACGAGGCGCTTGATGTGTAAGTGCGTGAGTGCGAGAATTCGAGTAAAGCTTAAACGGTGTATATCTTCGTGTACAGTGATGTTATGTCCGTGTGTGTGTGTGTGCGTGTGATCGAAGAACATTTTCGGCATGTCTAAAAACAGAAAAACAGTAAATTACGTACGAGAATAAGATGTGTTGAAAATGAAACGAAAGAGATCTTACCATCGGAGACTTCGGAAAATATTCACTTTTACGATAAATGGCCACTTCGTCCTCTTCGTGGTAAAGTTGGGGAGGGAGAAGTATCTCCCTCCCAAATGTTCCTACAAAACACAAAGACAGTGAGAAAAGAAGAAGTTCATTCATTTATTATCTAAGCTCAACATTATTACCTGTATCAGCTAGTCTTTCTTCCCGAACAGTGTCATGAGGAGAGCGAAGGACCTGACCTAACCTAACCGGAAGCTCAATCCTCGTAACAGCTGTTTGGGAAGAAAGGTCGGTCAAATGTCACGTCCGGTGAGTAAACGTGTCACGTCCGGGTGGTCAGAATCGGGAGTCAAATCCGTTGTCGTCTATCGAGTGTCACGTTCGGGAGACAAGTCCGTGGGTCACGTCCGGGTAGGAGACAGTCACGTCCGGGAAAAGGTGTCGAGTCCGGGAGAAAAGTGTCGAATCCGGTCAGAATGTCGCATCCGGGTGCAAAGGACGAGTTGGGGAAAATCGAGGAGGATCACCGCCTAGGCCAAGGGAAACGCAGCCACCCGCAGCAACAAAACCGCGGTCCCTCGACTTCGGCGGCGCTTCCTCCGATTCTTCCCCGTTCCGACTTCCGAAAGACGATGGCGACGACGTCGCGAGCGTGGACGAAGAGGCAGACAACCCGAACATACGAAGTAACAACGAATTCCGAGAAACCTCGTAGGTGTTGTTACGCCGTACTTCTTCCACAACAAGGTCTGTGGCTGGCTGATCCCTGACGACCTTGGCCAAGTGGAATGGACTCAGAACTCTCCCGCCTCCGGGAGAGTGCCACGCCACACGCACTGGGGGAAGGTCGTCACCACCCGCTGCCTCTCGCTCGACGGTCTCCAACGACACCGAACATTCGGCAGAGACCAAGTCCACCACCGGATCCTCGAACGTCTCATCGGAGCCGTCCGAGGAACCCCCTCCCTCCGGCGCCACCGCATTCTTCCGTCGGAACCTCCGGCGAAACCACTCCAACATCTTCATTCTGAAAAAAAAAGTTTGCAATTAGTCGATTAAAACAAAAGCTTAAAAAAATTAATGTCTAAATTCTTCCGAGAAAAGCAAAATGCTCACCGCAGCTGCCTTTTTAAATCTAAAAGATTCGAATCCGAAGCGCAAACGGACGACCATCGAACGATGTGCCGAGATGTCTTCTGGGACCGATTAGCGCAGAAAAAGTCCAAGATTATACTCACGACGAATCGGAATTCGGATAGTTTGCGTTAGATCCTACCGGAAATTGCTAGAACGTTCCAACTGTATTTGCAGTAGAGACGACCGACCCGAAACGAAGAAACTCTCTTACGTGTAATTTGTATTTGTACGACAGTAAATTAAAGACACGCCGCACGTAGCCACGAGGAAAAGGCACTCGAGCCAGAGTCGTAACAAGTGTTTCCTTCTAGAGCAATTTACCCTAACGTGTACGTCACATAAACGCAACGACGGCATTTAAGAGTTTCGTACAAAGAAATTGCCAACGAGTCGACCAAAACACAAGAGAAACGTACGAAGAAGCGAAACGTGCCCACATCCCAACTCGCCATTCGGGACACGAACGTTTAACTGGCACAAAGCATTGGCAGATCGACTGTACTCAGAAAAGACCACCTCGTGGAAAGAGACAAAGAGCCTAAGGAAAAGAATTCTTTGTGTCCAGCCTGTATAGATAACTGTTAAGTGTATTAGTATTAGATGTGTTTGCAGACAATTTAATTCTGACAAAATAAGCCATTGAAAAGCGTTGTAAGTAGTACATAAATTGCATGGAAAAGTCGGAGGTCAAAGGGCGAAAGTTTTGACCTGTCCAAGGAACATCCCATGCTTCGGAATACGGTCTCCGTCCATCAATGTTACCAGAGTATATTTCAGTTAAAATTACGAGGAATTCTATTTAAACTTAGTATTAAATAATTTTTAATTGAATTTCTATAAATAATCCTTATTCTTTGACCGTGTTTATAAAATATAAAAGAATTAATTACGAAAATAAACCAATGAGCAAATACTTAATCCGTTTCCGGCGCTTCGGTCGCTTTCCAATGTGGCGGCTCGTTTAAAAGTCATTTGGGATCCTGATTCACAAGCGACGTCTGTTCGGAGAAAGAGCATACAAGGCTAACATCTCCATATAAACCAGGAAGAAGAAGAAGAATTCACAAGCGACGGCACATTTAAACGCAAATACGCCGGCCGATGTCGTCTTTGAAAGTTGGACTAAACGAAACGAAAATAAAATCTTACAGCTAGCTAAATTCTAATTAAAATCTTACTTGGTATAATGTAGGCGTCCAAAAGTCTTCTTAAAACCACGTTCCGGTAGCAAAAAACACAGCGAAAACAAGAGCACAGAGCGCACACGTCCGTCCGGCAAGCGAAAAACGTGCAAAGTGACGCAAAATCGTGTTGCAACAATAGAAACGGCAATTGTTGCCGTTTCTATGGAGATTAGAAAGCGCCTAACGAATTCGAATGCGATTGACGTAATGGATTCTTTTTCAATTTTAAGGCTAAATATCTGCATTTTTTACGTTTCTATCCCCCGAGTGACGACGGATTGGGATCGAGAGACTCCCTACCACCCTCCGCCTTCGGTTTCCATTCTCCACAAGGGGTTAGAAGCAAGATTTTCTATAATCGAACGTCATCTTTACCTCGCCACCCCCAAAACTAGAACAAATCATTCCTCTCGTTCGTCCAGTATTCTCCGATCGACCGACAACGCTATTGTTACCAAATTTCCTAATATTTCGTTTGTTCAACGCCATTTTAAAAGCACATAAGGAAGAACATATAAAATTAACACGAAATAAACTTGAAAAATCTTTTAAAAAATATCATAAATCTTCCGATAAACTAATTCGAGCTTAAATTAATCCTTAAATTCTTCCGAGAAAAACAAAATGCTCACCGCAGCTGCCTTTTTAAATCTAAAAGATTCGAATCCGACCATCGAACGATGTCTTCTGGGACCGATTCTCCAAGTAATATTAAATAAATTCTTACGTCTAGGGTCAATATGGACTAAGACTTACCTCAAAAATCTTCAGTCTTCTCCGCAACAGTCCGCAAACCGCAAAAAAATCCAACGCAATCCAAGAGCACAAGAAAAGCACGTCCGACCACAACCAGAAACACAATCGAACTGCGAATCGTCATGCGTGACGTTTTTCGAACAAACGTTAAAAGACGCGTCAACAATGTTCGAATTACGTAAACAAACTTCGATATTGCACTCACTCTCATAATAATATATACATATGTATGTCGTATTATTTTGCAGTCGTAGTCGTGGGGTCGAGTGTAGGGTTAGCAAGACAAAAGAAAATTGGAGACCATAAAAACACGTCCGTTCACTTTCAGGTCCTCACTCGAACTCTCCTTTATTCTTTATTGGTGTTGTTAACCTCATTCCAAAAGGGGCGAGATTAACAAAGTAAATTACAGAAAAATATACAAAAATATATACAAAATTTAAAATATGTTAAATGCCCCCCTCCTGAAAAGGCGACATCATGGAGCCTCAGGGAGGTTGGGCTGGGTGTTATACAATTTATCGGCTTGAACTCTAAAGTTGGTTGGATTATAATACGGTATAATTTTATCTACATTTACAATATCAGTTAATTTATTTAATGATTGGACAGGTCTGTCTATTTCTACGTTACAAGGAGATACTATCTTTAATATGGTGAAAGGTCCATGATACTTTGGAGCAAGTTTTCCTTGGTCGGGATGGAAAAAGGTTTGTAGTAGTATTTGGTCTCCTACTTTGAAGTTTGGAGTTTGGTGTTGACTATTATATTTATCTCTGTTTCTTTCATGAGCTATTTCAGTTCTTTCGGTGGCAATCTTACGTGCTTCGCTGAGAGAGGGATAATTCAAGTTGTCAGGTGAATCGGGGATTTCTCCGTACATTAAAAACATTGGAGGGAATCCTGTTATAGTATGAGGCGTTTGATTGTATTCTTTCACAACGTCACGTAACATTTGAGTCCAGGATCGTTTTGGATTCTCTGAATATTTTATTCTTAGTCTAGAGACAAGTGTGGCGTTTAGTCTCTCAACTATCCCGTTGTGCTGAGGTCGCTGAGTACTTGTTAGATGTTGTTTGATTCCATTCTTTTCTAAATATCTTCTGAATCTAGAGGAGGTAAATGAAGGTGCTCTATCTGTTAGTAGACGTTTCGGGCTGCCTGTCTGTAATATTTTGCCTAGACAATCTATGTAGGCGTTTATAGAAGTAGATTTGGATGGAAAACACCAAGCAAACCTAGAAAAGTGATCGATGGCAACATGAAGGTAGCCTTTAGTAGATCCGTATCTTTGCATTCCAGAGACAGTGTCCATAGATAACATGTCAAATGGAGCTTTTGATGAAGGTAAATCACCTAACAAGCCAAACCTTTTATGGTTGTATGTCTTTGCTTTCTGACAAGCATCACAATGTTTAACAAACTCTACAACATCGTTGATGACATTCGGCCAATAGTAACGTGGACTAATTAGTTTCAGCATCTGTGTTATACCTGGGTGACCATAGTGTGCATGTGCCCTGGATAGCACCTTGTATTGAAGCGATGGAGGTATGACTTTCTTTGTAAATCCCTTCTTTCTGATACAGATTACATCTTCACGATCTCGGAAGAATTTGGGTGAGGTGAGTAATGAGGTATCCTGGTTGGAAAGGACTTCCTCAGTGGTAACAAAATGGCTCACGGGGGCTCTGGATAAATAATCAGCTTCTACATTCTGGCTTCCCTTCTGATGTTTAATATCATACTGATACATGCTTAGTTTCAAAGACCATCTAAATAACCTTCCAGATGGGTTTTTTATACCTTTCAGCCACTGTAAAGCCTGATGATCAGTGTGTATGGTGAAATAGATATCATGAAGATAAAAGTGAAACTTTTCAATAGATGCTACAATTGCAAGGCATTCTCTCTCACTAATGGTGTAGCTTTTTTCATATTCACGTAAGGACCTGGAGAAATAGGCAATAGGAAGTAATCCTTTAACAGGGTGTTCCTGTTTCAAGATACTCCCTATACCATCTCCGCTAGCATCTGTATAAAGATGTGTAGGAAGCAAAGGGTTATACATGTTTAAGATGGGTCTGGAGATAAGTGCTCTTTTTAATTTCTCAAAAGATTCTTGACATTTAGTCGTCCAAACCCAGTTTTGATTTTTCTTTAGGAGCTTATTTAGAGGAGCTCTTAAATTTGCATAATTTGGAATAAATCGATGGTAATGGTTTATGGACCCTAAAAAGCCCTGTAATTGTTTGATATTGGTTGGACATTTTAACTTTTGTATTGTTTCTATATTTGGTAATGAGGGGGAGTAACTTTCTGGTTTGATGTTGAACCCAAGATAATTAATTTCAGATCTAACAAACTGACATTTTTTAAGATTTAAGTAGAGACCCTCCCTTGAACATAATTCAAATACTTGTGTTAAATGTTTTAGGTGTTCGTCCACGTTCTGACTAAAAATTAACAAGTCATCAAAATAATTGATGAGAAAAGGAAATCTATATTTATTTAGGATATTTTTTAGAACTAGCTGAAAAATCTGGGGTGAAGTCTTTAGGCCAAATGGTAAACGATTCCACTGGAAATGACCAGAATTCGTTACAAAGGCAGTTAGTTCTTTGTCTTCAGAATGGAGAGGAACCTGCCAATAGGCTGACAGAATATCTACCGTAGAAAATATTTTCGCACCTATAAGTCTATCCAGTAGCTCATCTATTCTGGGAATAGGTTCATTGTTAACTTTAATCCTCTCGTTTAATTTCCTATAGTCCATACATAATCTAGTTTTTCCCTCATCTCTTTTCTTGGCTAATGTGACTGGGGCAGCGTAAGGGGACGACGATGGTTCAATCAATCCCGACTTTAGCAATAGTTCCACCTGTCTATCAATCTCTTCCCTATCACGGTAAGATGCTCTGTAAGGTTTTAAAGTTATGGGTCTTTCGTCTTTAAGTAATATTCTAGGGGAAGCTATTTTTAGGGCTGGCACTGAAAACTTCTCAGCAGAAAAAACTTCCCGAAATCCTAAAACAATGCTCTTTAGCTTCTGCTTCTGATCATCCTTCAGATTAGGGTTAACAACATCCCTAATGTTAAAAATATTTAACAGAGATTCCTTTAAGGAAGTAGAACTATTCCTACCCCTACAAGTTCCTGCTGCATTTTGAGCCAAAGGAGGTGGGAAGACAAGGTTAGGAGCCTGAGGGGTCTCCTTCTGATCTATCTTATATAAGCTATTACTATTTTTACTTATTCTATTACAAAAATGATTAATGTCTCTACTATAGTAACTATTTGTGGAACTAGAGTGATTTGAACGTACTTCAAAAGTATTAGGATCTAATGCTAGGATAGTCTGATTTTGGGAGATCTGATTAAGACTAGAATCTATGACAAGACTAAATTTTCTAATGTCTGGATAAGATAAAATTAAATAAGGGAAATACCTGGATACTACATGTAAAGTAATGTTTTTTGTCAGGTTTCCAATCTTAAGAGGGATTGATACATTAGCCATGCTTGTGGTAGATCCTGCAGCTGTAGTGATAATCTTCACATCCGATTGGTATTGAAAGTATTTGGATAAAGTATCTAATAGTTTTTGGGATATAAGGCTGATGGAACTTCCTGTATCGATGAGCGCAGGCATCGTCTTGTTCTCCATTGAAACAGTTAGTAGTAGTCAAGATGGTGAAGTTGGTTCTGCCTCATTTGCTTCAGATACCTTGTGGACGTCTCTGTGAATAGGAGCTGAATATCTTTGGGGACAGTCTCTTCTCCAGTGCTGTGCTGGTAATCCCTGCTGATAGCAAAAACGGCAAGGGGATGGCGGTCTGCTCATGTGATGTACCAAATTTCTGTACTGGGGTTGACCCCGTGGTGGAATCCAAGATGGCGTCGTTTTCTTTGTGTGCGGCCATGACAGTATCTGGTTTTTGGCAAAGTGTTGGGATCCTGTGTAATTTTCTCGATTCGGTTTAGTTGCCGGATGATTTTCTTTCTGGGTCTTCGGCGGATGATCTGCTTCTTCTTGAATTTTTATTAACTTAGTAGCCTTCTGAAGCCATTCGACAGCGGTGGCTGGCGGTGCGGCTATCATATATTTTCTAATTTCCGCATTTATGCCGGCATTGAGACCTGTAATGGTCTGTTGCATGTTTAACTTAGCTTTTTCCGCCAAGGAGGTTTTTTCCCTATAGTAAGTTAAGACGTCTTCATCTCGCTGGTGTTGTCGATTTACAAAATCGGTGAAGTAATCTTCTTCTTCCTGTGGAAAGTACTCGAGTAATTTTTGTTTAATTTTGTTCCAATCCGTTTCCTCTACTAAATTTTCACAAAAATAGTCGAAAGCTTCATGCTGTAAATACTCTGGTATGTAAAAGTGGAGCTCTTGTTCGTCAATCCTTTGTCTCGCCGCTTGCTTCTCAAACAGTCTCATCCACGAAGTTAGACTTAGCTTTCCACGTGGGTTAAACGGAATAAGATTTAGTTTAGGAGGAGAGGTAGAACTACCTGTTTCTGGGATGGATTTGTCTCTAGATTTACTCATTGCTGGATAAGGTAATCCTGTCGACTCTTATAAATTGTCGTATTATTTTGCAGTCGTAGTCGTGGGGTCGAGTGTAGGGTTAGCAAGACAAAAGAAAATTGGAGACCATAAAAACACGTCCGTTCACTTTCAGGTCCTCACTCGAACTCTCCTTTATTCTTTATTGGTGTTGTTAACCTCATTCCAAAAGGGGCGAGATTAACAAAGTAAATTACAGAAAAATATACAAAAATATATACAAAATTTAAAATTATGTTATATATATATTTTTTTCTTTTTAAATTTTGCTTCAGTCATTTTCTTGTGTTCGGAATTTGATAAATAAATTATCTTCTGCATTTACATAGTGCAGAATGTCCAACGTGGAGATCTTTTTCAATTCTACGTCTGGAGGCTTGACCATCTCCGAAAATCGCCCGAAATTCGTTTGAATAAACATCTTTTTCGTTCATTTTCGGCCCTGGCGTGAAATAAATCAAATTCCTAGGATTTCGCCCAATATTATTTCGATTTTCGGAAAGATTTCTCGGTCGCCGTCGGGGTTGCCGGTTTCGCGGATTAATGCAACATCAAACTGGATAAAGTTAATATTAAAAATACCGAAAAACCTTTATAATACGGCCAAACGAAAATGAAGTCCGACACATAGGATTTTTTTTAAAGCCAGAAATTCGAGGAGAAAGAATGGTGGCTTGTCCCTGGCTCAATCTGTTTATCCTATGTGTCGGACTTCATTTTCGTTTGGCCGTATTATAAAGGTTTTTCGGTATTTTTAATATTAACTTTATCCAGTTTGATTTTGCATTATTCTTTGTGAAATATATCTGGTATAGCTTAGAGATTAAATATGTCGCTGTATTCTGTAGACTATATCGTTAAAATTAGTTTCGGAATTGAATAATTACAATTTGGATACATTATTCTAAACTTTGAATATTTTTTACTTTTAAACTTCATGTTTCAATGTTTTAATTTTAAAAGATATTTTGGTGTTGTGTCAATTTATTGTACTTCATTCGTGACACATACAGTAATTAACTCATCCGGAACTACCTGTAAATCAGACCTGTGATCAGACAGAAACGTTAGAACATCTTTCTTGCCAATGTAAAAATATAAAACACATCTGGAATAATATTGCATAATATTGCAGTATTATTAAAGAAGCGAAAAAGAAACACAACAGACGTAAAAACGGCAGTGCCGTAACTAGCATTTCTGTGTCCTGTGCAAGAATTTGCATTTAGGCCCCTTAATTAATTAGGTTTGAAAAATAATAAAACAAATACATGCATTTTGCCTTCCTTTCAAGTGGGCCCTATGCGGGTGCACCTGTTGCACCTGCCTAGTTACGGCACTGTAAAACTGTATCCTATACAGATGCAACTAGTTGGTGCACACGGTGCCAATCGCTCTTATCAGAGACGAGGTATAGTGTCTGGTTGTGGCGATAACGAAGCCAGATTCGAAAGTAATCCAATACAGGGTAGAAATACGGTATATGAACGAATCCTGACCGAAGCTACGGTTAACATAAAGTGAGACTTCACTCACGAAATACGAACTCGATTTAAATAATGCACTTTGAAGACGGTGCACATATACAAGAAATGTTAGCTGCAGCAACCGCCACAAATATGACGAAAAAATCGTGTAACTAGTTAATACCACACGCTTACTCGATTTATGTAAAAACCATCTTCATAAAAATAATTGCCGGGTCAATACTTTTGAATGTAATCAATCAGTTTATTACCACAGTTTTATACAATGTATATAATAATGTACCGTATGTAGCAATAAATATTTTATTTTAAAAGTATTATTTACATTTTCGCTTTGGCGCTAGAGAGGTAGCGCCCTCTTCCAAAATCTTATTGATAATAATTGATGTTTAAAATAATCTTAACCGAATAAAATTATTTAAAATCTCAAATGTTTTAGTTTGTATTAAATAAATTAATTTAAGGCATTGTGGGGTGTATCAATTTATTTAAATTAATAGTTTCTTTCCGAGCGGCTAAGGCTTAGCTGGTAAGCCTTACCGCTCTGGGGGACCCGGGATCGAATCCGGACGGGTCGAAAAATCCCCAGGAATTTTTCGGGGGTTGTCCTTCCGGATATATCACTACCCAGCCGCCCCAATTGTGGATCTAGTCAAACTTATAATGGGCTTGCTAAAAGAGGCCCTCTTAGTGCCCACACGGCAAAGTTTTAAAAACCAGCCTGGCTTAATTACCATTGTTGTCACGCACTTACATAAAGTTAAAATTACCCCAATATTTCCCATATACAGATTCTGTTAAGGTAGCCATTATCAGATTGAAATTTTCCAATTTTTTTGAACGCATAAAGTATTTTGATGATATTCTTTCAAATTTTTGACGTGAATACGTCTTTAAATTTGCTTCTGTAGTGGGAGGCAATTCAAAAAACTGATGATAACAAAATCGGGGGATACAGTTTGGCATTGCAGCTACATATCTATCGTCTACATCTAAAATTTAATTACATCACTCGATAGTTAAAGGATCAAAAAATTCATTACGTTGAGTGGGGACTGTGACGCATCGTGCGCGGCGGAGGGAAAAGCGCCGCCATTTTGAGGTCGTTTTGCCGCGTCACATACTTTCCGTTTAGTATACATTTTGACTCGGTGAAGCTACAACGCTCGTTTGAGTTTCAATTTACAGTTTCGTCACTATTTATCGATTGCGTACACAAAACATTAGTGTGGAATAGTTATGGTGAATATATATGGTGTTAAAGATAAAAATTAAGAAAACTTAATACAATGTCGGCCTATACTCGTCGAAAAGCCAAATCAAAATATAGAAATCGTATACGGTTGGAAAGGGTTTCTCAAGAGCAATCCAATGATACCCATAAAACACCATATGATAGGGTGAAGCGGTGCCGGGAACGTAAAATACTCGGCTGTGTGTACCTCCATCCGGGCACAGCGTTAGCAGAAATTAAGCACTGTACGTTACGATCGTTGCTAAAATATTCTAAAAACATCATTAAGATTATACCCGAATACGAACCAGATCTGACTACACCAATCATAATCGTCGGAGACTTTAATGTTAACGTCTCGCAAGACCGCTCGTTACCCGACTTCATGTTCAGCGAGTTTAATTTGTCTTATATCGAAACTCCTCCAACAACGCTAGGCAATACCTGTATTGATTTAACGTTCACCAGAAATCTCGATGTATCCTGTATGCCATTTGTATCGTACTTTTCGTATCACAGACCTATCATTAATAAAATTATAACACACTAATACATATAATACGCTCAAAGAAAATATTTCCCGTTAACGTACACGTATTCACGTAAAACACATGGCCGTGTCCCGACACAGCCACACTCCATTTTTTTTTTAACGGTACCTCCGTACGGAGTGTCCTGAAGACACACCCCTAACAGTTTATATATATATACTCGTAATATACTGTTTAATTTTATTTTTTAACGCTTAAAAAATGAAAACGTTCAAACCGATTTAATTTTTTACTATCAGAGTTGAAATCAAGTAAAATATTTACAGTATTCTGTAAATGGTAAGTATTAGCGATTATTTTTGCAACAAAGTAGAATTTTGAGATAAATTTAAAATGTGTGCAGCGAAAGAAATACACTTGTCATCTCCACCTTTCAAAATGTCCCGAACTTGCAACAGAATATTGAAGGCGGAGTATAGCGAACTGTACACCTATTAACGATAAAAAGAACAATTAATTTTCCCTATTTTTTGACGTTTTAAAATCTTCACAGCTGTAAATTAATCGCTACAGAACTCGAATTTATACTCTACATATGTTTCTTATATTTGATAAACTTCAATATACCCAGGGCCGGATTTACATAAGGGCATTTGGGGCCTGTGCCCAGGGCACCCACAAAACTAAAAAAAAATTATGTTTAAACATAATTTTTTTTCTATTACCGCGACAGCCTAGTGTGGCCTAATCATGAAGGCAACAGGCAGAGAAAACCAAACCCGGGAAAAAACATATAAAACATCGGAAAATTTCGGGAAAATTTCACATAGGTATTTTTCAGTTAAATTAAAATAATTAGTTTTACGCTATAAAATATATGTATGTTTACAATAACCTTATTTTTAAATGAAATTTACAACTTCCTAGTTCAAATCTAATTGAAAGTACAGTATTTTGTGTAAACTTTCTAAATCATCAAATTTGCCTACTCTTAAAGGGGGGACCCCCACCGAATTTGTGCTCAGGGTCCCTGGATTGGTAAATCCGGCCCTGAATACCTTTACCGGACATCCCTTCGATGCAACGAAAAAACCACCACAACTAAATCCCAGTTCGTTTTCTCGAAATTTTTTCATGAAATCCAACAACTAAATAAGTATAAATTTTAATAACTAAAAGAAATACGATTATACAATTACAGTTTTATTTATAATTATTGAAAATACAATAAACTTACTTTTATTTTGTCTTCTACCGCCAAACGAGCGGAAGCGAAGATTCTTATTTCTTGAAAAGAATCATAAGCCTAAACACATAAAATTAAAAAAATGTCATTGAAAATAGAAAATTGATAAAAATTCTTATTCTACCCATCAGAACTTACGAATGCCGAAATACGGGAAACAGCAAAAGAGAACAACAATCCCAGAAAAACGGAGAAAATGGTGCCGAGACATAACAATAGCCGAAGAATTATATCCAGTCCGCCGAAAATAGCATTGTAAATAAAAAAAAGGCTAAGATATAAATCACTATGCCAAATATAACGAAAAATAGCTCCTTCCATTTATTATTCATCTGATTTATAAGATCCAGTGGCGTAGCGTGGGTGTCAGCCGCCCGGGGCGGAGGAAAATGTCGCCGCCCCCTTATTTAGTTATTTTTGCATGATATTATTATTTTTTGTGAAATTTTGCCGCCCCCTAAAAGTGCCGCCCGGGGCGGGCCGCCCCTGCCGCTCCCACTACGCTACGCCACTGATAAGATCATAAATCTCTGCATGCTTAGAGATGATTTGGTCGACATCATACTTTGCACATCTATTTTTGGTTAATTGTAATTGTTTGGCTAACTCTTGGAATCTCTCGAGTATCAAAAGGCCTACTAATAACGACGCCGGTATCAACCAACAATAAAATGTCATATGGTAAGAACCAAGTACAGTAAACGAAAGAGAGCAAAAAAGTGCTCGAAAAGAACTCGAATCCTTCTCTACTAACGGAAAGAAAACAAGCGGGGTCATCAAAGCGACAGAAACGAAAATTCCGAGAAAAGAAACACCGAAAAATCCTAACATTGCCAATTGATACCGAAACAATTCTTCCTTTTCACCAACGTAACTCTATATTTTCATGTCAAAGCTTATTTTTCTCTTACCGATATGTATGCAAACAATGGAACCAATGTTAATGAAATAAAAGGCCATTTTCAGAAAAGGGTGCATTTCTCTACCATTATATCTTTCAATGGGACTACAGAAAACAACATTCTCTTTAGTTGCAAGATTCTGAAGGAGAAATACAATTGTTTCAGTCACCATCAATATCAGAATGCATTTTCTGTAAAATTCTATTATTTTTGATTGTCTGGCGTTCAACTGGCGACAATCGCAGCGTTTGTAATAAATATCGCCAAAAATTATAGAGATAGAGATTATGAGATAAAGCATGCAGTAAACACAATTCTCTGTCATATTGCATCTAACCAGAAGTAATGGAGCTTATTACTTTATAACAATTCTAAATTACTTTAATGCTGTTTTCTAGAAACAGCAACGATTTTCCCTTCTCATTTCACGTGTATTCGCTTATATCAGAACGCAAATAAACGAAATAGTTTATTCATCTTTGGAATGTGCAGAATTTCATGATCGCAATGCAACCGATCAATATCTATTCAATTTGAAATGAGCTTATTTTTGTGAATGAATGTTTCTATATTTCTAATTATAAATAATAGAATTCGATAATTTGTTTTTAATAATAGCTAAGATGTTATTAGATTGGACAGGTTTCAATCCATTGAATTAAAGAAATGCAACACTTGGGCCATCTGCCGAAGGAAAAGAGCCTCCCTGGAGAACTTTCTTGAAAAAAACTGGACCCTATTTAGATGTTTTTATGGAAACTGGATCCTGTGTAGGCAGGGCCGGATTTACATAAGGGCATTTGAGGCCGGTGCCCAGGGCCCCCACAAAACTATGTTTAAACATAATTTTTTTTTTTTTTCTATTACTGCGACAGCCTAGTGTGGCCTAATCATGAGGGCCACAGGCAGAGAAAACCAAACCCGGGAAAAAACATATAAAACATCGGAAAATTTCGGGAAAAAATTTCACATAGGTATTTTTCAGTTAAATTAATACAATTGAACAATATATTGTACCAGGTATGTATATCCACCACACTTTTTATTTCACCAAGTAAGTTTTTATAATTTATTTTTAATTTTAGCCCTTATATCGTGGCTAGCGATTCAGAATGTAATTGTGACTGGCTTTTAACGAACAAATGAATACGAATGGACCCTAGACTATCACTGACGCGTAATTAACTGATTGCCCCTGGAAGTCGGCTTCTTACAGAAACACAGCTTCCCTGTCATCAAATGTCACGGCACGCCACTGTCAATGCAGTGTATTGTTTTGTTTATTCGTACATTGGAGCACTTAGGGCACGTGCCCTCTTTTCGTCTGTGTTGTCTTTTTTCTTAATCCCCAAGGGAGCCCAAATTCCATTATCAACAAATAAAAGATTCACGACTCAGTAAAATTCGTGATATTATTCATATATAAAAGAAACTAATGAACGATATTTGTTCATTATCCCATGCAACTCCGTCGTATGTTGACCAAAACTTAGTTTTGAAAACAAAGAAAGTTTCTTGTTTTCAAAGACAAATTGTCCCGATTGCAACTAGTGCCATCTTATGTGAGTGCTGATCCAACGTTGAATCATAGTTTCAAACTTCTAGCATAATGTACGATGCTCTTTTTTTTTATTGCTTGTTCGCCTTTTGCACACTCTGCGGGCGTCAACGGCCAGACGGCCGATCGGTGGAGATGACAGCCTAAGGCCCAGGGGACCCAAGATCGAATCCGGGCGAGTCGAGAAAGCCCAGGAATTTTGGGGCGCCCGTGGTCCATCCTTCACCACGGCCGCCCCATTGTGGGCCTAGCGTAACTAATAATGGGCTCGCTAAAAATAGACCCTCTTAGTATTTACAAGGCGGAAATAATTTTTAAAAAGTCTGCGGGCGCCGCTGCACTATTGTGAATCAAAACCGTACTCAACAGCAACAGGTTAGGCGCCTCTAGTGGTGGATTATGAAACTTCGGTGGTCACGTGAAATAGACTAAAACCAGGCTTTTAGTATAATTTATGGCCATAGTATTATGAGAGTCGTATATTTATCGACTCTGGTATTATTAAAATACTTTTTTATTGTTCACAGAGCTGAGAGTAAAAACAAAACTTTATAATCTCGTAATTTTTATTAAATAAAACTTACTAGTAATATTTTAAAAATATATTAATCTAAATAATTTTTAAATTAAAATAAATAATAATAAATTATTAAAATGATTTAAAATAAGAAGAATATGAATAAAAAATAAAGTGCGGCAGTTAACGTTGCCGGCGCGTACATCCATTTGAATGGATGCGTCGGGCATGCGTACTTTAACGATAAGGACGCAGCATTGGAGAAGTTGTCATTAGCGCGAGGTCGTTCCGACGTGTTTTTAATATCTAATGAGGACAAACACGATAAAAATCACATTTATCTTGTTTGGTAAACAAAATCCCAATGTTTATTTTCCTTCTGTACACGTCTGTCATTGAAATTTTGTAATTGCAATCTTAGAAACAAATATGGAAGAGCGTGCAGACATTGATCCCAAATTACCCGCGAGTGACGAAAATTAACAATTTTCATTTTCTCACGTGTTTAAAAGAATCAAAATGACATCGAAATTAAGTTCGGACGATCATAAACGTTTAGAAAGATTCACCAAGTCTTTGGTTTTGAAAACCGTTCAAGTTATAGTTCAGTCCAGATTAGGAGAGAAAGTTAAAACTCATTCTAATCGCCATTCGTCTGCTACGGATTGGGTAAGTTTGCTTTAATTCTTACGCTTATTTTACATAAATATGAACTATTTTGCTTTAAACAGAATTAAATCTGCTAGCTTTGTGGTAAGATCTTTATATAAATTACAGATAAGGGATGACCAAGCCTTGTCTGCAATCTTACAAAAATACTTTATACGTGTAAGTAGTATGTACCGTACCGTGTTTATAAAAGGAAATTATATAGCCGTGGTACGGTACGGGAAATCGTAGAGCCGTGGTAAAGCTATGATTTGGCCTCCGTGATCGTGGACAAATTTAATTTATAGTTTTGTTATGCAACATTATTAAGATGCTACAAGTTGTACGGAGTAATGACACAAATAAATAAATAAAGTGTAATAGTATAAACAAAGTAACGTATATTCTTTTAAATTCTCTGTTATCTTAATGTGATTTCGAGTAGATACGTAAGCTGTGAAATCGTATGGGAACGTGTGAGTTCTTCTTACTCTCGATCTCTAGATTTACGTGTAAATTAGATGATTGATATTTAAATTTAAAGATTATGAGTAGGATGCTTGAACCTTGATTCTTCAATGAACGACCTACTCTCACGATCTTTTAAATTTATTCTGTTATTCTGAATTGTGAATGTCAAATAAGGAATTCTTTATCTTCTGCTGTAAAGAATCTATTTCGACCCTGAAGGTAATTTTTACAATTTTTGTAGGCTTTAAAGTTAAATATAGTAATTAATTTCAACACATAATTAATTAAATCAAGATTTTTCTAGAGATTACAATAAATATTTATAATATTTGTGTATGTGAGATTATATTCACCATCTAACCTAAAAGATTAGTTATCTCGCCGTTAAAACTAATCATAAATGAGTTGCTACTGATGTTGGCATCCTTCTGAATTACGATCTGATATGAGCACAGTCATAAGACACAACTGATTCGATTTTTACTTCATGTTTGGTATGAGTTAGAAATCCATCTGGCTATTTACGTGTTGTAGCCACTCGTTATTATTCACTGCACTTATATTGACTTAAGTATTTCACTATTGGTGTCTTTGATTATAACGTTAGTAAAGATAGCTTTTATAATTCTATAAAAGAGAAATTAAGTCGTTGCAACACGTCAATACAATATAAAGAAACATTAAATTATGTACGGACACGAATTACATTAAATAAGAGTAAAATTAAAAATATTAAATAACGCCTCATTATCCAGGGTCAGCAAATCAATGAAGTAGATTCTTTCTTATACCACAGTATTAATTACTAGGAGTATAGAGATTGATCTAAAGTCTAAGTTATGACTATTCTAAAGATGCTTGGAGTCACGGCTGTACACTCGCTCCTAACTAAACATGGTGTCACTCACGTATAAAAGGAAGTCGTTCTCAAATAGTTTTGCCTATAAATTATATGGGGCAATACAAGATAACACTCAGAGGATAGGAGAAAAGCCAATACTGTAATTAGGTCGTAGTTTGTCAGAGGAATATTATTAAAAACCTGAAATGGCCATCACCACACACACAATATCTCTAGAGGAGCAAAAACAAAGATATCATTTTATAAATTGAAGGCATGGATACCAGTTCGCCCATTGGCGACAACCGTCAGAATAGTTCATTTTGGCGCAAATTTGCACGCTTTTTTTCCTAACACTCTGGTGTAATTACTAGTTAAAAAGAGTAATAAAAGTGAGCGTGCATTCTCTTATATAGTGGATATGGGTGGTTGTGGAGGATAAAGAAAGAAACATTTTAAAAGAAGTCCCCATACATTAATATGAATTATTATTAGTGAAAAATGACATCTCACCACTACAAAAAGGGAGCAGTTATGGATGAGAATAAGCGGCACAAATAGCACACTCTATTATTACAATTAAAAATACTCAGTAACCTAAGTTGAAGCTGCTGCGAGTATAACTAGAGAGACATATATAGCTCTTATGAGTACAATATCGTGTTTTGATAACTATTCTACAACTCACTTCTCGAGACTCTATAGAAACTTAGTACATATACGATGTTATGCAGTCTATGATATCTAGAGAATGGATAGGGTATTATAAGGAGATTATATATCAGTGTCTTAAGATGGAGGTGATCTAGAAGTTTGGAAATAATTATCTTTGTGTGAATGATCCTTATTTTCACCAGATATACATGGTTAAATAATTCAGGGGTTCCTTTTTTTATTATAACCTCTCGCTATGAATAAAGATTCTAATGCATTCGTATGTTACACATATGTTCTACTCTCTTCAGTTTTAATATAATGCTTAAATTTTTGTATTTATATTATTTAAATTGCAATAGACTCTTCTCTTCGGTTATTTTGATTTTTTTGGAAAAATAACAAATATATATTATTAACGTACTTATAGGTTGGTAATACTCTTAATAGAAATTTCATTACGGACTTAATAGGGTAATTAGAATGTCGTCTACTTAATAGATAATATTGTAGTCTGGGTTGGTGTGGTGTACAGAGTGTGAATAAATATTACACTACTGAATCGCAGTGTTATATTGTAGGGCCGAATCTCAAAATATTGGACAAAATATACGAACTCAAACTAAGGTGAGATCAATAGGGCATACTCTGAACGTGTAAAAATAGCTGGGAAAACTAGTTAGATATATTTTAGAATGATTAAAGTATTTTTTCGAGAGAGAATTCTTAGCTATGTATATTTTTATTCGTTAATATGATCCTCCTACCAAACAATATAAAATTTGTAAGGGTGACATCAATCGAGCAGGAGGGGACTCCTTAGTCTTTCTGAGGGGATTAGGTTTGTTGGTATAATAACAAATGTTTTTACACTAGCACATGCATAACTGTATTATGACAAAGCAAGGGTCGTGATAAACGTGTGTATTCACTTGCATAATGATATAGTTTTGCTATAATCATTTGCCTAAGTCATACCCGGTCCACTAGGCATAGGCGAGGATCACTTTATCACAATATGGACATACTACATTTAGACTCATCATAGGATGTACCAATCGATCGACGGATGATTTTATCATGGATGATAGCCAGGTTAGAGTCTAGATGAATCGGATATGTTTTAAAACAGGTTGAGGTTTGCTCGCAATGGTAACTATGTATATGTTATAAATTACAGAAATGGGTTCAGATATAAATAATATTTTGTGACTATAGATTTATTTGTCATTTTCAAATTCTTTCGCCATGCCACTACATTTAATTTTGTCATATCCTTTTTTATCAATGGCACCTATAGTAGACTATAGAATACGTAATTAGGTATTAGTAAATAAAATAAAATAATATATTGTGCTACTCTCACAAATATGTGTGTTTCGGGGACCATTATGGTAACACCAATATTACACTTTAAGGGTGACAAGGGAAAGTCAATAAAGTTTTTCATGACTATAATCTCATTCTTTAGTCTGTCACTCTTGTGAGAATACATCCTTACGACAAATAACAGAACGTACACGAGGTATCGCATGTGATTGTTAGGAGCTGGATTAAATCTTCGTCATATTCGGCAGTGTTTGAAGACGGAACACGGACACACGCGAGAGGACGGTAGAGTGGACATACCTCATATCGTTCAAACATTTGAATGACAAACAGCTGAAGATCGGTGATGTAGACTAACGGGAGGAACACTTGCGATTGATCTATAATTGATTTATGTGTGGCAGGTTATAATACCACTGAATAAGTTAACACACACATGTTCGGAACAGATAGTAACCAGAGAAACACAAATTCACTCATCTTGGAAGTCGACAAAGATTAGAAGGGAGATGTTTGTCTCGACCGCAACTTAAAGTAGGTATGGTTATATGACACACTAGTGTAAAAGTGTGGCGTTGAGTATTAACCATGTTTTATTTAACTATTTCTATAAGTCAGAGAAAAAGGATTTGCTAGGCGGATTATTAAGCTATGCACTATGGCACTGGGATAGTTGATGTCATACAATGAGAGACAATATAACACAAAAACATAACTTTATATGGTCAGATATGAACATTTGGATTTGAATGTATGACATATCTACCAATGACGAAAATTATATATGGAATTCTGGAGACTCAGCATGATGGATCTCTCAGCTTAACATCTTCGCACGCCGCTCAGCACGCTCCAGCTACTCAATCTATACTGTTGCTTTACGCACGCCTCAAGCCAAAAAAAGCGCTACATAATGAACATAAGGAGAGTCGGGTTAGAATGAGACATAGTGAAGAGAAGAACAATAGGATAGATAGAGAAGGTTATAACTCTATATTAATTGATAGGCATGTGGTATGGGCAGCATGTTCTTTGTAAATTATGGAAAATGCTCGTTAAAAATGGTAAGCAACTCTTCTTAGTCTCGAAGTCGGTTCGTAATGAGATAGTCCTCATGTCATTACGTCAATCGCTCACATTTCTTCACTATGATACGCTATCGAGAGGCGAGTGATAGAAGTAGAGTAGCCTCAGATATAATTTCCTGTAAATTTTTACTCAAAACATAGAGGAACAATGTTTCGTAGGCATGAGGTAAACGCAGTTTATAATTCTAAACTGAGGTGGGAGAAGGAAATTTGTTAATCCCCACTTTTAAGATATATGCTTAGGAGGTAGTTATCGAAAACTTATTTATACATTCTAAATTTTCTATTTTATCTAGTTGTGGATATTGGTGCTCCGTATGGCGATAAGGAGAATCCATAGAGTTCTGTGTTTGTCTGTGCGATACACACTCCAGTCTAGTGAGAGTATAGCGCACTTAAGAAGTATTACATCATATGTAGGACTTTGACAGACACTGGAGTGGTGTGAAAAAGGCACAAGTGGAGAAGATCTCCCAGGGGTGAGAAAAATCGGGTGGTATTTTTAGAAATCAGTACTAATATATTCCTTGAGATTTAAAGGTGATGAAAACTAGTTGAGGACTCAAAACCGTTCAAGATTTGATTCAGGATTAATGCTTCTATAAAGCATAGCTAAACATAGTATTGGTTTAATGAGGGGTTATTTTTTGTCTTCTCTATATTCTTTTGATTCGCCACAGAATAATATATTTTATCACAATCCGGTCTCATTTAATTACTATTTGTATGCGATAATTATATGATGTATTAGATATCAGTAATTGAGGAAATACAAGTATCTTCAGAGTACTATTGAACAGTATACTTGATACTTTATATAAATAGGATAACACAGTAGTTTTTCTACTTGGAAGAAAAATATTACATATTTCTACATAACATTAAAAATAAATTTTTTCAGTCTCTTAATCTATAAACACAGCACTTTACTACACTACAAAGGTAATTGCTACGTCTTTTTCGTTATTTTGAACAATATATATCCAATCCAAAATATATTCGTATGCTCTGTATTTCAACATATAAGACTTGTTTAATCTCAGTAGACTGCTCGCACACGCAATCACTCTGTTGAACAGAAGAACGCTCGTACAGAGGTCTAAGGTTATGCTAGCACCTCAATATATACTTGATTAGATACTAAATTCACAGCATTATTACGATTATCCTCTAACGCAAATAATCCAATCAGCACAATTATATTGGTCACATATGTTGAGTCTAATTCACAACTCGTTAATATAGTAAATATGTTATACTATTCGCTACTTATAAACGTCTAATGTTATGTGTTTTTGGTTGGAATATAGTAAATTGAATATAAATAAAATATATATTCATTCAAACAGGATGATACTGACCATTATGTGTTTCTTAATAATAGGGTATGGTCATTAGTTGCCATAGTAAATATATAGATGAAGTAGGAATTGAACAATGTAAATCAGGTAGTTGTTTATATTTGAGGTAATTGTGGCTCGGGATATTAACGTCTATAAAGTAAATATCTCTCATTTGGTGAAAAATGAACATTATTTGTCAATTTACATTTGGCACTCATATAATGGTTTATTATGGTGAATAGACAAGGGCCTAATACATAGATTTGTTAAATCCCCTGTGCTAGAATGGGACTCTCATTACTTATACAGATCAGTGTCACTATGATTATGAAATGGTCATTAGATCGCAGACAGATGTGGGGTGTATTTCGGTAGGATAGTATTACTTGCAAAGTTTCTGTGTGTATGTATTAAAATTTTAACTTTGGGGAATTATGTTCACTTACCATAAATGGATAATCATCCTTTCACATGAAACTGGTACAGAAAAACTACAGCGAAGAGGAATAAACTTAATGATAATTTTTACTGAAACATGAATAGAATTATTTCTTCGCGAGAAATATAACTTAAAACTATTCTCAGATATTCTCTATAAGTTGGAAACAGTTGAGTTAATGGGTAGGATAGCTAAGAAAGTATTGGAGAAATTGGGATGGAGTGGACACCTTTAAACTATACCAGTGAAAGTGGTAATAATTTTTTCTGAATAACATCACTATTTACTTTTAACGGGGATGGGATGGATATTTATTAATAAACATATTATCTTCTTAAAATTATATTTCAAAATACTGCTCTGAGGTATGGAACTATACTATATATGCGAACATTGTAGAGAGCATTAGCTAATATTTTTACAAGGATATTTGTCTTGTGATATTCCTTTATTTGTATATTTCTCTAGTAATATTCAGTCGCCTTTATTAATTGTAGTTATTAGGGAGGAGCTAGTTTCTAGAAGCCAATTGCAGATTTTAGTAGTCGGAAACTCTCTCTGGCAGGCACCGGTGTACCCAGGTCTACAGTATGATATTTGGAACTATCTGATGACATTTCTTCTTTTCTATTACTCAACTATTCACATCACATAGGGATTGTCTCTTCCAACAGGGGACATTGTTTAATAATGTAGATTGACCCTTTTTGTTTCATATGACTTTGAGATGAAAGTTGGAGGTAACAGGGATACAAATGCAAATTCATTTATTATCATTTTTACAATGGAAAGAGCAAATTTCACTAATATAAGAGAAATAGAAGTAATAAGGATACAGATGATACCTGGTTATTGGATATATTAATATAGTAATGGTGCTGATTCCTCACTCTCTAAAATATGTTAATTAGAAAAATCTTTAGACGACCGCAGAACGATCAAGTCAGCAAGAAATTTGATAAATTATTTTTTATACTATATTGAATTTTTACATTTCTACAGTATATATATTTTTAATCTATTTATAGATTTTTTGTGTTAAAATATATTTTATTAGTGTCTTTACGTATTTGCTCATATTGGAGGATAGATTTATAAATCAAATTCAATTATGTAGTGAATATCATCACGTAGTTTTCGCTTATTGCTAATTCTACTTGTTCAGTATGATTTTGTTCACTTATATAATTATATATCCTGAGAGAAGTGACATATCTTAGTGGAGAATGATACATGCGTGTATCTTTGGAAATAAAAATTTTGTACACATAGAGTTCTAGTACTCGTTTGCGCATGGATTCTCATATATCTTATGTTAATTTTATAATGAAAACATTTTTGCACTTGTATTAGTATGCACATCTCTCTCAAAATAGATATCACAAAATTGTTGACAATAAGTTCTAGAATGCATAACTTGTGTTAAACAGGTGATATGTATATAGGTAACAACACAAATTATGTTGTGTATTTTCACCATTGTGATCAGATGTAAAGTGGTACAAGTGGAATGAAAAATCTACACTTTTGTTATTAGAAAGATTGGGTAATTCTTCGACCAGTATTTTATGGGAAAAATTGTCGAGTCATCTCTGGGTGTTACACGATGGGTATTTTGCTCTCATCCTAATCCATATACTCCCTTTAAATCTCAAAATATATTCATCACAGTGCACATACACACTATAGAGAATGAACATCAATATATCAATATTAAAAACACATACAATATATATATATATAATGTATTAGATAATGACACAGAGTAAATTGGAAATCTGAAGGATAATGTATATGCGGATGAATAATCTCAAACATACTCTCACTATTAGTTATATAGAATACTCGAAATTAAGAACAAATAGGAATGAGGTTCTAAGGTTCTTATACTTTTAGAAAGATTGATTGTTGGCGATATATAACGCAAATAAGTAAGACTGCAGGGAGGAAGAATAGAAATTAGCCTTTCGATTTCACTGACAGGAAAATGGAGTTGGTTAATTATTGTGCTCTGCTGGGAAAATGAAAACTTGGGCTTATGAGTCAAACTCAATTTCTTATAGTCAATCCTAAAACAATCGTAACATAGGAACATATAAATTCTTAATATAACAACTCTAAAAAACTTTCATTTATGTTACCATGATATATGGCACTATCCTCTACATCTCTGGTTCTATTCCTTTTTTCTCTTTTTAATTAATGTCTCATGATAAAAGAACATGGCATCACTTTTATTATTCAGGATCATTCTTATAGAGATTTACTTCATAGTTACTTTAAATTTGTTTAATATACACATATACATTAACATTTATGTTCAAGAGCGGAGGCGCAATTTTGGTTCTCTAATAATACAATGTAATCACTATTACTTCAGTTTATTGAGGCCGAATAATTAGTTTCCTTCTATAGATCAACTGCAGGTTTCTCCTCGACTTAGTGATGTACACAGGCTAAATCGCAGAGTTATGGTTATCGGAGGAGAAGAGCGAAAGTATAGAAATTCATATATAAAGCTCTCTCCACTACCAGTGAGAAGAGCAATATAAATATTTGGTGTTGAGGTAAAACTTTTTATAAGAAGTTTTATCCAATTTTCTAACAAATGCCTTTTCTTGTGGAAGACATTTCAAAATTATATATCGGTCTGGTAACCACCTTTTTTTAACATATGAATAAACACATGGTTGCGGGATCTGTCGAGATCTGTATAGGCTTATTTTACTGATGGAAACGATTTACACGAGAGCTTAGAACTGTAGGACTATTAGCATGTAGAAGCTGTCGATTAAATGTTGGAGCTCAATTCCTGATTGTGGAGTATCTTAATTTGGGGTTACCATTTTGGACACATGTATATATAGAATATTTGAATCTTCCAGTATATCCTCAACCCGAGAGAACAATTAGTTACTCCGTATAAAATACAATAGCATATAACTGGCACTCTGTCCGAGGTGTGTGACAAAATTATTTTTACATTTAGTCCGCGAATTGTGTGCGTTATTAATTTTTTGGGATGTTTTGAATTGATTTTATCTGGAACTCGGTGTAGCAGTTTGTCGCTATATCACGCTAGATTTGATATATTTGTTCAGAGTTGATTGATTAGTATATAAGCCTAGTTACTGATATAATATGGTTTTTATATTATATTAAATCAATAAATTTTTCAACAGACGGCTATCCGTATCGTTAAAAATTATTCTTCTGCATTCTCTCGTGGAGAACAACACTCAGAATAATCAATAATATAAAAGGGACACTTATGCAGAGGCTAAACATTTTGCAAATTATAAATAATTAAGCTATAGTAAGAGTTGTAGTAATCTTTTATATAAACATTTCTTTGAGATTTGATTTTTCTTAACAGGAACGATTCAATAGTCCAGAACTCTTGTAAGAACTCTCTGTTTTCCACCTCAATCTTATATTCCGTGTTCTTAAACTTTTTCCTTATTTTTCTTTGAAAAAATGTTTTAACTTTTTCGAAATTAAAAATGGATTAAATCATTTCTTAATGACATAATGGATTATTTACTGATATTAATTAATTTTCTCTAGTCTATGTGAATTCTGCGGGAAATAATTACATAATCACTAGACTATATATGAAATGGTTGAACTATAATAAAAATTCCTAAAGATAGCAGACATTGTGATCAGAATTAAATCTGGGAGAGCTAGAGAATACCTCATAAGCACAGATGAGATGATGGAAAATTAACAAACAAATAGTAATAGTGAATCATCTAAAAAAGAAAAAGGGTTTGTCTAAGTATAAAAAAATGAATTTACATGACTTAATCACAAATAATATAAATATTGATATATTTTACTAAGATCTATAAAAAGACATTAACTGAGTGATAACATAGGATAGTTATTCTTAGACTGTTGAATTCAAACCATATCGTTAATGGCTCTTAATTAGTATATTTAGTTTAGTATGTTTCAAAAGGAATCTGGTTTTCTCTATAGTAATCTCAAGGACACACAGTGTATTTGGACATGACTCACTCAACACATAATTTTTACACTAAAGGTCTAAACGATACAACAATGACGGTACCAACACCTCATAATCATGTGGTGCAATCTAATCCAGATCATATCGTCAATTATAGGGAATGAGACTATATTATAAAACAATTAAAATAACAATATAACATATTATGACGAACATATTTCTAACCATTTTTCAAAAACCATCACTACAATGATATTTTGTTGTAGAATATTATTATGGTACAGCTTGAGTCATAATAACCAATAGTAGAGACTATAAACACACACAATAATTCCAAATTAAATGCACAAAATTATCAGCTGCTTTGGTATACTCTATATAGAGCTATTATAGAATCCCGTTAATATTTTAATAATTCCTAGCGCCTAGAAGGGAGTTTGTGTTTTTAATAATTTGGGTTTTATAATTGATATATAACACCAACTGAAAATGGTAGGATCATTATGTATGGTAATCTTCTCATAATAGTGATTCTAATATCTTTGCGAGTTGTTCTCCTTTATTTTATTATATCAATATCGTTTCAACACATTAGATATAGAATAGCGCGGAAATCAAACTAGACTTGGTATAGATTAATCAATTTTTGAAGAATTTTCGGGTGGTTGTGGTGTACTGTAGTGGCATATGAGATATTTCTGGAAATAGCATAGAGTATAAAGCACTTGTTTATATAAAATTATCAAAATGGAAAATATTAATTATTCTAAATGCAATCAATAAGAGAATATCAGCAGTTAATTCTAACTCTTTTACTAATAGAATTATACAACATAAATTCGCACTTAATGGGTGTGCGAGCGGAGAGTAGTTGGTTTGAAATTATTAATTAAGTTCATTCATAAAGGGAGAATACTTATCATTCAAAACAAATATTTCTTTATTATTGGATTTATTTCACTTTGGGTGATGATTGAAAATAAGATTCTCCAATAGTTCAATATGTTAACTATAAAGGTTGTGTTGATTTGGGAATTAGGGACTAAACTTGTCAGAGATATAATTAGATAAATATTTTAACAAAGCTGTTACAGAGCAGTGCTTATATAAAATATGCTAAAACTAATGATTAATTTTCCCATTGTATAAATTAGTATAATATTTTGACTATGGACAATATATGGTTTCAATAATCTAATAGTATGCACTAGCCTATATCACAATATAATAATAAATGATTAATGAAAGAAATCATATTTATTTCAAGGTATAAATTTCTTTATTCAAAGAGTTGAACAATGGGTTAGAATTAAGGTATGTTCAGCCCTTTTATGGAAAAAAACATAAGTGTATGTAAGTATAAGTTAAATATTTTTCTATTTGTTTGAAAAATATAAAAAACAGACGAATATAATAAATGCAATTCATTATCTATTATATCACGGATATGAGCATCTACACAGAGAGTGATTAGTGCACGTCGATATTAGATTGATATTTGAAATAAATTTCTTAAAGACAGGGAGCGTAAAGAGATGAATCATAATGAACGTGGAGTACCACCGTTCTCCACCCACTGTCAACTATGACTAGATCACTATTCACAACACCTTTATTTAAATGGAATGGTTATAGTATAAAATGACTGTTGGATCACGATACACTCTATTATTGGATACAGGATATATACATCTGTAGCATAGCCAACTCTCACAGAGCGGAGGATCATATTAGTGCAGCTTTAGTGTGCGCGCGAGGCCACTTCAAGAGATTTTAAACTCTTGATAAATTTCAAATTCTATATAAATGATTATGCATTTCATATTTATTATTTTTAGTTTCTTAATAAGGAAATTGAATTACAGTAAATTTTTGCTAACTTTGCTTAATTCTAACAAAGTATTTCAAAAAAATTGAGCAGTAATTTAAAATTTCTTGACATTAAGCAGGGTTTTCATTATCCACAAGGCTTTGTGATATTCATTTTACACACCAACATGGGAAAACAAGAAGGCAGATATACAGTTCAGTAATTTATTATATGATCAGTTCTATACAGGAGTATTACTGAGCTTTAGTAGGTTATACTAATACGTTTATATTTTAGTAGGTTAATTTATTATTACAAGAAATGAGCTCAAAAAATTTCATTATTGTCAGAGAAAACACCCTGCTGACTTGGATTCTGGACAACCTTTACTCTCTACTAGTCCAAGTTAGTGCTGGTTTACTGTGTGATATAAAAATATAGTCATTTCTGGTTGTTTTATTTGGTTAGTTGAATGATATAATATTTATTGTGGTTTTACTTAATATGTATATATTTGTTTTGCGTGTCTGTTTTTTATTGTACTTTATTCTACTTATGTTTTTTAGGGAATACCTTATGTATTGAAAATAAATTATTGAAAATAAATATGATTTCTTCATTTAATCATTTATTATTATTTTAAAGTAGTAAGATAATTATATTGTATGAATTAATGACGATAATGTTTACAGATTTAAATGCTCTGTAAAGTTTAATAACGAATATTTCTGCCTAGTAATAACATTAAATTTTATTACATTATATAGAGATTTGTTTGAAGATTTATGAAACTTATCAAATATGTCGGAAACCATTAAGTGCGAATTTATGTTTATAATTATAGTAAAAGAGTAGATTTAACTGCTGATATCTCTTTATGATTGCATTTAGAATAATTATATTTTCCATTTTGTAATTTTATATAAACAGTGCTTTATATCTATGTTCAGAATATCTATATGCCACTACAGTACACTTGAATATCCAAATTGATTATTATACAGTCGTTTGTTTGGATTAACAAGGTTACGAATGAAAAAGGTAAATTCAGATAGGATTACAAATACTAATTATATATATTATTAAAAACTTTTTGAGGATTATTAAATATTACAGATTCTTAAACTCTGAAGTAAGCAGCTGTGTTTGAGTTTAATTTGGCATATTTTTTTATATCAAATTGTGCAGTACATTAATTTTACAAAATCATTGTGTTTTGAAAATGATGTTTGATTATTTTTTGTTTTTGGCTATAATAAAATCGGTTCAGATTAAGTGGAGCTTGTTCGTTAGATTAGTGAGAGTGCACTGTGTGTCCTTAACTGGATTCTTTACCTTAATATTTGAAGAATGGTTGTTACAGTTAAGTTACTTCTATTTATCACTTCAGTTAATGTTCTTTTTATAGATCTTAGTAATATATCAATATTTATATTTTGTCTGATTTTTCAACCTTTTCTTTTTTAAGTTACATCAGTTTTTTCCCTGCATGTTCTTTGTCAGTTTTTACAATTCTGCTCTTAGGAATTTTATTATGTTCAACCATTTCAATAGTCTTTAAGAATTTTGAGAATTCCAGCTAAAATTATTACAGTAGAGCGTCGATAAGTGGAATGGCCGGAAAGTGGAACGATTTTCAGTCGGACTGTGTCGTGTTGAATCGAATGTTTTTGATACTAAATTTACTTCTAAAGTATAATTTTCATGTTTTTTATATTCTTTAATATATTTATTTTGTTTGTACAAAATGCAGAAATAATTTTTAACGATACGATAGCCTCTATGATTATTATAAAAATTTTCGTTAGGCTTAAAATCGACGAAAATTCAACACGAAGCGACACGCAACGGAGAAAAATTCAACAGGAAGCGATACGCAACGGAGAAAAATTTGAACATCGGACAGGTTAATGTATTTTTTCGTACAAAGTCGGAAACTGGAACAAATCATTAACTGGAAGGACCCCAGTCCCCAATTGGTTCCACTTATCGACGCTCTACTGTATTACAGTTGAGTCCGTGTAAGTCGTCATAGATATAACTCGACGCCGTCGGTTTTCTGTGGTCCCAGCCAACTTACATAGGCTTTAATGTTAAAAACTCTTACTCGACACCATTTAACTTGTCACCACTGCATAAATCGACATACTTTCGCTGTCCCATACTCATTTAGTTGTCTGATAAGTCGAAAATGAGTTGACTTATTTATTAATATATACATGTTAATAAAAAGGCCTTAACATTTTATGTATTTTTGTATATAAAATAATAACAAATAAACAAAAAGAAAATACAGTATTTTTTTTTCTATTAATGAATGAATAGGAATGATAATCTGTAAATAATAAAGATGAATAGTTGTTATGTCCTTGTGCATTTTTAGGTCTAAAAAGTTTCTCATAAGAATTTTTCATTTTCCAAGCAAGCAATTATGGCAGAAAATAAATATTTTATTTTCCTGCAGTATTTTCATTTTATGCAATCATCTAATTAAGTAATCACCTATTTCTAATCGTTTTCTAAATAATAATAGTTTAGAGATTACCATCTTTATTTCTTTATTAACTCTTTGTATGTCTTCATATTGTTCTTGTAGTGTTTTTAAGATTTTGTCATTCTATAGTTTGACGTTTCCCATTCTTTCTGATTTTTCCTATCTTCCAAATGTCATAAATGTGTGTACATATCATCACTTTACACAGATGATAGATAAGCACATTTATGACATTTGGAAAATAGGCAAAATCAGAAAGAATGAGAAACATCAGACAGTCATTTTATTCAGTCAGTTTCTCTATTTCATATCTTAGGATATAATTTAACAATCTACTGCATGTAGGCTAAGGAAATCGTGATGATTTCTACTATTGAATTGTTTTTCTGCCAACATTGCATTAAAGAAAAAAATCTATAAGATAAAAATTCTGAAAATGTAATTAATTGTTAAAAAATACAAATTTTCTTTCTGACTGTTCGTCTAAGATAAAATTATTTTAAATAAACAGACACTAATAATAATCAAATAAACATTGATTTACTTCTTTTCGATGCTTTTATTGTAATAAATATAGTTTGATTTGACAATCCTCATCAGTATGAAAAAAGGTCTACTTAATGCCCGTAGGATTGAAAGTGTAAAAGAAAGAAATGTCTCAGAAGCCACATATTAGGACCTTACAGGCTGCAGGTTGCTCATGATTGGTTGAAAGCATCATTGGGAATACAGAATTCAAATATACATAATTTTAAAAATATGTTGTTTACATTCCATTTGAAATTAGAGTATATTTTTAAAATAATATGTTTATAATAAATAATATTATTATTTTCAGAAATTAACATTTCAGATAAGTTTAAATTGACTCCCATAATTCTAAACTTTCGGTTACCATTACCAAACTTTTACTAAGGAAATCTGTAGAGAAATTTTTTGGGTTCTTCATTTTCAGAATTACTATATTCCTTGTTCTACCAGTTCTTGAAGGTTATCATTGGTAAGGCTCTCACCAGAAACCTGCAGTAACTCCTCAATATCCTGCTCATCTACATCTACTAGTCCTGCTGTATTGATTAGGTTGACAATTTGGTCAACCTAATGATACGGCAATAGGTTCTTCTCATTGAGAATTCTTGGAAACCTCCAGCCATACCTTCTTCCACACTCGTTTCATGCATTTATCAGTTAATTCTTGCCAAGCCAACATTGCCTATGGTATCCACGATGTTATATTTTTTCCAAAATTGCACCAAACAAACATAGACTTAAAGAAAGTACAGCGCAACGATGAATTGCCACCTTTTGCCAATTGGTCTGTGTTTGGGAATAATCGTAATGCTGTGTTAATTTGAATCAGTGTAAAATTTCAGCTTTTTTTAGGTTTCGAGCAGTCTGCGTTATATCGAATCAGCACTAATTGAGGAAGTGTTAAACGAGGTCTTACTGTACTTGCATAGTTAAAGCTGTTATTTATTAGTGTAATTAGACTAAGTTTTTTAATACTATGTATGTTTTAGTCAGTCTTGTTTTTATTTCTGATCTAATACTACATTAGATGACAAAAGTTTAATTGGTATAAAACTTATTTGGATTAAAGTAACTGGGAATAATACTATGTTTAGGCCTATGCTTAGAAGCATTAATCCTGATCAAATCTTTGAACTTGATTAACTTTTCATTTTAACAGAATAGAATTAGCTATTTCTAATCAACATTCTAACAACTGGGTTTTTTTAACATCATTTCTGCAGCTGAGTTAATCTTCTTTAAGTGGATTAGTGACGTGAGTCACAACATTAGTCCTCTGCTAGAATTAACAACTGAAAGAATGATGTTGTGTTTATTCTTGGTTAACTTAAGTGGGATAAATTTTACCTCAGTTAAATTTTATCATGTAAATGTAGTATAAGGAAAAATTGAGCATTTTTAGATTTGATAGGAGAAGAATTGACTTATAGAATATTAATGCAGTAGAGGATTGTTAAATGCATTTTTGTTTTCAGAGATGGCAAATGATTAAGTTAATTCACTCCTAGTGCTACTCTTAAGTCATCAAACTGTTTCTTTAGCTTCTGACATTCTAAACACAGAGAACTACTTACTGCTACCTCTGTAGTGAATACACTGGTTTTTATATATTTTTCTCAAGTAGTGTACTTGATATGGCATAATAAAAGTTTGTTTTGTATATTCAGAAACATCAGATAAAAAATGCTGTCCACTATAAAATGTTAAATAAAACATTTTAAACGCATTTTTCTGTTTACACCTTAGTCGTCAACAGCCCTCTGTCGACGACTATATAAGGTCGATGTGGACACGGGATGTTTAACTTCATCTGATCTTCGAATTAACATCAAGTTTGTCTTAGATCTTCAGGTTTGCATTCAAGTTTGAATGAAGTCTGGATTCGTCTCGCTGTCTGTTCTTCAACAGCCGAAAGGAGGTTACTGCTAACCAACATCTCGTCGATTGGTCGTAAGGTGTCTTCTCAATGGACAAGAATGGGAAATATGAACTATTTGGACTTTGCTTAATGTTATTGGTGTACCATAATGGTCACCAATTGTGAAACAAGTGTATATTTTAACTTTACTGCAATCATCTGGGATTAATTTGGGGTAGAGCACAAATTTATATTGAATTCTGTTTTACATATCTGTTACCATGGAATCCCTGTTTAAAACAAGATCATGCTGTAATCTTGAAAATCTGTGTGTTGACATCTATATGATTTGTAGTTTTTATTATAAGATCTGCGGGGGTACGGAAGATACAAAATTATCTTCTATACCGCTTACACGACCCTGTTTGTCATAAACAGTTTCTCTGATTGTCATAAACCCAATTTAGGAGATGGTTCCTTGCAGTTCCAAGTGGTAGGAGGGACTTAAAGATAAAAGATCAGAGATCAATCATCACAAAATCAACGTTTTCCTTAACGTCAGGAGCCCGACACCAGTTATTCGGTTTTGTTATATGTGGAATAACACGCATAGTAATTCAACTCGCGAAAATACGAGAGCATCAAGCGAGCGGTAGAATGAGGAGTCATGCATTTAAATAATAAACAAATTTAATATAAACTAAAATAGGAATATACAATAAATGCAAGTCACAAACAATATTATATTAACGTGAAATGCAACAAAAGATAATTCAAACTTCTATATCTAAGCCTAACCTCTTAATCTATCTTATTACTAACTAAATCTATGTATAGTTTGCGTGTGGAGAGAGAGTTATACAGATTTCTAACAATCAGTACCTCAGCAGCTTCTTATAGCATGTCGTATTCAAAGAACTTGTAATCTTCTCATATTCACATATAACAATACTAAAAAAGTCTATACAAGCCGGAACTGCACCCAATAACTATTTCTTGAATGGCTTTCCTCCTATGGACTGTGCCTTAGAGTTTGTATGGCCATTTCAGGTTTTAATTATTCCTCTGACAAACTACCTAATTACAGTATGGCTTCTCCTATCCTCAGGACTGTGCAATTTGGCGCTAAAACGACTTCCTTTTATAGGGCCTAGTGACATGCAGCCGGCCAAGACTTGTTATATGATTCATCTCAACTCTGTAAATGGAAAGGAAGTCTACTTCCATTGATTTGTTGATAATACTTTTGATTTTACATTTTATTATTTTAATGATTTTCTAAAATGTCTTAATTTGACTTGACATTATTTCTTTTACATAACATTCTATATCGACTGTTGATTATAGTCAATATAATTCTTTAAGGCTAACAATAGGGATTTTTATCCAAACAGATAAAATCGAAAGTTCTTGACGTATTTGACATCATCGACCAGGAAATTATTTTTAACGGAAACTTCTTTTGAATGATTATTAAAAATTATAAAATATTATTTTAAAAAATTATTTAATTAATTAGCCTTTTGAACTCGCGATCTCACATTATGGTGAATAATGAAAATACATTAATAGAATTTTATGATCTCCAATGATTATTACATTATTTTGCTATCATAATTTATCATAATAAATACGTACCAATAGTTATCTTAGCATTATTAAAAAAGTAAATGTAAGATAATATTTTATTGAATTAGCATATATTTTATTGAATAATTTTTAAAATTATTGTTTGTGCTTTTATGTAGTTTAATCTTGCAATTCCCGATGAGATGGATGTTCAAATAGAAACAAAGAAAGCTTTAGCTGGTCAAATTCCAAATCTCGAAGACAGTACCTGCGTCGAAATATCCCTAACCACCGTCGATGGCGACACGTTGGTTCTGGAGACCTGGCATCTGGGAATGAACGAGCAAAATGATCCCGTGGTCAAGATTTTACCCACGGTTTACAATAGGATCGGACTGATGCTTAAGTCTCTCATAGCCGTCAGTCGCGTCACGCCGGCATACAGACTTTCGTGCAGACAGGGTCACGACACCTATGTCATCTGCTATAAAGTGTATATGGGAAATCCACAGGTATTTGTTTTAAGTAAAAGTCTCAAATTTTTTTTTTTTTTACTTATCATAAACAAGAATATTTAATGTTGTCACTAGTTACATTTTATTTTATTCATGGTAGCATGTTTCATTGTTAGTATATTTTGTGCTAGTGCACTTTTCTCAATGACAGACTTATCATACCGGATTCTGTTCCATATTTAAGCCAGTATGTTAAATCTGTCTTTAGCAAAAGTATACTAGCACAAAATAACAAAGCAAGACAACAGACAAAAAGTGATCAGAATAATATAATATAATATATATATATAGAATAGATTTCAATAAATTAAAAGCCACATTTAAAATTTATATTTTATTGTATTTTTTACAAGAAAAAATATCTTATTAAATTAAAATTTAATAAAATATTCTCATCAAATTTATTAGTATGTAAAACTGTCTTTCAGATGGTTATACTATTAGAAAACTTGCATTATAATTGATTGTATAATATTCAATCTGACATTTTCTAAATTTTCAAAGTTGAAACAAGAACAAATTGTTAAACATTTGAGTCCCAAAGAAATAATAAGAGATTAAGTATGGCTGCAAATAAGTCTTTAATACAACTCAATTTTCTGAAATAATATTTCAATGTGATCAGAATATTAGTGAAGATGCATACATACCTTCATTTCATATTCACAAATTATCATGAATATGAGATCACTTAATTTCTTCCCATCTTGCTTTATACACATCTGTAGTATATACCGTACCAATATAGTCTAGTAACTGTGTATTCTTATTAACCAAATATTTGTATTCTAAATAAGGATATATGAAGTCTTGTGTGTCATCTCCAGTTTATTGATACTGCAAAATTTGTAAACAATACCTGTGTAGTATATTTTGATTGCTTCAATGTCTCATTATTCAAACTTACTTTTTTTGGAATGTATGTATGCAATAATGAACAGTTAAAACAATTTAAAACAAAAAATATAAGTCAGCAGTAATTTTTTGGTGAACAAATGTTTTCAACCATCTTTATGGCCATTTTTCTAAAATGTAAACAATTTAAAATATAAAGCTATGCAGGCAATAATAGACTTCATTTGTTTATTTTTGTATTATTTTAGTTTCAATATTGTATTTTCCAAGCATAGTCATATCCAAATAACTGATCAGAGATAAAATAATATATTATCTTTAAATCTTTTCATATATTCAGTATAGGTGCAAGCTAATGTCTTGCAGTTACTTATTACAGGGTGACAATAATTAACCCGTACAAAGTTTGTAGCAATGCTGCACCTGAACTTTTTTACTGTCACCAATTTACATACTATTGTTTAATTCTCCATGATTTCCTGCCCGTGTAGATGTACTTTCGATGTAATAAGGGTTAGTTCTTTATTTTTTTAATGGTGTCGAACAAATGTTGTGCAATTTTGGAGCTATTCCGGCAAGGAAAGCATCAATGTGAAATTGTTCGTCTGCTCGGTGTTCCAAAAATGACAGTCTCAGATGCAGTTCGGTGATTCAAGGAGCTTGGCCACAATGGTGACCGTCCCGGACGTGGAAGAAAGCGCACTGTCAACACGTCTAGGAACCGCAAGATCATCACAAAGCGAGTTGACTGACATGCAAAGGTCTCCATGAGAAAAATTGCTCGTGAAATCAGAATCAATCGCGAATCTGTGCGGTTAATGGCGAAAAAGGAACTCGTACTCAAGCCCTACAAGTTCCAAAAGGTTCAGCTCCTCACCAATGAAAACAAGTGCGTGAGACTCCAAAGATCCCGTTAACTCAAGCGTCGGGCCGCGGGTCGACAATGGGAGTGCATTCTCTTCACAGACGAGAAGCTTTTCTCCGTACAACCATCAAAACGACAGGAAACTGGTCCGCGGGGGCTCCTGGAAGCTCAGCCGTCATCGAACATCACAAAATCCAATGTCAGTCATGGTTTGGGGCGGAATTTGTGCGAGCGGCAAGACACCCCTTGTTTTCGTCGATCAAGGGGCCAAAATCAATCAAGATGTGTACCACCATGACATTCTCGAGGCTGTGGTACTTCTGTGGGCTCAGCAGCATTTTGTCAGTGCGAAAATGGACGTTTCAGCAGGACTCGGCACCGACACACAGAGCGAAGAAGACTCAGGAGTGTGCAAAGCTCATTTTCCCGATTTCATCTCGTCTGCGGAATGGCCACCGTACTCGCCGAATCTGAACCCAATGGACTACAGTGTGTGGTCCATTTTGGAGGCCAGGGCCTGTTCTAAGCGCCATGAAAGTTTGGAGTCACTGAAGCAATCCTTGCGCTGGGAGTGAGACAAACTGTCTCCATAAGAGTGCGGCCCATCGCTGAGAATTTCAAAACGCGTTTGGGGCTCTGCATCAAAGCAAAAGGAGTCCACTTTGAAACTGGCTGAATATCTGATTAATACGTAAAGTATTGTCACTGTTATATGCTGTTGTTTTGCTAATTTTCATTTCTTTAATAAATTTACGATACAAAAAACTTGTACGGGTTAATTATTGTCACCCTGTATAATGAGTTGTTATTACTAATGATGCACTCTGAATCAATTACGGTGTGATAAAAAACATCGAAAAATGAACATTATTGAACCCCTTCTGTTTTCTGCATCAGGTTCTTAACCGTTCCTAGATGGTTATTTGATTATGGAATGACGTTTAAATAAGAGTTTGATTATAGGTTCGAAAAAATTACAAAAAACCATGTCACACATGCACACATTGTTTTTTGTAATTTTTTTGAACTTATAATCTGTGCCTCTCACTGAACACTTCAAATGGTTAGAGGCTATGCACATTTTAAATCCAGCAACACATATGCATGCATAAAGTTTAAAGAGGAGATGGTCTTGTTGTTGGCCTGGCAGGAGTCGATTCACACTTGCTTGTATCTGGGCAGGCCAACTTATTGTGCATGCGTAACATTGTTTTTTGAAATTTTTTAGAACTTATAATTGAACTCTTATTTAAACATCATTCCATAATTGAATAACCATCTAGGAACAGTTAAGAATCTGACGCAGAGTCCAGAAGGAGTTTGAAAATGTTCGTTTTTTCAATGTTTTTTATCACACCGTACATCGGTTCCAAGTGCATCATTATCATTAATTCGGTGTGGTGAGTAGTTATTGAATTATTACTATTGTGCTACATTAAAAAATTTACTTGCCTCTACTAGCAGTGGTTCTCATGGACACAGGACCTTCTCTAGTGGGCACACAGAAATGATGTTATTGTTTATTCTTGAGTACAACTCCACACCTTGTATTCTTGAAATTAGAGATAGAATATTAAAATATATTCTATCTACTAATTTCACACAAATATAACATTAAAAACACTAGCAATTTGTATATTTATATCATTCAGCTTATTACATTCAAAGCATCATTGCAGCTACTTTGTAGCCATTTCTTCGTCAAAGTTTGATCCCATTTAGTGGTAAGTATCTCTGTGTGCTCTTTACTTTTGTTTGAAATATAATTACATACTATCAAAAAATGTTAAAAAATTGTTTTATTAGAATAAAGTACATAAGAAAACTATAGGCCAGTATACCTTTATGTAATATATAGGAGCTTAAAACTTATAAAAAGGTCTTTTTTTTACAATATTGCTGCAATAAAAATTCATTTTAAATAGAATACAGTAATATTTTTTTATTTGCATTTGAACATAACAGAAGTTGTATATTTTTATTCCTAGATATACATTGACTAATATTTTACAGAAGTTTCTTCTTTCATTAGCATCATGCAACACTTAATCATTAATAAATAATAAATACTTTATACAATTATAAATAATGAAGTGTGACCTATATAAATTGACAGTCTCAATCTATGGTAAAAAATTCTATTGCAAATACATGTATTTTTTTCTGTACAAAAAATTTAGAATATAAATTTTAAATTTAGGATTTGTAAATGGAATTTAAATCTTTATGCATATGTAATTTAACTAATGATGGAAAATGAGTTAAAGCCAAACAATCTCTGGATTAGATTAGGCTATGATACTGCTACTATTAATAATTAAATGCTAAGTAATTTGACCTAGAGGTAGGCATTAGGTGTTATTTCTTAATAAATTTAATAATTAAAATTAATATTTACTAATTGATTTAGAAGATTCTGGAATAAAAATGAGATTGATAAATTAGTAAAATTATTTTGAAAAGATCTTTTAATTTGTTTATGATTGTAAAAGAAATTGCCTGAAAGTGGTTAATAAGTCTTTTTAAATAAAAAGTTTTAAATTTCAAATATAATGGTCGTAATGAATTTCAATAACTTATCAAACTCATAAGTTATTCGGAATGGTTTAAAGTTTTTTATATGAATGTAATTAAATTTTTCAATATTATCTGATTACAATAAGTGGATTTTATTGTATATATTTATAATCACTTTTGAAACATGCTTATACTAAGTATCTAACCAATAATAATAAGCCAGATAAGTATATACAGCTACATTTAGTGGAAATTCCAATTTTATTGTCTCAGACATGATAAAAGAATTAAAAATTTTATAATGAAGATTTATTAATTCTAATTATTAGTAAGTCAGTAACAATGTTTTATGTGCTTGCTTAAAGACATATACTGTCTTTAGCCGTAGCTAGAATGACTGAAGCAAGAAATGCAAACAATCTTAAACTACTGTACAGCAAGCAAATGACAAAGCATATAAAGCACTGATTAACACTGATAATGATTGCATGTTATCAGCTACATTTTGAGACTGAGAGCACAATGATATTTTTAAGCTTTTTATCTTGAGGTAAATTATCAACTATAATTGAATTCTGACTACAATAAGTAAAATTGTATGAGATGACAGTATAACTGCCTACCACTAGATAAATTATTTGATATTTAATTAATTACATAGTCATATACTACAATAGTCAGCAGTTCCTTTGACATCAACTATAAATTGGTTTTTGAGTTTTATATATATACAATGTTTTTAGATCTATTAACTTTAGTAATAATAAATAACTGATAACAATATCTATGATTACAATGGATAAACTACTGTGTTTGAAATCTAAATGTTTTGTGAGACTAGATTATATCTAAAATAAATTGTATAAGTTTTGTTTTTAGTACAACTTGCTGGGCGATGGCTACGAAGAGTGTCTGGTTGGCCAGGTGGCAACTCCGGTTGGAACCCTGACATTGAGCGTAGCCTACAGGACGAATCTCACGATAACGCCCCAGCGTTCTGAGAAGGTCTGTCCGTTTCTGGTAAAAAGTGATTACTTCGAGCGGGACGCCAGCCCCAAATTTCAGTGTCATCGGTGTTGCTCTGATCCTTCGGCATACTCTTCAAATTTTATGTATGTATGTATTGTTGAGATGGTTAGAAGAAAGAATTGTCAAAATGGCTTATGCTGACTGTTTCATTTTTATTACAGGAACAAAATTACTCGAGATGGCAACTTGTCCCACACTGGTTGTTCTGTTCCTAATGGTAATCAGACGTGTCCGCAAAGTTTTGATCGTAAGGATGTTAAGATGGAACGAAATGAAAATAATAAAGATGCAAGATTTAAAAGGTAATCCAAATAAAATATTAACTTTAGCAACACACTGTTGTATTTGTTCAAATATACAGTAGCCCCTCATTATATCACATTTGTCAGGAGACAAAGAAAAAGCATATATCCAGCGGTGTGATATAATTGAGAACTAAAAATTCTGGGCTTTTACTAAACAGATTATACACGTTATGGATTATTAATTCTTTGTTCTTTTGTCAGCAAGTGTTTCTGATATAAAATAGCTTAGTTTTTCAATACTGAATTTTATTAGTGGTGGTATCATATTAATTGATGTTTATGTAAACATTGATACTACGAACATCCATTTAGCATTATCGTTTCTTTAACAATGACATTTAAAGACAAATACTGTCGATACAAAAACAAAATATTAGTTTCGATTTTATTATACAGTACTACATTTCATAATAAATCATGTATTAAAAATTTGTGTAATTTACATTGTTCAATAAAAATTATAAATACAGTAATTGAAATTTAAAAAATAAATATTGAACATATAATAGAACATCAAAACTTATAAAATTACAGAGTAAAAATCCTCTAAAAAGCAGGAGACAGCACTTAAAACCAATAAACAATGTTTAATATCAAAAGGAAACGAATAATAATTGATTTGTCCATCTGTTTTGTATATTTAGATCTTGATGAATTTATTATTTCACCTGCTGTGGTAGTTTCAAGGACAATGGTAGGGCCCACCAGTGGCCAAGTGATCTTCATACCCTGAACACTGGGAGTTCGGTCATGGGTTCATGCCTCGCTCGGATGGGCTGGCCACGTGGAGTTTTCTCCACATCTGTAATGCCTAAATAGGGGCCAGTTTCCCTTAAAAGGCATCTCCCTAGGCAGATTGCCCAAGTGTTGCATTGCCATAACTTAACAATCAAACAACAGGAATAAAATAGCATATATGGTTGCAAAAAGAAATTTCATGGTAATTGTTAATTTAAAATTTATTGACTCAAGTGCTTTTAAAATTTGGGGGACAAAAAATGTGTGATATACAAGGAGCTACTGTATTTTAAAATGATTGTTGAGTATACATGCTATGGAAAATTGATTTACAGCATAAGCATTTGCACGTGTTGCAAAATTACTCATCTTTTCACCCTATCTTCCCAAAAATAGGAACAGTTAGTATTAACCAAGTGCAATGTCTCATCATATTGATTATCTGTAGTCATTTGTGGGTTTACTCTACTTCCTCAAGGCCACATCATAGCTGTGAAGAAATGGTTCTGTTGATCTTAATACTAAAGTTAGGATTGTGGAAGTCGATCAAAAGATGAACACGACTTTGAAGCAAATTGTGAAGATGTATAAAATAGGAAAAACCACAGGCACAGCTAAATTGTCATTGTCTTTGTCATAGTGCAAATTCAACAGATTTCTACAGGCTTCCTAATTACAGGTTTGACATTTTGAAGTCAAACAGATCATGCATGAGTGGTTGAAGGGAAATGGCTCCACAAAAAGAAAGTTTAGGAAGACTGGCAGTGAGGAACTTAATGACATGATTTGGGTCAGATTTACAGCCATTACAGATGAAGAACTTGCCGGTTTCTGGCCCTACACTGCAAGAAAAAGCAAAGGAAGCTGCTGAGTTGTTAGGTAATATGGACTTTAGAGCATCAAAGAGCTGGTTAGAATTTCCAAAAGAAGCATTCACTTGCATTCAAGCAAGTGAATGCTTTTTTTGATCCTTTCCAGAGAATTGGCAGATGCTCCAGAAGAATCTATAGCAAGACAAATGGTTCTTATGGCCTATTACAAGTGCAAAGATATTGCCAATGGTGATGAAACTAGCTTATTTTACCAAGCACTTCCCAACAACTCTATCTGAAGCAAGAATATTGCTTGGGTGGAAAGCACTCTAAACTCCACCTGACTGTTTTTGTATGTGCATTCAGATGGGGAGATAGAGAAACCCATTGTCATAAGAAAATCAGCCATGCCCAGATTTAAGAACATGAATATCAGAAAACTTCCTGTTATATGGAAATCAAACAGAAAGGCATGGATGATAACTGATTCAACAGAAGAATGGCTCAAAGGGTTTAACAATAGTATGAAGAGTCAGAATTACCATGTTCTTTTGTTCTTGGGCAATTCAACATGCCATCCTCATACTAAATTGTTGATAGGTTTTGCATGAACAACATGGATCATGCAGCCCTTAGACTTAGGTGTGATAAAATGAGTCAGACTAAACTATCACCAATCAGTTTTGTGATTGATCATCACAAAGATGGAATCCAGTTCATTTGCAACTGACAGTGAGATCACCTGATCCATATCTGTACTGGATGTAGCACTGTGGATACCGGAAGCAGTCAGGAAAGTGTCATCAGCAACTATCAGATCTTTCTTTTGAAAATTAAACTTTCTATGTAATGATGAGGAAGAAGCAGCTGGAATTAGTAGCAAAGATGGTGCCAGCATCAAAACTCTGAATCATGCTACTTTGGGAATATCTTTGCTGAAGATTACACAAGAATTGAAAGTGAAGTTGCAACTGAAAATGATTTAGAGAAGTATTTTTCAACCACCAGTCTGAAAAAATTTCACTGGTCTGCAGAAAAATATTTGACTGTATTGACACTGGCACAATTGATTACATGTGACATTTAAATAGTAGTCTAGTATTAGTATATGTACTTTGTTATGTACAGAAATTCAATGCAAATTATTTTACTTGACTACTATTACAAATCCTGTGTGTTAAAGGAAATATAAAAAAAATGCGTTAAGGAGAATAAAGAAGCAATTTGCATGTTTTTCATGAAGTAATTTAATCTTTCCTCGTCTCTACAGTTTTCAATATACAATATTATATATTCAATATTCAATATTATATATTATACACCCCGGTGTGTATGAGGAAGATAGGAAGATATCTTTCCTCGTCTCTACAGTTTTCAAGACATTTCATTTTACGTGTAGTAGATAACTTGTATGCGGTGGAAACCTGTCGACTATGGAAGAATTGCTTAGTACCATTGGATTCCATTGTGCTTTGACTAACGAATGTTTAACAGCTTTACATATACATAGTAGAGTCCCACAAACCTGATTTAATGTGGACCGAGAAGGTGAAGAGTTACCAAAATGAAGAGTTTCATGACGTAGTGCTAGTCTAAATAGCAGAATTTTCAAAAGGTATTACATGTGAAAATTAATATATGTATTAACTATGTACCAATAATGACTATTTCTATTTGTAGTTAAATTTTAATTAAAAAAATATTGACTATTCAGTGGCACCTTGGAATAAGGTTATATTCTTTGTTAAATTGATTTGTTGTTATCATCAAGTTATCACCTGTGAAGAACAATAACTTATTTGATCCTAGTGTTATAGATGTAAAAATTAGATTACATTTTTTTCTGAACGATACAATGAATTTTACGGAAAGTTGAATTATTGAGAGTCAAGTTTCCAGGACTCTACTGTAGAATGTTTATTTGCATAGAAATTTGTGACAGTTTTCTTATTTTATCTGATTGTGTGTGTTGTAGAAGAAAAAAGTTTTTTCACATAAATTGAAAGTTAATGTAATTGCATTTTATTTTTAGAGAAAAATGCTTTGGTCTCACGGAGTCGAAAGTCGGTGCCTTCGTTCCGAGCAACAGGCGTCCGGACCCCTCTCCGCTTCCGGATCTGCTACTGCCCGACACGCCATTTCTAAATCTGGTCCAGAATGACAGCGACAACAACCCCATTTCGGACGGGCCAGTGGATGGTAAAAAGGAGAGGACGTCGGAAGACGTGGTCGACAGGAATGCAAACATGGAGACCGCAAATAGAAATGCCATCAATAGTAATAATGTGACTCGCAAGAAATATGGAAATTTTGTGGATCTGAACAGCAACCCTCAAGACTGCAATTATCGTAAATCTTCGGGAAGCGAAAATTCTCCTTACGATTTTGTTATGGTTGAATTGGTAAGTGGGATGTTTTCCTGTCTTAAATTTTATTGTTGCATTAAATAGTTTAGCAGGCTTTAAACAAACAGATGCAAATTCAAATATTAGAAGTAGTAACAGTATTATCAAGATTATTGATATGTAACAAAAATGATTTGTTAGAATCTTGTTATAAACTTTAACTAAAAAGACACTTTTACTTTCATACAATAAAAACATGAAAATACAGTCTTTGTTAATAAAATAGAATTACAATATTAAACAGTTTTAATATATAGCATTATCAGAGTGTGCAAGCTAAAGCAGTTGAGATATTTGCTCTTTGATGTTCATAATGATTGGCAAGCAAGACAAGATTTGAATTTACAGCTGATATCTTTGGCCATAGAAAAAAAAACCCAAACTGCACACTCTGGATTTGTACATATCCATTGATGCAAGAACAATTGTATCAATGGATCAAGTACTAATGTTACTATTTAAAAAATGTTTGGTGGCTTAAACGAATTAAACAATTTACCTTGCAAGTGAGGTATTCTATTGACAAAAAGACGTTTAAATGCCAAGTAAAGTTCATCTCATTAACATTTTATCACTCAAAGTATTATCTTATATTGTAGTTTTGGGTAAGATTTCTATAAATATCATGTGATAAATAAACAAATGATTACTATACATTATGCTACTTAGCTCTACATTATCTTGCCAATAAAAGGACAAAACACAAAGGGTAGTCTAAGATAGCAACAAGATCTAACTGAACTTCATTTAATTGCAAAATTTCCTGCATGGATAGAATTTACTAATCTTGCTGTGTGTGGTGATCATGCCCCAAAACACCTCCAAATTCATATCTGTCAAAATATCGTACAGGATAAAAAAAAAAAAAAAACAAAGTAAAAACTTATTGTTGGCTCATAAGTAAAGCAATGTTGAGAATTTAACTCCACTCGTCCTAAAAGTTTTGTTTGTGATGACTCTATAATCCTCAACTATTATCAACATCTGTTTTATCTTCCTTAATATTTACAAATTATACCAGATGTCTTAAGTCTTGTATGTAATAATTGTTTTTTGAATTTTGACCTACTTAACAGAAACCGTCATTTGCCGACTGGAGCGGAAATGGAGACCTGGGCGCTTTTTTCCGAGAATGCCAGTCCGCGCCGCCCCTCACTTCGTTCGAAAGCCAGCCGTCGCTCGAAGAACAAGTGGTAGAGATAAAGAACCAACTGGCAGTCTTCGAGACCAGCATGAAGGACTTCGACGATTTCGTGGACACGCTCTGTCGTACCGAATCTCGCAAGAATTCCGACTGAGACGCGTCGACGCCGAATCTTTGCATTCGTAATTGCTTTATTTTATCGATACTAACCGTTGAAAATAATTCCGAAACTTAAATGAGAATTCTAAAAGTCGTTTTAAAAAATTGGAAGTTTACTTTAAGATCTCTTACGACTTCAGACTAAATAGCATAATATAAGAAAAGATTGTATTTAATTTATGAATGTGTTTATATTAAGATTTTTATAGTATTTAACTTGTACAGTTTTTTGTAAAAAGTAATTTACTTACAATATTTGTTTCGACATCCAGAAATTTTTTCGACATATTTATTGTTAGTTTTAAGGCATCGACGGCAAAGTATTATCCAGCATATCATGCAATTCGTTTATCGAATAAAAATATATTGCCACGCAAGTTGTTTAGTCACAAATAGCAACTAAAAAGTAAATTATATGCCATTTTTCCTAGTCAGAATATAGTAGTATCGCATACTCAAGAATTATAACTATTAGATACTTCATTATATTTGGACAGCCTTTAAAATTTGTCTTTTCAACTTGCATTTAGACTTTTACAGCAGTCGGAACGTTTTATATCCGTATTTGAATCTGCCCGAAAAAGTCGACTCTTGCAAAGACTTGCATTATGTTTTGCATCCAGGCTTTTATCTCGCTTCGGAAGGACGAAACCTATCTAAAAGTAGAAACTCTTTGATCGGCAAGTGCAAAATAAGAGAATAATATTAGATAGCAAAACTCGAAACTTTTAAATCTTGCACATCTCACAAAAAGATCTGTCGAGGCATGATACGTAACCGAAAAAGAAAAAAAATTCTCTTGCTTTACCGACAAAAATGGCAGATTTCGGAGACACCTGCACGTCTAGAATAAGTTTTATGCCATCCGTCTAAGCATTTGATATTGAATTTAAATAAAATCAAAATTATTGTTATAATTCTCATGCCAAATTGTATTTAGGTGCTATTTTTATAAAAATCTGAACATTCAGTTTTAGCAAAATTATTAAACCATTAAAGTAAAATTACAAAACAAAAATTAAAAATATGCTATGCTAAATCCCGGAACTTTCTACGACGGACTGCCCAAACTTAACGATCGTTCTCCGCAACAGTTCGATACTTTGTAAGCCACTTAACCCTTAACCGATTTTAACATTTATATACCGTTCCTTATCGGCTTCTCGTTCGTCTTTAACCTTTAAAATTTTATAACGTTTGTGCCAAATGTATCGTTACCGCCGTCGCTCGGGAAGAAAGGGTCGAGTTTAATTTCCGCATCTTTGCGAGATGCCGACAAATATTAATGTAGAAAATAAAATTGGGATGTTTGATTCATTCCTTAGTTTAAACAATGTCAAACTGTAATGTCAGTTGTAATTCTTAGCTTTTTTATGTTGGCAGATTCTGGAAATAAATAGAAAACTAATGTGTCTCTTTGTTTGAAGTAAAAACATATTATTTTTATATTTGTGGTAATGTTACATTAACGTGGCTGCAAATAACAGAAAAACAAATTTATTTGTAACAAATTACAATAAAAAGATTCCTCCTTTAAATGGAAAACTTAGAATTAAAATTTGGTACGATTTCTTTGGTATGGCCAATTTTATCTTCTGTATATTATTTGGAATTAATTGGCCAATAGGAATGTTAAAGATTGCATTAAACTCTAAACTGATAAATTTCGTATCGAGTATCTGAGATACGGATAACGAGTGTGAAGTGTCCAAGAGCATACAAAGGCATGCAGCATTTTTCAAAAGTTTTTGAACTTTGAAAAATGTAAATTAACACGTTGACTGCCATCTACGAGATGACTCGTAGTTACCGTTTCTGCCTAGGACGCCACCTACGAGTTATATCGTAGTTTGTTTCCTTGCCATATTTGTGCAGCTACGATGTAATTCGTAGTATATCAGTGTAAATATGAATAGATAGCTTCAGGGGCAAGAACAAAAAATCAAGTTTGGCTTACATGAACAGAACATTTATTAATTAAATGAACAGAAAATATAATCATAAAAAGTTTATTCAAAATCGAAAGCAAAACAATATTTTTATTGTTTGTGATAATTTTATAAAACAATCTTCTACGCAAAGGGCTGGCTTCTCAAGACAGATTGGACAGAAATAACGCGTTTCTCGGCGTTTTTTAGCTTTGGTACAAATTCGACATGGCTTTGTCGGATGTTGTTTTTTCTGAGTAGATGGGATACTCTGTAAATAGTGAAGCTTCTGCAATTTAATTTTTTTTGAAACTGGTTGAATCTCTTCTCCAATCAATGCTTTGACGAATGCTTCTCTAAACTTTTAGTTTAGAGAAGCATAAGTTTTATTTTAGAGAAAAAGAGAAGCATAAGTTAGCTTATAGAGAAGCATAAGTTTTATTTTAGAAGAAGTTGCTTTTTGAAAGAGTTTGTGCGCATTATGTATATATATTTCTATAATATGTAATGCAACCTTTTTGGGCCATCTAATAGTCTTTCTTAGAGCTGTGTAGTACGATAGCATTTGATCTGATCGTCAATGCCAGACATTCCATGATTATAATCTCGAATTATATTCGGTTTCGTCGAACATTTTCCATTGCGATTGAACACCTCTACCATTTCAACAACGTGCATGTTTGAAATGGTAAGGACTTCTCGTTTGTCTTTCCATTTACATGCAGTAACAGGACCATTTCGCTGCCAAATAAACTCCCCCATCCTCGCCAAAAATTTTGTCAGATTCTGAATCACTTAGATTAGTGTAGTAATCAAGTTGTTTTTTAGTCAGTGGTCTTTTCTTATCCATTTTGGGATATTTATAATTTGATTATAAAAATAAATAAAAAATAACACTCTCAAAAAAGACGTAAATGTGATGTGCTCGCCTCTATATCCGATTTATTACTAATGAATTTAGACGCACATCTCCGATTGGCTGTAGCGAAGTGACAGGACGAATCGTGTCTGCGCACGAATTAACTCGTAGTTTGGCTTTAGCGAAGAGCTTTCTGTTACATAAGCCAACTACGAGATAATTCGTAATACCTTTATTTTAAGAAAAACACATTCTATATGCTATTTGATTATTACTATATACTCTGATTAGAGTTTTTAATAATATAATATAATTAAATTAAGTTGGCGTTTTACAACAGAATCCTAAAAAGTCACATGGCAGTCAACGTGTTAAATAAAGAGCAATTAATCATTACCATCAATCGCCTTTTAATATTCTTAAGTCAGCATTTCACTAACTTTTATATATAGCATAATTTGGGTGAATTTAATGCAGGAATTAATTGGAATTTGTGTACATAAACAAAAATTCATATATAGCATAGAAATACATTTAAATTTTAAGAGATTCATTCTTTAATTAAATCAAAAAGTTTATGCTTTATTATACTTTTCAAGAGTTTCTAAGTTGTTTGTCTATGTTAATAAAGTAGAAATTAGCGCACAATATTCAAAATATTTCTCTTGAACTCGTGGAGGGTATGGTGCTATTTTACAGTGATGCTATCCTACTCTCATTTTCTGATATTTGAAGAGAGATAATGGGTTCCAGTCTCTTGTTCCTTCAGATGAAATGACAAGAACCAGTCTGTAAAGAAAACACAAGCCAGTCTATTTTGACTATGTATGCTGTCTACAGAAATACAATCTCTTCTGCGAGAGAAATTAGAAATACATAAACTACACGTTTCTCGGTATAAAGGCCCACATAACATTTATCCCGGTGACTACAAACAGTTCCGGAGACAGCTGTCTGGCAATGCATAATCTGTCACGCCTTACGATTAAAGCTAATAATAATAATCTTCCCACAGTTTTATACTCTTTGGTGCCGTTTCGAGATTTAGCCGGGTCGCTCGATCTCGTCGAACGGCCGCCACGGCCTCGAACACTATAGGACGGGCATTCGATTTCCTCGCAACCCGGGGTCGAGACCGGCTCGGCTTTCGGTTTTCCTACGGCTCTCCGTCGTGTCGAGTCGGATGCACGCCCGTGAGGTATGGGAAAAGAATGCATGCAGTAGAAAGCTTCTTGTGGGTCACTGCAGAATTCTATTGGAAAATTCCTACCAGACAATATTGTCAGTGGTATATTCAGGCAAATGCACTGGAACACCATTCTGGGAAACTTTTTACTACGTAGGTGTCTTAACAGATATAAATACAGGAAAATTATCAAAAACTTGAAAGATCTTTTTAGACTGCAAGTAAAGTATTAATTTTATTCTGAATGTCATTGAAATATTCACATTTACTTCAAAGCGATTCTTTTGTGGCTTTAGACCCTAGCCACTACATTAAGTCATTTCTGAGTTGTCTGTTACTTTTGTTTTCAAACATCAGTAGCAGCAGGAGATATAAGGACATAACCATATCTGTTTTTAATTCAAATGCAAGTTTTACAACCATTAAATACACTTACTAAGCATCTTTTAATAGTCAGATGTTTCCCGAAATTTTGAATTTATGCAATGATATACGTGTGCGCCATCTGTCGAACTTTGTAAATATTATTAAATTTTTTCGATTCTTTTTAAAGCTTGTAAACTATTATAAGTAAAATGAAAAAATACAACTTGCACCTCATAGGCCTAACAGAAAAACAAGAACCAGTGTTTTCCTATTGGTAACCACAGCAGAAATATAATTATGATTTTTTGATAATAGAGGTTAATATTCTAGTATTACTTACCCACGTTGCGTATCATAGAAAAACTTAATTCCCGGTAGCAGTCAGTCTGACCTTGTGCAAATAAATGGTGATTATTGTTTATATTCTCACATAATTTACGTTGAAAATATGTCAAAAGTAAACAATATCATTGAGGTTTTATGATTAACAATAATCAATTAACAAATATTTATAAAGTTTCAAATGAAATAAAAACATGTTAGAGAAATTATTTATTTTCAAGTTCAAAAATTTATGAATTATTTAAATAAATTTTCATAACCCCTACAGATGATTTTACTGTGATTACTACAAATGCTTATTTCGTGTTTTTTGTACCCACTGCTTGTCTTACCATCTCTATTGTTGAGATGTAAATGACATCTTGATCTTTTATTTCCTTTTTCCAGTTGTGCTGAACCTGCTGGAACTTGACTATATTAATTCTATAGTAATGCAACGCACGTCCGACAATGCTCGATAATATACAGATTCATTTATTAAGTGAAAAAATTTTACAATAGTGAGAAACTAATAATTTGTACCAGAACGTAAACACCATTAAGCCCAGAGTGAAAGAACTAACAAGTCTCTCAAAATCAGTAATTAATATCTAGTTTTAGTTTTTAAGTGCCATGTAACAAAAAGATACCATGGTGTCAGTTTTTATACATTTTGAACTCATACAAACATTTCTGTATTGGTTTAGCATATTTAGGTCTTTCATTAGTATGTGTATACACAATAATCATACTGCATGATTCCTTGTCAGAAACCAACTGAAAAAAAGTTTTTTTTTATTAGATGTGGCATTCCAGAGCTATTTGCATCAAAGGATTTATGACATCACTTCCAGTCATTCAGAATTTTAGCTCTAAAAACACCAAAGTATTTCTGTGGTGTTCATCACGTGGCCTGATAGCTTACCCAATCTGAATACTGTAGACTTATTATGGGGGCATTTCAAAGCACTCGTTTACAGACAGCCAATAGACTGCCAACAAGACCTAGTGGCTGCCATGCACGCAGCCGTGACAACTATAACACCTGCCGTGCTGCAAAGCATACAAAGGAGTATTATTCAACAAACAGCTGCTTATTCCACGCTAAATAGAGATCATTTTGAACACAAATTGTAGCATAACTGGTTACATTATTAAGTTATTTATTAACTTATTTCTCTAATAGTTACTTCTGATTTCTCTCTCTGTACCAGAAGTGACACCATAAACCTTTTGACACTCATATCTCCGGAATGTCGCATCCCATCAAAAAATGGACAACACTTTGGGTTGGTTTCCGACACAGAATCGTGTGGTATGATAATTGCATGGTTGATTCCGATCACACTGACATATTCTTGAGGCAGCAAACGAAAATACATATAGCAACGAACCCGAAAAATTAAATTTTCATTTTCGTTTTATAGCACTTTAAGCGTCTGGGTCAAAATGACCATGCAAAAACTGACATGGGTTAATTGAAGAATACTACAATAATTCAATACCACAACACTAATGTCGTTCGTCGTTGCTTCTCCACGTATACTTAAAGTTGCCACCACGTGCTTTACGTCGTGCTTCGTATTTTCTTCTCTTACAGAAACACTTGGTTTTGCCTAATAAAAAATACTAATCCTAAATAAAGCTCAAAGTTAAATTTTTGTTAAAATCAAGCTGTTTGTCATATTCAGGTATGTAATGTACGCTAACCTTTATTTCATGTGGTTGAGAAATTATGCCAGTGTTGTTGGCACTAAAGCCTTGATTTAAATTGCAAGTTTCCAGTTAACATGGAAACAACCTAAAAGGCATTTTTCTAGTGGTTTGACGTAACACTAAGGAACATTTTGCTTTGGATAGCTAATAAAGTGATTATATCTGATGTCGGAACAATAGAATCTTACTATTCACCACGTTCGAGTGTGACAGTGAATCTAATTGGCCAACATATTAGCATTCCGACCGTCTTCTTTGCATAGACACAAATACTACCACTTTCGACGGAATAAATTTCTATATCTTTGTCACCGAACGTTTGCTGCCGCCGGAAACTTGCAGGTGGAACCGAGGCTTACCGTAATTACGTGTTTGTGCCAATTTGTCGATAGTTTTTTCTCCTTTCGTAAAAATAACCTGCTTACTATTTAAAATAGCTTTTCTCTCCATCTTTGACAATCTGTACATCAATATAAGTTTATATCACCTGTATTGTACTGTATATGTAATTGCAAGATACATTTAGGCGAAAGTTATTTGCACGGACCCCGATCGGCACAAAGTTTCAATTTATAGTCGTCGAGAATATAAACGGGAAAATCGACGACTTCTAACGGCGATAGGGTCCATTTGGCATATCGATCAATGGAATATCCATGCACGTGTTTCCATTTTATTAATTTTTTAAAGTTAGAAGTAAAGGTTTATTTCAAATTTAATTTTTATATTACTCATGGTTTTTGCATTAACTTGCTTTTATGACACACACATGAATTTTGTTACTAATGAACATTAAAAAACATTATGCTATAAACAAAGCTTTATAATATTTTTCCCCTAAGTGTCTAGGAACGGTATGGTTCTATAACCGAACCCTTTCTGCACTGCCGAAAGAGAGAAATACAGTCAAACCTGTTTTTATCTGCTCTTTTTATGTGCGATGTTTATTTGTGCGATTTTTTTTAATGCAAATTTTTAATTTGTGCGGTATAGGTGGCGACTAGTCTCGTGCGATTCGTCATGTCTCATATTATAGCTAAATAAACTTATTATAGCATAAATGCACTTATTATAGTAATATTATTGCATGAATATGCGAAAAATGAAATAATTTACTTTTTAAGTCAACAAAACACCACCTGGACAAAAATATGTAAAACAGACGATAGACCAGACGATGCAGTCAAGTGCTGACATCTGTTGTCAATAAATTCTATTTCGTACGGTTTTGAGCTATTTTCTATGTGAGACTTTTTTTATGCGGTCCCTGTTGACCGCATAAAAAAAATATTTTTTTAATTGTGTTGCGAAAACTATTTTTTACAGCCATTCGTGAAGTTTCGTGCGATTTTTTTAATGCGGTCCCTATCCCCCGCATAAAAACAGGTTTGACTGTATCCATTGCAATGTCAGCCAGGTTTTCATAGGTTGACAAGTAGGCAACTTAATTTGCCTTTTCTTGCATGATATGTCTTTTGTACAATAAAACAGTGTTCCGTGGCACACCGGTGTACTGTCACAATGTCAAAGGTGTGACACGAACTTTTACAATTGTCAAGTTTTATTTATATATTTTTATCACAGTTGCTGCGTTTCTTATGCTTGTATTTCATTCTCTGTCGCAGAACTGATGAAATAAGATGATGTTTGTTTATTCTTTATTACAAGCCACACATTTTTACGTATTCTAAGAAATTAAATGTAAAATAAATTTGCTCACAGGTGTTGATGTCTGTTTAATAATAATAATAAGAATTATGATGATGATGATGATGATGATAGGTTAGTGGCATTACATAATTCTATTACTATTATCATATGATACATTTTTGAGGGGAATGACATTTTGGCGTGTGGTGTTGAGTCACGAGTGTGCCGCAAGTAGAAAAAGGTTGTGGAACACCGACGAAACAATGATGGGAAGCTTTGAATGATTGTCTGATCTAAAGGTTGCAATTTACAAATTTTATTTTTTGTTAAAAATTGAACTGTTATAACTTTCAGAGTAGGAATCATTAAGTGCACACTGTAATTGTAGGTTTAAAAAAATTTGTCTTTGTCAAATGTGCTGGTTAATTTTTTCATCTGGTTAGAAAACAGGTCTGACATCATTTGTGCTTTCTTACTTTCTGCATATTGTATAGGTAATGTCTTGGCATTGTGGAAACAATTGGAAAAATCTTTAAAATCTCAATAATAACCCTAGCAGTTTTTACTACCTTTCGTGTTTGCTCCCAAAAGAAGAATTACACAATCCTTGTCTTTTTACTTTTGTAACACAAATTACTTTTTTGACATTATCGTTTTGTCTGGAAGACGGTTAAAAATAATCTTGATTTGTCTGCACCAAAAATGTCACCTCGGCTACAGTTTCTTCAAACTTTTTACTTTGCATAATCCTCCTCTTGCACTTTCCTACAGGTTTTATTGAAAACTGTTCTAAGTGCCCGTTCATAAGTTCGTCCTGCTGCCTGCCGATCGCTTCGAATTCGGTTACATCCCAGCCGTTATAGAAAAAAGCCATACAATTTGGATAAGTTTTCCATCAAAGGAATATTCTTGCATAAATGATTTTGGCATACATGCTTTCTTTTCTATTTCATCTGATTATATTGTTCATTGAAGCTTTTCAAAATCCTCTCCTTGTTTTTTCGGATATGTCAAGAGAGTGCTCGATGGAAAATTGACTCTTTGCTTTTTTCCGCAGTTTTTATTATAGATTAAATTTTTCCTCTCTGACAAAATCTTGTTTTCTACCTACTTTGAATGAAAATGATCGATATAATGATTAACCGATCACTCTCGATTATGAAAATATTGGCGTGCGATTTAAAAACTTTACATTGAAATTTGTACAGTAGGAATGCTTAGTTCCAAATAAGAATGTACAATACCTGTGGACAAACTCATAAATCTGATTGGCTCAAGTTGTGAAATTACAATGTTTTCACTAAAATTATTTTTTGAAAATTTCAAAATGTGGGGTGCTAAGACTTATTCTTAAATGCAAATTAAAAACTTTAAACTATTAATTTAGGTGTGGAATGTCATTAAAATTTTGAATTTTACGTTGTGCAATCAGAGTAATTGAGTCTTATATCAGTCTTTGACTTTATGATGTCGTCACTTGTCCACTTGAAAACAAAAAAGACAGTACAAAAAATTAGTTACAAAATCTTAGATCGTAAATTTTGAGTTAGTGAAGCAACAGTCTGCTCCGGAAAAAAAGTGCATTGCACAATCCTCGTGCGTTTTGGCCCTCGGCGAAGTTAGACAAAAACTAAAATATTGGCCGATGGGCACAGAGCTCGAAAACGGCTAGTTTCTTTGCTAACGAGAAGCAGGAAAGCCGATCGGCATCGAAAGAACGAACCTTTAGCGTCGTCTTCACGAAAATTGTTATATTGTCGAAATGTTTCACTAGTTACGTACGCAACTGGAAATTCCTCTATATCACATCATAAAGATTAGAAAATGTAAAATAAAGCTTAAAATCTATATTATAGAAACCACGGATGAAATGAGAACAGATTAATATCAGTAGTCTGTGACAGTGTGTCAAGGTTCTTTGCATCAAATAATTTCAAAAATGCCCAGCAAAGAAAAAATTGAGAAATCACACCATTCATTCATCTCCAAACTTTGCCATGTAATTTTGTACAACTGAGGATCTTTAGACGTTACTATACTGCAGTGTAGCACGTAATGGGAATAATCGTCTCGCAAATGGCCTCCACGAAGAAGTCCAGACCTCGCGCCTCTCGACTTTTTCTTCGTGGCCGGGCAGAGGAGGAAGTGTACCGAACCAAACCTCGCACACCGGAAGAATCGGAGGGCCAGATTTGGGATGTTATCGCCGGCATTCCAGACTTCCTTCGGAAAATCGCGAATTCCGTCCTTGGTCATTCGAGGAAGCCGACGGATGGCACCGGTGCCTGTATTGAATTTTAATATATGCAGCCATATTTCCACTTAATAAGATGCATGTCAAATAATTTTCATTGTCTTTACATTAGAAATATAGAGATTATGGCAAATTTATTCGTGCCTAGTTAATTTCCACCCATCCTGTAGTATAAAGATGATTTTAAAAAAATATCTGTTTAAAATGAAAAAAATTTCGTATTGTGCATTCCAATCTACACAGGTTTTACTGTATTTAAAATCTATAAAATAAACTCCAATTACAAAATTATCATTAATTATTATTTATTGATTTTAGCTCGTTTCTTTTTCATTTGTAATTTTATAGAAACTATTTTCAAACATTAATAATTATACTAAAAAAAATCTACAATAAAAACTTGCCTTATTATGAAATAGCTAAATAACCTTAAATGATATTAAATTGATTTCCAATTTCCAGGATAAAAAGTCCCTTGGTTAACATTTTTTTTGGAAATTTAGAGACAAAGTAAACATGCACTTTAGATTTATCTTTATAATTTGTGTGGCATGTAATGTAAGGAACCGAGAAATAATCATTTATACGTGCGTATTTAGGTTTGGCATCCCGTAAAGCAGGAACGGGCAACCCACGGCCCGCATCGCATAAAATATGAATAAATATATCAATTTCCCAGCTTAAGGAAATAGTAACATTTTAATTTTGTTGCATTTCTACAACTTATGTACATTGAATAGTTTGTTCCACAATGAATTTAGTAAAAATTAAAACAAGAAACCGGCTAACAGACACGTCGAAACTAATTTAAAACTAGCAGTGACTAATATTTACCAAAATATTCCAGAAGCTAAATTAAGTATACCTGAACTAATTTATAATTTTTTATGAATAAACAATTGTGATTTATTGGTATTTGTTTTTTTTTCTCTTTTCTCTAGTATGCGGCCTGCGTCGGTTCAAAAGTTTTAAAGTGCGACCCTTAAAAAAAGGTTGCCCCATCCCTGCTGTAAAGAATGCACTGTATCTTAAACTGTGACAGGTGCACTTGCCACAAAAGATAAGAAAAGTAAATTCATTTGCAATTTTTAAGCAGTATTTTACTAATCAAAGTACTCCACTTCAGCTATGCCCTGCAACAAAAATTGGTACATACACTGACTGACATCTCAACTTAACCTAGAATTAGAATCATCATCCTGCTCGAAATATGGAAGTAATAAATTTGTGTACACCCTACATTTGCATACATTAACCATTTTGTGGGTCCTCCATTTTAATATGCCTGTCGGCAACTCATCCGAGCATTGATGTGATATAGGCATAACGAAGGTTTTGCGATGTGCTGGCCCATTCTTCTCAAAGTACCGTCTTTGGCCGATTGAGGTTGTGTTGTGTTTTTGCACTTTCTTGAGGACACACAATAGGTCTTTGATTGGGTTTGGATAAAATGAATTTGAGACTTGTTCCAGGACTTGGATTTGATTTTGACAAATGCTTGTTGGAAGATCACATCTCCCTGCAGACGTAGGTTAGCCACAGGAGGTAAAAAATGCTGGCACAAAATTGCCTGGTGGCATTGTACATTGACAGTCTTGTTGTATAAAATTAAATCATCAATGGCAGAATTCCCCAAAAACCACCAAAAACATTCCCCACACTTACACTGTGGCTGGAATGACCTTCACAGTTTTAGGTGAGTCCTTTATTGATCTGTCTGACTCTCCAACTCATATCTTTGTACAGAAATGGGAAGGTTGACTCGGACCAAATCACTTTCTGCTTTCCAGGCAAATGGTTCCTGGCTCTTGCAACCACTTCTACACTGAACTGATGTTTAACATAAAGTACTGCTTGTACAAGAGTAAGTTGAAATTATGTCATGTAGTCTGTTGCTAGCAGTTTGTCACAATGCAAGATGGTCTGTGTGTTCAGTCCACAATTTTGCTGTCAACATGAATGTACCAAGTTGGTATTTCGTTACAAGGCGACATAAAATTTAATTTTCTCTGGGAGTAGATGGTAGTCCACCACTGCTTTGTCTAAGGTATTGTTGAATTGCTGCTTTGTATACACTAGTCTGAGGAAGACACTCTGACAGACTTGTTCAAGCAATTCCCAAGAAATCTGCTGCACAGTCACTTCACTAAAGTTTTTCCCAGAGGACTGCCCACATACTGGGTCCTATAGCCTTTTTTGCCATTGTTTTGAGTCCCAAACAACTCAAGATGGCACCAAAGTTTGTACGTTTGTATGCAACTATGACTGTACAGAATACAAAACAGCAAAAAATTTGTTTCGGTCATTGCTCGACTGTACATAAAGTGCAGGGCCACACAAATTTATCATCTATACGTTTTTGAACAGAATGATGTTTCCAGGCATACACTGAGATGTGTAGTATGGTGTATGTACTGATTTTCATTGCAGAGCAAGTGGAGTACTTTGCTTAGTAAAAAGTTTCATTACTGTTTATGACAAGTGCACATGGGGTGGGCATGTATTTACTGCCACGAGTAAGGTAAATAATAATTATTATGGTGTTATTTACTAAATTGGAGATGGCAATGGAGTAGAGTTTAGAAAATTTCTGGGAGATGTTTAACATCAGAGAGATGTGCGATTGGCTGAAAACAATATCAGGGAAACACGACAGAAAGTAATGACAGTTTTTCTCTATCTCCACATTTTCTACATCATTCTCTGTTTAAAAATTGATTGCAAAAATGTATTTATTTAAAACAGTTCTGTTGTAATAATAAAGACATTTGTTTTTATATTATTATTATGTTTTGTGCATCACAATTTTTTCTTTGGACTTTTGCCTTTTAAATTCTATTTGGTCACAATACCATGCCGTGTGGATTTTGGCTCTAATATGTTATTTGTAAACCCGATACACAATAGATTTCTTACCAAAATAACTTACATATATAATGTGACTTTGCTAACGTTTAATATCACACATCTAAGAATCTTACTGTTAGTGTCTTGAAAATGGTGTGCCCTTATGTACACACTTTCATTTTGACTACCATATACTATATTTACATTTCAGTACTAGCCTACCAATACCAGTCAATGTGGCAGGTATGAGTCTAAACTGGAATTTTGAGCCACGGCCAACTTCTTCGACGTTTGCAGTATCGTCTTTTGGCATAGCACCGGGTGACATTACGCCGAAAGATGCCACGTGGAAGAATTCGGCACGCGGACGGTCGTGGGGTTCGAGTCCTTCGGCAATTTGGGTGGCCCGCACTTACCGTCTAGAGGAATTCTCAATACTAGATCCAGTTAAATGAAAACATAGTCTCTGATATTATTAAGACTTTATTAGAAAAGTGAATCTCTTCTAGAAATCATGTTAGAAGAAATATTCTGTACATCATTTATAAACAAAGTAGTGAAAAATATACTGTACATTATAGCGATCAACACAAAATAGTTAAATAAAAGTTCGAATCAAGCCATTCGATCGTTTGGTAAAGTTAAAATTCGATACCGGAATATAACGGGTGCAATTCCCAAATATATTAATAAATAACAAGATTTAAAAAAAACCATTACGACTATAAATATTTGCATGAGAGAATGCAACACAAATATTGTGCAAAAATCATAAGATAAAGGATTTTTACCTTATCTTTCGTAAATATCTTACATAATATACAGAAATGGGAATATTTAAATCCTCGACAGAATGGCGAAGAATCTCAAAATTGTTAAGTGCTATCAATTTCATTGCTTAATTATAATTTACTTTGTGTTTGATGACATTAATAATATGATAAAAACTTTAGCAGATGGATTATTTGCTATTTACACAAAAATTTAGTGGATGAAAAGCTTCTATTTACACAGTTTTTCTTCTACTACTCACAAAAGAAATCATGAAGATGTAAATTATTAGAAAGAAAATTTCAGTTTTTTCTTTCTTTCTATGTAATTTTTTTCACAATTATTCTGGCAATTAAGGAATACGTATGGATTCTTGTTGGACAGTTCGAGCGTTACTCGCGCAAAATACCGAGGCCTTCGATATATTGCATATTTAACGAAAGGAAATTCGGTTTTGCAGAAGAAAATTAAAATTTATTTATATTCAATTGTTTTAATAAATAAATGTTTGAACTCTAGTTTTTTCTTACATTTCTACTATTGTTTTCTTCGAATGCTACCAACAGTCGATGGCATTTAATACACAAATGACTACTTTAAACGTACCGGGACGAGACGAAATTCTTAATTTGTCAAAACACAGTAAATTCTAAAATTGAAAGAAAATAATTTGGCACTAATGCGCTAAGAAACGTGTAAGACTAGAAACTGCAGTTTTATGGATGTAGAACGGATACTAGAGCATCGTTTTACCTGGTTAGTGTCCAGAATCCAATTTTGTTAGTTTGTTCTGATACCCTATTAACGTATTAATTATAGTAAACATTTGGCAGTGTTTATTAAACTAATTAGAAAGTTCTTATCTTATGCAATGTGTAAGTAAGGATGCTAACGCAATGTAAATGTTAGTAACGAGAGAAAACACTACCTACCACTGTACTACAAGAAACATTCTGCCAATTTTAATGCTTCGCACTATAACAAATTACCATATGTAAATAGTTTCGAGCAAGGCAAAAATCTCGCCGCCACCAGAAAAAATAATGGAAAATTGCAAAAGCTGTCAGGTGTTTTGAAATTTTAGTCCAGTTTAATTAAATTTTTCTAATAATTGCTTACGCTGGAATATATTAAAGTATTTAAACTGAGCACGGGAAAAAAGAACCAAATGAACTAATTTATGCAAAATTTATGGGTAATTACTGACTGTGTGCATGCCACTCAAAGGATTACATATTAACCAGCAAGTGATAAATTAAGTACATTTTTGCTTTAAGTACTCAAACAATTTTTGCATAATTAGCACAAAGTATTACATTTGCGGAATGCATTTTTATCACATAAAACTTGGTACGTGTACACCACCGAATTTCCAGAAACTCATTTGATCCAGACAAGATTACAGGAGAAACTTGAAATTCCTGTAGCGATGGATGGCGCTCTTCTTTACATTATTTACAGTGCACTCGTCGGTGGTGTTACCGAAATTTTGTGATATTAGTTTATTTTACTTCAATTTAACCCTTAGCTTTGGCTTCTATAATAGAAAAGACAGTTGTTTAAGTTTCTAGCAATATACGATATACTTTAGACACACGGGAGGCGTGTAATTAGTGGGTTAGAGGTGCCGGAAATTGTGTGGCGTACCCGTAATAAAAAAAATTTAACAAAAAATATTCTATGAGAATTTTGGCATTCTTTCCTGCAAAGTATGATTTTAATACACCAAAATGATTACCACGTCATTTAAAATTAAACTAGAAAGTGGCCAATCTTATTTTAAGCACAGATCATTTATAAATAACTTTTATGGCACATGTTACGAAGAAAGGTTTTTTTTGTCACTTGTGTTTCGAATGGAAGAAGCGAACATTCTACACTGAGTAGATTACGTTTCGCCGTAGTTTTAAATACACCTAACAATTCCTAACGCCAAAGCAAGCAATGCCCATTGCAACTTTCAGTCAATGCACGGAAATCTTCCAATGCCCATTTTGATAGGTGATAAATAACACAAATTGCCTGCAGCAGCGAGCTTATTAGATTGCTATTTTGATGGATAAAATTTGTGTGAATTTATATGTGGCTGGAGGACGAGTCTACCTTCTGTTAACGAAAAATTATATAATCTACAAAAGTAACGATGACACCTGTACGGACAAATCTATTCTGGATGCCCGGTAACAAAGATACCCGGATAAGCCACCGTTACGTAATATATAGCCTAATCTCTCTACAAGTACTAATGTCTGTCTTTTCCGCCATTCGAAGTAAAATTTTTTGCAATTTTGTGTAAATTTATTCGAGTCACATATTCGCCGGTATGTATTATTTACTCTCCTGAATATTTTTGCTTCTTGTCTGTGATTAATATATCTTGATGTGGCCTAATTGATCCTCATAGTACTAATTAACAGCATTACAAGTAATATGTACAGTACAATTAAACTTTATACTTGTGTGTTAAAAAACCGGCTGGTCTTTTTTTCTGCAACTTGTTAATTCAGAGGTAAGATAATCATATAAGTGTAAGCTAAAATTATTTGTACGGAATTTTTTTGTTAAAATTTTTATAAATATGTCTAAATTAAATAGGTAAATGTGCATTTTCGAAGTAACGATTGTTGTTATGAGGAGGTTCATCATATTATCTTCATATACGTGAGCCAGAATTTTCTGATTATAGGTGCAATTTACGTGTCTGATAATTATTTATATATATTATATATATATGTAATTATTATATAATTTTAGTCATCTATGCGAACTGGTTGGACCGAAGAACTCTATAGAGTCCGAAATGAATTTTGAATATTAATAAAAGTGTATATTTTTTGGATCTGATCTCTGACTCAGTTTTCATCACCTGACCTGCAAGGTGTAATAAGTGGAAAAATTAGCCAAATTTGGGCCACATCAAGATGTAGTATTTATGTGCAATACTTTCCGTGCAGGGCATCTCGGAGACAAATACCAGCAACTTATTTTTCTAATAAATTGGGACTAGTAAAGGGTAAAACATTTTTTAAAATGTAATTCTGTTTTAAAGAATAAAATTTGACAAAGGTTCCTCCCTTAATACGCAGATGCAATGGGATAATTTTAAGAAATGATCTGAGTGATGGTGCCATTCTTGCATATGGGCTTGCACTAATGAATGTGTGACTACGATCAGTTTCTAATACAGAAAAGGCATTTCTTCATGTCTTGGCTTTATTTTAGATGTGGTGTCATTAACGCACAAGTACTGTTTCAAAATATTTAACAATGAAAAGTTCTCGCGGACACCACGTTTATCTAACATCGTGGACGAGAAGGGTCTCTATTTGAAACAGTCTATTCGTTAATAATGCAACAATCGAAATATCTGGAAAGTTTTTGGGAACATTCCAATCGTCAGTAATTCTTCACATAAATCTAGCATTTTAATGTACAAATACAAATTGAGTATTAAAATTTTTGTTTGGCCATTCACGATTTAGTTTTTAATACAATCAGATTCATTAAATAAAACTTATAAGTCGGGAATGTTTCGTGTACAATGGTTAGGAAACGATCTGTTAAAATTCTAATTTTTTGAGCTTCGAGCCTCGTAAAGATCACACAACGACAATCGCTGGTAAAGTTTTTAATTTACAAGTGATCCGGAAAGTTATAATTTATTTTGATTAGCATTCAACACAATTAATTGATCTAGAGAGTAAAATTCCTACCGAAATCTCATGAAAACAAAATAAAAATCCTGTCTAAAGAATCTGCAAGAGTAGAATCACTTTTTGCAATTAAAATCCTGTTCTAATTATTGCACTGTTTGAGATTACATGGGATGCCAGCGATTTGGAATCTGGCTAATTAGCATAGGTAAACATTAAATTGTGACGTAAGACATCAAACCGTATTAAAATTTTCATGAAATTCACCAAGAAACTGTCGGCAATAAGATATCGAGTCGGATTTTTCTGTAAACACCTAACTTTTCCGACATCCATAATTAGAATTTAATAATTTATGTATCAAAATAATAAATGTAATTTGTTTTCGAATGACCGCATATCGTTGTCCGGGAACAAATTTTATAAAGAATTAGGAAAATTGAGAAAAGGTACAAAGAGGTTAAAATTTATTCGTTCAGAGACGAAATCAATAATTTGAAAATTTTTATTTTGAAAACTGTCGACTTAATTTCTGAAAAGTTAATATTGGTCCCGAGATTAATATTTGCCTTTCAAATCTCAGGAATTTTTGATTGAAAAAGATTTGTTAATAAGGTCATGCAATGAAAAAAACTGAATATAAACTAAGTAATTTTACAGATTATTTCACTAATGGTACAAATTATAACCTTTGTTTTATTGGAGGGTTTTATCTGTCCTTATTAGTTGATCTAGATGGTCACTATTGTGTGTTTCTATTAAAGAATGTTAAATTTTAACTGTTGACTTCGTTCGACGTATTAATTTTAGCTATTTTTTCCGAATATAATTGTTTTTGCTGTTCTGACCGAACATTTGGCAGTGACCAAAATGCCAATCGACTAGCACAAAAGAAAATATACGTATAAACACTTAATATTGTTCTAAAAAACAGTTGACACAATCCTTTTTGTTTTTCTTAACAGATTATTGTAACATGTTAAATTAAATCATTCTGAATGAATGGCAAACTTTTTTCCACTAACGTCATTATGAATTACGACAGTAACATCCATAAATAATCGACGACGAATGGGAATGAACTAAAGCTCCAAATTGTACAAAAAAGAATTTTTGCAAATAAATGCCCTAAGTGCTCATTTGCCAAACTAACTGCAAAAAATTTAGGCCTAATTCGATTTCTCTACTTCAAATATTTGCAAAGTAAACAAAGAGTACACAAGAAACAAAGATACCTTTTTAGAGGGCAAATGTCAGAGATCACCGTTGACCATGAGTCACACAAAAGTTATAATTTGCAATACATTATCAGCAAAAGCTGTAACAAAGCTTATTGCTTGATTACCGTGCAAGTAGTTCATTTGAAGTTTGTCGTTTGACCAATTCTTCCGCAAGAAGAAAAAATAATTCTAGTTTCTACTTATGGGAATCTTTTCTTCCCTTCTTTCGGACAAGAATTACGATTCTGTCTATACCATTTAAAATATATTAACAGATTGCAATGTATTCTTGGATATATCCACAGCAAAATTCAATTCAATTCAAAAAATAAAATAACAAATAAGAAAACATCAGTCAATGAAACTAAAGATTACATACACTAGAATTATAATTATTAATAATTTAGGGTTTACATTGGAGAGAAAACAGTCAGATTCATATGTTTTTATTCAAATCTGTTACAAAATAAAATTAAAAAAATAGAAATTGCACGTTTGATTTTGATCATATTGTATCTTATGCAATTCCTCATCAATTTTGCTCAAGTTTATTGCCAAGGTATAAGTTCTGTCTCGCCTCATACGTGACTCCGCCAATAACGGTAAAATGAGCAATTAAAATGCCAAATGGTAAAGAAGTCGGCAGATTTTATAAGATGGAATGTTTCTAGAGAAGGAAGTTAATGTTTACGGTACAAACTGGAAGTTCGTATACAGTTAATCGGGGCCTCTTGCCCCTAAACTTTCTATATCTGGTCTTGACTTTAGTCTAACTTCATTCTCGAGATTACAGATAAGCCCAATTGGCAGGGATCATGAAATGTTTGTGATAATCGTGTGACAATTTCAAGTTTTGTCCCGTGTCTTCTATGTTAAAAAATGCAAGTAATAGCAGTAAATTCTTTGGTTTTCAAATGAATATTTTTATAGTACATGGTTACTTCCTCCCATTTGGCTTTTGATTATTTGAAATTAATCTCCGACGCCCGAAAATGTCATTTTTTGATTGGTGTTTGCAATTAGAGATCGGGAGAGGAGGCCAGCTTAGCCTCAAAAACCATTGCATCTTAGAAAACTTGCCAACTTCTATGCCATTTAGCATTTTATCACTTATTTTAAAAATTCTGTTTTGTATAGAATACATTCCAACATTTTAAAAGATAAGAAAAATAAGAGCAATATCTCTCAAAGATACTCTAATAAGAAAATTCTCACAATCAGACTTATTTGGAAAATATTTTTAAAAATATAAATGGTCTTGGATTATGATAAATACCACAAAATAAGATTAGAAACATTGTTAGAATCTTGTCTTTCCCTTAATGAGTATGTATGACGATCAGAAAAATAATCCTAATAAGAAAAGCTAGTGAATGTCCACTTTTAAATAATTTGGTAATTACAATTTGGTAATTAATTTAATTATTAATTTAATAATAAGCAGTACGAATTTCTTTAAGAGAGAACACTTATGGAAAAAATGAATTTAACTAATATTTAAAGTTAATGAATAATTATTGTAATTAAATTACAGCATAATATCCTTAATTATCTAATGCATTAATATTAAATTATATTTTATGCACATTATCAATTGATGTATGTTCAATGCCCAAAATATAATTTGCAAATGAGTAAACAGGCTTCCAGTTGTAGTGGATAAAATGGTCTTATCCAACTCAATATAGAAAAAGTAAATGTGCGGCCATTTCAATTTAAATTTTCACAAGAAAAAAAAATAGGTCATTTTGAATTTATTTTTAAGATACTTTAATTAATTAAATTATTTTTGTAAGGAAACTCCTCTAATGTAAAATCTTATCCAAATTGCTTTTCTAGAGTCAATCTTTTTAAAAATTCTCCTGCTTTTGGAGTTAAAAGTTATCCCAGGAGTCAACTGGAGAAAAAGTTATTGTCTGAAATCAACTGGAGAAACAAGCAAAGTGTATGTATACTCCAGAAGTGTAAAGTTTTTGAAAATTTTTTGCTCCAGAAAAAATAATTTAGGTTAGATTTTAAATTTTGTCTACATGCTTGGTAATTCTAACTACTATATTACCGAATTTAATCAAATATAAAATATTTCTAGAATTGTTAGCTGTATCAAATCTAGTTCACTAAAATGCCAACTGTTACAAAATTTGCAGAATCGGCAAACACCCTCACAAAAGTGGCATGCATCTATGTGTCTGCCAGCATACCAACTCTTCAGAGCTTCTATTAACATTGCAGCTTACTGGCTTATAGACCAATACTAGCTCTTTATGCATTGATTCAAATAGTTTTTTTATTTTTATAGTACTGCACATTTGTACAATTGTGAGTTTTCCTCTCGGTAAGTTTAACTTCTGTATTATCAAAATTTGTTTTTAAATCAATCATAATTTATTTTAAATTTTAAGCAGATAATAAAATGGACAAGTTTTTGATTAGAAAAGAATTTTATACATTTTTATTTTAAAAATTATGGAATTTAACATTGCAGGAATATAACTAAATTCACAGTGTGTTGCTAGTCCAAAAAGGTTGGGAAACATTGATATATACTACTAAATTTGACAAATCATGAAAATTTTTGTTATTCTGTTTACATTTTCATAAACATTGGATTGAAATTATTATTACAGTATTACTTTAAAAGATTATCAGTCTTCTAATGTAATTCCTTATGTTATTGGTAAGAGTAAAATTTATCATCCTGTTCAACTGAAAATATTTCATTGTTTCCTGCAGCTATGTATGAAAATGTCTGGTCTAAATAATTTATTAATTGTCTCAAACGTACGTATGAATTTCTCTCAACTGATATGTTTTCTGACATGAATTCTAATTAGGATTCTAAAATATTCAGAATTAAATCAATTTTCTCACAAAGGAAAGTGTTATCACATTTACTTAAACTGAAAATCAAATTTTTTATTTATTATTATTTACATAAGAGGAATTAATTTATTAGTTCCCTACATTTAAATTGAATGGACAAAATCAAAATTATGAAATTAGTATTTCAAATAAATAATCATCTAAATTTTATTTTAAAAATTATTTATAAAATGTGCTTATAAGACTTGGCCATTACTAATTTCAAATAATCAAATTTAAAAGAACAATTTTTGCAACATTTATTTAGTACAGCCTAATAAATAATTGCGTAATTTGGAATTTATAAACAGGTATCTAAACTAGTTACTTTTGATTTATATCTATTGAAATTTTCTAGTCAAATGTTCAAGTATATCTAAGTTTTAAAATTTTGTTTTATATTCTATTCATTTATATGATTTATGTTCAATTATTAGAATTACAAAGAAATTCAAAGTTAAGATGTTAAGAAGTAAGTGTGTCTTTCAAATAAATATCTTAAAATATATACATACTCACACACACCACACGACTTAATAATTTAAGTTCAACAGCAGTATTCAAAGAGAACAAAAAAATCTCTCATTTTTCAATTTATATAAAGTTTAAAATATTTTACCATAGTTTTTGAATTACAATAAAATAGAACGTGTGTGAAACAATCTGCCAAACATCAGATATCATTATTATATCGTGAAAATTACAATGTTCGAAGACATTTTGCAAAGGCTATAGTTCAAGAAAAATCGAGCAAGGTTGTTAATATATTATATTGAGTTTTGTGAATTCAATGATTAATCAACTACTATAATGTTTAAAGTTTTCTTCTTAACAAATGATATGAAAAAATCCTAGCAGAAATATGTTTCGTGAGATTAGTAGATGATTAATCAGTGAAATGTATAACATTTCGACATCAACCTTCATATATAGAAAAAGGTAATAATAGTTAACTGTAATTTTTGAGTTTCTTAAATGATCTTAGAGTAAGTAGAACAATATTTCAGAAAAAAAAATTCAATTTTAAGTAAAAGTGAATTTCTCTCTTGAAATATTAATTAATTAATACTTAATCATCATGAAAGATTCAAAAATTTTTATTAATTTATTTAACTTTAAATTTATTTAGTTTCAATGTATCAAATTTCTATGAACTAAAGGTTTTGTAATTTTTGTTCATTTTGCTGTGCCAGAATATTTTTATAAAGTTTCTTTTATATAGAGGGAAATTTCCATTTTAAAAACAGTTTAATGAATTTTTTGATAACTAAAACAAAAACTACAAACATTTTCTATTACTAAATTATATTATAGGGTTTCAAAAATTTGATACTTTTTTTAAACTACAATGATAAAGAGTAAACGTTCGGAATGTATGTATATAAAGTTCATATTAGAATACCCTAGAATTTTAAAATGGTAATTTAATAATTTTTAAAATTCTCTATTTCAAATTTTTAAGATTTAATTAAAAAGTCTTGATGAAAAAATGAAATTTTGAAAAGATATAAAGTGGTTTTCTATTTGTAAGTAGTCTTTAAATACTGCTGCTAACTATTTAACTATATTACTAAATTATTAAATAAAAATACGGTAATAAATTATGCTTTTGTTTTGTATGTATCATTCGTTTAAATAAAAAGTATTTCTTTTTTCCCGACAACTCTTGATAATAGCTTCTTTGTTAATGCCATCGAGGCGATTCACTTACTGTATCTCTTCATTGCATTCGGAGTATCGTAACGATTCATTTGACTTCTTTAAAAACAGCTCACTGTCGATCAAATGATCACATAGGCAGAATGATCACAGATTTAAAAGTACATTTGTGAGAGGATGTTGTACAAATGAGAAGAGAAAAACCAAGTTGGGCTTCCTGGTGACTTAACACTTACTATTTACAGTATGAAATCAATCTTCTTTGTGATCTTTTATGTGATTCACTGCAGTCTTTTTAGATGGTAGTCCAATTACTATTTCTTGATCTTTTAAATCCCAAACAATAGTGGCATGAAATGCCATATTGGCAAAACATATTACATATTCACAAAGAGAAAACCAGCTGAAAGCTGAAACAAAATGAAATGTTTTAGAAAATATTTATTTTTATAAAATTTAAAGCATAAATTGTTCATATATAGAAATAAATTTCATTTTCTAATATAAATATTGATCATATAAAATAACAGATGCAATGATGATAATTATACCATTAAAATTCAAAATACTCTCAGCATGAAATAAGAAATATTATATATCTTACAAAAGAGTTGTTCTTTTGAGCTTGACATCAAAAACTTTTAAATATTAGACAATTTTTCCATTTATTATTGTATTAATATTATGTTATATGTAGGAAAGTCACAAAAAATTATGTTATATGTAGGAAAGTCAAAAATTATCCTCATTTTTGTCCTAACATATCATTAGGTTTGTCACACTGCCTTCTGTGCATGAATGTTTAGACTTGATATTACCATGGTCACATTATCAAAGTTTAGCCTTGATAGCATTATTTTTCTTGTTTCTGTTTCAGTGTAAATATGGCCACTCCATTAACAGTGTGTACTAAGAAGAAACAAAGAGCAGTGATCTGATTTCTCTGGTTTGAAGATGTGTCAGGGGCTAAAATTCATCAGAGACTTACACACAAAATACGGGGACAGTGCTCTACCACACAGAAGTGTGTATGAGTGGATTGAGAAGTTTAAAAGTGGGCAGACAAGCATAATGTATGAAGAGGAGCAGGACACCTATCAACCTCCACCACTGACAATGTAGTGTGTTCTCTGCAGATTAGTCATGAATCAGTTTGGCTTCCATAAAGTCTGTGTGAGATGGGTGTCAAGAGAGCTTATTGTAAAGCATAAGTGCAAACATATTGAGATCTGCCAATGCTTACTTGACTGCTACAACAATGAAGATGAAGCATTTGTCAGTCACAGGAGATGAAACATGGGTCTATAACTATGAGCCAGAATCCAAAAAGTAAAGTATGGAATGGAAATACCCAAGATTGCCAACAAAGAAAAAATTCAAGACTCAGCTTTCCATAGGAAAGGTAACGCTAACCATTTTTTGGGAAACACAAGGGCCTATAGGCCTATCCTGGAAGACTGCCTAGAAAAAGAACATATAATCAACAGTGCAAGATACAGTGATTTGTTGGCCAACAATCTGAAGGCAGCAATTCACACCAAATGTTGAGGCCTATTGTTGAAAAAAGTGTTGTTGTTGCATGACAACGCATACCTACACACAGCCGGCCAGACCATTGAAACCATTACCCATTTGAATTGGAATACCCTACCTACAACCCCATCCAACTATCATCTCTTTGAACCACTCAAAGATGCTTTAAGAGGTTGTCAATTTTCTATGGACAAAGAAGTGTGGGAAGCTGTGCATAAATGGTTGAGTGACCAACTGAAAAATTTCTTCTTGGAGGGAATACACAAGCTTGTAGACTGCTGGGCCAAATGCTTTGAAAAAGGAGGCTATGTAGAAAAATGACATACTTGTTCAATCCGTACATTTGTGTAAATAAATTGAAAAAAATAAAGTGTGGATAATTTTTGACTTTCCCTCAATTTATAATAATAATAAAAAAAAGATCCAAATTTATAATTAAACTCAGTAAAGAAAATATCATCTACAAATGAGAACTTAAAAGTTAAACAATGATTATTTAAAAGGGAAGTGCCGGTTGAATAACTTAATATAATGTCAGGTGCAGATAATTGCACTTTTCTGTAATACCTCATCAACCAAATTATGCTGATATCAATATATTAACGTTTAGCTCATAAATACAGATATTTATAGTATTCAAGCTGCTTATGTGGTTGCAACAGTGCTTTGTAAAGTCTGAATAAGCCTATCTTTTCATTTGACATAATGAAAAGCCAGAACTTATTCAGACTTTGCAGAAAGTGCAGGTACAATAATTTTTGTACTTAAAATCCAATATTTGTAATTTTAAGATGAATATTGTAGAATGATAGGTGCAAATACTGTAAGCTGTAAAACATTTTGTCCATGTGCTTTGTCACAACAAGCTACAATTCATTACAATACAAAAACAGTGCCATGTTATAAAGATCACAAAATATAATAAATAATCTTACATTAACTGTATAATGTAATGATTCAATAAATAAAATACAGTAATATTTAATATATGTTATACACTGTTCGTTTTTTATAAAAAAAACAATTATTATATTGTCTTATGTTCACAAATGTGTACTATCAGCGTCACATCTGCATCTTTCACCTTAGCCATTATGCTCCCCCGTAGCACATCTCCACAGTAAAGTGAGAAATGCCTCTTAGTTGGACTACATTTTTATATTAGTGGTCTTTAGTATATGGCTGTACAGAAAACATCTTTATTATTGTGTACCATCTTTGGAGCATAAGCACTTCTTTTGATGATGATCTCCAAAAAAATAATTTCTTCTTTGAAATCAAAAATTTATTTTTAAGATAAAATAATTCTTTTTTGGAACATTTAAGAGCTATGAGGGAAAAAACAAAGAAAAAGGTAAGTGTAAAAATAAATGAATGTTTATCTACATATTTTTCTTGTTAATTAACTTTGGAAAATACAAAAGTCTAGCAAACCAATGCTAAGATTTTGATTATCTATGAAATTATCCTCGAGTACAAATTTTTATTTCGAACTAAAAAGAATTGTCAAAAAATATTGCCTCTTGAAATTGCTAAATATCTCTTTGTTATCTACTGGTCAAGTCATGAATAATCCACACATTTGCAATGCTTGTATGAAACTCAAAAAAACATTTCTTTTAGTATGATTCACACTAAAAGAAATGTTTTTTGAGCTTCATCAAAGGTCTAGGATCAAGAACAATATAGTTCAGTTACTAGAGGGAACCTGTACTGGAATCCATTTCTCTTCCCATTAGGCTTTAGAACAAATCTTACAGGTTATATGGGATATTTTCAATTTTAATTAAAGAAACAAGACTGCTCTGTCAGCTTAACTTATTAGAATAATTACAGTATTTACTCGCATATAAGATGAGGTTTTTATTCATTTATCAGCTTCAAAATCCTGGCTCGTCCTATACGAGCGAGCGAAAGATTCTTTGCATTTTTGCAAATAATTTTTGTGAACTGTGTATTCACATTTTTTTACTGGATGCTTACCCTTTGTATTTAAAAACAAGTATTTTATCTGGGTTGTTTGATCGTTCTTGTATATTGTCAGGAATAAAGATAAATAGCAATAGGAAAAACAAATCTTTTGAATTGAATTCCAGATTGAAATTCCAAAATCACACGGAAGCACAATATAAGTTTTACTCCATTCCCACGTGAAAACAGATGATTATTTGGAAATCAGAATTTAGAGAAACTCATATGTATAATCGATGGAGAGTGGATTTAAACTCTCATGATGCCCAAAATCTAGCTACATGTAGCTTCAAACTGAATGTTAGATGTTTCAGATATCTACATTTGTTGTATGAAGATACTAGCCAAGTTTAATTAAATATATGGGCAACTGTTATATATTAAAACATTTAAATGTTATAACTTTTTAAATTTTTATGAATTGTTAAAAATTTTATATTTAAATTATGGTTTTTACTCATTAGCCTTTTTAATTTTGCAACTTCCAAATTAAATGTTCTAAAATCACAACTGTTAATTTTCATTAAAAGATACTGCAAAACTGGATGAGATTAAATAAAAACACCAATTATCGCCTATAATTCAGTTAAAATTGAACAAATTTATTATAAGAACAAATGTTTTCAACTGCTTTTAACAGCATTCTTCGGGTAATGAAATGTTAATACAATAAAATTCAAAAAAACAAAATTTAAATAAAATAGAACGCATTAAACATGTGCCGGTGATTGCATTCATAAAAGAACGTCGAAGAAAAATAAAATGAAATCAAAGTAAAATACAAAACAACATAACAGGAATTAAATAAATAAACATTTTCAACTGTTTTTAACAGTTGAAAATGTTTATTTACTCACAGACACTTTCTGTACTGGTTCCATCAGGTCGGTTTGTCGAAAAAAATGGACATTTTTGATCACTTTCAGAAATCTTCAGGTTATTATAAGTTTCCATAAATTGAATACTATTACTTGAAGAGCATTTAAAAAAAGGATCATTCTATATAAAATATTCAAATTTAAAAAATAAAATGTAACATACATAATAAAAAAATATGACATAATAAAAATTTTTTAAAATATGTATACAACTTTCCATAATATGACTGGAGATAAACTGCAAAAATTTTAAGTGTTGTAACACACAAACTAATGATTGAGATGACAAAATTTACAATGCTGTGTTAACATAGTTGGAGGTAACATATCATTGCTTGCCACGCTTGTGATAAATTAATGTTTTCTTTACTATTAATCATTAATGCAACCTCCCTTGAATATTGCTTTATAAATTTTGATAGCTGAAAAAGATCTCTGAAAGTGATTGAAAATGTTTGTTTTTTCCAGTAAACAGACCTGCTGGAACCAGTATGGAAGGTGTCAGAATGTTTATTCTATAAACTTAAATAATCCTAACTCTTAATTTTAAGTTCTATTTTTAATTTTTTAATTTTCTTCTATATAAAAGTTTTAAATTGAAATTATTCTAAACTCAATTGTCATTTGTTTTGTCCTATTCTATAAATTGTTCTAAGTTCTTCATAAAGAGCTGATAGACTAAATAGGTCTGAAAGCATCACTTTTGGAATAAATCTATTGATTTCTTCAACTTTGTGTGTGTGTGTGTGTGTTAAATTTTAAATTTCCCTAATCTAATAAGTAATGTGTATGTTACAAGAGAAAGAATAAAAATTTATGTAGTGAATATATTAAGTGTTTAAAATAAAAGTTATGTATATATCTCTTATTTTGATAACAATATCTCAATATATGTATGTATATATGTACAGTGAAATCTCCATGAATGGACATCTCTACTTAACAGACATTTTTATTTACAATCCCCAGACTCGTCAAATAGGACATCTATTACATTTACCTCTAAATAGCAGACACACTAAATAATGGATGCAGTCATCCATAACAAACCTTACAAAAATACAATGTCCTGCCTTCAATATTCCGAAAGAATTAATTAATTATGCATGAAATATTTTAAAACAAATACAAAAAATAAGTTCAAATACTCTTTCAGATAATAAATTTTGACTGTAGGTGTCAAAGAAAGACTGACTTAAAATAGGAATACGGGAGAAGGGCAGGTTATGAGAAGTCAAATAATATTCTTTATCTGTTAGAGAAGTTTAATCTGGTTAACTTTTCAATCACCATATGTCGTTACATATATTAATGTTATCAAACTTCTGTCTTATTGTTAGAATTAAGCTTATGATACCAAAACCTATAAATTTTTCCAAAGTTATTCATTCATTTGACAAGAACCATAGTATAGTATTAATGAAAAAGAAACTTAAAATCATAAATGACATTATAAATGCAAGAAAACCAAATATCTTCCCAGACTTTAAAGTGGTTGCCTTCGTAATACGACCTTTGAACATTCACCAAACAAACACTGCTCTTGTAACTGTTTTAACAGCTTTGTGGGGGCTAAAGCGTAATTTTTAATAAATCAGTTAAAAAAGTTTGGAAAAGGCAAGATGTTTGAAAAGTCACACCTATTTGATAACTACAAAGCAGACAAATCTCTATATCGATTTTTATTTGTTAGATCATTAACAACGTTATAAATGTAACAATTCCAAATATATTTATCACCCCTTCAATTGGATAGCAAATCATCTTTGTTACTCAACATTGAAATGAGATTTTTACAGCTGAAAAATTAAATAATGTATTGTATATATATACTTGCTAATGTATAATTTCCAGTATATTCACATTCCTAACACAAATTTGATGTTTTTGTAATCCATCGTATTCTTCACTACATGACGACCAGTTTAAAATACAGTATAGCCACCACCATGTACCTCTGAATAATGGACATCTCTAAATAGCTGACAAACATCTATCCCGACGATGTCCGCTATTTAGAGATTATATCATATTTACATATGTATATACACTGGTGTATTGATATATTGGTAATAATTTGATTACAGTAGAGCATCGATTATCCGACCCCCGATTAACCGACCGCGTTCTAGTCGGCAAATTCAAATGTCCGCTAGTGATGTGGCGCTACAATATTTGGTTATGTCTCGGCTACTTTAATATTATTTTTGTTAAATTTTTGCATGTTTTAGCTGGCAGCACTGGCTCGACCATGAAAGGGAGGCTAGTATTTAAACCAGGCCTAATACACTATACTAATAATGTATTTTTTCATACTTTTCGGTTATCCGACCAACCCCAGTCCCCAATTAAGTCGGATAATTGATGCTCTACTGTATATATAATCAAATTCTATCAAGTTATCATTAAATGATTATAAAATTTATCATCAAGAAACATTACCATCAAAGAATTGCCAATATACAAGGGGTTTTTTTTCCAACCTCCACTAATGCATGAAAAAAAAAATTGGAAGCATGTGAGACAGGGACAGGGCATACCTAGTGAGTAGTATATTCCCTCACCACTTAGTATTGTGCCAAGATATTTTAGACATTTGCTACTCTGCAGTAAACACGTAAACATGATACCGCCAATCCAGTCTCCCGCCAACTGTGAAGTACAAGCAGTATTTCGATTTCTACAGGCCAAAGGGCTGAATGGAGGAGAAATTCATCGAAGGATGTGTAATGTGTATGGTGAGAACCTCATGAGCTATGGATGCATGTGTGAATGATGCAGGAAATTCAAAGAAGGACGTGACAACATTAATGATGAAGGCAGTCAAGGGAGGAAGTGTGCGATGACCGACGATTTGGTGGACAAAGTGGATCAATTGGTGCGAGAAAGGCATTGATTCACAATTTCTGAGCTCAGTGAGGAGTTTCCTCAAATTTCAAGGCCCACACTGTATACAGCTGACTGACATTGTTAAAGGTTGGCTGAATGGCCTGGAAGCAACATTCTTCAACATGGGTATTTTTGTATACCCATGTGAAGAATGTTGTCAAAAGCTGGTGTCACAGTATGATGTCTGCCTGAATCGAGAAGGCAATTATGTGGAAAAATAGATGAAGACTATAACTACCTTCTGCAAATAAGGTGGTTTTGTTCTTCATTCTTGTTTTTTTTATTCTGGGTTGGTGGAGGTTGAAAAAAATAATCCTCGTACTATTTATTAACTATATCATTAAATTTCATTTAAATGTCATCCTGTTTTTCATTATACAGAATAAATTTTTTTAAATAAATTAATATATTACTTACCCATTTCAACACAATACACTCTATGCTTATAGAAAAAATGCATCATTCCTCCCGAAAACACAATAATGATTGCAAAAAGAAAGATTTTCACTTTCATAGACTTCCTTTCCTAGAAAAAAAAACTGAAATAATGACATATTTCTCTAAATATTTACAAATTTGTCAAAAAAATCTGTACTATTGCTGCTTTTTTCATTTTTTTAAAACAGAATTCTTAAATTCTTTTTATACTTAATAATACTAATTATTATTCAAACTGATTTAACTAATCAAAGTAATAACAAATATAGTAATATAAACAGAATTTTAGAATTGCCAATTTAATAACAGCCTTTAAGGGATAGTTATCAATAGCATAAGTAACAAATCCATATAAAAACAAAAGTTACTATTAAAATTAAGAAATAGGTTATTTTAAAAATATATAAAAACTTCAAAGAAGCAGTGCCAAAGTAGTTTTGATTCTGAATTTTATTTAATTTGAAACTGGCTTTACGAAACTTAAATGTGTGACTTCACGACTTCGTTGATATTTATGTTCTGTCTGTTGATTGTTGACATCTCTACTAATGCTGTTAAAATGTTCTACTTTACTTAACGTAATTAATTTGAATTAGTAAAGTATAATTGAAAACATTTCTGTTTCTGAATATTTTTAGAAAAACTTTTGCTAATTGTATGTATGTATGTACGTACTATACATATGTTTTACCTTCTTGGACTCTGCGCAATTTATTTCAATAAACATCTTATTTTGATAAACAAATATTCATTATTATAAAAACCTTGTCTTGTAAGTTTTAATTTATGTACAAATACTCAAAATTCAAAGGTTATTTGATTATAAAACAAAGCTTATGTCATTCAAAATTGTAGAACTCTGAAACAATTTTAAGATGAATATTCTGTAACAAACACCTGGAACTGGAACTGTTGAAACTAAAGAGGCTAAATGGTAGTCAAAAATATTCTTTCAGTAATAATTAAAGATTGGCTTTTTTAAAAAGCAGTGTCAAAGTAATTGAATTATCAGTATTATGATATATTCATTTCTTCTTAATACATATCTTTAGAAAAAGAAATTAACTTTTATAACAATCTTATTTTCTCTATCATCATTAATTATTTTAAGAACTTAAATTTTTCAAAATAAAAAAATATCATATAAAACTATTTTGAGGATTTAAAAACTATTCAAAATGCTTTCTAAACTTTTAAAAGTACAGTCAAACCTTGGTTTTCAAACTTAATAAATTCTTAAAAGTTGTTTGAAAACTGATTTGTTCTCAAACCAAAACAAATTTTCCCATAAGAAATAATATAATATGGATTAATCCATTCCCAACCCCCAAAACAAAGTCTTTTTTACCTTTTTAGCTGTATTTCATGCATAAAAAATGCCTACAATGCAATATATTATCATCTATATCCATTTTATATACAGTGGACCCTCGTTATAGCGCTGCTCGCTATACCATGCACTCGGTTATAGTGCAGGAGATGTTCACAACGCGATAAGCCCAAACATGTTTATACAGGTCCGTGTGGCGTTAGTGAGTAGCGCATTTTATTGTTACTGCATATTGAGTAATTGTGTATGTATTGAGTTCCTGAATGTATTTTGAATAGTGTTTAATTATTGTATGCATGATGAGTAAAAGAAAAGATTACAGTGTGAAAGAAAAGCTTGACAATATTGCTAAAGTAAAGAGGTAAACCACATTACACTGCGCCGCTTGGAATAACGCAATTCACTTTATAACGCGGGTGTTGTTTCCCACCCGACATGCACGTTTTATCGGGGGTCCACTGTATATATTAAAAGTAAAACGTTCTGTCACTGCCAACCAAAACCGAAACCATCACTTTACAAAAAGTGCTATAAACAGAGAGACAACTCTGACTACCTGCATGAAATATAACCAAATCAATCAAGCCGGACAAGCACTTTATCCACACTTTCCAAAATATTATATTTCAATTGCTTTGATTTAAATTTTAATTAATTAATTAATTCATTCATTCATTCATTTTACACTAAAACGAAAGTTAAAAATAAAAGCAGAATTAATTGCTTTTATTTTTAATTTTCGTTTTGGTGTAAAAACCAAAGTTTTAATTACTATTTTTAGTTTTAATTAACTGGCTACCTAGTATTAATAAATATTAAATTAAGTATTAATATTATAATATATATTATATTATATTACATTAATAAATTTTTATTATTTAATTTGCATTAAACACCTTTAAAAACGAATTTGTGAATGTCATTTATATTACATGAGTGTCAATTAATGCAGTTTTTATTAATTAATTTGATTTAATTCAATTCAGATGCATACTGATAAATGGAAGTAGTATCTTACATGCATGCACATTAAAATCTAATTTGAATAACAACGTCATTGATGGTTCATGTCGTGTTGTCTAATGATGGGAAGCAACCTCTGCACCACTAACTTCTGAATCAGTAGTCCCATTGTTGATTGATCAGATCATCGATTTTCTTTAACATAAGAAATATAGGGAGTTGACACTCTGTCTCTCTAATCAGTGGCCAGCTCTTACCGAGTAGCTTGTTTGACAACCAAGTCATCATACAGAAACTGGGGCAAACATGACATTCAAAATTTTGTTTGTAAACCGAATTGTTCAAAAAGTGGTGTGTTCAAAACCTGAGGTTTGACTGTATTTAATGTGAAGTTACGTTAAAAAAATAGGCTTGATTTTTTGCAAGATACTGACACAAAAATTGAAAGTGGTTATGTAACAAAGTTGTCAATTAGGAATTGACTAAAAATGCTGATACCAAGAATTCTGTTCACCATTCCTCATTCAAATGTAGTATGAAGAAGTCAGTCACCATAACTGATTCTACAGAAAATCCATTTGGATGAGGAATGGGACAATTATTAAGATTTAACCAGTAAAACTTTTGAAAATATCTAAATCAGAAAGATCTCTTATAGCATAGAAGAATGCTTAATGCAAAGTAAAATTAAAAGAATAGTATACTCTTAAAATAATGCAATTAGACTTAAAATCTGTGATATGTTGTAATTTTATGCAATGAATTGATATTATTCAAATTATTTACAGTTAATAATTCAACAAATGGTTTCTTTGCTTGTTTAAAATCTGGACTTTAAAAAACAATTATACATACCATATCTGTCATTTCTTTAGGTCTTCCTTTATAAGAAGCTATGCATGTTCCTAACATGTAAGCAACAGATGCAAACATAAAAACAATGAAGATTTTTTCATGAACAGCTATAAAAGAAATGTGGCATTATTTCATTAATAAATTCAGCTATGAAAGGAATAAAAAGCTATAAAAAGAATATTTATCATTAAAATTTATTAACAATAATATTAAATTTTAATATGCATAATAAACCATTTCATTTAAAATGTATTAAATACAATAAACAATTAAAAATTGGTGATGTACATTTACTTATAAGGAGTAAAATTTAAAATTTTAGATAATATATTTCTTTACTAATTATTCTAACAGTAAACATTTACAAATATTAAAAGAGAATCCGTAACATGATTTTAATTTGCTTTGAAATATTTATGTATTAACCATTTGATGAGTGGGTTTACAGGTGGCTCCCTTTCCTCCCAAGAGTTAGTTTTTAAAAAATGTAACATTTACAAAAAAATTATGTATTTAGTATGTTATCTTCTAATTCATATTTTTTAACTTAATAGGAAATATTTTCTTCTTCAACACAATCAAATCAGAAGATCTGAATGTGATGAACAACTCCAATAATTAAGCAGGAGACAGCAAATGTGAATGACTACTAGATGCCATGTTTGTCTTTATGCTAGAAAATTCTATGCTAAATCATGCCATCATGGAAGCATACTACAATGATGCAAACTTGAAGAACATATATATATATGAGTATGTGTGTGTGCTTACTCTGTAGAACCTATCACTTGTAACACATATATTTATTGGCGTACTTATCCAATTGTTTGACCATTGTAAACCATTCAGAAACCAAAAGTAGTAGTAGTTTCTGATAAAACTCATTGCTATTGTAATTATATTCATAAAACAATCAAGTAGAATAAAAAGTGTTGTTTTTCATAACTCATATTTTCAAAATCATTTATTTTTTATAGAATTTTAACTAATGATCAAATATAAACAAGAACTAATATACTTCTCGTGACAATTATTTTATTTAAGATAAAATAATATTTTTATATATACAGGAACCAGTCCACAAGAGAAATGCATCTAAGATCTCACCATAACGATATAATTCTGTCAGAAATAAGTAGTTATTCCATTTTATATTACACTAATTAAATTTTTTGTAACACATGGATATTGTAAACTTCAGTTTATTCCAAAAGCTGCTTTGCTAGTTTGCTAGATAAAATATTCAAAATAACTTATATCCTATATGTAATAACTGGACATGGCATGTAATTTTACAATAGTGAGAAGATATCATTTAGGAAAAATATATTGATTTCCACGTAATGTTTTTCAATCTTCAGTTTTATGGACTTAAAATTCCAAAAATTATACTGAAATTATAGTGATATTAAGTATAATTTTGTTACAGTTAAATTGTAATATTCATTAATTTATTTTAATGATTAAAGATATATTAACCCCTTTAATAGAATTCCTAAAATTGTCTAAATATTTTAATTAAATAAAATTATAATTTTACAATTATTTCTTTAACATTTTCAAACATTTCTCTTTAACTTCAAGTTGAAATATAAATTTCCAGAGGTACAAGTCAAATAATTTAATTATGTGAATGTACAAATTTATGTTATTTTTAATAAATACATAGTATTTTGTTAACAAGTTTATTAAAATTTGTTTAATTCTATATTTGAATAATTATTTGTGCTAAGGCAAATGTCATCTTTCAATTTAATAAGAAAACGTTTCTATATAGGCTAATGTTTTTATTCAACTTTTAGAAAGCTCAGTTAGAAGTTAGACTATGTAGATTTTGAATATTTCTAACAAAATAGCTTGATTTATTATTGAGTAAAATATTTAAAAGAAAAAGGAATTTAATATTTATAGATATATGTAATAATCATTATATCATAAAACATAATAGCCTGAACTAGAGAAACTGCCAAGTCATCGGAATAAATGAGTGGTTGTTTATATAAAATTATTTCAGCAGTTATGATATAGTTTACGTCATGCTTATTATGTTAACTGAGTGCATATGAGATATGGTAAAAACAGCTGAGTCATGCTTATAATTACTGAATTAGAACAAAATAATATTTACTTTTATGATATACAGTGCTGGTCTTTTCACAGTGAATGCAATAAAAATCTAAATCAATGGGAAAACTGGCACAGGAAATTGATGTTCTAAGTATTGTACTAAGTACACATAAAGTTAAGACACAAATAAAATAGGGAATAAAATTTCAAAACTTGCTTTTGAATTAAACATAAGTTTTCAATGTATTTGTTTATTGTGGAGAGACTTTCAAATACTTTATATATTAATCCAAAAAATTCTGAACAACGTACTACAATTATGTTATTAAAATCCATTTTTAATAATTAGGTTTAAAATATTGAAATTTATATTTTATTACATAATTTTTTTATAAATTTTTAGTTAAAAAAATTCAATAAAAAAACATTGGGGTTGCCAAACCTTGTCATATATTGCAGAGCCATATATTGCATATCAGAAATATGAAAGAGAGTGAGTCACATCCTCCATTGGAACAGTATTTTATATGTAACCTATATACGTGGTACGATCCAAAAGTTCGGGGACTGCAGTAATCTATGACAACAAAAGCATGTATTTGAAGTTACAGCGTATGAAATGGATTCTACCAAACCACCTCTAAGTGTTCAGGTTAATTTCACCCATATCATGTGATTAAACCGCGAGTGCTGCTGTTTTTTCCGAAGATAGTTACCTTTGTTCTGCGACGTAATAAAAGTGGAGTTTCAAGAACAACCTCCAACATTTCGACTTTGCCATGGTAGAATCACCGTACACCTTTCTTAGCAATTTTAAAGTCTCCATAGGTGTTTTACCTAAACACTGACAAAATTTAATGTTGGAGGTTGTTCTTGAAACTCCACTTTTATTACGTCGCAGAACAAAGGTAACTATCTTCGCGGTTTAATAAAAAAACAGCAGCGCTCGCGGTTTAATCACATGATATGGGTGAAATTAACCTGAACACGTAGAGGTGGTTTGGTAAAATCCATTTCTTACGCTGTAACTTCAAATACATGCTTTTGTCGTCATAGATTACTGCAGTCCCCGAACTTTTGGATCGTACCACGTACTATATACCAGTGTTCCTTAATCTGTTTAGTGATCAGCACCCCTTGAATCTCAAAATACATCTCACACTCCCTAAAAACTATATTCCAATGTTTTTTTATGAAATCCAAATGAGTCCAAAGTGCTAAAGATACAGAGGTTAGTAGTGAAGATTCCAGACATCAAGGCCTCTGAGAGTACACAGTACAGTACCATTGAATTTATATAGAATAAGACAGCTTAAAAGTTAGTCACACCCCTGGAAATACTTTGTTCACACCAGCTTAAGAATCATTGCTACATACTATCTATATATATATATATATATATATATATATATATATAGAGGAATAAGCATGATAGTCAGACCTCACATCCTTAAGTTGAACCCTCTGGCTTATTTTGCAAAAAGATTGCCGCATACAAGCTTTGAGTGGAGTAAATACTTCACAATCTTGTCATCAACCCATGGAATCATTATTACTCAGTTCCGATTTCTTGTCTATGTAGATTTTCATTTTTGCTAACTACAAAATTGTTAAAACTTGACTTTATGACATCACTTCTTAACAGGTAAGTGTTCATTCCTCATTACTAACATGTACTTGTAATAGCAGAATAAAATTAATGGATTATGTGCTTTGTTAACGTGCTGTTTTTGACAAACAATAATTAATGATGCTGCACTGTTCCATAATATTTCCTAAGTTAAACCTGCATGAAATTGTTTAACTATACAGGAGCTGCAGTAAGAGTCTAGAAGAGTTGTATGCGGCTCATGAGCCACAGTTTGGCCACTGCTGAAATAGTCTAAAACTTAACTATATTCTTAATATGAACAATGGATAAGGAATGATTTGAAAGTTTTTGATTTGTTAAAAATAATTTGATATAATTATTTTCATGAAAATTTTTTTATAACGAATAAAATATATTTGAAGCCAGAAATAAATTTAAATTAATTACAGGTATCCCTCGCACAATGCGATTTTGTTCTATCACAGTTCGAAATTTGGGGACATTCTCCATACAAAATTTCACAATTTTGAAGTGTAAACTCCACTGTACAATATATTTTTTTTATTCAAGCAAGCATGAGTTCTCAGATTTGCCCACAAATTTTACAATATTAAAATTTTCAATTGGTTCTTTGCCTTCTGTCAGGTTTACTTTAATGAAAACTAATAGTATAATTTTTCTCTTCCTTGTCCTAGCTTTTCTTTCAACTGGATGTTGTTGTTGTTGCTTTCAGACTTTAGCCCTTAATTTAAGACTTTTACTATGTTTTGTTTTCAATCTTCATATTAATAAAGTTTATTTAAACATTTTTAGGCAAGTGTTAGATATTTTTTTAACCATAGGTAAGTAATCATTTGTAAAAATGACAAACAAAATATGGTGGCATCTTGATACTCAAACCATTCTCAACTTGACAATTCCATATTCGAACACAAATTCTGAAAAAAAAATCTTCACTTCAAATTATTACTGTAGTGTCTTGCCCCTGTACATCATACTTTTCTATTAGCAACGGAGTTGTGCCTGTCATCTATCTAACTCCTTTCAGGGGAAAGTTTTTGAAGCGAAATAACTTCTGCTTTGCATTGGAAGTTCATAAATAATTAAATCAAGCCTCCTGCTCTAAGCTTTCCATATCTGGTCTTGAATTTCATTTATCTAACACTGTTCTCGAGATTAAGGAAAGACGGAGACAACAATGGAAATTTATAGGTCTACAATTTTTTCAAATTGCAGCCCAATAAAAAAAATTGAAGATGTTGCTGATATTTCTGTTTAAGATCAACAAAAAAGCTTAGAAGATGAGGATACTTTGTATGTCCTTTGGAATTAGCACATAGTTGCTGTTGAGAACAAATCACATAGGAAAACTCTTTTTTGATGGAAAAAGTAGGTTTATTTTATATAATTTAAACAGGATATGCATTTTGGGCTTAATGCCCCTATTCAGTCTTATTTTATTAAATATATCAGCAAAAAACTATGTAAGAAATTACAGAATGTATTAAATTATATTTAACATATGCATACAAAAAATTCTTTCAAAAGATATAATTACCTAAAAATTATTATAGTGACAGGTGGAATAACTGATAATTAAAACCACTGGGTAAAATAAGTAAAACTGAAATAAATTAAAAAATAAGTAAATAAATAAATGTAGTAAAATGTTATTAAAATAATAAAACAGTATATCTGTAGAAATAAAATTATTTTTTGTGTAAATATAAAATTTAAAACATGGCTGACGGTAATACATTTAATTCTTGTAAAAATAAATATATAAAACAATGTTTTAACAAATTACTTCGTTTACGTTTACGTTTAGAAAGGTCGCCTCTGTGGATGTGAAGATGAGAACTTGTCAGCTGGTAGCAAACGACGGATGATAAATGTAAACGAAGTAATTTGTTAAAACGTTGTTTTATATATTTATTTTTACAAGAATTAAAATTATTTTTGTTAAATCATATAAAACCATGAGCTAGTACTAGTAAAACTGAAATTTTTTTTCTTTCTTGCGAAGACACAATGCAGTGACAGTAGATTTAAAACACTGGGCAAATTTTCATCCTTTATTCAGTTGGAACGCTTTTTACATCGCGCGTTTCAGGCCGAAGCTCCTCTTCAGCCAACTTTTATCTTTTCTTGGTATCCGTTATCTTGATGTCGAACCATGTTCTTCTCTCAAATGATGATATTCGCCATTTCTATATTAATAATTTAGTTTTATCTTGAGGAAACCCAAAATGCGCGATGTAAAAAGCGTTCCAACCCAATAAAGGATGAAAATTTGCCCAGTGTTTTAAATCTACTGTCACTGCATTGTGTCTTCACAAGAAAGAAAACATAAAACACGGTTTCCTCAAGATAAAACTGAAATATATTAAAGAATGAAAAAAAAAAATAAATAAATATAATAAAATGTTGTAAAAAATGTATATAAAAAATTTTGATTAAAAAGGTAGTAAAACAAAAACTTTAAAACCAATTAAAACAGGTTAACTTTGGGAACCTAACCTTATGTTTTGCATTACTTCTTTGTTTGGTACAGCATGGATTTGCATAACACGGCACTTTTTTGGAATGTAATCATCGTGTTATACAAGGGATACCTGTATTTATAAATTCATTTGCATGTCGTCTACTGTAAGTCACTTTAAAATGTTTGCTACTTACGATAATTCTCTCTGTTCGAAATATACGTTACTCCAACCAAGGACATGATTTCCAAAACGTTAAACCAGTAATTCCATTTTACGATCTTGTCATATTTGGCGCGTTCGCCAGGATTGACATTTGTAACTCTGTGAACAAAATGCTTATGATACACTGATGCCAGAAGCAATCGTGGTGCGCAGTGTAATGCCACGCATATTCTCCAAATGTATCTCTGGGGAGACACTCCAGTAATTGCACTGACGGATGGGCAGAAGTTGTAAACCTAAAAATAAACATACAATTTTTAAATCAGGATTTGTCAAATTTTATTAAATTAAATATAACAAGAACTAAAAGTGTAAACATGGAGCTAAAAATTAACTTTATAAAACCACTAATTGGATTTTTTGAATAAATTTTTTCCTCTCTCCATTTTTATCTTTCTGCCTGTGGACACTATGAGAAAAAAAAAAAAAAAAGAGTCCTTTTTCTCCATGCTCATCAAGAGTTTGGCCAGGCACACAATGGGTACTGAATGATGAGGGAGAGGGCCTGACACATTTGAGATAGTAAATACAAAAAATTCCAGAGATTCCTCATCCAGAATCGATCTATAGTCTCGAGCAGCTGTCAGCCATTTTTGACCATCTGGCCATGTAAATAAATTTTTTCTTCTAATTTTACAATGTAATGATATAAACATTTTTATTCTAATTTAATAATTAACAATCCATTGGTAGATTACATGTAATTTAATTTATGTAAGTTCAAATGGTTGATTTATTTAATTATTGTCAGAAAAATGTGAGTAAAAAAATCCTGAAGCTTTATCAATATATGTTTCAACATATGATATAGTTAAGATTGTGGGGGTCATATGAGGCATGTCCAGAAATTAGTTATGATTGGCTATAAAGGAACAGAAGCTTACTTCTTTTTATTGTTATAGGAAAAAATCATAGTTACAGCTGACTTTTAATATTTACCTTTTGAGGTTCAGACATTTGTCCTAGAAACAGGTAAGCTTTTGCAACACTCAAGTCTCCTGCCAACTTATGGACCCAACCTTGCAAGAGTGTCTGCAGTTTCTTTGTCACTATGGAGCAACATTAAATACTAAAAGTTATTGTAAGACCCTGAAAAAATTATGGTGAACTATTCAAAACAAAAGACATGGTATCTGGAATAATTTTGCTTATAATAATATACAACCATAGCCTGCCAGCATAAAGAGGATTTATTGAAAAAATTCAAGTAAAAAATCTTTGAATATGTGCCACAGAATTCCAATCTAGTACCTTCTGACTTACACCTGTTTTCACATTTAAAGAGATTTTTTGGGAGAACAACAATTCAACAATGACAAAAAGCTGCAGACAACCATGCAAGGTTGTGTCTAAAAGTTGCCAAGAGACTTCTTTGATGAGTGTTTGCAAAAGCATTTCTATTGCTATGAAAATGTCTGAACCTCAAAAGGTAAATATGTTGAAAAATAACACCTTTATTGTCATACATAAATACAAAGTTCAAAGAAGTAAGTTTATGTTCACTTCTAGCCAATAACCTGAAGTTTAATTATCATAATATTAAATTTTCATTGCTAGAGAATACAAGAAAAAGAAAGAAAATTTAAAAAAAAATTATTCTTGTTTGATTTATGAAAATAATGCATGGAAATTGAGAATATCCAAAGAGAAAGATGCTTTTGGAAAGATAAACATTCGGCTTCTTGTAAGCAAACAAGAAGTTTCACTAATATAAACATAGCATTTATTTAATTTTTATATAACATTTTTAAATATTTAAATAATAAAAACACACATTAAGTTAAAATGAATAATACACAACATGAAAATACTCTTTTAACAGACTGAAATCATCTTTAACTAATTAAGTCCTGGTAGATAATCAATTTAAATTGCTGATATACAATCATTTCAAGAAAAGGATCATCATCAATCAAACAACAATTTTTATTTAACATTTTACATATACAGTATATAATATTTCAAGAATAAGAAATACAATTTAAAGATATAGTAAAAAAAGACTCATATATCCATTGGATTGATAACAACTGTCAATAACAGTCTACAACCATATTAAGTAGCTAATGTTGATTTAATGTGATGACTTAATTAAATCAGCACATTGTGTGTATTAGTAAGTCAGCACTAATTTTTCTCACTCTGTCTACAACTGATGTGAACAAAAATGCCATTTCTGGTTTTTATATGCATAAACAAAACAAAAAAAGTACAAAACTCATTAGGATAGACAAAGTTATTGCATTATTCATGGAAGAAAACTTAAAAGAACACAGAATGGTAAAGAATGAGTACAATAAACTTAAAAGTAGAAGTCAGTGGACTGAAAAGTTTCCAACAGATTAATTTTTTTTAAGAATGATACATGGAAAAAAGAAAAAAATAGAATAAATCTAGTAGAGAAAAGTTACAATTTGATGAAATATAGCTTATTATCCAGATTTCAATATGCTCCTTCTCTTTTGTTCTGTCTTTTTTACAGATTTATGTGCATTATTCAATCCAACTAGTTTACGAAATATCCAGAAAGTACAAAGTTTTTATAGCTGTTATTTTAATAAAATTTAATATGAATTAAATGCCATTTCAATTCTTTAAATTATGATTTAATTAACAATTTGATTGATAAACAAACAACGAGAAAACATTTAGATTCCTTTATTAGTTTGTTTAAATGCTTACATAAAAATCTAACAATTTCAATCGTTTCAGCCGATCTTACAGATTAAGCATCAAAATACAATAATAAGTAACATAATTGTGAATTCAAATGTTAACAAGCTACAATTTCTGTTTTTTTGTTAACCACTACCACTTCCCTGTAACGAATCTTAAGTATGGTGTTGATTCCCTTTAAAATTATTTAAGACTATGCTTGTTTATTTGCTTTCTACACTAATTACAGTAAAGAAACAAACTATATTCAATAGATTTTGTAATTATAATATGAATGCTTGCAGTTTTGATAATAAAATAAGACAACAAAAAATAGAATAATATAAATTAGAAAATTAATTTATATTTGATCAATAAAGCCTAAGTACTGTTAATTAAAAAATTCTTAACCCAGGCATAATTAATATTTATAACAATTTTTATTTATACTGTACATGTTTTTCCTTAAATCTTTATTAATATGTTATGTCTAATATCTTTAGATCAGTTGTTCACAAAACAGATATGCTGCTGCCTTCCAGTATAGAACCATTATTATAGTATTTATGAGTTAGAATAGTTAGTTTTCGACCAGTGTGCCACAGCACAATGATCGAAAAATCAGTGCTTTCAATAATGGATTAAAAAATGTTCAATCTTTCAGCTGAATGTACCACAAATAGCAAATAGTATTATATATGGTACTGTACAAATGCGATCTTAAACTGGATAAATCAGATCAATAACAGAATATTTTAAAAATCATTTATAGATTTATTTATAAACTTATTTTACTACTAAGGCAGTATTCTACATAATTTCTGTTTAATAAGAAATGCTTACTGGAACTATATCCGAATAAACTCTATTTCACGCCTTAATTTGTCCAGCATACTGTTAAAATTTTCATAAAAACGTTTTCGATCACTTTTAGCGATCTTCATCAGTTACAGATTACAAAGAACGAACAAAAATTCAAATTTAAAAAGATCGAATGTTTCGGTGAAAAAATTTCTGTTAGCAACAAAGTTTAATTTATAATTTCTGTTAGCAACAAAGTTTAATTACCATCATCATCATATACTCATCTAATTCAGTATATGTGAGGCCAATGTATATTTTCAAAAAATCCATATTTCTTATGTAAATTAAATGATAGCTTTTATAACAGTAAAAGTGCTCAGCAAGTAAACCACTATAATACAACACCTTAATTTTGCTGAGAATTAGATATTTTAATCACAAACGCTTTCAACCTGATTAACAGGCCATCTTCAGGTCTACAAAAACGATAATGGAACAGAAACGTTCCATGTATAGAATATAAATATTTAAATCAAAATTTTTAGAACAAAAATTTAAAAAATATACAATAGAGACGGAATAAAATATAAAATTAAAATATACAAGAGAATAAATAAAAATAAACTAAAAAATATAATATACATAATAAATCTTCCCATAACTGATTCTAGCATGAGTTTTCAGTGAATTTTTTAATCATGTATTTCCACGCCGACGACAGGCTCTCAGCATCTCTCGCATTCAAACATCCTTCCCGTAGCCTACTCCTATATATTTCAATCTTCTCCGCTGTCATTGATAAAGTGGGGGAAGATACCGGTTTTATAATCGTTGCCTCGTCCCATTTTACTATCGAACCTTGGACTTGCGACATTTGTGACAAAACCGTGGTATTGGATCCTTTTTTTACGTTATACCGATGTTCTTTTAGCCTTACCCCTAAGCTCCTGTTGGTGACGCCGATGTAGTCTTTCTTAACATCTAGCTGGATGTTTTCATAAGGAACTTTATAGACCCCTGGTTTCTCTTCTGTCTTTATTCTATCCTTATCATTTCTCAATATCTTATATAAATTTGGGGCTCTTTTTAAAATCATTCTTGCTTGTTTCTTATTAGCCACTTCTTTCATAATACTGCTCAAATTACTGTTATATGTAAACTTCAAGCGTCTATTGTGATCCGTATTTAATCCTTGTTTCTCATTGTTCTTTTCATATTTTTTGAGTAATCCTACCATGGTGCTTTTCTTGTAGCCTAGGGTCTGAGCTACTTGCAATATTCTTTCAATTTCTTTATTTCTGTCACCGATTCTATCACAATACAAATAGGCTCTTCTTATCAAAGTTTGAAACGCAGCCATTTTATATCGATATGGATCCATGGACTGTGCTGGTATATATAGCGGGGTGTGAGTAGGTTTAACATATACGCTTGTGGACAAATGATCTCCCATGAACTTTATATTAATGTCTAAGAAGTGCACACTCATGGAACTTTTTTGCTCTAACTTTAATCTAAGACCATCTTTGTTATTATTGATTTTATTCAAAAATTCATGTATCCTGCTACTGTTTCTCCATAATATAAAAACGTCATCCACATATCTGATGAAACGTATGATATCTTCCTTAAAATTTTGTAGAGCTTCTCTTTCCAACCTTCTAACTACCAACTCGCAAAGAATTCCAGAGAGGGGACCCCTCTTTTCTGCCTGTAAATTCAACCACAAAATGTAAAACAAGATTGATAACATACCAGGCTAGCGAGTTCTTCTATGTCTTGGGTGTAACTAAGCAACTGAGGGTTGTTGTTGTACATGAAATCCAATAATGCCTTCACACATGACTCAATCCTTACTGAAGGATACATATTTTCATAATCTAAAATGGTTGCAACTTCGTCCTCCATTAACGAAATATTTTGCATTTCTTTCACTACGACCAGAGGGTCAGGAAAGGTTAATTCGCATTGGTTCAGGAGCTCCAAGATTGTTTGCGTTTGCTAAGATGCACAAAACTGGAAATGAATTAAGACCAGTAGTAGAGAAATGTAGGGGGCCCACCTTTATCTTAGAAAAAAGGCTACATGAATATTTATCCTCACAGATAGAAGACGATAGACTGGTGGCAAAAGACCCTCTGGTCGTAGTGAAAGAAATGCAAAATATTTCGTTAATGGAGGACGAAGTTGCAACCATTTTAGATTATGAAAATATGTATCCTTCAGTAAGGATTGAGTCATGTGTGAAGGCATTATTGGATTTCATGTACAACAACAACCCTCAGTTGCTTAGTTACACCCAAGACATAGAAGAACTCGCTAGCCTGGTATGTTATCAATCTTGTTTTACATTTTGTGGTTGAATTTACAGGCAGAAAAGAGGGGTCCCCTCTCTGGAATTCTTTGCGAGTTGGTAGTTAGAAGGTTGGAAAGAGAAGCTCTACAAAATTTTAAGGAAGATATCATACGTTTCATCAGATATGTGGATGACGTTTTTATATTATGGAGAAACAGTAGCAGGATACATGAATTTTTGAATAAAATCAATAATAACAAAGATGGTCTTAGATTAAAGTTAGAGCAAAAAAGTTCCATGAGTGTGCACTTCTTAGACATTAATATAAAGTTCATGGGAGATCATTTGTCCACAAGCGTATATGTTAAACCTACTCACACCCCGCTATATATACCAGCACAGTCCATGGATCCATATCGATATAAAATGGCTGCGTTTCAAACTTTGATAAGAAGAGCCTATTTGTATTGTGATAGAATCGGTGACAGAAATAAAGAAATTGAAAGAATATTGCAAGTAGCTCAGACCCTAGGCTACAAGAAAAGCACCATGGTAGGATTACTCAAAAAATATGAAAAGAACAATGAGAAACAAGGATTAAATACGGATCACAATAGACGCTTGAAGTTTACATATAACAGTAATTTGAGCAGTATTATGAAAGAAGTGGCTAATAAGAAACAAGCAAGAATGATTTTAAAAAGAGCCCCAAATTTATATAAGATATTGAGAAATGATAAGGATAGAATAAAGACAGAAGAGAAACCAGGGGTCTATAAAGTTCCTTATGAAAACATCCAGCTAGATGTTAAGAAAGACTACATCGGCGTCACCAACAGGAGCTTAGGGGTAAGGCTAAAAGAACATCGGTATAACGTAAAAAAAGGATCCAATACCACGGTTTTGTCACAAATGTCGCAAGTCCAAGGTTCGATAGTAAAATGGGACGAGGCAACGATTATAAAACCGGTATCTTCCCCCACTTTATCAATGACAGCGGAGAAGATTGAAATATATAGGAGTAGGCTACGGGAAGGATGTTTGAATGCGAGAGATGCTGAGAGCCTGTCGTCGGCGTGGAAATACATGATTAAAAAATTCACTGAAAACTCATGCTAGAATCAGTTATGGGAAGATTTATTATGTATATTATATTTTTTAGTTTATTTTTATTTATTCTCTTGTATATTTTAATTTTATATTTTATTCCATCTCTATTGTATATTTTTTAAATTTTTGTTCTAAAAATTTTGATTTAAATATTTATATTCTATACATGGAACGTTTCTGTTCCATTATCGTTTTTTGTAGACCTGAAGATGGCCTGTTAATCAGGTTGAAAGCGTTTGTGATTAAAATATCTAATTCTCAGCAAAATTAAGGTGTTGTATTATAGATAGCTTTATAGTTGTGGGTGGAATCCTTTCGTTTCCTCGCAACCAATGTTTTTAGTCCCACTTTGTAACTGTTGGTAAATCCTTGAACATTTGAGGAAAAGGATTCGGTGTGTTTGACCTGACATCACACACTCATTGACTTTGCACCAGACCAATGTCCTATCATACATTGCCATTAGTGTTCTGGCAGGAAAAAATATTTCAGTTCTCCCATACCCAACCTACAATCCAAACATGGCATTATGCAAAAACTTTATTCCGGAAAATAGAACACAAGCTGAAACGTCATCATTACGACACAAATTGTGAAAACTTAACAGAAGACATCTTCCAGCATTAATACCAGCAATGGCAGAAGCAGAATGTATATTCCCAAGGAATACATTTTGAAGGTGATAATATTACTTTGTAAATTACTTCAGGAAAAAATTTATATGGAAACCACACTTCATATGGTATATATCTAGACTATTTCTAGTTAAGCTATTGAAATGTAACAGTTATATTAATATAAAAACGACTAAATATGGTATTAGCTTTTGCAAGTTGCAACAATCTGCTATTAAATGGAATAAAGCTATAATAATTAATGAAATTAAAAATTGAATCTATAGTAACTGTGCATAATTATGTGAAATCTTCAAACATAAATCATATCAATACTAAGAAGACAGAAGGACCTTCACTAAAAGAGATTTATATTAATCTGAGTTCATCTTTAATTATATTAAGCTTCTTTTAATATATTAAAACAAATATATTTTTACATACTTTAATTTCCATAATTTGAAGACAGCTTATTTTATAAACCAAGAATGTTTATTTAAAATGTACTGCAGAATTATAAGGATATCCTGCTGTTGAGTAGTATAATTTAAATTTGAACTTTGGTTATAATATGTTTTACACAAAAGTATATTAATTCGCATTGGTTAATGTTTCGTCTTTTCATCTTACTTAAATTTTATCATTAAAAACAATGTAATTAATTTTTTAATTATTAGTAATATAATATATTGCCAGTATTTTTGAGTGTTAAATTTATAAGAAAAATAAAAATCCTTATACACTCAAAAATATCTTACATAAGCATTAACTCAACCTTCTTCCTATAAAAGCAATCAAAATTTTCTTTTATTGCTCCATATGTTTATATAAATACAGTAGAGTCTTGATTTTCAAGTCTCGGTGCTTGAGGCACTATCACACTTAAGCCAAAGTATATGTACTCAACCAGAAAATGCAAAAATTACATATGACTAATTCAAATCAAGTATGTGATGAGACACCATACACTGAAATTGTAAGCATACCAAAAGGTCTAATATTGGCTTTTAATTTATTGCATTGTGAAATAGTATAGTTGCTAGATACTTCCAGATACAGTTGCTACTTGCCCTGTATTGTATAGGACATTATGTACTTTAAGTGCAATATATTATTATTATAAAATAAACATGACATTATTTAACACCTTTACTTAAAACCATTTTCCATTGTATATATATTCTGTAACTTACTTAGAGTTTGATAGTTTAAGATCGTCTCATTCTTGTTCACGTCGAACTATTGTGACTCTACTGCACTTAAATTTTTGTATCCTCTGATGATGAAATTTGTGAAGTTCCAAATTATCTATATTTTGACAGTTTACACATGATAAGATGAACAGTATTTTTTTATATTTTGAATGACCACTGTAAGAAAAAGTAAGGCAATAGTCATTTGACAATCAAATGTTATCAGCAGATATTAATAGATTGACATTTTGGATTTAATTACAGTGGAACCTCGCTTAACGAGCATAATTCATTCCAGAGTCTTACCCGTAATGTGAAACACTCGTTAAGCGAAACAATTTTTCCCATAGAAATTAATGTAAAATACAATAATGCATTCCACGCCGAAAAAATGCTCAAATGTTTTATGTATAATGTCTATTCAAAAAACATTGTACAATATACACTGTTAAAGAGCGTGAATCATCATCATCTTTTCTTCTAGTGCAGAATGAACCATCCTGGAATGAGAATTCGATTTGCAGAAACAAAAAAAAAAAAAAAATCACAGCTAATATGTTTGATAAACACTCCAAACGATATGCCAAATTCTTGGGCTATGTAAATGCTATAATTAAATATTAGAAATTAATTAATTTGACTAGAGGTAGGCAGTTATGTTTCCATCTTGTATTAAATTTAATAATTATAAATAGTTAATTTTTAATTCAGACATTTCTAAAATTTAATTTGGAATCGGTCATTAAATTTAACGACCCAAGAATTTGGCATATCGTTTGATGTGTTTATTATATAACGGGCTATGGTTGTTGATGTTTATAAGTAATATGTGGGAACTCAAGTTTGGAAAAATGCGTGATCACAAGCGACACTGAGATGCTAGTGGAAGGAGTGGTAAACACGGACTGATGGAGCATGCCGCATGCGCACAATTTGGGACTTCCCCTCTCCTCATCACTTGTTATGCGAAATATTGCTCGTTAAGCGAGGCAAATTTTTACAATTTGTTTTGCTCGTTATGCGAAATACTCATTGTGCAAGGTGCTTGTTAAGCAAGATTCCACTGTATTGATTAATTTTCCAGTTACGAATGTTTTAATCTAAAATTATACATGTATAAAATTATTAAATTTAATCTTTCAAATAAACCTAGAAAGAATAAATCCATATTAATTCACACAAGTTTACAACACTGCTTCAGTATATTTAATGATAATGTAATTATATCTGTATTTAATCATATTAATGTGGTTAAATACAGATTTAATTACACTGTAATACAAACAACACCTTAATGCTGAGAACCTTTAAATTTAATGATAAACAAACGTTTTCAGCTCATTCCATGAGCCATCTTCAGGTTACAACATTCGAATACTATGTCGAATAAGCAGTTCAAATTAAAATAAATAGAACTCACGCGCGTTGCTAAACTACACAAAACAAAAAATAATATAAATAACATAGAAAACAAAATAAAATAAAATAACATATGCTCATGGTACATGTAAACATTGTAAAAATCCATAACTCTCTAGGCAATCATTTTTTGTCTAGTTAATGCCTTTCTGTGACTTTTCTAATTAGAAACTTCCATGCTGACGGTAAAATCGTCACATCCTTGTAATTTAAGCATTTTTTGGTTAAGCTGGACCTATAAATTTCACATTTTTCGGTTGCAGCCACCAGTGTCGGTGAACGTATCGGTGTTATAATCCTGGCCGCATCCCATTTAACCACGGATCCTTCAGCCTGCGCCATTTTTGCCAACGTTGTTGTGCATTTACCCTTTGCCACATCATATCTGTGTTCCTTAATCCTTTTACTTAGGCTTCTCGTCGTGACCCCGATGTATTCTTTATCAATCCTTAATTGGTCGTTGCTGTACGGAATTGAGTACACTCCTGGTTGCTCATTCGGTTTAATTCTATCTTTGTCGTTCCTTAATAATTTATAAATCGAGGGAGCTCTTTTGTACACAATAGTGCTGTTCCTGTGGCCCGCTATACTCTCCATAACCAAGGATAGACATTTATTATACGTGAATTTCGTGATACCGTTTGTTCGATCTCGTTTTTTCTTGCTTTCTTTAGGATTCTTGTAAGCAGCAATCAAAGATCAATCGATTGCTGCTTACAAGAATCCTAAAGAAAGCAAGAAAAAACGAGATCGAACAAACGGTATCACGAAATTCACGTATAATAAACGTCTATCCTCGGTTATGGAGAGTATAGCGGGCCACAGGAACAGCACTATTGTGTACAAAAGAGCTCCCTCGATTTATAAATTATTAAGGAACGACAAAGATAGAATTAAACCGAATGAGCAACCAGGAGTGTACTCAATTCCGTACAGCAACGACCAATTAAGGATTGATAAAGAATACATCGGGGTCACGACGAGAAGCCTAAGTAAAAGGATTAAGGAACACAGATATGATGTGGCAAAGGGTAAATGCACAACAACGTTGGCAAAAATGGCGCAGGCTGAAGGATCCGTGGTTAAATGGGATGCGGCCAGGATTATAACACCGATACGTTCACCGACACTGGCGGCTGCAACCGAAAAATGTGAAATTTATAGGTCCAGCTTAACCAAAAAATGCTTAAATTACAAGGATGTGACGATTTTACCGTCAGCATGGAAGTTTCTAATTAGAAAAGTCACAGAAAGGCATTAACTAGACAAAAAATGATTGCCTAGAGAGTTATGGATTTTTACAATGTTTACATGTACCATGAGCATATGTTATTTTATTTTATTTTGTTTTCTATGTTATTTATATTATTTTTTGTTTTGTGTAGTTTAGCAACGCGCGTGAGTTCTATTTATTTTAATTTGAACTGCTTATTCGACATAGTATTCGAATGTTGTAACCTGAAGATGGCTCATGGAATGAGCTGAAAACGTTTGTTTATCATTAAATTTAAAGGTTCTCAGCATTAAGGTGTTGTTTGTATTACAGTTTAATTAGAGTCTGAGTGAAAGTAAAATGATTTAATTACAATAATTTATAATTCATATAATTAAATGTAAATTTAACAATAAAAAGGATTTATTAAAGAATTAATTATACAAACATTTTCTAATAAATCTTAATTTTGATCTTATTAACTTTCATATTCTATTTCTTATTTATAATCAAATGTAAGATTTATCATAATTAGATATTAATTTTTTTTAGTTTTTTATAAAATTTGAATTTGTTTCAGCTCCTATGTCATTTTTTATTAATAATTTTTTGATTGAGAAGGTTATTTTAATAGATCCTAACAATATAATTATGGTATGTTTAATGTATAATTAAAAAAATAATAATTTAAAAACCAATTAATTGGACGACTAAAATATTTTGGTTAATGTCACCTATGGTAGCAAACATGGCGGCTCGTCTCTGAAACAGTGGGGACGCACATACTAACCTAACCTATTCTAATAATTTGGTTGGCAATAATTATGGTAATTTATTAGAATAGGTTAGGTTAGATTAGTTCGTGTGTCCCCACTGTTTCAGAGACGAGCAGCCACATTCCCTGCCATAGGTAACATTAACCGATATTTTACAGTGACCACAAAGTCCAAAAAATAGTTATCTATGATGATAGTCAATTGAAGTAGCATAAAAATTAATTTTACTTGTCCATTTCATTTCTAGTATCTTAAGTTCTAAAGGTTTTTACTATATCTCAAGCACTATCTCAGAGCTTCCTAGTTTGCTAGCTCATTTGCATAAATCATGTCCACATGGTATTGGAATATTATCCATAAAAACACCAGAATTATAAATAATGGTTTTAATAAATAATAAATGTAATATTGTAAAACTATGTTACTAAAAATAACTGGCCAAACAGTATTAATACAATCAAACAGTTAAATTCAGAACAATTAACGTTACTCAAAACTAACGTTTTCAGTCATATTTAATGACTTTCTTCAGGATATTCATAGAACATCAAAATACTTCAACAGAATTTTGATGTTCTATGAATATCCTGAATAAAAACCTAAGAATAAAAAGAATAAAAACCTAAATATAACTTGAAAAATTATAATTATATTAATATTTTTAATAATTAAATAGAATGTTCTGGAAGAAAAGAATTGGCCCAAAGTGGATTCGAACCCGCAACTCCAGTTTACCGTGAGGTCACATTGACAGTTAGGCTACCTGGACCTTTCTCCCTTCTAGAACCTCTAAATTAATTATTAAAATATTAATTAATTATCAAATTTGGCAAGAGATGGTGCCTAACGCCTGCCTCTAGTGCCAAATTACCTAGCATTTAATTAATAATAGTAATGTAGCCCAATATAATTCAGCAATTGTTTGGCTTTAATGCAGTATAACAAAGTAATATGAAGAAATCTGTAGGAAATCTCTTATGTCAAGGGATTTAAAACAAGCTCTCCAAGCATAAGAAATAACTCTCAAGCAGACAGTTTATAGATTTGCCTTTAAGAGAGAATTTATATATTTTCAGTTCCTCTAGGCAGTTGATCAACCGACGCAGATTAAAATGATTTACATACAACTGTATTATACAGCATTCCATACTCATTGTATCATTTATGTTAATAAGCTAACGTCTAATTTTCATTTCATTTCATTATTCTCCATTAATAACATTTTCTTCAATATTTCTGCAATTTAATTTTAAAATAATAGTTTTTAAAATTAAATTGCATCATCTGTTTGTTGGTCTGTACAGATTCTCTCTCTAAATCTATTGCTTAAAATTTGGCATAAAACAACTTATTTTTGTTTCTTTTGTTCCATTTGATGTAAATTTAAGAATTATTATTAAATTAATTCAAAAAATTAAATTGTTTATGAATTTCTTTGAGATTCTTCCAAATCTGTTCTAACTGTAAAGGTTGAGTTGCTATGTGAGTGATCTTTAAGCTTTGTAATTGTAAGTTATTGGAGTATTGATTAAGGGTTTTTTTGTTTGGTTCTTTTTCACCATTAATCAGGTTAAGACTAATTGTATTTATTGAACTGTGTGTTTTGTAAATGATCTTACAATTAATAATGATAAAATTATACAAAGTCAATACTATTTGCCAGTACTGACTTTGTATGGACTTGACAAGACAGACTAAAATTTTTTTAAGAACTAGCAAAGATTTGATTTTTTTTATTAGGATATGACTTGTTTTTTATCTCTAATCTAATTTATATAAAACATGTAGCCAAATAACTGCAAATATGAGATTAGTTTGGATGATTTGCCAAAACTACACAATGACATTTTTCTATGTTTTAGCATATATTTCTGTTTTAAAGCAAAATAATAATTGCTTTACAACTTGTAGTCAATTTGCACATTAAATGTAAAACATAACTGTAGTAGAATCCATTTATTGTAGTTACTGTGGAACTTGCCTAAACTGATAAGAATAACTGTCTGATAATATTAACTGGGTAAGTAAATAAGACTAATAAGTAGAGATGCTTGTTTTATTAACTGTGATATTAAAATGGCATATTTTTTAATTGTTTTAACATAACTTGAAGATGTACTAATAATAATTGGGCTACAATTGTTCAAATTGCAGACCCTAAATTCTTACTGGTATCTGTCTATTTGCTTTCCTTAATCTCAAGAATGGAGTTATATAGATGAAAGTCAAGTTCAGCTATGGAAAGCTTATGAGAAGGAAGCCCCCAGTTAACTATATACAAACTTCCAGTCTGGATAGGAAGTCACATTATTTCAATTTTAAAATTTTCTCCAGAATGGAGTTAGATAGACAACCAGCATGACTTAATTGTTATCAGGAAAAGTATGATATACAGGAGCAAGACTATTAAAATCAAGGGTATGTATTTTAAATTAAATAAATTAAAAAGGGGCTGTCCATTGTCCATTAAAATTATGCCAGGACTATTTTTTTTGAAATTTTTAATCTCCCTTCTCTTGTTCCACTTTGTCCAAGTTTCTGTAACCCCCTCTTTGAAAATCCAACAAAACTCAATCCCCCTCAAAACCTATCATTTTATGAATAATAAAATGCATAAACTGTATAAAATTTAATAAAATAAAAGGAACGTACATTAAAGTTCAACCCCCCTTGTTCAACTTGTCTTAAAAGTTCCAACTGATAATATTGTGATTACAATATGTAGATTCTACAGTATTTAAATTGATATACCATAAGTCAATATAATCTTTATTACTGTTCTTGTTCAGAAACTCTTGATGTGTTGCTTTTTCTTGGTAATCAATTTAAGGTGAAAGTTACAAAATATGCCAACACAATCTTCAAAATTAGCATTGATCTAGCATTGAAAACATTGTTCAAATAAGATTTCAGTCTTTTGGAAGATGAGTAGTTTTCAATCAGAGATTTAGATCTCAATTTATTACATATTCCTAATGTATTAATTGATAAAAATGTACCAGTAGTTTGTTATTTTTCAAAAATTTCAAACAGAAAATTCCTATATTAGTCCTATGTTAATAAATATGCAAATATGCATTGAAGATAAAGTGATATTTTATATATATGAATCCTTCATCTCTTTGAAATATCTTCTTCAAATTATAAAAAAATAACTACTAAATTAATTATAATTTTGTTTGAATTAAATGCTTTCTAACAAACAGTCAAAGTAACTTTATGATCCTTCATACGAATAAATAGGTTGAATATAGATTAAGTAAACACTTTATGCTCAAGATCTTTCGTTTGCACATACCATTGATAAAGCAATTTAATTCTTTTTTACAAATTATAAATTTAAAAGAAGTTCAGAAGTTCATTAATAAACAATCAATATAGCATAATCTGATGTTATTTAAATTAGATTCAAGAGAAACAAAAATATTTACTTCAAAAGTCTTCTAACATTAAAAGCGAGATACAAATCAATAAAATAAGTATTAATAAATAATTCAAGTGTATTTGTTATTACAAACTTACTGTTTATTAAATATTCTTTCTAATGTTATATATTGATTTTAACAAATGCATTATTAAACTGCAGTAATATATACAAACCTTTACAATCCAGCATTTAATATTCTGAAACACAAATATTTTTGGCTAATTTAACTAGTCATCCTCATGCTCAATCCACATAATATAGAGTAAACCTGAGAATATGACTAGTTAAATTAGCAGAAAAAATTTGTTTTTCTGAAAATGAAATGTTGGATTGTAAAAGTTTTTCCCCTTATCTTGGTTTTAGCATCAGAAAATACCTACCAAATTAAATAATAATTATTTATTCAGCAAAACATCTTTGCAAAGTGAACATTTTTATGAAATAAAGAATCACACCATTTAAATGTAATAATATAAATAAGTAATTTATGTATTATTGAGAAATTTATAATTAAGAAATAATTGCTTGTGTGCAATCAATTTTAATTTTTTAATTAATTATATTTTTATAATACTAGTTGTAACTTTGTCTATAAATTTTAATTCTAGCAAACTATTTTCTTATAATCATTTAAATGCAAATTATTTTCAATAACCAAAATTAAACCAATCTAAAAATTTGAAATATTTAAAAAAAAATAAAATTAGACTATTACATTATTAGAAAATTAAATGATTACTCTCGATTAGATTATTAGAAATGATAAGAAAAATCAAATTTTTATTAATATTGATTTAAATTAATTTTCTACTTAGTTAAGAATTAAAATTTGTATAATTATAAACAGTTTAAAAAAAAAAATTTAATTTTCCAGTTAAAAATCCAAAAATGTTTTATGTTTTATACATAAACTAGTGGGTAAGCCAGGCATTGTCTGTGCAAGAAATAAGAACAAATATTACGATAGCTAATTTAGTACTTCTACCCTTCTATTGTATTATGTTATAGAACGGGTGGGCAAGCAAGAGTTCAGTGGGAGCCGAAATGTAGGTTTTGCAAAATGCATGGGAGCTGCAGTTCTGTACCGTCGTGGCGGATAGTATGGTAAGGCTGGAAAGGATAGCACTTTCGGCAAGAGCCGCACGTAACTCAAAAAGAGCCGCAATTGCCCGTGCCTGTTATAGAATTTGGTTTATATAACTACAAAGCTTATCTTACATAGTCAATCGTATCTGTTTTCAATGGGTGCAAGAATTAGGTCCCCCTTTTCCAAGGCTAATTAGAGAATTTTTAGATGGGTCTAAAAATATGTTCGATTTCCCACAAAAATGCAAAAACCGCATCTAAAATAGTACAGCAGAAGCAGAGTTCTTCAGGGTAATCCTTAACCCTCTCCCTCTCTCCCACAAGGAGGGATTTCCAAAAATCCTTTCTTAGTGTGCATTCTCATGGTGCATTCCCAAATTTTAACTTTCAACTCCTAACCGTTTGGGCTCTAAGCTTATTATTATTATTATCAACCTATCTTGATTACATTACAAGATGGAACAAGTATTTAAATGTTGATCAGTTTTCTTAAGAAAACTAACCTAACTGAGAATAATGTGCAAAGCAAACAACAGAAATGACGTTTTTGTTCATTTATAAAGTAACGTCAATAAGTGTTACATTGATTATGTGCGACTCTCTTACAAACTTTGTGCATCTGATTAGCTTACACATAATTGTAAATAATATAAGTAAATTCACTTATCATAAATTTGTCAATCAGTTTCAATTCATAGTTATTGTTTTAAACAAATTTCATTTTAGCATAAGCATCCAAGTAAACAATTGAATGTTAAATATTTAAATTGTTTCGGCTATTAATATTTAATGAACAATAATAATAAGTTGTATGTGACATAATTAGATTTGTTATTATTCTGCATGCACGTATGTACTTACATGCAAAACTTTCATGTAAACATGTAAATACAAAAATTTAAAGTACACATAATTTATAAATTTTAACTTTATATAATCTCTGTTTTAAAAAAGTTAATTTCTTTTAAAATGAGTTTATAAACTTAAAACACACATTTCTGGTTTTAAACACAAGTAACTTTCCTGATAGTATTTTATTACAAAAGAAAAATTGATGTTTGTGCAAAATAATAAAAAAACAAATGATTATATTAAAATATGTTTTCTGTATCACTATGGTGCCATCAAGACAACCTTAACCTCAAGCTGAATTGATGTGCAAAATATATTGACAGCGGTATAAAAACATTGAAAATGTCGCATTCTGCATCTTTCAAACAATCTTTGTTGAATGTTATATTTACATCAATTTAATTATACCGTAAAAAATATGAAATATCGCTAACATTAAAAATAAAATAGTATTGTCCTATTTATATATACAAAACTATATGCAAACAATAAGATTTTTATCTTTGCCAGAGGTCATTAGTTTCTCTGGTAGAGATAAAATAAAATTTATTATTAAAAAGCATGTTTATTTTTTTAACACGATCTAGCAATATCATTACCGAGCTCAAGAGTCAGAGTTAATAAATAATTTTTTTGCATTATATATTTTCACTCCAATAAGATCAGAAGTATAATTACACACAGCTATGCTATTAAGTGCATTATCATCTTATACAACAATTACAAATGATGTAAAATATATAAAATAAATCTATTTACATAGAAGTTTGACGTCATGTCTTTCTGATAGTTTATTAGAAATAACAGCTCAGTTCTCAATATAATTTTACAAATCGGTATATATAATTATTGTGTTATAAAATTATTAATTCAAAACATGTTATTTATATGAAAATCTATTTAAAACTTCTTCAAATGACCCAGCATAGTCAATTTTTTTATAGAATCATGTTCTAGATTGATTCACTCTACTGCTAAGTTACTGTAAAATGACAAATTTTACAGACTTTAATGTTTTTAAATTATTTTATTGAATACAAATTAAGCTTAAATTCCTTTAATCGTATACTGTTAAAATCATATAGTTGTAAAATGTATTGATTTTAAAGAGAAAAAGAGTGCATTGACTTTTATAAACAGAATAAAATGAAAAATTGTATTTGTTTTTTTACAAAGAGGGGAGATAATCGTGACATGCGAAATGTCGTATTAAACTGAATGAAATAGTTTACAACTCACTGTCCATTCTATTCGTTTGTATGTCTAATACAGAAGTTCATTTGCTAGTTGATTAAGAATTAATAAAATCAATACATATAGCTATCAAATTTAATTACTAATTAAATATTTTTATTCTCAGCAAATAAATACATAACAATATCATGCTACATAATTCAAATTTAACTAAATTATTTTATTAAAATCTGTTTTAATAACTGAACAGAAGAAAAATATCAATGACTTTTTGACTTTTAAGTAGGTGTTTAAAATAATAATTTGAATGAAAAATAGCTTCTTCTTACAGAAATATTAATTTTTTTGATTAAACACATTTTATCCACTTGCAGCTAAAAATGTCTTCTCGAAACTAGATTTAAAATTTTAATGTAGTTGCGAGATGTACAGAACTGTAAAAGAAAATGAAATGGTCCACTTAAAGTGTTTCGTTATAAATATTTTAAATGGATACATACGGTCATACACTATCTTTTAGCGATATGCGGCCACACCCTAAGTTATGGTCTTCACAGTAGGAAAAATCTGGTATTTAGGCTGTTCAATAACGATTCATTCTACATTTACAAAAATATATTAATTCTTTATTTAAAAAAAGTGTATAAGAAATTAAGTTCATATGACACTAAAAATCTTACTTCCTTTAAAAAATAAAAATATGTTACTTTTTAAAATTATTTTAATATTCTTTTTGTGTTGTTTAATTAACATCTATATTTTAAATCTTTTTCAAAATTAATGCAATTATTTAGTGCATAAAAATTTCAAACTTATAATAAAATTTTTAATTATATGTACACATTTTTTACAATAAATTTATATCAAGATGAGATATGAAAGGAATTTATCAAATTTAGATAAATAAATATTTGAAAGTTAATAATTTTTTCGGTACAAAGGATGTTAAGAACGAGATAACCAACCTTCTCTGCATTAAAAAATGAAGCTCCTAAAATAAAGTAACTAACAGACCAAAATATAAAGTAAAAATAGAATAAAACCTTTATTTAATTTAATTATTTAATAATAATTATTTATCAATCTATCACATTTTAAAAACTTCTTATCGAATTAAAACGGAAATTGCTATTAAATTATAATTTTAACAATAATTGTTATTATTTAATGACTTTAATAAAATTTTTAATGGGTAATAACTATAAATGTCATACATTTTCCAAATTATTATATTTCATAGAAATATAATAATTACTCAAAGATATTTAGAGAATGATTTAATTATTTATTTGAAAAATTCAATTGTTACCATTATTAATATCTGCACAAAAAACGAAATATAACACAGCAACGCTTCTACGTCCAAATCAGAGCTACTCTATTTAATTTATAAAATAATTTTACGAAATGGCGAAAAAAAAAGAAACAAACCCATACATAAATAACGATCTAATGTATTATTAATTAAATTAGATCAAACTGTAATCAAATATATTTTTGTAAAGATAAATTACGGCTATTTAATTGTGTCGGAAATTTCAATACCATCAAAGCTAAGAATTTTACTAGCAAATTAGCATACACGTCAATGCTTAAATTATAAGTTTAATAATTAAATCAGAATTAACTTCAATAAATATCAAAGTTGATTCGAAAAAAATTAATTATTAACGAAGACGGTGCTAATAATTTATATTCGACGTACTCGCTACATCATATAGCTTACGAATAAAAATTCCGTAGCACGATAAGCGTATCAAAATGCGAGTCGTCATACCACATTAATTTTATAAAGTACGTACAGTAAATACTATCTTATATCTTACGGAGACTCGTTTATATCAAAATATTATAGAACAGTAAGCATTTTTAAGTAAGGTAATTATCGTATCGTATTTCGTAGTACATAGGTGATAATCTGTTCGGTTTTATCCTTTTTCGTCCGGTATTTCCGTCGTAAGTGCCGGATTTCATTACCGGCAAGCGTACCGCACACATAAGACGTACTACGAAATACGCAACACACAAATAATCACGGCAGGAAATTTTCAAAAAAGTTTTACGATACGAAGCACGTGCACATAATTAAAATTCTCACATCTACCAGAAGATAAATGTTCGAGTATCGTCAAATCATAATTACATTCTTCCGCTACAGAAAGGAGAGATTTAAACACACAAATCACAATTTCTGTATAGTGGTATATTTATACAAAAAGAATTGTATAATAATGAGATTTACACTCGACTTCTATAAATGATCTTGTTTTTGGTTAAATTCATACTTGTGTGGAAGCATCATTAAACACTTTAAACTTAAAGACAAGAATGTAATATAAACAAATAATAGAAAGTGTGAATGGAAAATAATGCAGAGATGTGTATAGTGTGACATGTGGTGTTGTTTGAAGAGAAATGTTTTATATGTAAGAAAATAACTTACCTTACATATTGTAGTATTGACTAGAGTAAAGTTAAAGAGCATGGATGTAACAAAACAGAAAATCATCGCGATTAACGGTAAAGATACTGTATAAATGCATAATTTTTGTAAGCTAAACCGAAACAAAGTTTGTTCGAGTTCGATCGGTACATCCATCTTTCTTCACTTCGTACGTAGATAAGTAAAGATGTAATTTAATCCACTCTCCCGCCGGACGATTCTCGTTCGAAAACTAGAATTAAGCGGCCCAACATTTCAAAAATCCTGCGTTTCCGAACCTCCTCCTCCTTCCTCCCATCAATAGCAATGTCTTTAATCTCCATTATCAGCGCACTCTGGCGGTTGTTTATTATCGTTACGAAATCGAACCTAATACGTATCGTTTGGTTTTTTACATCGTTATAAATTAATTTTTAATAATACTTTTAAATACTGTATATTAAATACCGTTATTATGGTAGAAAGATTAAAAAATCTATATACGGTTCTAAAATATGAGGATTTTTTTTAAAAGAGAAACTAAGGTTATTCCCGACGTAAGCCATGTCGGACTTGATATTGATTCCGTACATTATAGTTAAAAAGAGGAAAATATTTGGAAGAATTGCAAATGCAAGACTTTTTAACTAAATTATCTGTCGATATACTTTGGCATTTGTATTTCTAGTCGGCGGCCCACCGCATTGATCACTTATGTAATTTTCTTAGAAACAATGGAAAAATGGCGCCGTTAAGGACTCGTTTTCGCTTAAAGAAAAGTCAAAAGTCTTCGGTGAAGGAAAGGCACAATACTTTTTTTCAAATGAACGAAGATAAAAGCGAAATGTCTACTTAGAAAATTTATCCATAGTTACCAACAATTAATCAAAAAAAAAAAAAAAAATACAACGAAATGTGTTTGACAAACAAAGAGAAATTTATATGCTCGATAAATTTTCAATATGAAATTATTTTACTTTCTTAATTACAAATATATAACTTATCGTCGTTCTTCATTCCTTTAGTCGATTGGATTGCTGATCAGAACCGCCCTTTAATTGTAATGTAGGCTGGATGTAAGTATAACCTACAATATGTCGATGTGTTGTATTAATTAATCGATCAATCAATAAGTTATAAATATTTATCTGATCATCGAGAAGTTCTTTTTCTCGATGCATTCTAATTTTACCTTACGTAAATGTCGTTTTTTTCTGCATTGCGCATTTATATAACATTGATACTACGATTGATACATTCGGAAATGTTGGCGTTTTCTGTTTCTAGAAGCGAAAATTAATATTTTTCCCTGTTTTTCTTTAACTTTCCATTTTATTTTTATAGAATACTATAAAAAAAAGAATACCGAAAGCCTTACATAACCTTGGCATAAGCGATTCTTACTTTATTCTTACGAATTTTAGGAAATATAACAATAAAACTTGAAATATTGTGTTATAAAGAAGACAATACTTGCACGGAAAATGAATTCTCTGATTCCTTTAATTCGAAGAACTCTTTTGACCGGAAGAATCAATTTTAAATCACGATTTTTCTGATTGAATTAATCAAGCTTAAGTCTTTACTGATACGATAAACACGAGCGATAGTCGAGTTCGTGACGAGAATTTTTCGAACGGCCTTATCACGCTCCCGAATAATTTTTTCGTATCTGTTCTATCAGATCTACTTTCGGAATGCACAAATCCATTTTTACTGGAATTTTAAATAGAATTCCTTTACAGAAATATCTACATCGACCGAATATTCTAACGAGAAGATTCGCTTTGGTACCGCCTCACCGGTACTAAATTTGTAGCGCTCGCTACCAATTTTTGATTTGCAATATGGGAAATGATAAATTTAGGACTTTTTAAAGCAAATTTAAGTCGAATTCCTATACAAATTTATTGTCGTTACCCGAATTTTCCAGCAAGTAAGCGTAGATTATTGCTGCTTAAAGCGACATGGCTTACAAGTACCAAATATTGCAGTCCTAGAGATTTTTGGTTTGTAATTTGGAAAAATAGTATTTGTGGCACATTTAAACGGTGAATTTAGGTCATTTTAAAGGAAATTTTATTATTTTACAGCGATACTAAACATCGGTATACACCGATATATTCATAACTGATCAAATAATAATAGAAGAGGAATCGATGGTATCGATTTCTACGCGCCTCTATTAATCTTATTTATTTATTTATCTTTATTCTTTGTTTTATTTCTCATTAAACCAAAAATAACCGGTGAAAAACTTCATTTTATATAGGTCATACGATATAAATTCATTCTCACCTTTAACTCGTTACGTAATTTTTGCAAGAGCCGATCCATAAATCTACCTTCAACTCTTACTAACGGGATTACGCCACGAATAATTTAAAGGAATATCTATAAAATTCATAAATTAAAAACACTATATATATATTTATAGAAGGCTTAGTTAATGAAGAAAAAAAAAAAGAAGATAATTTGGTTTAAGTGGTTAATAAATTTTTTAGAGTAAAAGAAAAACCTAGAAATATTAATTGATCGCCATTAACGGGAATGGTAACACGGTCGAGTTGAAGGACGTCAATTAACTGATTTACTTCATTTACAGAATTTTAAACACGTGTATTTTTTTTTTTGTTTTTTCCTTTCGTTTTTTTCTGGAATTTCGATCCATCCGACTTTACTCGCATTTTAATTTCGCTTTAATAAGTAAATTTAATATAATTTAGTGGCTATTTAAAACATTAAATTTGCCATCTCGTAATGTTATTAGCGAGCAAAATGTTTATTAGTTTTATTATTAGGTGGCATTTAAAATAAATTATAACATTTAAAATGCGGTTAAATCGGTAAGATTTTTCGACTAAATTTAGTTTTCTAATTAATATTTTATTTTCGGAAAAGATCGAGCGAACGGAAATACACCGAAAAAGAATTCGATCGGGTATGCAAAAATCACGTAGATTTAACCTCTTCCCGATTAATTTCTTCGTCTAAAACGGTTTAAATTATAAGAATGAAGAATATTTGTATATTTTTAAAACAAAAAAAGATCGATTTTATTCGTAAAATTGTAGAATATTTAGCATAATGTCGACGATTATCGATCGAGCGATGATTGAGTCGAGCTCAATTTATATCCAATTTGAATAATTCAGATTAAATATTCTTAAAAGTAGACTTATCGCATGTTTTAAAGAATCGTACAAATGACGGATCGACAGACGTACGAACGATATTATATATTTAAAAAAAAATGCTATATTTTACTTTATGAGCTTGTAAAAAAAGAAAAACATGGAGGAAAGTAAGGAAAAACGTTGATAACAGAAATGCATAAATATATATTCTGCGACACGATTAATGAGTAAAATTCGTAATTAATTAATTAAATTCTTTATTTAATTGAGGAAAACGTGAGAAATTACGCATTTTCAAAGGAGAAGTTTTCGTTAGAGGAAGGCATTAAACGATCGAGTCGTAAGGCACGAAGTAATTGTTAGACGGGTAAAATACGTCCGTCTAGTTGATATAATAGACAAAATGTGGCGATCATTATAAATGACACGTGATCGCCACGTAATTTATCTAGAAATAGATGGAACTTTTGTGTATGTTCTACACTTAACTCGGGTTATCGATCCGAAATAACAGGAGCGCAGGTAAAACTTTCTCTTTTATTTTATGAACTCGTCTTTAATCTACGGCCTAATAAATATATATTTTTTTTCTCTCGTATAATTATTTGAGGAAATGTTAAGGCGTACATAATTATGTCCCGGAGAATTAGAGCTTTTTTTCGGGTTTAGGAAGTGGCATCTTGTCGCTGTCTATCACCAGAATTTCCTCCGGGTTAATACGTCATTTGCAAACTAAATAGGCAATGACCGATATAAGAAATACGTAGATTTTTATCTGTTTATTCGTTAATAAATTCATCAATCTGATGGAAGATAATTCCAGTTAAGTTAAAGAATGTACGGGATGGCCCAAACTTCGATTACTTTTGTACCACCCCGCGTACGTATACGCTTACGTAAAACTGACGTAGATTACTTTGTAACATTTAACTGTTAATTCCGCGTTACTGTTTTGTTACCTCATCGGGTAGGATCCCGTAACGCGTAACCGTTTCGCATTCTTCGCGAATATATAAGAAAAATCGAACGTTAATTCTCGTTCTTTTCGTTATATAATTGTGTGTAAACTTAGTTAACAGCAGTGACCTACTTTCAAGAGATTTTTAGGGAAAACGTCGGTGATTAATATTCATTTCGTGATAAAATGTAGTAGACCTTGTAAATGTAAATACCAATATCGAAGAGAATGTAAATATCGGTATCGTTTCACCAATATTGATGAGAATCTACGTAAATGTATTCGATTTTCTTCTCTACGCCCGTTAATTTGTGGAAATTTACCTTAAAAATTTTAAATTTTATTAGTTTTTTTTTTTAACTTTTTTAACAACATACTTCTATTTTCTTTTTGTCTTATTGTAACGTATCTTATTGTCTTATTGTCCTAATTGTCTTGTTGTAAACTTAAGTTCTAGTCTAGTGTTGAAGGCGAATAACTCTTGAGTGTTCTAATATAGGCTTATAATTAGTAAAATATAAAGTAATTATTATGCAATTTATGAGATAAACATTGTAAGAACTTTTTAAACACGTAATTTTATCTAAAATTCAAGTTTTTCAACTAATTTTCAGGCATTTTCCAGTAAAGCAAGCACTTCTGTATCCTGCAAGACCCTTTCTCAAAATGATTTACCTTACATAATGATTTAAATTTCGATTTTTGAATGGTTATTACGTAAAATATTTAAGAATACCTCACCAGTGAGCGAGAATACGCACGTATTTACTCGTAGAAGAGCTTAGAAAATATTTGCAAAGCGTGTTAAGTAAACATTGCGAAGAAAGTAGGAGAGAATAAATGGTTTCTCAAGGGCACTGGGCCACGTGCTCGCTACCTGAAAGATTGTAATTTTACAAGAAAAAGTTTCGTTTCTTGACGTTTCTCGAAGTCAAGAACGAAAGTTAATTACATAATTCCAATGGGCGTATTTCTTGGACCCATTTACTTCATACAAAACGAAGAATCGTGACGGAGTAATATAAATAATTGAAGAAAACCGAGCCATTCGGATTGCTAAGTTTAACTTTTTTATATATATTTTAAAACGTATAATTTCAATATAAATTAAGTGGGATTTATATTTATCTTAACATTCTCCTTAATGCAGCAATGAAAATTAAATGGTTGAAGTTCTTCGTGCTGTTACGTAATTGGGTATTTGAGGTTAGGGAACGAAGTAAATGACATTTTTAATGCTCTTTCATCTAAAAATTTCTTCATTGATTGCTGGTTTTTGTTTTATCAATGATGATCTTGTTTAATGGCGAGGTTGAGGCCCGAAGTTTTCAACGCGAAAACGTGTACGTCGGACATTCGGCACCGCTTTTCTGTAAGCCTAGAAGTTTGACAATGGCGTTTGGAACGTCGAGCATGATTCCACTGACTTTTCAAACGCCATTGTCAAACTTTTAGGTTTACAGGAAAGCGGCGCTCAACGTCAGACGTACACGTTTTCGCGTTGAAAACTTCGGCCTCAACTTCGCTATTATCGTGTAGGCCTACGTGAAAAACTGTTCTGTTGATGAACACAAGTTTAAATTCATAAAAATTCACTTAAAAACAGTTTTGTGGAAATTTGAATAAATCAAAACAGTTTTTAAACCATTCTTTTTGAATTTTTTTATGTATTTCGCCCATTTTGTATGACTTTCAAATGCGATTTTGCATTCAAAATCATACGAATTCGAGACACTACGTGAGTTCAAATGCAAAATTAAACAAAATTAACACGTAAAACGTTTCCAATTGGCCTATTATAACGTTTTTTTTTTTTTTTTTAAATCAAATTTTAAACTCGTTTAACCGTTAAACCGTCGTATTTTCTTTCAATTATCCGGTCGACTTAGTTCTTCCATCGAGAATTGTCGCCTGAACACAAAGGAATTCTATCGACTCAATGAATTTTTAGACATAATAATTAATCGAATTAATAAATAATTATGATTAAAAGTGAAAAATTGACTTTAACATAATGTTTTTTACCTTTTAAATTCACGTTTTAATTTAGTTTTAAGACATTAATTAAAATATATCTGTAATTGGGCAAATTAATATAAATAACTTTTAATTAACCTTACGAATGGATTCGAAACATTAATTTAACTATAACGTTATATATGTTAATTAGAATTAATTATTTATATATTATTAAATGTATAAATATTGGAATTAGCGATTAAAATAGAAGTTAATTACAATTATTTAATGGCGAGTAATTGTTTTAATAATGTTTATTACGATCAAAAAATACAATAATTTAAATAGTTTTAATGTTAATTAAGATCTACAGAAGTCAAATTATTTTAAAATATTTTTAAAACGATCAATAAATAGCAGAAAATCGATCGGTAAATGTATCGATTATCGATCATCCTATAACGTAAATACGAAAAATGCGCTTTTAGACTAGCAAAATTAACATAAAATTCTCTAATTTTAAGCTCGATTTTCAATTTAACTGCGAATAATTTTTAAGAAAATTCAAAAAATTGAGTTTTTTTAGACTTTATTTTATTAAATTTTTAGATTTTTAAGTTTTAATAACCATAAAATCGCAGCTTCCTCCAAGCTACTCGAGTGGACGAAAATGTTCGAAAATCGCCTAAAAAATTAATCTTTTTTTTTATATAAACAAAAGAATTATATTCTATTTTGATATTTAGACACAAGAACATACCTCAAAATTAAAAAAATATTAAGGAAAATCTGAATTTAACCATCACTATACTTAGATTTTGTAATACTCTGAATGGTTAAAAATGAATTTCTGGTTTAAAATTCAAGTAAAAAGGGTCATTGTTCCGTTGATATAACTAATACTTCCTCAAAAACAAATGCCCCTTTGTGTTAATTTTAGTAACGCTTAATAGTTTAACTTTTTTTTCCTTTCGTTTAATCTATAACTAGGAAAATGTCTAAGCACCCTAACTACTTTGAACTTACAAAGGTTATTCTTTGATCTCACATGCATTTCGACGACCCCACCAAAAATTTCTAGAATATTTAATGAGTTTCTAGTAGATATATTTTCGAAAGTATGTTTGTAGGGCCGACCTTTCTTTTAAAAAGAGTAAGGAACTAAGTATCGAACTACACAAGGTCAAAGCCGTATCTTTGCGTGTTCGTTCGAAAAATATCGAATAATTTAGGTACAAAACCTGTATATTTTTCGAATTTCTTTATATTTTTAGAAGTTTTTATACCGATTACAAATTAAAAATAAATTTTTAAGGATATAAATTACTAGAAATTTCACTTTAAATATACCCGAGAAGAGAAAATTGTAGTGTATGATCTCATCTGTGTTCTTCAATTATTCAGGTGTATTTGCGCTATTCTTTGAATAATTTGTAAGACTTTTTTTTTTTTTACAGAATTACCGGAAGTCCTGGAAGGAAGAGATTTGCGAGAAAAAATAATAATAAAAAAGCAGGAAATATTAGTAAAAAGTTTACACAGCTTACGCTTTGCATCGTTAACCAACTATAGAATACTTTAGTCTTGGGATGGAAGTAGTAGAAACACCGCATCTCGGTAAGTTAAAGTTTATTTTTAATGACTTTAAACTGGATTAAATTACTTAATATTCATCGTGGGTTCGAAAATATCAATTTATAAGTGTCCTAGAATTGAAGAGTGGCATGCAAATGGCAGCTATACTTGAGAGGGGTGAAGAGTTTGATGTCGTATATACGAAATTTCTGTTGACGAGGACGAATGCGATCGAATTAATATTCTGTTGATGTCGAAACCGGTAACGTTGGCATGTGTTGAGGGTGACATATGAACAGGATACGTCAGTCGTTCTCGATTGTGACCGGCATTAAGCGTGTTTTTAAGCGCTAGAATGCATAGGGATAATGTACTAACAAGGCTTTCTTCGTTAATAATCGAAATGACTTTATTAAATTAGTTTTTATTTAAACTGTTTAAACAAGATCTCGTTAAAATCGATGTATTTTTTACAGAGTGAAACACGTCTTGTTTTAGTCGTTGTAACGGGGTGCAATTGCGATTGATCTAATTTGAAATGCAATTTTTATCACTTGACATCGATCGAGACTTTATTTAATCTTCTTAAGATCTTTCGTTCGATAATAAAGATAACAATAATCAGTTTTTTTGCTTAATAACGTAAGTTAGATAAGGAGATAAATTTACCTGTTCGTAAACAAACTGCTGCAGAGTATTTTTATCAATAGATTCTACGCTATTCTTGAACTTTAAATGTGATAATTTTAAAGAAATATCTCTTTTTCTTTTTTAAGAAGTCGCGTATAGGATACAGTTTATTTGTTTATTAATTAATTTACACTTCGTGACCCGAGGCGCGGAGCAAGATGGCGACTCGATAAATCAAAACTTTCATTTATAATTACGTTCCTGTGGAACAGAACCGAATAAAACATTAAAAAGACACTTTAACGAGGCATTACGAATAACCAATGTTAAATATTACAAATATTGAATGGAAAATCTCGCCTGAGATCGACCGAAACGGATAGTCACTACTAGGACGATCCAAAAATTGCCACGTTTTTTACTCGGATTCGTGATTTAAACTTATCATTCGCGATACCAATTTAAAATAGTGGAAGCCAAGTAAAAACAAAGTAAAGTTATTTTTTATAAGTATTATATTTCGCTATTTTTAACGTACAGTACGACAGCAGAAGAGCAGTGCCGTAACTAGCCATTCTGTGCCCTGTGCAAGAATTTGCATTTAGGCCCCTTAACTAATTAGGTTTGGAAAATTAATAAAACAAATACATGCATTTTGGGCCCCCCTTCCAAGTGGGCCCTGTGCGGGTGCACCTGTTGCACCTGCATAGTTACGGCACTGCAGAAGAGTATATCCTCCTATCTGAATTTCCGATTCTGCAAGATCCTCCGATTATGATGTAGATTTAACTTATAAAATAATTCATAAAATCGACTCAAAATTAATTAAAACTCATAAATATATAACGGGATTCGGCTTTAAACCCGTGGTTTTTGCGTGCAACACGATTTACCACTCACGCGAGCCATTCCATTGATGGAAGATTCCATCAGCGGAATCTTTCTATTACAATAGTCCGTTCTATTTTTAAAAATTGAATTACTTAACAGTAAACAATTTACCCGGCGATGCAACCATCAAGGCCACTTAAAAATAAAAGCGAAAACCCTACAACACTCATAGAGTTTGACCTATAACATTATGGAAATGACCCGAATAAGGCAACACAGTTATTCTATCAAAGGAACTAATGGCAATATACATACGACCTTGCAGTTTTTACTCTTTATTTATGTTTTCTACACTCGAATTTAAATATTAAAATGGGAAGATTTTCCCTCTATGATATTCGACGATGGCATAAAGGTCAAATATTGTCATTGCAACCTTAAATACTTACTTATTGTTAACGAAAATAGATCAGGGAAATAAATTAATATAGAAATGAGATCAGTGGACTAATTTTTTTTAACATTAAATGGCGATTTATAAAGTATCTGCCACCTCTACTCACTTTAATAATTATCCTATACTTCGGTACAGTGTTGTGTTCTTAATGTATATATTAATTAAGATTTCTATCTAATTTTTCTCCTAAAAACATTAAAAAAAAGGAAATAATAATGGCTCGAGGATAATTTTTCGACCTATATTATTAAGATTTCTTTCACACAAAGGAGGCGATGCCCTGTATATTTTTTGAAAATTTTTCCAGAAACTTCATCCCTCTTACAAAAATGTTTACCTTCTTCCCTAATTATTTTTTTTAATTAATAATTATCGATTTATTTTAAATCATTTTACTCTATTATCGCAATTTAAACGTTATAAACAGTCCCAAACTACGGCTAAGATGGCGATAATTGGCGAAGATAACGAGGAAGAGTTAATTAAAAATTAATTATAAATGCAAGATTAAGAATAAAATGACGGGGTGGTCCGAAATTCAATTAATTAACATTTTTCCCTTCCTTTTTTTCTTGGTGAATGCGAATTATAAAGCGGATTTCCCTCTATAAAATGGTGGATACTCTTGGGTAATCTAATATGGCAGCCATTTAGTCTTTAGAGTGGTTAACCGATATAATTAAGTAAATAAAGTAATTATTGGTTTCTCTAAACGTATTTAAATACGAATTCTTACGGAAAAATCGCCAGAAAAACTTTCAAAAAACGGACTTTAATTAAGTTTAAACGGAGGAGGGATACGAGTATACCAAAGAAATATTGATTTTAATGTTCTTGTTTAATTACAAATGTAACTAATTTAAATTTTTGAAGTGTTTTTAGTGTTTTAAATTTAAAAATAACCATAAAAAAAATAATACTTATGTATTACGAAAGATCGAACTCGTGACTTAAAACCTGAAAGATATTACGCGATAACCTAAATTTATAACGAAGGGATAAAGATAGAAACGAAGAAAATGATGTTCAAAACATAAAAAAAGGAAAAGAAAATATATTTTGTAGCCCATAAAAACGAAAAATAAGCGATCAAAATTATGTTAGAATTAATTATTTTCATCCCACTTCTGCTGATGTCCTCTTTGCAATCGAGGTGAAGTTCCATTCTTCGAACGACCACCGAGCTCTATTTTTATTTCAATTTGAAAAATAGAGAAAGAAATAAGAAAAATTAACCCCAGTGCAATAAATTAACCGCATTTTTCTATAATAAATACAGTAGTTTTTAAATATTCTTCGCGTGTGTTCACGCCTTCTTAATTCAAAAAAAAGCTTTAAAAAAACCAGAATTTCTTTGTAACTGGGTGCTTTTTTAGAAAAAAAATGGACTTTTTAGAATGGAAAATGGGCTTTCTAACTTAGAATCAAATGATGAAGTGGTAAGAGAGTGACGGACAGATAATACGAATGCCTTAAAATAAGGTTTATACGCTTATATATTTATACAAATTGAATAAATTTTAAGTGAATTAACCTTTTAAAAATCTATTTATAAGCTTTACAGTAAAACACTTCACAGCAAGCAACATTATTTTCCAAGCAACACTCTGAACACTATACGTGTCTTAGGCTTATTTATCGACACTAATTAACTTTCCTTGTTAATATTTATGTATTTTTTAATATAAAAACCTTTCTAGATTCGTATCTATAAATATATTTATAGAGGAAACAAATATCTGTTCCTATACAAGCACTTATTAATATTATTATCAAAGCTATCGGATGGATAATCAGATTTTAAAATATTTTATTAAGCCATTTACAGCTTAAAAATTAGAAAAATGATATATTTTACACTGTAGATGAACGAATATATCTTCATTTATATTCAATAGTAGTAGAAACAAAAGATGTGATTCGCTTGAAGATACAACTCGAATATATCAGCATTTCCTGATGTTCTAATTCTTCTTTTCTCACGTATATATATTTAAAACAGTTTATAATATTAGCTTACCGATTTTCTATTTATATTTTAAAATTAGATTTAGATTAAACGAGTTTTTATTGAACCAAATATAAAAGTCTTCTTCGGGGGAGGGTGTTTCTATTTTATCGACTGTTTAGACACGTGGAATCTTATATTATCTTTAGCAAAATTGAATTATTCGTAGCATAAACGGTTGTATTTTTATTTAAAAAAAATAAATATTAAAGTATTTATTTATTTTTTATGTAAAGGGGTGGAAAACTTTCGCCTTAAGACACGTCTCCGTATCACGTTACCAGTAATCGAGGAAACGTACGAACATGTTAATCAACCTGAGACTGTTAGGATGCGAGCATCTCCTTGAACGTGACCCATATAGTCCATCCAATCCCACCCCAACACATATCAGAGCCTGCGGTCAGATACTCCAAATATAAATGTACAGTACTTTTGAACTTTTGAATCCTGTTTTGTGCATTTCGTCGTACTTGTGTATATGTTAATGCATTCGGAATGGAAAAGGTGAGTGCGCTTACTTTTATTTATATAAAGATCTAATTAAAAATATGAAAACTTAATATAAAACACGTCGATTACGTTGAAGGGTTACGATTCTCGAGTGTTTATTAATTTTCTATTGTTTTTAAGGCGGCATAAAATTGATTTTTCTAATTGATACGCGATGTTATCAACTCTTCGCCTATTTCGTACTTGTTACACTCGTATACAACTTGGCATCTTGATAACTTGACCCGGAACGTTAGTAGTTAACATTGAAACAATGACCTTTGACTTTAGAAATTCGAGCTCCTAACAGAATCGTGTAACTCGGAGTGACCAGCAATTTAGAAATTTTGACAAAAATGTAAAGAATTTTGATGGAAACGCCCGATAGGAATGACATTTCGCCATTTTTCTGCACCCCTTATTTAAATTTCATTGTAGGTTAAGTATACGTAATGATCCCTAAACACTAGTCACACAGGAACGACATCAAAAGCACCATTTCCAACGATAACTTAATTATATAAATTACAGAATATTTAACTGAAGTCACAATTTTTGACAACGAATTGTTGTATTAACAGGATTATTCAATCGTTTATTGACCTCGTTAATTATAAATTACGAATAAAAATATCGAAAATGAAGGAGGACCGGTTGAGACAATGTATGCATTCTGTTTCTCTTTGATCTATCGAGTCAAAGATCTTTAATATTATAAATTCTTGTGATGAAATACAACTATAATAAGAACAAGCAATATATATATATATATATATTACGGACTTTACAGCAAATATTTAAATAATTATCGATGCGAATAAAGAAAAGTATAGAATTAATGCTGATAAGCTACTAAGAAAGGAGTTTAGTTTATATATTTAGAGTCAAATATTAATTTAAACTGTATGAATTAATTATACATCGATGTAAATTGTTAAAATAATGAATAAATTAATCTATAATTTACATATTATTGTAAGCCTGTACGAAATCTTAGTACAGGCTAAGTATATAATAGTATACTATATAAATATTAGTGTTATAGTCGTTATTATAATACACTTTAATATACAATTCACGAATATGTTCTGTAAATATATAATTTTTAGTACAGGTTCTAAGGCTAAGGTATAAGCTTACACTAGGCTCTATAACTTATACCTTAGCCTTAGAGCCAGAGTGGGAAATGGACTCGTTGAGGCCCTAAATTATAACGTATAACAGGTCGTTTCCCTCTACCAAATAACAATACAGGTAAAAATGCGAGGCTTTCAGCTGTAGACTCGTAACTCGAGGCCCTAAGCTGCATCTTAGAGCTTTTACAGTGTTACACAACTCGTTTGTTGCATAAAGTACTTATTTTTAGATACATTCTTATTTATTACTGCAACGAGTTTAATTATTAGTAAACTAATTGCTAAATTGGTAACTGTAATACAGTTTCTTAATATTGGATAAGCTCGTGTTTACTAAATTAAGGGGGTAATTGTTTTAAGTGGGTCAATTTTGAGATTTTTTATGAATAAAATAAAATTAAAGACACTACCGAGACTAATTTATGCATTAAATTAGACTATTTTATATATTTAAAAGTTTTTCCTTGGCCCCAGAGAGTATTCATGAGCTCGTAGAGGTCAAATTGATGTTATTTTTATTATAAAACAATAAAATATTAACAAAGAAACATTCTTAATACTGTATTTCATTTGTTGTATGAGGCCACTCTACCCCGGGCCCCAGAAGGCAGAAGTTGTATTTTTAATAGTAGTGTGTAGTAGGACCGTCGAGAGGAGAGCCGAAACGTTTCCTCGGCTTTAGGGGCCCTTAGCGGTTTCTACTTCTATAAAATTATTATTATTTTACTAACAGAAAATCTCAAAGACCTCTCTCTACTAATAAAGAAACATTCCACGTATTTCGTTTAAAAAAAATGACGATAGAGGCCCACTAAGGAGAGAAAGAGGCCCTTCTATAAGCTCTGCAAGGTCCTGGCAAAAGTAGATTTTGAATTAATGAAGTTTATATAAATTAAGTTTAAAAAATATTAAATTAAATTGTCCTGTGTATTTAATAGCGTATAAATTGATTTCATACGCTTAAATTAACGTGTATAAATAAATATAAAATAAACTTTTATATAAATGTGTAATATAGATAAAAATAAAGGATTTTATTATTTCTAAAAAGTCATAAAATTAAATTTATTTCCATTCGTGGCTTATAAAAGCTTCCAAAATTTTTAAATTAAATATAAATGTAGGCAATTTAATCATTTATAATATTTTTTTTTTTTTTCAAATTAAATTTTTAAATTGTGACTTTAAAATTTTTATTTTATTCTATTTAAATTTATATCGAATAGTAATTTATGTCAAACGTGACCTTTTGCTACTTCCATAAATCAGTGTGACCTTTATCCGTTCTTTTTACAAAAAAAAAAAAATCTATTATTACGGAGGCGAATGGCAACAATTTATTGTTTTTTATTGTGACTATTCGCTGTTTTTATTGCGTATAAAAGAAAATGATAACTTATTGTTAGGGTCGGTAATTTACTGTACGTAAAGTCTATTGCATTATGTACTGTACACGGTGAGGACACCTGGCATTGCCCCTTTTGACCATAGGATAAGCGCCAGTGGTTGAAGTGCCGAACTTCCATTCGATTTAATGAAAATTTAAGATGTTTGCTTTTGCTTTATTGCAAACAATCTATGGGGTGCGGTAATAGTTAATAGGCTACCGTTGATAGAATCAGCACGAAAACTATGTTCTCGCTGTTACGACTTGAAAATTCTAATACAGTTCTAATTTCAAATCATCCACCAGCGTGCAACACTGTCAGACCAAACCAATAAACTTCTTCATATAGGGAAAGGGTTATCCCTAAGGTATTGCTTTCCCCCTCCCGACAACCATGGGAAATTTAGAAATTAAATATGTTGAACTGATTAGGTAAGTATTAAAAGAGAAATCTTTATAAAAATGACTAGGAGACCGTGGCCATAATTGTGATAATCACTCGCCTTTTCTGGTCTGAACCACTTTCATTTTATCTTTCCCCTTACGAACTGTTTAAGTGAAATACAATGTAATACGAATTCACCGAAATAGTTTAATAACTTAGTTGTCTTCCAATAAAGCCTTTTTTTTAATATTATAGTTGTATTCACACGAGCCCAGTGAAAAACCCGTACACATATCCCATCTGTTCGGTGTCTCAATCACAGATATTCTTGATTTTTTGCTTAACCCGCTAATGTGACCACCTGTGTAAGACGACCGTTTTGAGTTGGTTCCTTCAGGGGTCACATTAGCAGGTTTCACTGTACGTACAATACATTATCACTGACACAATCAAAGAGTCTTTATATAAATCTCTTAGGTTCAGTTTTAATCCTTGTTTACTATATCTCCATTACTATCTTTAGGAAGATATGTTAATCCTTTGTCTTTGGAGTAATATATGTCATAAATTAAATAAATTACGAAATAGTTTTATAAATAACACTCCAAATTAAATATTTTTACAATAGAATTGGAGCCAGTCCAATGAAAACGTAAATAGAATAATTTTGTTACCGAATTTTAAGGGCCATTAAAATTCCAAACATTAAATTTCGTAGAAAAGTTCCATTAATTTTGTTGCTTGATCCTAGCAATTTCCTCGACCTTACCATCTATTTATATTGCACACTGAAGACGGACTAGTTATAAAAAAATGTGACTTGTCTGAATACCAGACTTTTGGCCTAGTTTAAAATTTCATTCATACATTAAAGACGTCCATCGAATCTTTTATGATTACTTAATATCTGTTGTTTCATTGTTCGTATTGTGCTGTCATTGAAAATATACATAAATTACATATTGCACAAGCTGTTGCACAGTTAAGTACAAATTTACAATTAAAGAGATCCGTGAAGAAGAAAGTTCAATGTCATTTTTAACATAATACTTGGAATCAAAAAGTGGAACTTGACTTTTTAGGACAAAGAATGGTGTAAATTTCCACGTCTAATAATATTTTAGATTGAATTAATATGAAAATATCGAAGAAAAGAACAATTTTTATCAGCGCTGCAGCTTTTATATATTTAAGTTTTGAAGATAAATGCTTGTGAATTGATAGTAAATGGAATCATGTCCAAAAAGCAGGCAAAAGTATGCGTTATCAACTAGAATGACAACTTTTGTGCTGATAAAATGCTGGAATAATATTTTATAAAATCGGGTTTGACGTCTATGACTACTTGTCTTCTGTTCTATAAAAATAAAAGACAAAAGTGGTTAGTTTGCTAGTTTAAAATGGTTTTTTAATGCTAGAGAGTACCAAATAATAGCCATTTCTATTTGATACATTACTAAGAGAAGACCGATCTTTGATTTCGCAAAGAAGTATTCGACTCAAAGAGTCTCATTCATCAAAAACTATGAAAATTTGTAACTTTAAATGCGGTTGATTCCGATTCTTTGTGTTAAAATACTTCTTTGTGAAACCAAGGATTAGATTCTCATGCATCTTCTTCTGATGGAATTGGACTGCAGTTTGATTCTTTCCTCCTAAAGTCTTAATTTATGTTTTAACAGACGAAATACGTCGTTCAATATTTAAACGAAATAACGTTTTATAATGCAAATTTATTGTTTTCTATTTAGATTAGTGTCGTTCTTCTTTTGCTGTATTTATCAATATGGAACTGCCTTGCAGTGAAGAATGATACTAACAACGGCAATTCCAAGAATGAAGACGTAACAGGCAACACGGATAAACGTGACAAAAGGCAAACATTTGGAGATATTATGACGTTTTATGGAGGATGGAAACCGATACTTCCGGGAAATCCTTACCATTTTAATTCACAAGTTTCGGATAAAACGGTAGAAAAGAATTCCGGATACGGCGAATCGTCTCCTTCCGAACACTTGAATTCGTTTTTGATACAAACCGAATTTATTTTTCCTCGATACCCCAAATTACGAACCGCCCAAGAAAAACATATACTCATATTATCCTCCTCCGATAGTTTCTTCTAATTATAATCTGCAAAAACGGCCTAAACCACTGTATAAAGAGAAAACTCGACTTCCGAACCAGGCAAATAACTTCTACCCATTTCATATATTAGGACACTTATCGGATCTTCCGACTGTCACTCTTAAGGATGCGCCGAAACCGGTAGAATTAGTCGATTTGCAATTATCTGTCGTGCCTCTTAATAAAGAAGAAAATAAGAATTTCAAAGGACCGCCTTTAGTTCCCGAAATTATTGCAGAAAAACCTCCCCAGCAATCGGCATCACCGTTTCTGAATCCGAACATCATCATTCCCGCCTTGCCAATTAATGCAGAGCAGATACAACCCATTGAAAATATTCCTCAACAACCACTTTTCTACCCGCAGAACCGATTCCCTTCTAAACCTCCCCAACATACTCGAGAAGAAATCGCAATTACCGTGTTGACCGACGAGGGAGATAAGAATTTACAAGGACCCAAAGAAGAAATAAAGGTACTCCCCGTGGAGATAGCAGATGGAGCATTACAACCGGCCGCCATTGTCGACGAGATTGTGGAACTGAAGGAAATTCCCATACATTTAGATGGAAGTAACGAAAAACAATACGCCTCTTCCGAGAAGAGTCCATCGGTGAGGTACGCTCCTCCAAATCGAAATCGTTTTGGTAAACCTTCCAACCAACGAACTCGTCCCGCTACCAGCAACGAAGCTTCCTCGTCCATTTTTAAAATTCGGAAATAAAAAAGAAGAATTAATCTCGTTAAACATTAAACCGGGCCAAACGTTGAAAGATGCTCTAGTTCAGTTTGCAGTAGATCCTAAAAAACTCAATCCTGCCGATAAACTTCCCGTTGATCCGCCATTCGAGACCATAGATATCGTGGAAATTCCCAAAAATGATTATCTCTTCAGCAAACGGTCTGGAAAATCTTTAGAGGAGAAGGATGTCGGAAAAACGAAGAAACGAACATGAATTTCATTATAGGAACACTTAAGAACGGAATATTTCACCAATCTGTATCTGAGTAACGTTGTTTGCTACGAACCGGATTACAGCACCACGAACAGAACCGACTCAAGTTGCGAACCACCGTGGATAAGAGTGGAAAGTTGCAAGTACGTGTAATTTATTTCAGAAAAAAAAACATGTAAAGATTGTAAAAATTATTTGTACATTATTTTTCACAGTTTTATTAAGTAGAGAAATTATCTGGTTTATGAAATTTCGATATTTATTCATCCGGTATCAAATTGCCAACCTAATACGTGTTATATTTTAAAACTGCGGCTCTATTCGAATGCTTTATAATAAAATATAACAATTTATCATCTTATGTGACAAAAATCTAAATTGCGATTTGTCGGACGATGTAATCTACGTAATGCGCTTTTCTATTGGCGAATTCAAATTGACACAATGGAAATTGATGACGCGACAAGAACAATTAGTCAAAATCCTGCATTGTTGCCAGTTCGGATATTAGAAATTCACGGAAAAAACTCAAATCGGTATAAAGAACGACGTCTATTTTTTGCTTAAGACGAATGTTTAACGAGCTGTTGTTACATTACTTTTTTCTCAAATAAAAGTTATTTTACGAGACGACGAAGAAGAACGACATTCGATTATATCAAAAGTGAATTCTGCCACAATTACTCGGACGGATCGAGTGATTTGCAGAGTGCTTTTAGCTAGAATAAGTCGCTATTTTTACCATAATATACACGAATTTATTTCCCGAGACTGATAACTTTTAATGGCTTTTGTTCGTAAAAATTACTAGTTTTTCCGACTGGAAAATATTCTTCCTCCGAAACAAAAATTAATTATTTTAAGCATTCGAGTAGAGCATAATTAACCGAAAAAATATATTAAGTTCGTATGTATAAAATCGTTTAGAATTTCTTTACACATCTAAAAAAAAACATCAGAAAATCGATAAAACATGTAAAATTGCACGCAAACCGAGATAATTTCTAGCAGCTTTTATACAAAAGAATTAATGTATAAGGTATATATATATTATAATTTAAAATATTTTTTTATATTATTGTTTATATTATTCTATTTGTGCCATTATTTTAAACAATAATGTTTATATTGTTCGGCGCATTGAATACAATGCGCCGAACAATACAAACGTGTTCAATAAAAGCAAATTTGTCAAGCAAATCAGTTTTGGTGTTATTTAACAAAGAAAACAAAGTGCAATAACAAATGAAAAAATATATATATAAAATCTAATTATTCAAATATAAGCAATTAAAATATAAAACAAGTTATATTAATATTTATGAAATGTCATCTCCCATTCGTGCACGTTAGTTACATTTGTGTTTGTGGGGTCGTTGACTTTTTTAGATGAGAAAAATAACGCTATTTTTACGAACGGGATGTCACGATAAGAAAATTTGGACCCCGGCACATCCAAAAAACTGGGTCGTTTCATCCGACCATAGTTCTCTGACCAGGAAGTTTTGCTTTCCGGGTTTCTGACCATCCAAAAAATTCCTCTTAACACGTATTCGCATCAAACCTCGTTACCTCCAGTTACGCATTACTTCTATGCAAATTTGCCCGCTTCTTACGTAATTATACCGGTTACAATTACTTATTTATTAATACAATTATTACACGTACTGTTAACGGCATTTTGATGGCTGCCCCCTTAACAAACGAGTGAATGTAAAACAAATTATAAAAATACGATAAATAAAATACAGTTAAATTAAAAGCGAAATTATAAAGTAAAAATAATAATAATAATTACACAACCGAAATAACTTTATTACTAGTCGACCTACTTCTTTTTTTTTTTTTTTTTTTTTTTTTTATATCCCGAAGACATTATCGTTAAGTGCAATCGCTTACTATTCTTAATGGAGGAATTATAAAATATTCTGTCTTTCGTCGTATTTAGATGGATGAAGTCTAAATTTATACGACTCAATAAAAAAAATTTCCGTATCGAGTGACGATTTATTCAGATCTTACGGATAAACAATTAAAAATAATAATAATAAGGTATTTGATTTTATAAATTTGTTAATTTACGGACGAGTCGACAGACAGACGTGTAATTCGCACCGGAAATCATTTCGCTACTTAATCATCCGTGAAAAGACCTTGGATATTTTTAGGGGAATCCATTATCCTTTCTGTCAGATGATAGATTTTTTTTTAGATGAAAGTTTATAAAAGAAAGTATGAATATATATTTATTCGTTTTTCTGTGTGTGTATAAAATTAAACTATTCGCTCGAAGCACGAGGAAAGACCTTTTTTTTTTTTATTCTTTATTCATCACGAATTGAATACACGTAAATCTATTCTTAATTGAGTTTCGAAGCAGATAAAAGGAACGTTTTATAATTCGAAAGTGGTCTTTACCGATTTTTTAAATTAATTTATAAAAAAATAATGCGAATTGTCAACTAACGAGTGCTGTCCGAACTTAATTCAATACGCACTTAAACACGTGGCTTTAATGCTAATCACTCCCGTTCTACTCCATAATTACGAATAATTTTACGCTCCGTTTAACCAAGTGACCCTGTCACTGGATATAACGAAAAGAAATAATAATCATTTTAACGGAATATATAATTTGCCGTTGTTATCTCTCGACAGTATACGTACGACTCGTAATCTAAGAATATCTTCCACATCCCCCAAAAATCTCGTAAAAGTAAACACGATTTTATCATTTTCTGAAGATTTTTGGCCCCGATAACTCGTAATAAGTCTGGCGAACTACTTATTTTTAAACCAATTTTGTGAAAGAAAAACTATTTGTATACTCAAATTTCTCTGGAGTGTGATGAATGGACGTAGTGTATTTGGATGCGAGGATATACATAAATAGACTATTCTAAAAATAATTCTTAATTTTTTTTAGAAATAATATATTCGGGGTTAGATATTTTTAATAGGAAAAAAAAAGAAAACAAGCGTTGGAGAGAATAATCACCAAACACGACGGTCTAACTGCTTAAAATAGTGTCATTCTTCCACGTGGAAGAGTTCACGTTCAAGTTCACGCGACTTGAATTATTGCCCAAATCGTGAGAGCACACACAACACATTCCACTTAATGTATTCAAAAAGGTCTTTTGTGTGTTTACGTCCTTTTTTTTGAAATTTTAAAATTCTTTCTTTTAAATACGAGAATTGAAAACTGTGGCGAAGTTGTTTCTGACCTTGTGGCGTGCAGTTTCCAACTTAAAAAAAAAAAAAATGCGATTGAATTATAAAAGATTCTGATTGCGTCACGAATTAGCTTTAGTAAACAGGTAATTATTAAATTTGCATACAAATATTAAAGCAGTTCAGAAATTAAAACGCGAATTATTAATCAATGGTCATACAAAAACCTGTTTCTCGTAACTAGTGATTATACCGTATATTCACGTTATTAGAGGTTAGTTTTCGAGATTAATATATCGTCCTACATCGCATCATACGCTATTTTCTTAGCCTACCCCCCATTCTCCTCGCAGGTATTTCTTTTTCCTTTGTCTCTTTTCGTCCTGTAGCACTAAAAAGGTTTTTTTCGTGTCTTTCGTGCCCATAATGTGATCCTGTTGCTCCCATTATGGGCAAGACCAAATCGGGAGTCCGGGTTTTCCCTAGCGGTAGGACTTAACTGTCTTCGTGCACGCATTCAGACCATTTACATTCTCGTCGCCGATTCGTCCAAGTTCACGATGATAAAGGGGGTGGAAAAGTAAAGGTCGGACCCAACGTATCCGAGGTGATCCCTCCTTGAATATTTTCGAGTCGATCCGGACTGGAAACCGGATTGCCCAGAATGGTATCTGGTCGACTCACTCATCTGGCCATTGGCATCCGCAGAAAATCTATTAGGGGTGCAAACTCGTGGACAAATAATTACATCAATAAATTTTTTTTTATTTATTTGGACCAGTAAATGTCTTATTTTCTCCCACATTTTCCAAATTTTGGTACACGGTTCCACTATTAATAATAAATATTGTTAAGTATATTAAAAACCAAAAAGGGAGAGAAACTAACAATGAACTTGAAAATAATTGGTTTCCAGACTTTAAACAAAAACCAAATACACCCGATCCATAAGACCGTGTGAAGTCAACTGCCTTGTTACAGTTCATTTTACAATGTGATGTGACTATACTAACACATCTGTTTCAAGGTTATGTAAAAACGATGTCAATCCACCCCTCGTGTAGCTTCAGTCCCACGTTGTTATTAATTCTAATGTCTTTAGAATTAATGACAACGTGGTCTTCCTGTATTTTCAGAATTTCTAGGTGTTCCTGTAGTCTTCTTTTTAATTGATTGTTTTCTGTCAGGATACTCTCGATACTAGCTTTTAAAATTTCACAACCTTCGGTATTGCAATGTTGTGCCACTGATGATGATATCAAATTGTTTTTAATGGCATATATATGTTCTTTAATTCTTGTCTTTAATTTTCTTCCGGTTTCACCAATGTATCTTTTTTTATGTGAACAACTGCAATCTAATGAATAAACTTTTACTTGATTCTAACCACTTAAACAATAATGTTCTAGGGTAATTATTATATATTATATATTTTATTAAAGACTAACTTTTTTGTAAAAGATCTGGTTCTTCTTTCTGTCGGCCTTGGTCCAAATTGTTAAATCCTATTTATCTGATTCTATCTAATTTAAGTTAGCGCCATCTGTTGAGAATATAATGAATTTCGAGATTTTTTTTCATAAGATTTTTACATCATACAAATGTTATTTTATTTAACGAAAAGGCTTATTTTATACATTATTAAGTGCACATTATTTTTGTAAATGTTTTCTCTTTCACGTTTTAATTTTAAAATGACTTTTGTTTTGGCCAATCGGCGTTGAGATAAACATAATTTGTTAGCCTTTGAAGTCGTTTTTGAACAATTTTCATATTTAAAATCTCGTTGAATGTTTTTAAAGTGTTTCATTTCCAAAAATCTGCGCCAATCAATTTCATTTAAATTTCAAATTGACCATTTCCATTTGTCTAGTGTGTGGACTTAAAATTAAGAAATATTCAAGTGTTATGTAGAAATTTAAGGGGAGGAATAATGAAAAAAATTTTGTTCTTTCCACTTTCTGAGCATTAAGAGGGGCGTTTTTTGTTCCAATAGTAGGTTCAGACACAATGGAGGCGGCCAGGTGGTGAGAAATGGGGCTAAACATACCCTGGATTCATTGATTAGTTGTTTTACAGTATAAGACGACACAACACATGGGCGTTGCCAAGGGAATACCTTTCGGAAAGGCTTTTTCAATAAGAAACTAACACTTATTTAGGTGTTAGAAAAGCGAAGAAATCCCGAAAAACCCCGCGATATCGAATTACTGTTATAAAATGTATCTAATCCAGTTAATTTTGTTTATTTGTATACTGCAACAGGACATGTGAGAGATCTGCTGAAGAGGGAATGCCTTCCTGAAGGACTTTCTAAGGGAAACCGGCCCTATTTTGATGTTACAAACATGAAGAAAACCCGGAAATTTAGGGGCCGTCCATAAATTACGTAAGGTATTTTGGGGTGGGTGGGGGTCAAGGATTTCTTACGATTTTTTACTCAGGGGTAGGTGGTAATAGATCTCGTCTTATGTAATATTCTTATTTTTACTTTTTGATCTCGTTGAGTGGTGGAGTTTTGAATTTGGCTTTAATTTGGCGGTTTCTGTTAAGAACTCTCGTTGTACTAATGCCATCTCGTGTGACGTGATAGAATAGTAACGCTAGCAGAATCACACTGTACACATTTTTTATTATGGGAGAAAGGCCGTGTAGTGGTTTCTCTCTCTCTCTCTTTTTTTTTTTAGAATAAGTGCACCACTCCTATGGCTGTATAACACTAAGAATACATAAAGCAAAATACATGATACAAAGTAAACAAAAAATTAATATTTGGCTTTTAGTGAAAATTAAAATGTAAAACTAGAAATTAGAAATAGTATTTTCTTCCATATTTTTCGAACATAATTGTAAAAAGCATCAAACAGTGGCTTCTGAACAAGCTTATCAAGTGAACATGACCACCTGTAAAGGTTTCTAATTTCAGAATAAGTCTATCTTGATCGTAAATTGGACAATGATAGATCATTTGGTCGACGGTGTCTAGGTTTTCTGTAGAGCAAAAGCAAGACGCAGTTTCTGCCCGGTTATACGTCGCCAGGTAGCTTCTAAAATTATCAAGCCCAGTAAGTAGTTGAGCAGTAGCAAACGTTAAATCTCTAAGTGGTGATGAGAACCTGCATTCAACACTAGGAAAGTAAAGTCTTGCTACTCTACCAGTTATTCCACTTTTGCATAGCGTTGTCATAAATATAATTTTTAAGTCTGCTGCGTGAGAGAGGGATAATCCAAGTCAGTGTCCTTTGCAGCTGACTTAGCCTCAAAGTCGGCTTTTTCATTTTCTAGTATGCCACTATGGCCAGGAACAAATATAAAAGTTATCTTATTTATAAGATTTTTAATATGGTGCTAGATATATGTAATTTTATTGCTATTGCAATTGGGATTTAATAGAGCTTTGAGGACAGACTGAGAATCACTGTAAATGTTGATACACAGAGTTTTGTTTGATAGTGAAGTGGCCCACTGAACAGCTTGGTAGACCAGCATTTTCCTCAGCTTGATAGATGGAGGTATGTGGGGTATCTGTATCTTCTAACATACTTTGGGTAAAATATGTCAGTTTGGAAGAAGATGCAGAAACTTGAGCCGGCTTTTAGACCCATCTGTGTAGATATTAATGTCTGCATGGTTATTTATGGAGGAAGCGGATGACACCAAATAACCTTGTTTACAGGGTGATGATTAGAGACAGTAGGGTAATTGCAATGTGGTAGCATATGAACAGCCGTAGATAGGAGTAGAGACTATTGTTGAGCCTTGATGTTTGTAGTTCTGATGTAGTAGTTTAGAACCTTTTCTACAATACATAGTGGCAAAGGAAGGAGCTCTGCTAGTATCAGAGAGGCGTTAGTAAAAACAGTTCTGCAGTACTTTGAAATTCTGATTACAAACTGTCTTTAAAGAAAGAGTAATTTACTCGTTATTGAATTTTTACTAGTTACATGATCCCAGCTAGAGGCCGCGTAAAGTAGCATTGGTTGTATTGCCCCATTATGTAGTGTTTTACAAGCTTAATGATTTAGTCTCCAGATGCACTTAGCACATTTTAGCAGCATGTAGTTTATTTCCAAGATGTAATGAATATGACAACGGAATGTGGTCTCTCTCTATTCTCTTTTGTTTTATTTTGTATGACGTTTCTGTTTACACGTACACTATCTAGTGGATCTGTCAAAGTTTTTGCGTCCTTTTGTGAAAATTAAAATTAATATAAAAATGAATATTGTGACGCTGATTAATGATAATAATAATAAAAAGATTGTTAATAATTAAAAAAAAAAATTCTTAAAATAAATTGTTCATTCGAATTCATTAAATTTTTATATTTTTAAATTTGTTCACATAAAGTCTTTTATAAATAACAGTACATATTAATTAACTAATTAATAATTATATATTTTGGACCTAAGGTTTTAAGAGTTTCATAAAAATATTTATTTTTGTTAAAATCTTTGTATAAAATCATGCCTAAATATCACGTAAGATAGGGAAGAGGGATCAAAGAAAATCTTACGGTTTCTTACACAAGGGTGAGTGGGGGTCTAGAATGGCCGAAATTGCCCTTACGTAATTTATGGACGGCCCCAAACTGTCCGTTAGCGAGATGCAAACCCACGACAAGTGTTCAGTGTTTTTATCTACTTCGGCCACTGGCAGGCATCTAGTCTAGTTTATTTCTTTCTTGTAAAACAGGGAAAGAAGCCAGACGATTATAATCCTACATAATTTAAGAGGAAGCTCGTACAATGATTACGATCGCTTACATAACAGTGAGAAGGATCGACAATAACAGATATTAAGCATACGTAATATTCGAATGTTCCCATAACTTTTGATTGAATTTTAAATTTTGTGACGTAAGACAAGTATAGATGTAGAAGAAATTTTATACGTATTAAGACGGCAGCTTAGGGCTCTAGGGACCCGGGATCTAATCCAGACGAGTCGGAAAATCCCAGGAATATTTCGGATGTGATCCGTCTGGATATGTCGGGCCCCACCCCTCACCATTCGGCCATTGTGGGCTGGGCAAACACATAATAATCCTGCTAAAAATGGACCTTCTTAATGGGAAGAAAAAGTTTAAAAAATAAACACTGCACGAAATATTTCTTGATAGTTTACTGTGATACATTTGATTACAGTAAGTTACTACAAAATTATTGTGGTATAGAATTCGGATGAAATTGTCTGGTGTTTGATTTGACATCTCAACTGGACACGGCAAGACCCCTAGAACCAGGCAGTTTGGCTCAAAACTGGATGGTTGGCAACCTTAGCTATTATAGATAGTTTAGGTCACTAGAATATACTACATAGAGTGATTGTAACGACGCCATATTTAAAGAAAATTGAATACACGTCCGCCATTTTCTTTTTAGTCAAGGGGCATTTGTGTTGTGTAAAGTCAACAAGCTAGAATATTCTAACTCATGTAAAAATGTGCAAAGGTAAGGAAGAGTTTTAACTCGAGAGTTTAATGAGATGGTGCGAGTTAAAATGACCCTACTTAGATTTTTTTAATTTTAAAAGTGAATAACAAAACATTTGTTTCTTTAACCCTTAGTTTAAACGTTTCTAAACAAGACAAAATATTCTGTAAAAATTAACAGAGACCAAGATTAAAACAGTTCACTTTATTTTGTCTATTTAACAATGCATTTCCGATCGGTAATTTTCTAATCCTCTTCAGGCGCACGGCTTCAGTGTCTAAGGTTGTCTACAACATAACAAAAAGAAGGTTAGTTCATGTTAAAATCCTTCTAAGAGGTAGTAAGGAGCTAATAATTGTAGGAAATGTAAGAAATGTCGCGTTTGTCTATCAAAAATAGACAAAGAAAACATGCCAGTAAGTGAAAAAAACCCGAAACTGCATCATTAGGATGTGTACAAATTGTGAAATATATGCATCATTCTGGATAACAAAAGTATATTAACTTCAACAATATGGTTTATAACATGACAAAGGTCAAAATCATTGTAAATATTTTTCACAAGTTGAAACCAAAATTTTCACAAACGAACTATAACCGTAATAAAAGCACAGGAACACTACTTACATTCTGCAAAAGAAAATAACACAGTCAGAAAAAAATCAACAACGTACTGAGTATGGTATGGATCAAATCGACCTGAGTACAATATAAATAAACAATCATATGGCTGAGAGAGTAAAGTCTTTCAAAACCTGGCTCGTACTCAATATAACAATATTTTTATTGTTATATTGAGCGTTAAGTACTACATTTACCACTTTAAACTCTGATTTTTAATTAAATTTAAACATCATAATATTTATCGCTTTTATTGTCATTAAAGATATTCATTTCTAAATTTAAAACCGGTAATAATATCTTTTTATTACTGTAATCTTTTACTAGTACAGTGTTATTACATTTAAAAAAGTACTATTCGTATTACAAAAGCGTTTATAATTCAATACAGTAGAGAGTCGTTAATCGGAACCCCGGTAATCGGAATCGCCGGTAATCGGAACGATTTTCAGTCGGACTGTGTCGTGCCGAATCGAACGTTTTTGGTACTAGATTTACTTCTAAAGTATAATTTTCATGTTTTTTATATTCTTCAATATATTTATTTTGTTTGTACAAAATGAAGAAATAATTTTTAACGATACGATAGCCATTATTTATTATTATAAAAATTTTCGTTAGGCTTAAAATCGATGAAAATTCAACACGAAGCGACACGCAACGGAGAAAAATTTGAACATCGGACAGGTTAATATATTTTTCGTACATAATCGGTAATCGGAACAAATCACTAATCTGAACAACCCCAGTCCCCAATTGGTTCCGATTAACGACTCACTACTGTATATTACTTGTAATATATTGAATTATATATTATATTACAATATATTACAAGTAATTATTAACTAATAATTACTTGTAAAATTTATGGCATTGTTTACGTGGCAGACAATTTCGATTGTGACAGCTATCTCCCAGAATAAAAATTAAAAAAACTGTCTAAAACGGACCCTCTACAAAACAAATGCGTGCCTAAACGGAAAGTAAAACTTGGAACAGAAGGATTTTCTATGTAAAACATATTTTTAAGCCAGATTTCTGTCTAACGCAGAAATGGAAGACTTTTCAGATACCAAATTCATAATGTAACCCGAATAAAACGGAATTTTTCGGCATAATAGCAATTCAATTCTAAATCACAAGGCATAAGTTGTGATCTGGACCTTGGCCGATTCGATAGTTACAGTCTATTAGATTTTTTTGGTTAAGGGGGTAGCACTTTTACCATCTGGAAAGCAGTTGGCCATGCAATATTACCGTATATTCTCAACTCTACAAAATTAACTTATTCTTTGAGAGTATAGTATATAAAAACAAGCAATTATTTATTGTGATATAGTCACAATGCTCTCGATTTTAGTACCATCTCGCCCCTGTACATCATACACTTTTTCTGTTAACAATAGTCATGTCGGTCATCGATTTTCTGGAGAAAATTTTTGAATTCAAATAACGTGATTTTCGGTCCAAAGCAGAAGTTTGTATTTAGTTAATCGAGGCCGCCCGCTCCTAACCTTTCCCTACCCGATCTTGAATTTCATTTATCTGACACCGTTCTGGAGCTGTAGGAAAGACAATGGATAACGGACGAATAGACGGACGATAGTGGAAATTTATAGGACTACAACTTTTTCAAATTTTATTCCAATAAAGACAGTATAAAAACGTTTTAAAATTGTTAAAAACAAAGCAACTGAAAAAGATGAAATCCACGTGTCAACTCCCACATGTCTCCTACCATCCCTCTGATCTGATATAAACCCTTCCAGTTCAGGCTGACTTTTGTCTATTCTTTCGCTGCGCGGACTATAGTAAATAATAAAAATTCCGAAGCATTTCAAGCTACATTTTTAAAATTCTTTTTGAATAATTTTAATTTGACTTACTCCGTGATCAGATTAAAAAAGTAATCCGGAGTTTTGTCTTGGTTTACACAACAATGGACGTTTCGATAATTCTTGAATGAATTATTACTTACGCTATTACGAATACAGATTTTAGACCTTTTTCTGTTGGGATTATTTTACATAAAAAATATTTAAATATATAATGTTATACTAAATATTAAAAAATGTTTTTATTTTTAATACGTTCGATCGAAGCGTGAGAATGCAGATTTTCATTATTACATGGGCAATTTTTTACAGACACAAAAGTACACAATATTAATTGATTGTTTTATTATTTTGAGCAGAGATTAGCAAATGTATCGGATGTCGAAATATCATAGAAGATAGTCAATACTACAGACCAGTGCTATTCGAACTGTGGTCCGCGAAATAGTTAATTGCCGTAAGATTTCATTTCAAATTTCATAATTTTACATATTACATAATATAACTTTTGTAAAAACACGTTATTTATTACTTTAGTTATCCTATTTTAGTTTTTATTGTTTTATTACTTCTAAAAACACTTAGTACCAGAGGTGGACTGACGATGAAAATTTAACCACAAACCCATCTTTTTCAAAGTGATTTACTAAGAAAATTTGGTTGTATTCAGTCTAAAAATTGAAATTAAAAATGCATTTGAACTTTATCCTTTCCGTTTTATAACCATTTTTATTTAATTTCACAAAAATAAAGTAATTTTGCGAACTTCCAAACTTTTCTGTCTAGAATGTACAATACGTCATGCACGCAGTGGCGTGGCGTAGTGGGGGCGGCAGGGGCGGCCCGCCCCGGGCGGCACTTTTAGGGGACGGCAAAATTTCACAATGAATAATAATAATACAATACACCTGTACAATACACAATAATGATGATTGTTCTTGACGAAAAGTTCTTTAGAATTACTGTATATTTTAGTATTTTAAATCGAGATACCTAAATAAGGAGGCGGCGAAATTTTCCTCCGTCCCGGGCGGCTGACATCCACGCTACGCCACTGCATGCACGTGAGAATTCTTTCGTACCCCTGTATCACAGATGATGGCCGAGTGATTAAGGCAGTGATTTTCAACCGCACATCAGAGTGTCATAACACTTCGCAGATGCCGCAAAATAGTAGCGAGCAACGCCGTAACACTTCTAAGCACAATAACTCTCTAGGCTTATTGGTAAAGAAGTGGGTATCACTATTAGAAAAAGATTGAAAAACACTAGGTTAAAATCGATACTTTAAGCCTGCCGCTCCGAGGAACCGAAAATGAATCCTGATGGATCGAAAAGTGCCAAGAATTTTTCGCGGGTAATATGTCTATTCCCGTCCCTCCCATCCGGCTTTCCCCTTGCGGGCCCGTCCGATCCCACGATTGGCTCGATATAAAGGGCCTCTTAGTGTTCATAGGATGGCGCAACGTCATATCACGATCGTAATTCTTGCACGATGTAACTATTGAAATAATAAGAAAGTTTTAAAAATGTCGAATTTATTTTTATTAACAACGTATTACTTTTCGCTATTTGTATTATAATTTTAAGTTTTTTTTTTTCTTTTCTATTAACAGATACTTGGTCGCCGAACATACTTTGGTGGATGCTAATATATAATTTATATAATACACGCGGCAACGAAATCGGTAAAGCATCTCTCCTCACCAATCTTCAGGTAGAGTGTCGATATGAAGGATACTTTACCCGAAGATTGTGGTATTTCGTTGCCGAAATACGGGGACGACTGCGAATAAAACTTCAATACGCTATAAAATTTGCATCACTTAGAACATAAATAATGAGAGGGTTCGTATTACCGACACTAATCACGTCTTTTCGTCGGTGTGGGATATACGTTTCGCGCATTAAAGGACCCTCAAAATAAAATGTGAGGAAATATGTTTCGTCATATTCGGTAAACAATGCAATAACATTAGTCATTTCAATTAAAAAATAATAAAAAAAAATATTCGTTAGAAGTGCTGAATAATAAATATATTTATTAAAAAATGCGTATCAAATTATATTAAATAACTTTTCGAGTTCGTAAACTGTAAATTTGTAATTAAAACCGCCTAAATTATATAAAAATACGTTATTTATATTGCTTTATTATTTATAAGTCTTAAATATAAAATATCGTAATACGTATATCATTACCGTAATTTAAGTTTAATTCCTGGTTATGCCACCGACAGAACTACTCTCAAAGACTATTGCAAATGTAGTGTGACATAATAGTAAAAGTTTATTGCATCACTATAAATTTGTAATTGTTTTTCTTTCGGTGGCATAACCTCGGATTAAGTTTAGTATGGAGCGGATAAACTTAAATTACAATAAAGATGTCTGTTACGATATTTTATCAACATAAACGTCGAGAGAGAAAAATATTTGGGTCGATTTTACTTTTAAATTAAATCCATATAAAAGAAATTCGATGTTAATGAGAGTCCTTTGACCTCTGCTTCGTTTTTTAATTAGATATGGCAGACGACAAGGGAGCGGATGAACTATCTGCTAAGGGGGAGATGCTTTCCGGGAGGATTTTCTTTAGACAGATGGTCCTTATTTAGGTGTTACACACCCGATGAAAAACCAGGAAGGAAAACTGGCAAATATTTAGGTGTCAGACACGTGAAGAAATCCAAAAATACGAAAAACTGGCCCGTATCTTTTACGTAAAGAAAACCCGAAAAAGTCCACGCTGACAGTCGTTTGTTCGGGAGCGAAACCGCGACTAACTACCAGTTTTCGGTGGTTTTATCTACTCCATCTTTAATTAACCCTTATTTAACGAAAGTAGACAAATAATTAACCCTTTCACCTTTGATCTCCCACAGAAATTTCAATTTTAAGATTAGTTCAACAGAATTCCTGTAATACTATATAACTTTTATAGAAAACTAATCAAAGAAATTTAATAGAATTCGAATAAAATATTCATTTGATGAATAATTCATCGTTCTAATTTAATAAAAATAAATAAATAAAATGATTTGCACTTCTATTGAGTTTCTGTTTATCATACAAAAAGTTTTACAAGACGATTTCAATTAAATATTTTATAAAATACCATTAAATTATTATTACTTTAAATTTTTAAAATTGCAGTAAATTGAGTGGTAATATCTTATTACGTGTGTATATTATTACCTATATCTAAATACTTGAAAAAGTATTGTTTTTTAATAAAAACAAATCTAATATAACATTCTGCGGTATAAATATAACGAGGCATCCGTTTATATAATTTTATGTATATTAGTTAACCATTTGAATCATCGACCAGTCCAAATAAGCTATTTTTCACTGGATTATATATGATTTTGAAATACGATGGCGTAAGAATGCAAGCTCATTATCACGTGGATATTTTATTTATACTAAAGAATCCCGGATATAAACTCATTGTTCTTTGCCTCGTTGGTCCCTAATACTAGTCGACAACTAGGTACGTAAGTAACCCTTTCGGCCGTTGATTTATTGGACCTTCTAGCTAATTTTACTCCAAAATATAATTTATATTGCAGAGAATAAGATATGAAAGAGTTTATCCGATTTGCGTTACTTTTCTCGTCTTGTCTTGTGTATTTTCCATCATACACTTTGGCTGAAAAAACTGCTAGTGATAAGTATTACTTAGATCTGACTCATCTCTTGAGCAATTCGAGTACCAGTTACTCGCCGGATGTGCAGCCATTTCGAGTAACAATATCGAAGAAAGAAGTCAAAGACTCTTCTGGCAGTTTTTGGTAAGTGTTCAAATTTACCGTCTGTCTTTCTGTATTTCTTTGTAGAGATTAGTATTACGCTGGAATAAAACTGATTTCAGAAAATAATCTTGTAAAATACAGTTTTTGAACATTACTTTATAATATAAATCACGCCTGAAGTTCTTCGCTACATATTTATTTGTAAGTCTTTCGATCGGGAGTGCTTCGTTAGCAAATGACGTAACAGTAAACAAACTAAAAGATTCAGCAATATAAAATTTCTGTTGTGTTAAGTAAACGTAGACAAAACAATGTAATTCCCGATACTTTTCACCGCTATAATGGTTCTTTAACACAATAGAGTCGATTTGAATCGATGTCAAATCTCGAATCCATTGAGTTTGTTTCAAAAATTTGAAATTTAAAAGATCAATATTTATAAAATAACCGATAAGGTCTTTCATAATTGTATTTCAATTCTTTATTTTTTCAGGTATCAAACAGAAAATTACGCTACTTCGACCCTCGTGGGCACTCACCTGGAAGCGCCGTGCAGCTTTTACAAAGAGTCGTGGTGCGTGAATGACATACCAATGGACCATCTGATTGCCCCGGCCACGTTCATGAACATATCGGAGGAAGTTAAAACAAATGCTTCGTACAAAATCACTTCTGAGGATTTCATCTGTTTTGAACAGAAAAACGGAAAGATTAAAAACGGAAGCATTTTATTGATTTACACCGGATGGAGCCGATATTGGAACGAACCAGACAAATATTTTGGAAAAAGCAATTTAGGATTTCCGAGTTTGTCAGAGGAAGCGGCTCGATGGTTGGTTGCCAACAGAAGCATCGTGGGTATAGGAATCGACACGGCATCCGTAGATCCGGGAACCTCCACAAATTTCAGAGCGCATCGAATTTTTGCAGAAAAGAATATGTTCATTTTAGCAAATGTGGCTAACATGGATCAATTCAACTACACGTGCAACCGTATTAATTTATACGTCTCTCCCCTGAAGATAACGGGCGCGAGTAATGCGCAGTGTTCTATAGTGGCACAGGTAGAAAATTCCGCTCCTTTAGCTTCCTCCGTTTGGATGCTTACAATATTGCTTTGTTTATTTTGTAAACTCTTCTAATTGTTAACGTATTGTCAATTACGTAATTTTGGAACGACAAACTGACGAATCCAAAATAAATTTTGTATGACGAATTATTACTGTTTATTATAATATACATTACAAAATGTATAAATATTAAATACGGAATTGAATAAATTTATATTGCACCTGTGGTAAACTACTTAAACCATCGAAGAAACTGAAAGTAGACAAATGTCACCGGGGTAAACTTGAAATTCGAGAAAATTTAAACCGAAATTACACGTGAAATTTAATCGCCATGGTCACCGGGCCTGCACATATTTGTTTTATAAACTAACGTACCCGCACGGTTCGTCAGTTTATAAAACAAATATGGGGATAGGAACAGAGTATTGTTACTAATAGTACGTTGGAAAGGAAATCTTTACAGTTTTTATAGTTATAACGTTGATTGCTTGTGTTACATGCAGTATTTATAATAACAATATTTATCTATATATATAAAACTACATGTCCTGACTGACTGACTGATTGATTCATCATCGCCAGAGCAAACCGCTGAACCTAAAGAGATGAAATTTGGTACACAGTTAAGGTACCGTACGTCACGAAAATGTACACTAAGAAGGAATTTTTGGAAATTCTTCCCGCGGGGGGGGAGGGAGAGGATTAAGGCTTAACCTGAAGAACGGCTTCTACTGTACTATTTTAAATGCGATTTTTTGTTTTTGATAGTAATAACTTAATTTTCCAAACGTACAATATTTACCAAATCATTCAAATCGTTTGGCCGAGCAACGCCGGGCTCATTTGCTAGTAAGTTATACAAGCTAAAGTAAGCTAAGCAGTTAAAAATTTCATTGGTTTAAATTCCGAATTCACTTTTTAATTCTGTAATAAAAATTACTTTATTAAAAGCATTAGAAAAAATTTGAAAAAATTCCAGCAACAAGTTGGGCAACTTTCCCGCGAAAAACATTACACAAATTAAAATTGTCTGTGGCGTCATCTGTTACAAGATTTTATTAAAAATAACTTTTATATTATTAATTATTATAAAATGGCAAAAATATTAATTTTCAAGATAGAGGCGAGTTTTAAAAAAATTGTAAATGCTAATAACGAGTAAAATCTCCACTAGTCCGACCCCACCAGAACCACGTTATATCTTTATGGGTCCCGAACAAATTTGAATTAAGGGGCACCATGTACTGTACGGTGTTGACTTCAGACATTTTACTTCGAGGAATTTTTAAGGAAAAAATATTTTTTATGAAAGATTAGTTTGGAGCCCTTTATTGGTGGGGCTTCAAACAATTACTTTTTTTACCCATAAGATAACGTGCCACTGGTGCTTCCTTCGTACATCTCTGACGTAAGAAGTTCTAATATCCGTGGCTCCCTGTGGTGTTAATTTACGTTAAGGATTAAGGCGGCACACGGGCAACAAAATTAAGGCGACATCGAACGTGTCACTAATAGCTTGTTTTGACCAGGGGCACCCGTACATTGGGGCACTAGTTGGGGTACGCTCCCTTTTCGTCCGTATTGCTCTTTTCCTAATCCCCAAGGTAGCACCAAATTCTGTTATCGACAAACAACAGAAAATTCGTGACTTCTAACCTATTCTTTAAATATAAAAGAAACTAAGAACGATATTTATCTATTGTCCCAAGCAACTTCCTCGTTTGTTGACTCTTAATAACAAGAAACGTTCCTTGTTTTCGAGGCCAAGTTAGCCCGATTGCAACCGGTGCCAGCTTACGGGAACACTGATCTGACGTTGAATCATAGTTTGAAACTTCTTGCATAATGTACTGTACGATGCCCTTTTTTTTATAGCTTGTGCCCTTATTTTATATATCTGCGGGCCCCGCTGCTTTTGACCTTGACAATTAAAATGGATGATTAGTTGAACCCGTCGTCGAACATTGCCTTATTTTGTTGCTCGTATGCATCCCGCCTTTAGCATTCCAGATAACTGGTGAGTATGGCTCATTTCTTCGAATGTTGGAATCTCTCCCAGAAACTATCTTCAACTTATCGGTGGCAGTAAACATGAATGGTGTATCCTTCTATAATGCATTATCGGTTCCGAATTATATTTTGAATTATTCAGATACCAAACTTTTATTATTTAGGTATTCACGCAGTGACATAACATCACTTTACACGATCACATTCAATCTTTATTTCTTATTCGCATTATCTCACGCATTTTACCATTAAAAGTTGCATAACATGTAACCTACCTAAACACGTGTTTCCCAGAAACCCAAGCCCACCAGACGACGAGTGGATAAAACCAGTCCTAGCCTGGCCAACGGACTTGCCACGAGACATTTTATAGGTTTTCTTCACGCTTGCAACACCTAAATTGGGACTTGTTTCCCTTACAAAGTCCTCCCGGGAGGCATTCCTCATCGGCGGACCGCCCACCCACGAATAAACCAAACTTAAAATGAAACCCTTAAATTCTCATTTAGAATGACATCATCTCTAATTTTTCAATAAAAATTCTAAGAAATGATGTCAAACTTACGTAAAATGTAAGTTATCTCAGACCTACAAATATAGAAATCGAACGAGCATATTGATATGCAATGTAAATATCATAATTTATACACTATTTGAAAACAGTAACAGTACTTTCCATCCCGTAGGCACCAAAGATGCCTATTTAAACGTACCCATGTTGAGTCTGACCAAACTCAAAATTGCGTCACTAATGGCGGCTGACATACAAACCAAAGTCAATACATATACTGATCCTTGAGCTATGCTCTCCAGTAGAGTTAATGTCTCGAGTTGCCGATAGTTGACGTGAGAGTCGCTGGTAGGAGAGAAGAAGTTTGTTTATCTATTTTGTTAGTAGGTAGATTTCCCGTTTTCAAGCATTTTTCTAACTTTTTTCTAGTGTTCTGTCAAAAAAGTCTTGTTCGTAATTACATTTTTTAAATTTTATATTATGTATAAAGAAAGAAAAAGTGTATTTGATTTATAAAAAAATTAATAACACGATGATTTTAAATTATTGATGAGGATGTGGATAAGTCGAAAGTTGTTATATTTTCGATTTAATTTATCCAGGTTTTAAATAGAGATCTGTTTAAAACTATTAATATTAAATATCTCAAATATTATACTAGAGATAATAGAGACTTATCACGTTGCTACTGGTAACATAAAAATAACACTTCTATCATCAGAATGCAATCGTCTCTCATTTTAATGTTACCGGTAGTATTGTGATTGATCTCTGTTATCTCTACTATAGTATTTGGTATATTAGTTTCAACAATTTTCAAAACAAGAAGCTCTTTTATAATGTTTAAATCTGTTATATTGTTACATATTGTGAATGAAAGTTTTGTACATAACGTTCTGTGCATAATATATCTGTTTAATAAATAGGTAATGGTAAAATAAGTAAATAAATTTGCATTTTACTGTCTTGTTTTATTACATATGTATGACAATATAATTCGGAAAACCATAGCTTATCGTCTAATGCAGGCCTGTCCAACTCGCGGCCCGTCACGTTAAATTGTGTGGCCCGCTAAGCGATATTATATATCTATTAAAACTTTTGTTTCCCGTTATGTGCATACCAAAACAATTAAATAAATGAAAATTTGCATATGTCATTGTTATAATGAGCAAGTGCGAGTACGAACTCTTGGTATAACAATAAAATCTTATTCATTTTGTATTTGTTTTACTTTTTTAAAAGCATGTTTGCCTAAATTGTGGCCCACCGTAATATTACGCGTGATCAAAGTGGCCCACGAAACAATTTGGGTTGGCCAGGCCTGGTCTAATACATTTAAATAACTATAAAAATTTAATCCAGATAAAGATAAAGTATTTTTAAAATAATTTATTAACTTTAACACTACATAAAGTATGCTACACAATTTTACTCGATTCAGTACAGTGAGAAATATTACTTGGGATGAAATAGTTTTCTATTTTTGACATAAAAAATTACATTTCTGATGACATTCACATTAACTCTACATATTTTAAGTTATAGACATATTCTGTACAATGTGAATGAAGATTTATTGATGATCTGCTGACATCTGTCGTTTGTTTATATAGGCATTTGGCACGATTTTGTACACTTACTTTAAAGCTTATTAATTTTGTGAAAGTTTTTTTTTCAGTAATCATTGTACATTCGTGGGGAATAAATCTGAACACATGTAAATTAAAAATTCTAGAATAAATCACATTTGTAAGTAGCCTACATAACATGTACTGTACGAATGTCTCCTGCAACACAGCACGTCAGTGAAAAAAAAAAAAGGAAGACTGAGCCCTTCTGCGTGCTTTGAAACTTCTTCTAAAACCTTAATAATAAACATTTAAATGTTTTATCCGAAAAATTTTGTGCCTACAATATTATAGAAACTTTTCAAAAAACACCGAATTAATAATTCGTATAACTGACTTAAAATACTTTTCTACGGAATTTAATAATTAAACGTCATCAATCCAACAATGGTTTTTACGGTTATTGTTAAACAATATTTCTCACAAACAATGAAGATAAATCAAGTATTGCAACAGAATTTCGGGAGGCTGAAGAGTTTCCATCGGAAAATTTCGAATGACATTTCATCCCGGGAGCACGTCTCGGTAAGATGTATTTGGCGTGGGACCCGGGGACCGAAATCCGAAGACATTTTATAAACGGGGCGATTACGGGCTCAGCGTAGACGCTTTAACGATTGGGTAAGTTCGTGGTTTCACTACAACACATCCTTACATGATAACATTCACAATTGAACCATTATCTAATTTGTTCAGCGCACTCATTCATTTACATATCATGCATTGTCGCTGTACACAACACCGTCAACATGACATATATACCGCTTCCCAAAATCCAACCCCTAGGTCCTCGTCATGGGAAGTGGGAACGTCACTCGATGATTTCGAGTAGCAGCTAAAGGGGCTCTGGTACACTAAATATTCACACTATGACGTTTTCATAAGCTTTCCTGTAAAATTTTCTGACAATGATATAGGGAATATTTTAGAGAACTGCTGAAACTTAATATAGGCCTAGCTATTTTTAAGTATACAATAAAACGCATTGAAATTTTATTTAAATGTCTGACCAAGATAGAGGAAATTAGTACTTATCAATCAATTAACATTTATTGGTCAAAAATGTATCCCATTTTACCTAAATATTTTTATTTACTGACGTAACCGAAACCGATATGAGTCTGTCGCAATTTTCCCGGTATACCGTTATCGGTATGTTTTACAAACGGATCATTTTTATTTATATATTTATTTTCCGTGCTTCTCCTTAAAATTCTTCTGCAAGGCGAGCATTCGATCAGAGGCATGGACATACTGTGCTATAAAACGAACCCATGAATAAGGCCATCCGGTATAGACTCTATCTATATATATAATCGAGACGAGTTGATGATGATGATGATGATGATAATAATAATAATAATAACTCTCCCGTGGTCACCACCTGGTCGTGGTGGGAGAGCCCAGTAATTTTACTGATCCATAGGGCAATGCAGGTGGGGGCACAAGCTCCTGGTAGGGACACCCATGCCAGTAAGGTCTATGGGAAGAAATGAAGCTAAGAGTGACCACACCCATCCACATTCTGTGGAGATATTTATTATGGTAATAACCAGATCAAAGTGTGATACCGGCTCGGACGTCGCCCGGGTTAACAAGGTCCGCGTTCGTGGGTTAGGCAGAGGCTCACGTTCGAAAAATAGGCCACAGTCTCACTTGGTTACCGGTGGCAAAAGCAGCACCGGCCCAAGCATGGCTACTGCAATGCCCTCAACAGATGTGAGGAACCAACCCAGCCTTGGTGTTTCTGTGGCAATGCATCCACTGACCACAAAGGCTGGAAAACCACGCCAACGGATGAAATGGACAGTAGAAATGAATGAGTTTATCATCCGTATTTACTATACGATCACAAAACTCGAAACAAACATGACAGCGTACAGACAACAACTACACCATAGATTCACACAACAGTATCCTCATCTCGCTGTCACCGAACAAAGGGTTGTTGATCAAAAAAGAACAATTATACACAACAACCTTATTCCACAAACAACACTTGAACTTATCAAACAACAGGTTGCTGATCAAATACATCAACAGACAGAAACATCTAACATTAATGAAGATCATGTAACCTGTCAGGATAATCCAGCAACAAGCATTGATGATAACACACATACAACAGTTACCACTAACAATACTACAGACATTTCCTCATCCATCACTGATAACATAGACATGGATTTAGTTAATACGCTCTCACTTATATTTCAGGAAACACTCACTAAATATATAGGCACAGATCCCGTACAACGACCACGAATACCAAAAATCAACACGTCAAAGGAAGTAGGAAAAACACTAAATTATGTAAACACTCACTTAATACTACACTACATTCATTCAATTTCTACACTCACAGACATTCATACATTAGTTTATGCTGGGGCAGTCACGGTACTGACACACAGAGCCGTAACTAGGGTATGGCGGGAGCCACTCCCGCCATACGCGCCGATTTAATAAAGGCGCCAACGAGAAGGTTTCGGTATTATATGTATTCGAAATTAATAACACAAAAACACTTCTATAATTATATTTATATAGTATTTATTATCTGTAATTTCTACGAACATATATTTCAGAAATAAACCATCATTTTTATTTTTATTTAATAACAAAAATTAAAAAGGCGCCATTTTTATTCTTGGACATAGGCGTCCATAATTCTAGTTACGGCACTGGTCTTATCTGCGGAAATATACGTTATATAAATGTCAGTCATTTAAATTGTAAATACAATATCTCCAATTGGTAATGAAATAGGAGCATAACGAGAACTAAATTATTGCAACATAAAACCCAAAAACACAATAAAGATAATTTGTGTATCGATTTTAATACTTAAGAAATAACATCAGGTTTGAAAAAATATCGATTCGTGGTATTTTAATATTAATTTTCACAGGGAAGAAGTTTTCTGAAAAAATTTTTAGTGGCCTTTACTATTGGCTTCACTTTCTGACAAGCCGCTTTCATAAATGTTTCTTTTAAAGATTTAGGTTTCTCGGTACAATCCACCCACGGGAGACTGCATTTTAACGTTTTCTGTACGCTACGAAATCTTCTAATTAACTTCGACCACAAAGACTCTACTTTCTTGCAATGAAAACTGATTCCTATCATCTTCCTGAATTTTGCTCTGCTATCTTTTTCAAAAACTATGGTCATACTTTTGGGCATTCCCCAAACATTTTTCCTAGTCTCCTCTGACTTACTTCGAAAGATGTTCCAAATCTTTGATACTGGATAACTTTCATGATCATCACCGTAAGATGTTTCGTGGGATTCTAAACAAATAAACCAATAGTACTTGCTATTTACGAATATAATTAAACCAATTTAATAATTATTTCAATTAACCTGATGGTAGAGATTTGAGGCTTATCAAACTGCAATGAAGCCTAAGTAATCGAGATCATATTGAGGAAAGACTTTTATTAATGGTTAGTGGAATGCATTTCGTTCTCAATGGACCCTCATCAGCAATAACTATATGAATTCATATACCTGCAAGATTTAACATAATAGTAACAGGCGACACGGTTACATTGTAACTGTTCGTACTTCCATCCGATTACTATTTCTACTCACAGTTCAATCAGACACTCCTCTTGTGACACTCTATTATCTCGTTAATTGAGATAATTATTAAGTTAATGTTTTACAACTATAATTAAACCAAATTAACGAAGTAAAATATAAAATTCACCTTTGAGAATTTCGAAAGTCATCCATCCAGAAAGTAAAATGGAAATAAAAACAGAAAGAAATTTCAACACTTCGATTAACGCCATTTTTTCGGAAAAATTCAATATCAAAAACAAACTTTTAACTAAAATATCAAACTTAAATTAAATGAAAAAAGAACAAGAAGAACGTTCGTAAAACATTAAACGTAACGGAAATAATTTAAATTAAAAAGAATGGGAAGAACGTTATAAATCAATAGAACATTCGTACAATTCATACATTGCAGTACAACGAGTTGCTTAACATTCCCGGCAACGTTTAAAAGTGCGTATGTGGCAACTTCTGTTACAATATTTTACTATTAAAAACTTTTTATTTTCTTAATTAATATAGAACGGCAAAAAGCTAAATTTTGAGAGTAGTGATGAGTTTTATTTTTAAAAAAAATTGTAAATGATAATAACGAGTAAAATCGTCATTAAACCTGACCCAACTGCAGATACAACACACGACTCCATTTTTCTATCCAACCCGTCGACTTTTATCCACCAAAATTTAATAACCTCAATTCTTCTAATAAAAAAACCTCCCTGCGAAATTTCAAAAATTTTCGACAAAAAGCACAGGAGTTATTAAGCTTTAAAGAGGGTGAACAAAATCGTGCTTCAGCCTCCCTACACATACATACGGAAAACACATTAACATCCACAGAAAAAACTAGACGTTTCAAGGTCACCGAGTCCAAAAATATAAAACTCTTAGGGGGTCATTTTTGACCGATTGCCATAATTTTCCTCTGTTATATATAATAGAGCCGTGATAATAAAAACAAAGATCATCGATATTTCGATCATAATCCAGGAGAGGTTTTGAAGTCCCCCTCCAGGCCGATTCTTTATTTCCAAAATCTAAGTTAAAATTAAAATTATTATTAAAATAAAAATTGGAGAAGTGTTTATATAAAATTTAATATAAGGATTGTTTATGTGAAAATCACACGACGAAATTTACCGAGACACCAAATTTGAAATTTGACCCTGACGAGTGGTGTGGGTGATTTACTCTTGACTAATATTTGGTATTCTCCGTTTACCATTCCTTCACGGTAATTTGTGTCCAATCAAATGGAACAGATAGGGAATATCGAATGTGTGGAGCCGGCTTTAAACAAAGGAGTGTCGCGTATTCGACTCTTCGCCAAAATGCACGCGTTTTCTAAACACCTGGAAAACGAAAATTTCTCATATGTTTCACTTTATTTTCACAGTAGCCATTATCGAGTGCTAAACGAGACGAAAATAAAGTAAATTAATTAAAATATTTCTAAACCAATAAACGAAAAACTATTAAAGTAAGCTTTTATTATTCTGTGTTTACACCACAATCTTTAATTGTTTATTTTCAATTAAATTCGAGCCGGTCAAAGTGGCAGTTTATAATTCTGGGGATCCAAGATCAAATTCGAACTGGTGGGAAAAACTCCTGGAGTTTATCGTGGTAGTAATCCGCCTGGGTAAGTCGTGCCCCCTCCCATTGTGGGCCTGGCCGAACACACAATGGGCTTACAAAAACGATCCTCTTAGTGCCGACAAAAAGAAAGAATAAAAACTTTCTCATAGCGAATATTATCGATTATGCTCTTTTCACGGAACTCGAAATTAGTAAAATTAAATAAATTTCTCTACTTCTTAATAGCGTTTATCCAGGCTAATATTATTTGTGTTTTTGCTTTAAACAGAATAAACGTTATTAAGCCTTAAATTAAATTAATAACACAAAAACACTTCTATAATTATATTTATATAGTATTTATTATCTGTAATTTCTACGAACATATATTTCAGAAATAAACCATCATTTTTATTTTTATTTAATAACAAAAATTAAAAAGGCGCCATTTTTATTCTTGGCCATAGGCGTCCATAATTCTAGTTACGGCACTGCTGACACACCATGGACCGAAAGTACAATCACAGACAAATACACAAAAAACACAATTCTATCACAAGCCTGCCTGGCAGAGAAGAATAGAAATACAAATAAATGACATTAGACAGCAATTAGGCAGGCTGACACAATACACTAAAAACAACATAACACCCAAATTAAGGAAACAGCTCAAAAACATTTTCAAGAAAATAAAAACACACACAAAACACGAACATCACAACACACGCATTACAGAATACATTGATACACTAAAACAAAAACTTGCTGCCAAAGCACGTAGACTCAAACGATACAAAACATGTACACTACGAATACAACAAAATAAACTATTTACAAACAATGAAAAACTCTTTTACAGACAAATTAATAACAAAGCAAACACTGATATACAGCACAGTGGCACACCAACAGAAGAAGAACTCACAACTTATTGGTCTTCTCTTTGGTCCAGTGCTGTCACGCACAATGCTGATGCAGGCTGGATCGAGGAGGAAAGCAGAAACTTTCACAACATACCAACTATGCCCTGTGCTGAAATAAACATACATGTTTTCCAATACACTGTTAACAGAACACACAACTGGAAGACACCTGGTGTAGACAACATTCACAATTTCTGGTACAAAAAGTTTACATCACTGCACCAGGAACTAGCTAAACACCTAACACACATCATCATCAATCCACAAGACATGCCAAATTTTCTTACTCAGGGCATCACCTACATGAAACCTAAAAACAACAATACCACAGACCCCACACAATACAGACCAATTACATGTCTTCCAACACTCTACAAATTATTGACATCCTGTATCGCAAACAAAATATACAAACATATTGAAGAACACGACATTCTAACTGAACAACAAAAAGGTTGCCGTAGAAATCACAGGGGATGCAAAGAACAGTTACTCATAGATTCAGTCATTCTACGGCAAGCACACAAACAACACAGAAACATACACATGGCATATATAGACTACAGAAAAGCATTCGACAGTGTTCCACACAGTTGGCTGCTACATATTCTACACATGTACAAAATACATCCATCACTCATTACATTCTTCCAAAACACTATGCAGCACTGGAGAACAACACTACATCTCAGAGTTCATAACACTTCCATACAAACAAACCAAATTTTTATTAGGCGAGGAATTTTTCAAGGAGATCCCTTGAGTCCTCTCTGGTTCTGCCTAGCCTTGAACCCATTATCCAACATGTTAAACAACACACAATACGGCTACAATATCAGGCACGAAAAAACAACACAGTATACACTGTCACATCTCATGTACATGGATGACATAAAACTTTATGCATCCACACAAAAACAACTTCATCAACTCCTACAAATCACACATTCATACACCAAGGACATACAAATGGAATTTGGCCTAGATAAATGCAAAACACTTCACATAGAAAAAGGAATCCTGAAGAAAGAAGATTTTGCACTTGGAAATGGAGATGTTATTCAATCCATGGAAGAGGGCGAGTTCCATAAGTATTTAGGATTCCAACAGGCCAAACTAACAGAACATGCACAAATAAAGCAAAGATTAATTAAAGAATACCAAAGTAGGTTAAATGCTATTCTCAGAACACAGTTAAATGCAAAACACACAGTTAAAGCAATAAACACATATGTCATTCCAGTACTTACATATTCTTTTGGAGTTATACATTGGACTCACACAGATCTCGAGCAACTCCAAAGGAAAACAAGAACAACACTTACTAAGCATAAACAACATCATCCTAAATCTGCCACAGAAAGATTAACCCTTCCACGTAAAGATGGCGGACGTGGCCTGATTGACATAGTTAACCTTCACTACAAACAAATACAGTCACTGCGAGAGTTTTTCTACAAAAAACAAAAAACATCACAATTACATAAAGCAGTAACTCTAGCAGACTCGAATAACACACCATTAAACTTACACTCACGTTATATGGACACAACGCAACATATAAAAAGCATAGACACCATTAAGCAATCGTGGGCTCGAAAGGCACTGCATGGCAGGCATCCTTACGATCTGGCCCAGGATTTTGTCGACAAAACTGCGTCAAACGGCTGGTTAGCTCGGGGATGCCTCTTTGAGGAGACGGAAGGATTAATGATCGCCATACAGGATCAGATCATAAATACTAAAAACTACAGAAAACACATACTCAAAGATGCAACACTCACAAATGACACATGCAGAAAATGTCACATCATGCCAGAAACTATACAACACATCACTTCTGGTTGCAAGCTCTTGGCACAGACAGATTATTTACACAGACATAACCAAGTAGCAAATATAATACACCAAGAGCTTGCAAAGAAACACAAATTAGCAGACATCCACGAACCATACTACAAATACATTCCACAGACAGTATTGGAAAACAACACGCACAAAATGTACTACGACAGAGCCATAATCACAGATAAAACAATTTACCACAACAGACCAGACATCACACTCATTGACAAACACAATAAAATCACATACATTATAGACATATCCATTCCAAACACTCACAATATACAAAACGCATGCACTGAAAAAATTAGCAAGTACACAGAACTCGCCCAGGAAATAAGGCATCTGTGGAGGATGGATAGGGTGCTTATTGTACCTGTTGTTCTCTCCTCTACAGGTGTCATACCACACACACTACACAAAAGCCTGGGCACATTACAATTGAATAGAAACACACACATCACACTACAGAAGGCCACTATATTGAATACATGTCATATTGTGAGGAAATTCCTGAATACAGACACACACACTGATACACTTCATTAATTTTTGTTTTGGTTACTATGCCTTGACGTTGGTCCGGCATAGTACACAGCCACTGGTGTTAACCGAGTATATCTCACTTAACCCAACATAATAATAATAATCAGCGCAGAGCCCAAACGGTTAGAAGTTGAAAGTTGAAATTTGGTACATAGTTAGGGTACGTCACGAGAACGCTCAGTAAGAAGAGATTTTTCGAAATTCCTCCCCACGGGAGAGAGGGACAGGATTAAGTCTTAACACTTCCATCAACAATGGAAGTGTTAAATGACAATGGAAGTGTTAAGTAACAATGGAAGTGTTAAGTGACAATGGAAGTGTTAAGTAACAATGGAAGTGTCAACAATGAAAGTGTCAAGTAACAATGGAAGTGTCAACAATGGAAGTGTTAAGAATGGAAATGTCAACAATGGAAGTGTTACGTAACAATGGAAATGTTAAGAGCCCAAACGGTTAGGAATTGAAAGTTGAAATTTGGTACATAGTTAGGGTACGTCACGAGAACGCTCAGTAAGAAGGGATTTTTCGAAATTTCTCCCCACGGGGAGAGGGACAGGATTAAGTCTTAACACTTGGAAGTGTTAAGACTCAACAATGGAAGTGTTAAGTGACAATGGAAGTGTTAAGTAACAATGGAAGTGTCAACAATGGAAGTGTTAAAAGAAAGCGGCGTGCAGGACGCAGATGCAGTTTTTTCGTTTTTGCGGGAAATCGAACATATTTTTTAGACCCATCTAAAAATTCTCTAATCAGTCTGGAAAAGGGGGACCCAATTCTTGCATTCTGTGAAAAGGGTAAGGTTGACTATAACGTAATAATCTTAATCTTCGCTGCCGTTACTTTTGCCCGAGCAATGCCGGGTCTATCTGCTAGTATATTTATATTGCGATATCTTGCTCTTAAAATGTTTTCTAGATTACTTTCTATCTTAAAAACCATTATCTAAAAATGCAGACTCTGTAATAATCATTATGCTTAAATTCTTAATATAACGTATATTTACTTCAGTGTTGGATCCAATACATCAGTTGGATTGTTAGAATGAGCCATTTTTCATGCCGAGAGAGGCAAAACACAAATTATACAAGCCAGATATTCATACCCGAATGGCTCAGCATGAATGGTTTGCATCCAGGCACAACAAATGGAAGAGGTCTGACACCAAACTTCTCTATAGATTCCGCAGACACATTTTGCTTTTCGGCTCTGTCGTGTATAACGGATGGATAGTTTGACAATCGATCAAAAATAATCCCCAAGATTTTTACGTTTTTGGATTCGGTCGACCTTAAAACGTTGATAAACGCAAAAAATTCGGAGTTTTCTTTTCTCTATGTGTGGATATTAGTGTGCGTGTGACTAAAAATCCAGTAACATATCTTTCTATTACGCTTAGTATAGTCCTAATTGCTATCAATGTCAATATCCAATAATATTGTCTGAACTCTTGCTATTCTTTATTTACCTGTTTGTCAACCTCTCACTCAGCGATTTTCTAATCATATCTAAGTTATTATGTGCCTGTAAATATGATATGTTAGTCTGAATAGTTGGAATTTCCTGTTTTTCCTCTAACAGTCTATATTTGAAATCCAAAAACTAAATTAACTTACTTCTATCTCCCCTCTCTAATCTGTTCCTAACATTTTTTGGCAATCTCTCTCTATCTCATTAAATTAATAAAGACAATATAAATTGTGAATAACATATATCATAGCTCTTTTCTCACTCCAAACTACAATAATTCACCTAATATTAATACATAAAAAAAGATATGGGCTTAACCTCGATAAACTCCAAAGTCACCCTAAATCATAAACACATGGTTTAACATTTCTATACATTTCCATAATTAAATGTATATAATTCTCATCATTCCCTTTTCTTCCTGATTCAGAGAATTCTCGGGAATTCCAAAAACATCCCATATTAATAATGTATATACAGGCTTAACTATAAATTATTTGACTACGTTTTCTTGCCTTTAACGAAAACTCCTAAAAATATTTAAAAATGAACGCAAATTGTAAGCAAAAAACAAACAATCTAATCAATTTAAAGTCTAAAATCGCGAAAGTGACAGTTAACGGAAATATAAATATTAACGACATTTACGAATAAATAATGTTCAAAACCGTATTAAAATAGTATTTACAAGCAATCCTTTAAAAAAGACAAAAGAAATATCTGAGTTAAAAACGAGAAAATTTCATATATTAAAAGAATTTCCAATGTTTATAGCCGACTCTACCTACGCTCCAGCAAAACTTAGGACTATACGCGATCGAAGCGCTCGAAGTGGCAGAAATATTTATTAAACCAGTATAGTAGCATAATAGCTATTGGCAGTGCAAGGACCAGTATATCTATCGACTCCGATACAAACCGCCATTCCTCGTCACCAAGATTCCTTGTTTTCCTCAATTTTATTAAACATTCGAAATTAAATCAGTACGTAAAACGTAATCACATTATTAAAAGTATTTTGCACGCGAAGAGTTTTAGAAAACATAATTTTTATTACAGATTTTCATATACTGCATTTTAAATGTAATAAGAATTACTCATAAGTAATTTATAATTCAAAACAGAGGAATTTGAACAAAAATACATAATAAATAAATAAGTAATATTTAAGCCGAAAAAATTTAAGATGAAATTCGAAATCCTACGCTTATCAATAAAACGATATTAATAACTATAATAACCGATAGATGGCGACACCAAATTTTACCTTACAATAAGTACTGTATTATTCATTGTATTCGTTATATACAGTAAACCGTAAGTTAGTTAACCGGAATATCCTTTTTATACACTTTTTATTATCTCACTCTGTCTGTTCGTCTGTCTAGATAACATTTTTTAATTAGAGTTTGCAAATAATTTTAGTAAATTTGCTTTAAATCGCTTATCGTGAATTATGTATTATTACAGTTCATTACGAGCAAATTTTATAAGACGATAGTCTGGCAAGATCCACCAGAAAAAAAAATCCACAACAAGTTACTTAACTTTCCCAGAATAAACATTTAAAATTGTGTGTGGCGCCATCTGTTGCGAGATTTTTATTTAAAAAGTTTTTATCTAATAAATGATTATAAAATAATAAAAAGCTTAACTCTGAGGACGGAGACGTGTTTTATAAAAATTTGTAAATGTTAATAACGAATAAAATCGTCATTAAGTCAGACCCCGAGTAGAGATATGACACGCGATTTCCTTTATCTCTCCACCCCCTTAACCTTTAATCACCAAAATTTAATAGGATTTATCCTTCTAATACATTAATCTACCTGCAAAATTTCGGAAATTTTCGACAAAAAGCACGAAATTTATTAAGATTCAAAATGGGTGAAAAAATCGTGCCCCCCACAAACACTAACATCCTAATTTCCCTCAGTTATATAGGGGAAGACGGGGTAATTTCGGCATACGGGCAAGTTCGTCAATTAAATTTTCTTTGAAACAAAAAAAAGGAACTCTCTTTAGAGGCTAGACAGTTGAGTTTTAACTTATTAACGTGGCCAGATCATGGCTCGGTACCCTATTCTCAGGGTTCCACTTAATGTTTCTAAATCATGACTATTGGGGGCATCTTCGGCAGTATTTCCGATCTTGTTCCTGATTGTGTTTTGCTACGGTTTGATTTGGCCGCAAACAACAAAAAACAGAAGAAATAACTGGATTCCCATACGAAGCCACACTAGAAGCCAAGGCTAAAGTTAAAAAATCAGGAACTCGAAGAAGGGCAATTGATTTGGAGAAATCGGATTCGAAGTTCACTAAAGAAAAGGAGCAGAAAACCGGAAAATGACGATTAATACTTATTGCATGTATTGCAATGAACAATATGGAACTACTGAAGAAAGGTGTATTATGTGTTGCAAGTGTGAACAGTGGGCTCGTGTGGCTGTACAGATGCGGAATATAGTTGGTTCAATTTATTTGCGATATGTGTAGGCATAAACAATTTGCTGTTAAGCATATTTCATTTCTAGGTTAGCAATTGCCGAGGTTGCCCCTGGTATGGGGGCAACTTCGGCAATTGCTATCTGTTTGTGAAGTTATTATTATTATTATGATTATTTTTATTTCCAAACTGATTTTAGCCAGTTCTGTGGTAAGGTTACACTCTGGTAGACAATAATAAACAACGCTTTTCTTTCAGTTTACAGCAATATTTGTTACAGAAAATTTAACTTATTCTTAACGTGCCGAAGTTGCCCCGTCCTCCCCTATAACAGATACGGGAGAGTAAAAATTAAAGTTTATTGTTCATTTAACTACTTATTTAAATTAAAAAATAACGAAGTTTACGTGAAATAATATATTTAAAATTGGAGAAATTCTACAAAAGTATGTCGACGGAGGACATAATTATTTCTGAATTTAATTCAAATAAGGAAGCTATTACACTTATAATGTACAGTATACATTTATATAGACTAATTTCCTACTCGTTCCACTTATAAATATTTAAGGACTTTAACTACACGACTTATAATTCGTACGCGGTACCTTAAATACATTTAGACGAAAATTTTTAATTATTTTAATTTAATTTATTATCTATTCGTTGATTGGATGTCCTTCTGTGAAATAACCACGCCTACGTTCGTTGGTCCAATCGTATTTCCGAAAACGAAATATTATAAGTAAAATTTGATTGGTTTTGAGGTTTAAATGACTCGCTTCTGATTGGCCGAATTCATTTAAACTTTACAAGAACCGCGCGTGTTCCGTTATTCCCGTAAATTTGCATACCACAGCCGGGATTTAACCGAATTTTAGACCACTCGACGTTACAGTTCTATTATCGATTAGGAAACGAGAAACTTCACAAGTTACGAGAAAAATAAGGAAAGTTTTAAATGGCCATTTACGAGGATGGAGATTTGTGTTAAAGAAAATAGGACAAGGGGGTGTTTCGAGGAATAAGTCAAAGGTGATGCCAGTTCACAGACTGACTCTTCGTTATTTAAAATTCAGTTATCTTCTCCGAGAGTATCGTTCCTAATTAAATAATTGTCCTACGTTAACGGCGAATATAAACAATGTTGTATTATGAACGAAACCTGATAGGAAATATCGCTCGAGACATATTCTCACCCAAACAAAACTGAAATCATTAGTAAAGAATAAAAACATTTCAGAGACCATCAGACCTACTTTCTAGCTACACTCTTGCTGGCATCATCATCATCATCATCGTCATACACACGTATAGATCTTTATACGGAATCCTCGGGCTATTATTTTCGTCTTATCCATAAATGCTTCCTTTTGAAGTATCATTTTGCATTTAGAACGATATATTACTGGGAAAACACGACAACCGTTCCGTTCCTTTAACCTTATAATACTATAAAATATATGATATAAAATCGTCAGACAAATTCAAGTGTGTGAAGTGGTTGCAACCGAAGAATTATTAGTATAAAATTAATTATTCGTCGAAATTAAATGACATATATTACATTTTATTTATTTCGAACCATAGTTTCGGGTAAATTCGCTTTTCGTGTAGTTGTTTCGTCCATTGTTTAACACACGAAGAAAGGAGTGCGCCACTCTATATCAGGATCGAGGATACGAACAATTCGCATTTCGTTGCTCTATAATTTCTGTAATTCATTTCTTTAGCACGCACTTATGCACTTTCAGTAACATTAAATGGTTAATCATCCCTCATCGTCCTAATACAACAATTTGGGGTGAGAAGGAAAATTGGATATAGGAAAAAAGTTCCTCCCCCTCGACACCTATTACGACGACTTAATTATTACGTTTCTCGGTGAAAAACGAGCCTAAAAGTGTAAAAAAAAATACCAGAAAATTTTCCAGACCGTTCGGGAGTGTCGAAGGTAACTTCAAAAAAGAGGGAGTGACCCTAAAAAAAAGTATAAATACTTTCCTCCAAGTCCCCCGTTCTCACGTATGTCCGGAGGGAAGACGATCCTAATCCCGATGCCCATTATCTCGTTAAATTTTCAGGGTCGGTGTCCGTTTTTGACTCTTTTTTTGTCTCCTTCGATTTATCGACGTTCCATAAATGTCCCTCTCCCAGTGAAAATGTAGGTCTCGTTAAATAACCCACACCATTTTTAATTACGCATTTTCTTTGCTTAGAAAAATTTATAACTCCACCCTGTTAAAAAGTTTCATTTTTTAAAAATTATCCCGGATAATTTATAAGGAATTTTTCTTCGGTTTTATAAATAAAATTGTAAATGTGACGTTTTGTCGAACGATGTGTCGAACAAACGTCTTTTTTTCTCCGTTAAATCGCGGTCAAAAGTTACTGTCACGTTTAACACGAATATCGCCAGCTCGTTCTTTGCCCCCGAGCATTAAAAATAAATCGAATTTTACAGTTTTAAACTTAAGTTTCTTTCAATCGCTACTTATTAAAGGTGTTTAAATACTTTCCACCGTTAAACTAGTGTTGTTTATTTATTTAATTAAAACACAATAAAGTCGATACGTTGCCGAGAAGCGAGGAAAGAGCGAAGGTCGGGGGAAAGAAAAGGAATTTTTCCTTCTTTGTGGCCCATATCCCGAAGAGACGAAAGTCGGGGGTTCCTAAAAGGAACGTTCACCTAATTCACACTACTTTTTTTTGGATGTTGGGAACTATCGGTAACGTCACCTTCGATCTGGGAAAATGCCATCCGATGGATGCCAATAATCTCTTTATTGCCAAGTTTTCACGAGAAACGGTCAAATATTTGTTTGTGTTTAGGTGAAGATCCGTGGATCTTTTATCTTCGGATCATTATAAATGGATTCTCCTCGGAGCAGTTGGCTAATAAATGTAAAATAGACCGATCTAAATGATGATTAATGTCCGTATTAATAATCATCCGTGGTAGAAAATTAATGGATGGGTTTGTAGTCGAAATTTTCGATATCATTAATTTCCAACTAATAAGAGATTCTAAAAATATAGGGAACTATCGTTTAAATAGGTTGCAAATAAACGATCCCGTGTATGATACATCGAATCTTCTACTCCTAACCTGTATTTATGATAAAAGATTAATAATTTTTCTATAAATTAATTCAATTGTTACCTCAAAAATATCATTGTCGACGTATTTATGATCCCCTTCTTAAGACTAGTGTCTATCTACAAATAAGCTACGTTTTATAATAAACTATGTGGTCATTGATTCGCTTAGTCACACGCTTGTGACTTAAGTACCCTTCGTGTAACCGGTAAGACAATTATGTCCTTTCGTCGAAAGGTTATCAATGATATATTCCCCCTTCGTCCGACTCCTTTACAATTCAATGTTTGTACAGAATTAGTTACGAGGGGAATATATAACAACAGTGTTGAAATTTATCGATATTACGAAGACGGAATGTTAAACATTGAGGAAAAACTAGTGAAGAAACAGAGAGATATCGATGTTATAAATCAAGCGGGACGAGTGAGGGAGTTGTAAATTGTGAGGTGTCACGATAGGAAAAAGCACGTAACGTCGCCACTTACGAAGACAAATATAATAATTACAATTACAATTGAGCTTTTGTTTTGTGTAGGAGACTAACCACGTGTCTATTGATCGAGTCTCCTACACGAGACGTGTCTATTAATCAAATGTTTAACTTATTAATCTCATTTTGCATTCTACGAATATTTAACTGAAGATACTACGAATAACGATGCCAGTTTGGCTTTTTTCCGTATTTCTCAATGTAATGTATACGTAACTTATAATTCCAAATAAGCTAAAAGTTTAATTTGGGAGGACAATTATAATATAATCGCTCCCGAGTGCGGCGAAGCTATAATCTTGTACGCGAGTGTCCTGTATGCGAGTGTTACGGGCTAACAGACATCGGGTTACCAATAAAATATAAGCTACACCAAAAGTTAATATTAAAATATAATGCGGAGGGGATACAGAATTTAAACTCGAATACAATGAGATGGTCGTCGTCACAGAAGTAAAATAAATAAGTGTTCTAATAGGTGTTCTGTTGAGATATTTTATCTTAAGCTATTATTATCAAACCCATGATTTATAAGACGACAAATGAAATAAAAAAACAAGACGTAAGTGTACTAAACAGCTAATAACATTGTTTGTTTGAGTTAAATTATAATCTTAAACACAAGTAAAAAAAAAAGAAAAGATGATTTATTATCAAATTTACGATCTCTTTGGGGAAATGGGGTCAGGTATTGTTGCAGGAAATTATTCGCGACGACAGTCGACCAGAAGCTTCTATTCATTTATTTATTTTTTCCTTCCTTTTTTTAACACTTTCATTTCGACTAAGGTTCACTTTCGCGTCACACCAGGATAACGAAATTTGAATAATAACGCTCTATTGATTCGTTTCACTTTCAAGCTCGACGTACGAAGGATTAAAAAATCGCTCGCTTCTCTTTCATTGTTTCCAGAACAGTCCGAAACAATAGAAAAAAATCTGGCAACGTTGTTGCTGCACTTTCCCGGCATTCTTTATTTGTTTTCATCCTTAATAATTGCTATTAAGAGGGTGGAGCCATATCTCCCGAACCGATGGTCCGATTTTCGTGAAAATTTCTAGGAATATTTCTCTCTAATATACAAATATTCCTGAAAAATTTCAGAAATTCTTGACTAAAGACGGGGGAGTTATTGAGCTTCAAAACGGACGAAAAAGTCGTGCCCCTCACGCATACAAGATTCCCCGAGTCAAAAAGTTGAATAATTTTGGGGGCCATTTTTTGATTGGTCACCATAATTTCTTTTTATTATATAATAAACACATAACTATATATGAATTAAAAACAAGAAGAAAACGAATATAATTAATGTTCATTAGAATGAATGGAAAAAAAATTCTCCAAGAAGAATCAATCCAGCCAATTCTATTCTTCTAGAAAAGGGGATAAAATTCTAGAAAAATCATTTTAGAATTCCAAAAACTTATAGAATACGATAAAACCTGTCCAAAACGGAAACCTGCGTAAACGGAAAAAATCTTCGGAACGAAGAAATTCCAGTTTACACGGGTTTTACTGTTTACATAAACTAAAATCTTAACGATGTAAAAAAATGATCCACGTCATATTCACGAGGTAAATTTTCGAACGTCACCCGACACTAACGAGGTGTGACGCATGAGTTACGCTTCTATTGTTAATATACGTCACGAATCTCTTTCTCTATCGTCGTGTAACTCGTGAAATTTATTAAATCGTGCTCAGTTCGTGCCGTTTTCTTTATTTTTCACAATAATTTCCCGGTCTTTAACATTATCTTTTGCCCGTTTAAAAATTAAAATAACGTCACACCTTTAACGAAGGGTGGATATTTCGCGGTTAAACCAAATTTTGAGTACAATTTCATCGCGAAATTTAATACGGAGAGTTTATTTAAATGGCGAAATTCAAAGGATCTACAGCATAAAACTGAACTTACAGTCAGAAGACCTGTTACTTTTCTATAGTATAAAATACAAAGAACCATTACGCTTTACAGAACTGTATTGTGGCAAATATATATTTAATCGTAATTACAACGGCTCGAAGATTTTTTTTTGTATGTCAAGTATTTCATAACTCATCGGAATAACCTATTTTTTGACCATCTCCAGAGAGAAAATGGTCGCCTAATCAATGTAATAAATATAATTGTGTCTACAAATTGAGCCCCGAGGTATACATACGAGGCAATTATTGGATCGGAGAGTTAATACCAATATTAACTTCCATTTCGTAGTTGGCCCCGGGGAAGAACGAGAGAAAACACGAGAACAGAAGTAAGTAATTATTTCAAAAATAGATTTTGAGACATTCTTTTAAATTTAAATACTTTAATACATTAACACTCCCCCCTTAAGAGCTTGTAAAAGTTTCTAAATTGCTTCCAAACGAAAGCCTTTAACTGGGCCACGCTTTTTAAAGGGTGGACCGGTCAGTTAAAGGCGTTCGTACTGTGCCCTTTGGTAAGTAGTAAAGTATTCGAACACGAGAGATTTAGTCCTTACAACTAATATTTTGGCCAACCTATTGTGTACGTAATAATTAATTGGGCATCGTCAGAAACGTTTTTATCGAGTAAATACATAAATAAGAACTTGTCTACGACGGAAATGACTTAATTTACGCGCCTTTCTAAACACGTAACCCGGCTGAAGAACTTGTAATATGAGGAATTACGAGTGCAACTTTATTTCCCCGTTTTAATGACAAATTGCAATTTACCTGCACAGAGAGCGGTTACTCACCGGGTTTAGTTTCAACTTTTGGCAAACAACAAAAAAATCTTCAAATTTAAATGATGTGGGTCACCACGTATAAATTAATGGTAATGATGTTACGCACAAAACGTAGCTTGGGTAGTTTAAGTGTTAATTAAACGTAATTAACACCCGCTACCAATCGTTTTAAAATGGCAAAAAGTCACTTTTACGGTAGAATATTAATTTAATTTATAAATTATGTATAAAATTAAGGTATATTATTTTATATGGAACTGCTCCATATCTTTAGAGGAAATTTATAAAGTTTTTTAACCCGGCGTATAATGTCAAGGTCATACAAATTGGGTAGGGTGACGACGATAACGGTACTGACCAAACTACATTTCGTTGACCCTGACATTCACCGAATCGTGATGAATTCTTAATGACTGACCATTTTCATATAAATTGTAAAATTATATAAAAAGTGAGAAGCAAATTGCTCAATTATATCATCGACTTAAATATGAAAATACAGTTCAGTAGGTTACTTCCATCTTTTGTTCGTGACAATCTCTTTGTTCTGGTATCGATAACACGTAGAAAACATTCCTTTTCTTCTTTATTAAACCAAATAAAATTCATTGGACTAAATTATTACACCAAAACTACAGTAAAACTTGTATATTTTTCCGGTTTGGCAGGTTGCCGTTTTATACGGGTTCCGTTTTAGACAAGGTTTTTACTTTTTTTATATTAAAGTTGATTCGATTCTTTTGCAAAATCGAGGTGCAAATCTAAGAAAATATTAATGAATTGGTATAAGGAAGGAAAGAATTAAACGCTTTTTATTATCTTAGCCATAAAGATCCTTTAGAAAATGATCTGGATTTAAACTCGTTAATGCCGTAAGTCATAACACGTAGGAGGCCTTTCCTCTTCCGCCAAATAACAGGCCTAATAATAATAAATTTAAAAGTGCGAGGCCCTAAATGTAGCCTCTTATCTCCAGCCTTAAGCTGTAGCTTATTTATGTGTAAAGCTGGTTTATCCTTCAAAATTTTTACAATTTTTAATAGTTGTGTATCTCGAAAAAGGTTTCTCTAGATTCTTTTCAATAAAAATAATTAAAGTTTTATACGTAAATTTTAAAATGTTCAATAATTAGTAGACGAGTACGATTGGATGGTGAATTAAATATGTTTAATTAATCGTTAATTAAACGAAATTTACGTATTTTTAATGTACGTTAAAACCTATCTAAAACGGAAACCTGCTAAACCGAAAAAAATTCCGGGTTACACGGGTTTTACTGCTTTAATTCCTCCGATTATCGTACTATTTTAGTACGTATTAACGCATTCGGGGTCCCAAAAATGAGCATAAAACAGAAGAATTTATATAAATTTTGATTATTTCTCATTTCTCTCGGTAAAAAAATAATAATTAAACATTGATCTAGTAGTAATTTTGTACATAAAAGTACACCTATTCACTTCTAAGTATGTTCGGAAATATTTCTAAGTTAATCGCGCGTAATTATTTGTGTTATTAACACAAATGTTATGATAAATGAATTTTTATTGCACCGTACCGAATATTTTTCCGTCTAGGCAGGTTTTACTGTATTATCTTACTGGAAAGCGTTAAATTCTGATTAAATCGACGAATTTAATATATGCAAAACACTGCTTTTACTAGTATTACAAAAGTGAATCCTCCCCGTTCTAATTTTGCTTATCAAAATTTCTTTTCATCCCCGTAAGAAATAGAGAAGGTGACCAGGTTGATCTAGAATACAGAAGATTGGAGGAAACGTTAGGAGGTGACCCACATTCTGTCCTTGAATTATACATCCTAACCTCTTTCCTCGGCTGACCTCGTCTCGATTAGCCTATGGTTCAACTTCTGAAAGTATATAAAGACGGAGAATTTCTATACCTAACTATCTCCGATGAAAACCATAGAATGATACAGTTGCATTGAAGACATTAATGATGAAGGTGAGCTTTATTTATATAATTTTAAAATATATTTTCGTATTTTCTAATAAAGTACATAATTTATGAAATTATTTTTAGATTCTAGACGTTCTCGAGTTATTTATTGTAGTCAACGTAGTTAGCGGTTATGGTACTTTGCATTATTCTAAACCGTCGAATGTTCCTCCGCCATCCAGAGCATCACCCGAAAGAAAGGAAATCTTCCATCTTCCCCCCGTTAAAACTCATTTATCTAAAGCGGTAGTTGTGCGTGTTCCGGTCCACAAACAAGAACAAGTTTACTCTTCTAAACCTTCTAAAGGAAGTAAGGAAGAAGAGAGACTGGTAATTGTAGTTCCGGTTCCTAGAGTCGGGGGAGAAAGAATCTACGAAGATTTAGAATTAAAAGAAATAAGATATAGAAAGAAAGAAGAAAGTGACTCGAGAAATCAGCAACAGAATCGTTACGAGTCTCAGGTGTCTTCTGTAAGAGACAGAGCCCCCACTTTCAACCTACCTTCTAGAGTTAATGCATTTAATTCTCAGCACGCGCAGTCAAATAATCAGGTAAGATTGTTTCGATTTTTAAATCACGCGGTTATTGTGTTATCGAGTTTTATAATTTCATTTTTAATTGCAGCAAGCCGCTCAGAATGTAAGTTATAGACCCGAACAGTTTCCTCAATCTCAAACGTCGGTGTTTGTAGAAAATCAACAGACAAGACCTTCGGGGGATAGGGAAATGAATGAAAATCGTTTCGCTCCCCAACAGCCAGTCGATTTCAGGCCCGCAGAAAATCTCAAACCCGAAAAAGGCAGCAACCAGCCAAGTCAGTATCCTATTTCTTACACTACTAAAGATTACGTTCGATATTCTTCTCCATTTTCCACCTACGAATCTCGGAAAGTCGGCGATTTTGCCCGATCTCAACAAAATTTCGGCTTGGCCAATAAGAATGCTAATTACAGAACCGAATTTCGTACGAATGCGCAGAATGTTTTTAGTTCCGTAGTTAGAACAAGTACCGAAATCCCGTACGTAAATAGGAAACCAATTTCTACCGGAGATAACGCCGCTACCACGAGATATTCCACTCCCTTATTTAAAGAACCAGAACGGCCCTCTAGTTCAGGGGTAACTAATTACGGGCCTCAAAAAACTAAGTCGATAAAGAAGCAAGAGAGTAAAAAAATTCCGGTACTCTTGATTACTTTACCTCATAGTAAAAAGCCAAAAACCGAGCCAACCAAGATTCAATACGATGCGTGGAAACCGATGACCAAGGAAACCGATTACAACGTACCTAAACCTCCCATACAGCAACCCGTGCCATATTCTAGTAACCAGGAAATTAGTCAAATGAATCAAGCGGAAAGAGTTAAGTTTTTCCCTCAAACTAATGTTAATTTTAGCCCGATTACCGAAGCTCCTTACGGTCATTCCAACTCTAATTTCAATAATCACGAATCTCAGCAGGGCAATCAATTCGTTCAGCAATCACAAAATACAGAACAACCTCGTCTGCAGAATCCCGAAACTAGACAACCAGTTAATCAGGTTCCGACAGATCAAACCATTTCTCAGTTCGATCATCCCTTGCCCGAAAACCATGGCAATTTTAATCAGAATCCTCCTATTCCACCTCCGCAACAAGTTCAACAGAATAATTACAATGGAAAGGATAACTTTAATCGGCCTCCGGTGCATAATCAGCAACAGAACTTTCAAAATCCAGAATACAGACAGCCGATCAATCCTATAATTTCTGATTTTAGACCCATCCAGTTCGAATTTCCGGTTAACCAGGAACCCGTTAATTTTAACCAAAACCCCGTTGAACCACCTCGACAAATTAATATCGAACCACCCAATCCTCAACAGAATAATTATAACGAGAACGGTCCAGAATACGAACGTACTCCAGAACCTAATCGAGCAGAAAATTTTCAAAATTCGGGACCCAGGCAATTAATGAATCATCCTTACACCAGACAAGAAAACGTACAAATAGAAATCGAGAAGCCAACACAGTTCATGTCCGTAAATCAGATAGCAAAGTTCAATCAAGAACAATTCGAGAAAAATAAGTTCCAGAATTACGGCTCGAACACTCACGATATTCGTCCTCCTTCCCCTCCTCCAGAAGAATTTAATAATCAAGAAATTCCTGCACCCAATCAAGGGCAAGGTTTTCAAAACCAGGAATACGAACAAGCGGTGGGTCAATCCTTTTCTACTCCGGAAAAAACCCAATTTCGTTTACAACCCGTACCAATTCCTATTGCTCAGATCCAAACGAACTTTAATCCGGTTCAGAACGACCAACGCAATTACAATCGACCGAATTTAGAGGAAAATCCCTCCACGCAACAAGAGAATTTCCAAAAACAGGAAGCGGAAACGAGAAACACGGAGGAACATAAAGAACCAAAGGATTCGGAAGGACTTTTATTGGTGTTAGTTTCCACCAAACAGCACAAAGAAGACGAAGTCTTAAAGAAACAACAGGAGGAGACCGGCCAATACAGGGATAATCAGAACGTTCAACTTGCTGCCGACATGAACTACTCCCCTTCCGATCGCACAAGCGTCGTATCCTTTACCAAAACTAATGATTATCAAACGGGCTATTCTATAGTCTATTGATATCCGGGGATTAATAAATGTTGTAAATAGCGTCGATGTTGTGATTAGTTCAGTATTATACTCACATTTTTGTATCTTGTGTTAGATGTGCGAGTGCCAAGTTGTATCGAAACGAGTTGTAGAAAATTGGAATTTAACACGTAAAAGATGGTTAATAAATTGTTTTTGTGAGCATGATTGTTTGGCATTGTTTTAAATTATCAAACACACCCGGTGATAATTTACAATTAAATATTTTTTACGTTGTAGCGCGATAACTCACACCGCAATTATCAGTGTAGCGAAGGTAAGTGTCTACCCCCACCGAAAGACATTTATAATCAATTATTGATGGCGCCCTGGCGAATCCGGGTTCGAATCTGGGTCAACTCAGCCATTTTCACAAGTTGTCGACCCGGATAATATAGGGTCTCGTCCCACGCCGCCTCTATTGTGGGCCCAAACTTGCCTATTACGGACGTAAAAAAATGATTTCTAAGTACCCGAAAGGCGGAAAAAGTATTAAAAAATAGTAATTTATCTTTAAAATCTCTTTTGAATCGTAACATTAAATTTTAAAATATTTTTTAAATTTTGTGACGTCAGAAGAAACTTTTCCGGTTCAAATAACGACGGACAAATAGATAAGAGAGGAATGCATTATGCCTTATTCTCAATAATTACACAAGTAGAAATTCTAATAACTTAATTATAATTATTTGTTTGTGTGTAAGTTAATTTTCTGACTTTAAGAATTACCTGTCATAAATGTAAAATAATGTATTCTTAATACGATAGATGGCGGAACGTGTCTCGTTCGATAGATAAAATAACAAACGGAAGTTTTAGTGTTTCCTTCTATAAATTGCACCTTATTTTATAATACGTTGCAAATACTTTTTAATAACAAAACATTTATTATTAAAATTAATACGTTTATGTTAATTCTTTTTTTTTATATGATTGACTTCTAGAATTGTAAAGGGTTGGTAAAGGGCCTCACACAGAGTTCGGCTTTGGGCCTCGAAATGCCTAAATCCGGCCCCGGCTAGAACCGAAGTGTTTAACTAATATTTCGAACTGACAAGTTGTAGTTCGTTGGCTGTGTCGTCCTTTCTTTGATAACAATTTAACACAAAACTATTTGACTAGCGCTGGTAATGACAATACTAAAACCACATGCTTCGCTTAAAAAACGGCGGTTTGCAGTCACGTGACAAAAATACAATATTAACTAAACTGTGATTGGTTAAAACGTAACAGCTATCGATAGCATGGAACCCAGACGTATCTCGGCCCACTACCCGTAACGAAACACACTTAACGTGGAACACAGAATAGGGATTTTTCTAAGGTTCGTTAACTGCCTTTCGGTAAGGGGACTTATCGAATATACTGTGTATCGCTCTCGTTGAGTTATAGGAAGAGCTCAGAATAGGTCCCCTGGTCCTTACTGTAATGCTACTATACTGGTTTAATAAATATTTCTGCCACTTCGAGCGCTTCGATCGCGTATAGTACTAAGTTTTGCTGGAGCGTAGGCAGAGTCGGCTATAAACATTGGAAATTCTTTTAATATATGAAATTTTCTCGTTTTTAACTCAGATATTTCTTTTGTCTTTTTTAAAGGACTGCTTGTAAATACTATTTTAATCCGGTTTTGAACATTCTTTATTCGTAAATGTCGTTAATATTTATATTTCCGTTAACTGTCACTTTCGCGATTTTAGACTTTAAATTGATTAGATTGTTTGTTTTTTGCTTACAATTACATCTTACCGAGGCGTACTCCCGGGATGAAATGTCATTCGAAATTTTCCGAAGGAAACTCTTCGGCCTCCCGAAATTCTGTTGCAATACTTGATTTATCTTCATTGTTTGTGAGAAATATTGTTTAACAATAACCATAAAAACCATTGTTGGAATGATGACGTTTAATTTTTAAATTCGGCTTTTTTTGAAAAGTTTCTATAATATTGTAGGCACAAAATTTTTCGGATAAAACATTTAAATGTTTATTATTAAGGTTTTAGAAGAAGTTTCAAAGCACGCAGAAGGGCTCAGTCTTCCTTTTTTTTTTCACTGACGTGCTGTGTTGCAGGAGACATTCGTACAGTACATGTTATGTAGGCTACTTACAAATGTGATTTATTCTAGAATTTTTAATTTACATGTGTTCAGATTTATTCCCCACGAATGTACAATGATTACTGAAAAAAAAACTTTCACAAAATTAATAAGCTTTAAAGTAAGTGTACAAAATCGTGCCAAATGCCTATATAAACAAACGACAGATGTCAGCAGATCATCAATAAATCTTCATTCACATTGTACAGAATATGTCTATAACTTAAAATATGTAGAGTTAATGTGAATGTCATCAGAAATGTAATTTTTTATGTCAAAAATAGAAAACTATTTCATCCCAAGTAATATTTCTCACTGTACTGAATCGAGTAAAATTGTGTAGCATACTTTATGTAGTGTTAAAGTTAATAAATTATTTTAAAAATACTTTATCTTTATCTGGATTAAATTTTTATAGTTATTTAAATGTATTAGACCAGGCCTGGCCAACCCAAATTGTTTCGTGGGCCACTTTGATCACGCGTAATATTACGGTGGGCCACAATTTAGGCAAACATGCTTTTAAAAAAGTAAAACAAATACAAAATGAATAAGATTTTATTGTTATACCAAGAGTTCATACTCGCACTTGCTCATTATAACAATGACATATGCAAATTTTCATTTATTTAATTGTTTTGGTATGCACATAACGGGAAACAAAAGTTTTAATGGATATATAATATCGCTTAGCGGGCCACACAACTTAACGTGACGGGCCGCGAGTTGGACAGGCCTGCATTAGACGATAAGCTATGGTTTTCCGAATTATATTGTCATACATATGTAATAAAACAAGACAGTAAAATGCAAATTTATTTACTTATTTTACCATTACCTATTTATTAAACAGATATATTATGCACAGAACGTTATGTACAAAACTTTCATTCACAATACGTAACAATATAACAGATTTAAACATTATAAAAGAGTTTCTTGTTTTGAAAATTGTTGAAACTAATATCTCAAATACTATAGTAGAGATAACAGAGATCAATCACAATACTACCGGTAACATTAAAATGAGAGAAGATTGCACTCTGATGATAGAAGTGTTATTTTTATGTTACCAGTATCTGCGTGATAAGTCTGTTATCTCTAGTATAATATTTGAGATATTTAATATTAATAGTTTTAAACAGATCTCTATTTAAAACCTGGATAAATTAAATCGAAAATATAACAACTTTCGACTTATCCACATCCTCATCTATAATTTAAAATCATCGTGTTATTAATTTTTTTTATAAATCGAATACGCTTTTCTTTCTTTACACGTGATATAAAATTTAAAAAAATGTAATTACGAATAAGATTTTTTTGACAGAACAGTAGAAAAAAGTTAGAAAAATGCTTGTAAACGGGAAATTACCTACTAACCAAATAGATAAACAAACTTCTTCTCGCCTACCGGCGACTCTCACGCCAGCTATCGGAAACTCGAGGCATTAACTGTGAGAGTATAGCGCAAGGACCAGTATATCTATTGACTCTCTCAAAGTCTACCGAAAAGATGCACGAGAAATTCGTTGCAAAATAGGTGACTAAATTTATATACGAAACGAAGTTTAAAATTGATAATAAATTGATGTACAGTACTTTATTTAGGTTATCTAACTCTATCCAACTTATAGTCGTGGGCTAAAAACGTTGTTTATTATTATTGTTATATAGAATAACTATGCCTAAATCTCAAGGCAGACTAGAAGTAATCTTTAGTCAAATTAAAATGTCAAATACAGACATACGGTACTTTAACACTTGTAGAGACCAAAATATACCGTTGAAAACATTGCAAATATCTCATAGTATCAGTAACTGTATCCAAAGACATGACGTTAATATTATAGAAAAGATTATATTAAAATCCTTGATTAAATCTAGAAAATATAAAATTAAAAAACTAAAAAAAGTTAGGGGGCAATCTAAAAGACATCGGGAAACGAGATAAGAATTGTGAAGAATATTTAAATAAGAAAATTTAAAAAATAGAAAGTACGTTAGAATACCCTTTAATTTCAAATAAAGAACATTGGAAAAACAAATTATTACTTAATCATAGTGATGTTGAGATCCCACCTGATATAAGAGATACTTTGATGCTGGGATTAGATTTTAACGGATCCACCCTTTTAAATATAAGGAAAACTGCTGTAGATTTAGAAGCGGGTTTAATTAATCGTGAGCATCGAGAAAACGTTCGATCTATTAGAAATAATATCCAAGCTGTAGTGAAAATTATAAGTTAAAGAAAAAAGAGAAAAATAAAATAAATAAGGCTGAAGAATTTTTAGAAAATAATAATCTAATATTAACTAAAGCTGATAAAGCAAAACAAACAATAGTACTGACTAAACATAATTATAATCTATATATATAATCGAGACGAGTTGATAATAATAATCAGCACAGAGCCCAAACGGTTAGGAGTTGAAAGTTGAAATTTGGTACACAGGGTACCAAATTTAAGCAATTGTGTTACACCGAAGTGTTAAGTAACAATGGAGAACAAAAGAAAGCGACGTGCAAGATTTACGGGCGCCGGAGAAAAAAAAAAGAAAGAAAGAAAAAGAGTAATGTATTAGAACATTCGATCTTCAAATTCGACCTTTTTTTAGAAATACTTAGTTTGTTGATGAAATTACTCTTTTTATTTTGTGACTATAACGTAATAATCTTAATCTACGCTATCGTTACTTTTGCCCGAGCAACGCCGGGCCTACCTGCTAGTTAAAATATATTTTTCACCAATCATTTCAATATCAAATTCTATTTTATATATTTTATGTTCTAAATTACAAATCTACTGTAATTTACACTACTTTTTATTGAAATAAAGTAGATTTGTATAATTATTACAGTGTAAAATAAGCTAAACTAAACAATAACTTGGTACTTAACTAACAAATATCAGTATATAACTGGCATAAAACTTATAAACTTGAGATTAATACAAATAAATAGTATATCGTTATTCGAAATATTGTCTAAATGTTCTTAAACTTTGATTTATTTTAATTTGTTTTCAGACAACGAAGGTAGAGACGACAAAATTAATCCACCAAGCTTTCGTTCCGATCTGGCTAACACGTTGTTTGGAAGAAAAATGGCGGTTTAAGGTCACACGATCACAATAAGGATAAGCCTTTCATTAGTCTGTTACAAATTCTAAAATCGTAAAAAGCAATATTTATTAATATAATGAATTCAAATTATATTTAAATACAAGATAAAAAGTACAAAATATTATTATAGATTACAACAATGCTTTATTAGTTTCAGTTTCGTTAAAACGATAAATACATAATTATAAATGCAAAAATAATATACAAATAACACAACCTTTTATTATTAAGAATGGTTTTAGGTTCGTTTGATTTTTTGAGCTTTCGTTATCGCAAATTGAGGGATTACGTCGTCAAAATTAATACTTTTGGCAACGTCCCTCTCAATAAATAACAAACTTGGTCCATACAATCAGGGGCAGATATAGGTTTTACGGAGCCTAGGGCTTTAGTCTATTAGTTCCTACGTAGATCCACCCCTGGTCGCAATCTGCTAAGTTCTATAGTGGTACTAACCGAAAAAAGTCTTCAAACTTTGCTTTTATTTAACGGAAAGTCACAGTTTAAATTAATTTGAATTCACCAGTGACGCAGGGAATAATATACAGAACAGAATTCTTTTTTTATGAATTTCATTATAGAACGTTGATTTCAAACGTATTCGCCATTTTTAATGGAAGGATAACGTTGGAAATAGATTTTCAATTTGAAATGCTTCTAATTTTCGGCAACGGAAAACATTAGAAATTGCAAATATTTAACATTCAATCAAAACGAAGAACATTCTTGGTTTTTAAATTTTTTTTATAAAAATTATATAAAAAGTAAATGGAACGAAAAATCGAACATTTTAAAATAATATTTCGAAAACTTTTCATTAGAAATTTTAAATTTATATTAAATTAATATTTAAATTTTTGACGTTTACGTATATTAAATTATATTCTAAACGATACGATTAAGCTCCTCTTTGCCAAGAAAAAATGGCTCTGAAAAGAGCCGTTCGTTTGCTGATTTGCAAGAAATCAGCAATTGGGGCCTTTTTCGTGGCAACGAATTCCTATTTGACTACCGGATTTAACAAATCTTCCTTTTTTTCCTCACGGATTTCTTCCTCTTCGATACCCGTTTCCTCTTCTTAGGCTTGCAACTGCGGGAGCGTTTCGATTTCGTTCGACTTTTCTTTCTTCGGCTAATCCTTTTTTTCTGGCCCTTCATCGGTTTAATGCAAATACAGACTCCCTTCTCACTTCTCTCTGACTTTATCTTCTTGATGTTGGGAAGATCAACGGGTTCTTCACCACAAAATTCTTCTTTTTTACGAGATCCCTCACTCATGATAACCGCTTCGTTTATTCGTTGCTAACCGAATGAAGATATTTTCCAATTCGAACTGTCTCACGCGCTGTCCTCTACGATGATTCTTCGATTACGTAATTTAAACTTTAAGGTTCAAAGTTTAAATAGTTATTTAATGAAAATAAAAATTCAATTTTCATTAAATAACTGTTAGCAGTATTAATTTTATTAAAATGCAATATTTCATCTTTATAAAGTTTAATACAGTAATAATAACAACATCAGTGTTATATGTTTTAATTCTTTAAAACTTAAAACTTTTACTGAAATCAATTTCAAATGAATTCTTTAAACTTTTTGTATTGAATGTTACTTTTTGGCAGAAAATAAATTAAAAATCACGTGTTTATTTAATTGTTCGCACCCTTTTACGCCAACTTGACATCATCTCTTCACGCATTAATTTAATTCGTTAACATTAAATTGATGTAAATGTGAATCAATCGATGACTAACAAGAAGAGTCTGTACGAATTCGTAAGTTATCCGAATAGGCATAATATAATTTAATCCGAAAATAAGTTTAAGCAATGGGCGCTTATCTGATAATCGTCGTCTATTGATTATATTGCTGTGAAATTTAAATATGAGAGCGAGTCTAACGTAGTACAGTTGTGACATACTTCGTATTACTGCATCCAACTATCTAAAATCACGTAAAATCCAATGGTCACAATAGGTTTTTCAGGGCCTAGGGCTTATTGAAGTTCGACAGAGCCTCATTTTTTGTTAATACAAATAATACTATAAATTATCATTATTATTATATTATAATATTTTTACTATACGATAACAGCTCATTGTTAATGAAAAAGTATTAAAAATTTATTATAAGTGGGCCGTTGACACTTGGGGGCCCAGGGCTTGAGTCCTATTAGTTAGTCCCTATGTAGATCCGCCCCTGCATACAATCGTTCTTGGATCATGGAAGATATAAGGTCATTTTTTTAATTAACTTTAGTTTGCTGAAAGATTGCTACAGTTATAGGTTTGAAGAGAAATACAGTATTTTTTATGACCTGCATATATTCGATATAATTCGTTCGTTTTCCATCTGTGCACGACATAAAAAATGTCAAGGATTGAAGTGTCGATTTATGTTGTTAATTATTATTAAATAATAAATACGTATACAAATATTGTTTTATGTATATTTATTTACTTTATTAAATAAAATATTTTGTCGTGATATAATTCAAAGATGTTTTGATTAAAGCATTTCAGTGGAATATAACGCTATTTTGTTCTAGTGTTTACAGGTGACAACACTAAATTCACAGTGCAGACAGTAATGAAAATCTATCGTTGCCAGTAGTGGTTCGATTAAGACGGTTTGCACGGTGACATTTGTAACACATCAACAATCTATTCCGGGAAAATTTTTAAAAACGGTCCATAGAAAAATGTTCAATACACGTGATAATATAACTCATACTCGTATGTGACATTTTTCTATTAATTTATTAGTTCGCCTATATAACAAGTTTGAAATTTTGGCATCCCTTCATCTCTGCCGTGCCTCCTCTGCTCCCGCTGCTTACATTTTAGTGCGGTTTTCTAAATGCTGTATCTCACCCAGACAAAAAATGTGACGTAGTTCAAAAAATGCAAATTTTTAGGAAAAGAAAAACAGAAAGTTCAATGGAAGTAGCAGCCATTTTAACATTGGAGAAAATGTCCATATAAATCTCCACATTTAAAACAATACAAGTAACTAAGTGGCACGTCATCCTATGGGCAAAACGGTCAATTGCCTAAGGCCCCATCGATAGGGGACCCAAACCAATCTTTTATAAGAAAATATTTTACCTAAAAATTCCCTATTAGGAAAATGAAGTCGAAACTGTACTAGGACTCTTTAACTCAAATTCGCCTAGGCCTAAGAAGATATAATGGCGCGAAGAAAAGGCGCGAACGGTTATAGAAAAAAAGTAAAGGATGAATCATCGATTGCGCCATCTGTCGAGACTAGAGATTGCAATCCAGCAGTGTTTTTAATCCAGCTGGATTTTTGCTGGACCAACATCATTCCAGCTGGATCCAGCGCGGATCCAGCGCGGATGTATTTTTGGTGCAATAAAGTGTTATCTATCTATCTATCCAGCAATTTATGGTTCCTTTTTTTTAAAAAAATAAAACATTTATTTTTAAATACTTAAGAAACTTTTATTATTTAGACTGGTCACTATAAATCAGTAAAACTTCTTACACATTTAGGTAGTAAACTTAATTTTGGTTCGGTTTAACACTCGAGATAGAGATAATTAACTTTAAATGTTTAGTTAGATTATAATTATAATGTAATCTTTAAGTTAAATAATAACAAAGGTAATTCTACTAATTAATTTATATTAATATATATATTATAATAATGTAAGGACGGATAATCAGTGGCTAAGTGGCTATCAGTCTTACCAGTTTTCTTATATAGGCTCTACATATCAGTCTGTAGTTATTTATAACTAATTTAACTACTTGTGTTAGTAAAGTAGTGAGTAAGTAATTAGTAGTTGTCTAGTAGTTAGTTATTATTATCACAATCACGAATCATATACATTCGTATCATCATATATCTAAGATACTGATACTCATTAATTTAATTAACTATTTAACTAACTAGGTAGTTTCAGTTTCTCACTAATTTTCACAATAAAATTGCCTAGCCCAGCCCACCAACCACTTACAGAATAAAAGTTAAAAACTCTTACTTAATACAATTAGAGTAGAAGTTATAAAATATTAGTCTTGAATAAAGTATTTTAAAGGATTAAATAAAATTAAATCAATCACTTCTGTTATTTTTTTGACTTTTCTGGAAGTAGGATCTCGAGAAAGAAATGGTATTAATGGTGTTGTCTCCTAACCTACTTCTTAATGAACTGCATATATATCCCGCTGCGGAGAAAGCCCTTTCTGCCTCTACGTTAGTCGGTTTCGGGGTCACCAAATAATCATAAATCGTTCCGTCACGTGATTCATTGACGGTACGATTGATCGTAAAGTAGAATTATACACCAGCACTAGGAAAGGAGTTACTTATTTTATTTAGCGCCAAGACGCTTTATTTAGCGAGAGCGGAAAGTCAACTGGCAATTAGATCAGCAGAGGCAAAAGGGCGGGCGGTGCAGTGTAGCACGTGCCTCACTGAACGGCAACGTCACTCTTGCCGCCGAGCGATAGCGCACGTAGCAAAGCGGCAACGCCGACTTTTGCGCCATTATTTAGAAAGTTAATTGAGTATTTGCGGATCCGCAGCGCTGGATCCAGCTGGATTGCCGGATGAGGGATTCAGCAATTGCAGATCCCTAGTCGGGACAAAGGGTAGCTAAATGGTATATAAATAAAGAAATTAATACAGAATTAGAAAAAAAAAGAGCAGAACTAGGTGCAACTGTATCGGAAGGGAACCGACACGCCGTCTATTCTCAGATGCCGTCCCACTACTGCACGACGCGGGAGCTTTTGCCTGCTGCGTTTCCGCCCTGGGCCGATTCGCTCCTCCTCAGGCGACCCGGTCACCCCGGGTTCACCCGAGGCCACCATATCCACGTCGCTCTTAGCCGGGACATCCGATCCACATAGTACCGCGTGAAGGTATTCTCCCTTCCTCCAGCCGTACTCTAGTTCCGGCCTCCAGGCGGCTGGATTACAGGAACGCGCCACCGCTCCCGGCCGACAGCATCCACTTCGCAAAGTCTATACGTGTCTACCTTCCGCGTTTCTCTTTCTCACCCTTCGTTTTCTGCTCGAAAACTGTTTTATACAATTTTGTGGGCCGGATGGATCGATTGCTGTTTCTTAGTTTCTCGTATCCGATTTTTTAATTGAGCGAATATAGTTATTGTTAACGATGGGAGATGGCGCTGCGTACTTTCTTGTCACGTGCTAACTTTACCTGTTTTCCTATGATCGATAGAAATAAAGCTTGCTGTTACAATAAATTAGAAAATGACTATTCTGTTGTTTCTGTTGTACAGTAGGTTATTGTTAGTGGAACTGAGCAATTCTTTATCAGTTATTACGCTGAAGTAAAGAATTATTTGAGTTTTAATACCGAAGTTATTTAAACTGTTTTTACTGTTTTACTGTTTACGTTTGGTAAATAAAGTATCTCATCCAGCTGAGAAAAGTGACACGGCTCAAAAAATGCAAGTAAAAGGAGAAAATAGAAAGTCGAATCGAAATGGCAGTCATTTTAACATTTCCATGTAAAAAAATTCAACAACGAATTGCTTGACTTTTACGGAAATAAATTTAACATTACGTGTGGCTCCATTTGTTACAACATTTTATTTAAAACTTTCTTATTATATTAATTATTACAAAGTAGAAAAAAAAGGTTAATTTTGAGGGTAGAGATGAGTTTTATAAAAACAAAAAAAAAAAAAAAAATGAATGAGGAGTAAGCTCTTCATTAAGTCCGATCCCATTCGATATATGACGTATGACCCCCTCGACCTTTAACCGCCAAAATTTAATAGCATCAACCTCCCTAATACATAAACCTCGCTGTAAAATATCAGAAATTAATAATAATTACTAATATAAATACTTTTTAAAATAAAATCTCGTAACAGATGGCGCAGTACACAATTTTTAACATATGCCGGGAAAGTTACGCAACTCGTTGTTGGATTTTTTAATATTTTCTTTTAAGATTTTAATATAGTAATAAAATCATTTAAATGTATTCTTGGAATATATTCCATCAAGTTCGAAGGGTATCGTGCCATCAGCTAATCGTTTAAGTCCCTTTCCTCCCAATTTATTCTCTATGGTATATCATCAACTATATCTACCATAAAATTTATCATTTTCTAAATGCTATTAACTTTTCCTCAATACTTTATCTTAAATCGTACACTCCCTTTTTTAATAGCCCGTATCTAAATCCCATGAACTGGTCTCTCTCTAGTAATATAATATTGGAGATCTTAAAGAAAGGAAAGTATATATTACTTGAAGATAATCCTGCGAATAGCCTTAAAAAACAAGTTATAATATTTAACAAGTTAAATAAATTACCTGTTTCTGAGTATAGTATCACAAACACCGACCAATTCTTAAAAAACATGAATGCTATCTAACTATAGGATGGCATCTCTATATGTTAACAATATGTATCCCTCAATAGATTTAGAATTAATTTTAAATTCACTGTCCTATGTGAAGAGCCCAGATTGGGTTAACCAATTAGTTAAAGTAGCGTTAAATAATAATTTGTTGAGAAAATAAATAATATATTTCATTTTCATTCTTTTCGACTTAATTTGTCAACACTGGATGTGGGTATCTCGATAACGTGATCCAGTGCCACCGACGGTGCCAATATCCATTGCATAAATTATAAGCCAAAAAAGAATGGCGTAAAAATTTTAATACGGTGTCTTATTTATAGAAACAGTATCCTAATTGGAGATTGCCCACTCTGGCAACTGTGTCGAGAGAACAATGATTAATTTGCGACGGCGGGCAGTGCCATCTAGGGGCACTCGGAGAAACAGTCTACGAAAAAAAGGCATCAAAAATGTGTTATACATAAAAACGCGTGAATAGTACTTATTAAAAGTTTAAAAACAAAACATTTCTAAAGTATAATCAACGGTTTAAATTTATGGTTTACTGGTCTGTCGATGGTACTGTATTCGACACATACAGAGGCGTAGCTACCGTGGAACAGTTGGAGCAAACTGCTGCAGGCGCACGAATCACTGGGGCGCCAAGTTAGAAAGGGCGAAATAAAAACTACTTTGCCGAACTATTTTTAATTCACACCGCAGCCCCCTCAAGTAGCTTCTCCGACATTATTGCATCACGCCTCATTTTTTTAACTTTACCGGCGACGAAAGCGACAGCAGAACAGAGTTTTTCAAAACTAAAATTAATCAAAACTCATTTGAAAAGCAGCGTGTCACAACACCGTTTTACTATATAATTGAAAAAAACAATACCTTGTCAATTTTATCGGGAGAAAGTGATTGACCGATAATAAAAAAGCGAGAAAACAATTTTGAAGTTTTTTTTACATCTATTATTATGTACAGTATTTGTTATGAAACTGAACATGCATACATTTTGTCAATATAGTTTATATAATATGTAGTAAATATTATTAGTAGTCGAACCAGTGCTCGGGCTCTGGTAGTATTACCCAATGGGGACCACTCGTCCTCGCCTTCCTCGCTCTCGAGCCCAACCCTCTTACATGGACATACGTTTTGGTGCAGCCTGTACTGCACAAAGAGTTCTCTACTAAAGAGAGACCAGCTATTATAAACAGTCAGCAGGGTCCCCTCCCCTAAAAATGGGGGCCTGCCCAATGCGCCCACTGAGCATATAGGTCGAAGAGACCTATTACTATTCCCATCAATTCCTTCAATAGGTTTTCTTTAGTTGCTGCAAGCGTTCAAAGTACTTGTTCGGAAGGCTTAGACCAGTCGACCTGGTCAGTCCCTTGGCAGTAGTCTTCGGTTAGAAGACAGTCAAATACATAGTGCCTCGCGTCTCCGCGAGGGCACCCACAGGAGCAGCTACCATCTCATTGTCCGAACATGGACTTGAAGCGGGAAAACCCCCGTGTCTGCTCAGTATTTGCATTATGTACCAATTACAACTTACTGGAGTTTGGCCAAATTCAGGCACGAAGACGTAGGTTGACGTACAGTACCTACCGTACTTTGAGTCCAGCGGTCTTGCCGGAGGGTGGCTTGGTCCGTCCGGATATGTCGGTCCTGTCCCTCTCCACCCGGTCGCCCCATTGTGGGCCTGGCCCAACTCGTAACGGGCTTGCTAAAATGATGTCTCGTAGTGTCCATAGGAGAGTTAAAAAAAAGGTACTCCGTACTTAAAAAATTACAATTTGTATTACATTATTATTATTTTTATATTTATTAAATTGAATATCTTATTGTTGAAATGCTGAAATCTCAAATAAATTGTTATTAAGTAAGGTTTTAAATCGAAATAATTAGATATATGTATTTAAATTAAATGTTCAAAATAAATTTCGCGAGACCTCTTTCGAGGAACTAGGGGCGCATCGATTCTACTTGGTCCAGGGCGCCGAATATGTAGCTACGCCACTGAATACATATGTATTTCGTCCCAATCTTCAGTTTTGTTATAATTTAAAAGCTGTAATATGGAACAGAAACAGTGGAATGTGGATCGCTGGGGCGTGATGACATAAATAATCGCCATTAAAACAAACAATAAAAAGATGTTATTGTAGTTTAATTCAAGCTCTGAATGAGACGGTTGGAACCTTATCAAAGCTCTAGAATATACTCATAGGGACAAAAGGGCAATTGTCTGGGAACAAAGGAGGCCCAAAGTAATTATTAAGGAAATATTCCCCCCAAAAAAATTTACCAGTGGCCCAGTGGATAAAACCACTTAACAGTGGCATTTCACCAACACTTCATTGAAGAAGAGCTTCGTCACAAATGTTATTTAAATCGGGGGTTCTCAAACGTTTTGTGTGCGCCACTTTGATTCTTCTTCCTTTTTCTCTCTTGGAGGTTTGACCTTTGTCTTTTCCTCAGAGACCATTGTCATCGTTCTATTTCACCCTTCAAAAGTTTTTTTATAAGAAAAATAATTAATTGTATATTTAACATCTAATTAAAATGAGAGGCTCCTCAGATAAGTCGGGATGTTTCCGACCATAAATACCAGAGTTCTTTGTTATAGTCTTAAAAGAAACGTTCAACAGAGTTGGAATCTCGAGGTGGAAGCAACTTTTATCCACTTCCTTCCGGTGATTCTAGGAGAGATTTCCTTTTTTGTTTCTGTCGAGAGATGATTCGACCAGAAATGAAGACTTTCTCTAATCAGTGTGGACGGAACTCGTCTTGGTTGGTCTTTGGCTTAAACTCTCTGAGCAGATTCAAACAGACCGGCAAGGAGACGACCCATTCTCGTCTGGAGAATGGGTCGTCATGGACGTACTCTAGCCGTTCTTTCTCCATTTCACTGGGTTTTCGAAGATCCTCCCTTATGACATCACCCACGAAACCTTGTCGATTGACAGTCGATCCGCCTTTTCTTTCCATTGTATTCTCGAAAACCCGCCGAAAGTTTTACAGGGGACTTCTGCGCTGAAGAAAACACAGAAAACTCCACGTAGCCAGCCCGTTGGCAGGAGCGAACCCACGACCGGTGTTCAATGGTTTTATCCACTCGGCCACCGGTGGGCCCCCAAAAAATCTCTCGGACCATCCGGAAAGAAGTGCAAGAAACGCAATAAAAATAATAACGGAAATTATTACAAAAACAAGTTGAAGGGAAAAATAACGAAGAGACGAATAACAGAGCAAAGTGTTGAAAGCAATTCAACTTCAACCGAATTAAGTGAAGAAAAATCGTTGTTATATTATTTTCAAGTATTTAAACGCTTAATTATCCCGTAATTTATTTCCTCCTCGTTTATTTCTTAGCTCCATATTTCGTTTTCATTTATCCTCTGACCTTAGAGGAAATATACCGACGACGTTGCCACCATGGCGAAATCCGACCCAGGCTAGTAGATCACATCGGTCGGGGTGAAGATCCTGACATAAATGAAAACTTCTCGTGACCTTTATTACTACAAAACACACCGTTATTATTTTTATTTACACGCGATATAATTATTATAATCATTTATTATAGCGTGCAACTTACATAGAATCTGTCGAGCTGCTTATATTTTAAGATAAATCCGGTTAATGGTAATAATTTATTTCTGATTGACCACCGGCACGACTCTATTGTTAACAGGAAAAGTACGATTACGGGGACAGGACACCGCTAATTTGAGGTGGAGAGCATATATTTTAAATTAAATAAATTAACAATACGATGTCGCAATGAGTAATTTCGATTTTTAATAATATAATACGAATAATAGAACGTTAAATATACTATTATACGCCAAAAATTAACAGGAATTTGGTCAATTTGATAACATTTTATCGAAAGAAATACGCTAGAGGATTCATTAGCATTTATCTTCTTCCTATATATGCTTTAAGGGTGTATTTTAAGTCGAAAGCATCACCTATGTGAAGAAGTGCGATTGGCTTTCGTGCCATACACTACAACAGGGTCGGTGACCTATGGCACTCTGAGTGAATAGAAATGTAGTAAAAATTATATTTTAATTATTAATTATACATTTAAACAGAAACCGTAGTCTATTGTCGGCTGTGGTACATTAAAAATTCGAATCTCTTGCTCGTATATTTACATTACAGCGCACGACGAGTTTACGTTCCATCTACGCGCCTCGCGTGTAAGAAGATAATTCAATTAACCATTTGACTTCACAATTATGTAGTTTAGAAGCCCATTATAACCGGACCAATTTTGATAATATATATATATATATATATATATAACACAATTGGTAGAATCGTGTCGGCACCCGGAATAACAGTATAAATGAGGTTCGACACTACACCGCCGAAAGGTTGGCGACCCCTGCACTAGAACATACTAGAGATATACAGAAGAAATTTTTACTTTCCCGGCTGTTATATATAACAGAGCGATGGGTTAAAAAATGACCCGCCACGACTTTTACATTTTTGGACTTAGGACACTTTTAGTGTGTATATGGGGGAGACGACTTTTTTCACCCTGTTTCGAGCTTAATAACTCCTGTGCTTTTTGTCGAAAATTTCTGAAATTTTGCAGGGAAGTTTGTGTTTTGGGGAGATTAATATTATTATATTTTTGTGGTTAAAGTTCGAGGGGGCGAGGAAATAACGGGGGTGGTGTGTATCTCCAGTAGGGTCGGACTTAATGACGATTTTACTCGTTATTAGCATTTACAATTTCTTATAAAACTCATCCCTACACTCAAAATTATACTTTTTGCCGTTTTATAATAGTTAAAATATGGAGAGTCTTTTGAATATGAAATTCTAGTTCATTATTCGCTTACTAGCACTAAAACCACGATACTGTCATTTATTAAATTATTTTATATAGATTAACAGATGTAACGGCCATCGAAGTTTTCTGTTTATGTTACTTCAAACCCTCGCGAGTAATGCGTAACGCGTATCAATAAATTTAAATAAAAATAAATGAAAATAATTAGAATAAAAAATCTACATTGAAGAGTTTAATTGGTTATATTTTACTCCAAAGTTTGAAAAATTGCGTGATTAACCTATTAAAGATGCGTTCAAAATTGGAATCTAGTTCACTCTCGGTGTATGGCGGTTGATGGTTAACGTATTCACTCGTAGATTTATTTATAGAGCGAGATATATTTAATTTTCCTGCTCAAAACTCTAAATATTGTAAACAAAAAGCGAGAAAGTGTTAAATGTGGCTAAGAATCATGAAAGCGTAAGCCTTTATTTCCTTTCTTTTGTCAAAGACCCGACGTTTAAGGTTAAAGTCAGACGTGATTAAAATTAAATACTTTTTTTTATAGTAGAATGTTCTGATTCTTGGCCCAAATGTCTTCTATTTTCTAAATTACTTTGTTAAGATTTTAAACCCGGTTACTTAAAGCTTAATTTAATCTTCGACGACGAACTCCGAGCTATTTTTAGTACGTCTTATAATTGTAATAACGGAGTAAATTGTATAGTTCGAGAGTGCACTTTACAGGAAAATTTCTATTTGAAAGCATAAATACTATCGAAGTAAACTCGAAGTATTTTACCGCACGAAAGTTTTAAAAAATTTAAATACAATTATGTAAATGTTAATTAATTAAACGTAATTGAACGTCGACATTTAGAAAAATAAAAAGTCGAAGTTCAAAAGTAAAACGAGGAGAGAAAAGCGTGGAAAACTTTAGGTCACTTGCCTTTCTTTGACCCAATTTCATTCTAAGGACGTTGAGCTTTTGTTGTCGGTAAGGTTTCGTTGGGATCTATAATTGTAATCGACCTTTGACCCGCTACTTTGCATAACTCTTAGAGAAATCGTATAAAAGAAAAGATAATGCGCGCTTCGTGTCTTCAACGATACAACGACATGAAGACAGTGAGTATACACGTATTTTTCCACTATAAAATTCTTATGTCTTTAATATATATATTATAATTTACTTTTATTAAATTGTAGAAGACGTGACAAATTCGTTAAGTAATTAAGAGAAAGCAAATCGAGCACTGTAGTTTTTTTGTTTCTAAAAGAGATATTTTATAGAAAAATAATTTGTAGAAAATGTATTTAAGCTTACAGAATATACAGAATTCCGTAATATCTCTGTATAGTAAGCTTTTTCGATATTTTATCTGGACAGAGCTGAAAGAAGAGAAAGTTAAATTTGGAAATATGTCCATAACGATACTTCCTTTAGTTATTTCATCCCTCAGTTTTAAATTTATTGAAGTTTTATTTTAATATTTTAATGATATGATTTATTTTTTCAGGCTATAACGATCTTTCTGTTATTCGGTTTCCTGATAACTCCTTCTCTACAAGTCTGGAAGTTATCGAAACCATCGAAAGGACAAGTCAAAATAGTTTTATTGCCGTTTGTATCGCTTAAAGCGGGTGATGGAAAAGCAGAAATCATATACAAAGGAAAAAGTAACACGAGTGAAGAATATGACGAGAGATTAAACGAAGGAACATCCAACCAAAATGATTTTCAAGACGGAGAAAGCTTTCTAAATCCAAATACTTCCTCTCCAAATAGCGAAAACGAAGAAATTAAAAATCCTCCCGATAATAACGATAATTACGGAGTATTCGTGCAGTCGGGAAATATTTACAGAGGAGCAAACCAAGAAAACTTTCAAGTAGACGATACGAAAAAATTTGAAAGAGGTGTACAAAAACAAAACTCACCACAATTTGACAATTTAAATGCAGGATTTGCTCGACCGGTGATTCAAACGGGATTTAGAAACGAACAAAAGTATAATATAAATACCAGAGAACCGGCCATCGTTCATATTTTAACAGAACAACAAGATATATTTAATAATCCCGAACCCGTACAAGCGGCCGAAAGAAAACCTGGAACATTTTACCAGAATTTTAACCGCCAAGAGCAACAACAAAACTTCCAACATCACCCAAGAAACTTTAGAGAAGGAAATCAGAATGCAAATAACAGAAACATAGGAGGAAGATTTAACGAATATCCACCTAGAAACACTCCCGAAAGAGGTTTTCTTGTTGCTTCTATCGATAAACCGACCGAAAATTTTAACGTTAATATCGACGAAAGAAGAAAACCAATTCACGACGGTTATCTAAGAATTCCGATTTCGGGAAAAGAATCCCAAAATAATTTCCAAAATGGCGGAAGTAGAGAAGAAACCGCCATTGCAAACATAAGGCAGAACACCAATAATCAAGGAAGATATTTTGACGAAAGTGGTCATTCTAAGGGGGATAACAGAAATAAATCACCCCCTTTTATAATTCAAGATAAAAATGTAAACGTAAAGTTCAATAAATATAACGGAAACGAAGGGTTTCTTGTAAGAAAAAATATCCAAGTTCAACAACGACCGTTAAACCTTCCAGTTCAAGGAAATCAAAATACTAACATCCAACCCGTTAATTTAGGAAATTCGGCTAGTCAACAGAGGCCCGTAAAACCCGAAGAAAATTCTAAATTTATTGCTTCTGAAGAAAAAGTAATAGGTTACACTCAAAGATACATTCCCGAAAGTCACCCTGCAGATAACAATTGGAAACCGATGCAGTTTGGTGTACAATACAGAGGAGCGGTCGAAGAGAGGAAAATTAAACCCTACGAAAATTCGAATGCCTATTTACCTAACAATAGAGAGGAACCACCGAAACCTCACCATTTCTCTAACACAAGAGCACCTTTTTCAAACGATAACATAAATGGAGAGAAGCTCTTAACCGAAAGTTACGCACCTCGAGGGATCATCAGAGTCAATGGAAGAATACAAGTACAGTCGGATGATTCTAAAATTTCCGAAAATTTTCGTAATTCGGGAAGAAACCAATTCCTTCCATCTCAAGTTAACGAGAGGAATTTAGGTACGGATTCGAATATAAAAAACCATAGAGGTTTTGACTCGGATGCAAACGTAAACAGGCCTACGAATGTGTTGATGACACCCGTAACGATTAATCAACCGTCTTCGGGAAATTTGGCCCAATCCAAAGAAGACATCGGAGAGAGCCAAATGAATTTAAATCATAAAGAGAGTAAAAGTAATTCGGTCAGAACACAGGGATTAATACCAGTGATTATAGTACAGTCCTTTATCGAGGAAGATGCTGCAGATAACCAGAAAAATCAATAAACCAGGAATATTTTCTGCTGCATTATTGTTATAGGATAATTAAAGAATGATTCCCGATGTTAAAGAACTGATTTTCACAGTAAAAACACTAAGTGATTGGTTAATAACAAACAAAATTATTTCAAATTTACATTTACAGATTTTTTCTGAAATTTAATGGAGGACTCTTCATAATTATCGACCCCAACTTGGTGAACATATTCAAATATTTCTACTTTTATATCTCAATATTTACGTCATATTGTAGTTATTGTAATATAATGTACAGTTATGTAAAAATAAAATGATATTTTCTGATTTGTTGGAATAAATATAAATAACTAAATATTGTTACGGACATTCAATATCTAGAATGGCTGGAAAGTAACTAGGCATTGATAAATCGCTGTAATTTCTATACTTCCACAGCAAATAGATGAAAATTATTAAACTATTCTACCTTATTAAATATTAATATAAACACGTCTTTAAAATTTAATATAAGCATTACTACCATCCCCAACTTCCTCAAGCGCCCGAAGATCGTGATGTGTGAACGGCCGCTTCTCTGTGAGTGCGCGACCGAACCTTTGGTCATTAGCTTCTGATGACAATTTACGATTGTTTCCGCATGACATCCATCACCGCACGCCACCGTCTTCGCACGGCAACTAGCAATTTCCACACCTCGTAGCGGGCAGCAATCTGCGCTGGCTCCGACACGGAAGAGTGGTCGGACATCTTTCTTGCCATTGCACGTGAGACCTCTCTCGCTTATTGTCCAATCTACCGACGCAAAAATTATATAATTCCATTGGCTGATATACGTACATAGATAAATTTTATTAAGATTGCATTATTATCACAAAAATTACAGAGATTGCTTAACGCCTAGTCACTTTTTACCCACTCTGTATGTCTTATGAAGTAGTTAACACAGGTATTTAATTTATGTAAATATATCTATAATTTTTAAATTTTTTCCCTTTGGGCACTAAGAGGACCTTATTTCAGGCCCACTGCGGGGTGTCGCGTGATGAGAATCGAGGCCTGAAAATTTTCTGGTGTTGCTCGATTTTGGGTGTCCCAGTTTATTAAATACAACCTTAATATTAACATTTCTTTATTTTTCAAAGAATTTTGGGGATAGTTCCGTAATATTCTAATAAATCATCAAAAATTTCAAAATATTCAGATAAACTGAATTTTCAAACGAAATACATAGTATTTGTAATATTGCCATCGACTTCGACAGCATACTTGAAGCTGTTGTCCAACAGTTGTTCGTTCGAAAAATCGAGACAAGAATTGGAATCGTCGTTCCTGCCTCCATCCTCCCATCTGGCCAACAGATGCTGTTTGGCACGGTAGGCCGCCAGATGCGCGTACATAACGGGGCACGGGACGGAAATGCTTCGAGTGCACCTGACGTAAGTGTGGCACAAGTAATACGACAGGGTTTGCAACTCGTCGGCCGTAAAATTGTTATCGTCCCACAGCACGGTGTAATGGGCGGGTCTGCTGGTGCCCTGGATGCCGGCGTGGCTACAGATGTAAAAATCGAATTGGGTGGGATGGACGATGGTCGTATCCACGGTCGTGCCCGGGGGGATGTTGCTGTGTTTTCCCACTCCGTCTTCCACATTTTCTGGCACGAAACGAGTGTGGTGTCGTTTGCCCACCACCACGAAAGTGATGGGCGGTTGGTAGACTTCCGAAGAATTCATTTCTGCGCAGGCATCTCGCATCAGCATCAATTCCTTGTTTACCGCTTTAGAAAATTCGCCTTCGCTCAATCCGTCTCTGTAAAATATGATTTTTTCGGGTTTTTTTCCTCCGGTGCTTCGATAGAACGAGACCAATAAGTCTTTCATCATGTCTTTCATGTTCTCGATGATCTCCATTCTGTTCTTCTTGCCGTTGGTCTGCACGCTGACGGTGGCGGCGTATCTGCTCGGATAACTGTCCAAACTTCCCACCAAAGCGGCGATCGACGATTTGATTTTATCGTGTGGCGAAGGATGGGTGCAATCGGCACCGATGACGATGACCGGTTTATGGAAAATCTTGGGAACGACCTCCGGCGAGAGGATGTTGTTGACTCCACCCAATTTGGCGTTTATTTTTTGGCACAGATTGCAGATCAACTGGGCGTTACATCTTTTGCCGGAAATATTAACGTCTTTAACGCATTGGGTGATTAGTCCCATCCTTATTTCCGCCATTTCTTTAATTTCGGCGTAGAGACTTCCTCCTCCTCGAGAAGGGAGAACGACCATAATTAATTGAATTCTGGGACACGAAGATATTATACTTCTCAGAGTTCTCTCTACGGAATAGTTGGCCGGGGAATACTCTCTCAGGTAGTACGGTTTGTTAAGAATCATGCCAAACTTCCTTCCACCTTGACACATCATCCGAGCAAAATTTAACATGTCCGCTTCCTTACAGACATTCGAGGACATGCTGACAAACGCCCACCATTCTACGTCGACGGAACGATAGAAATTCTTGTCTCTGATATCCCAAGCGCCGTTTTCCGGAAGAATTTCTTCGGATTTACTATATACGATCGCCGGCGGCATTAACACTCGTCCATCTACACGCACCGGTTGATTATTTACGTCGATGCGGAATTTCCGGTTAAGTTCCTGGTTTTCTTGACAAGTCTGTTTAACGGCTTTGATGATGTCTTTAAATCGATTTTGTGGGGGTCTGGCAGTTTTTCGTATCATCTCCGCCACTTGCTTATCGTCCATCTTTTTACCGCAGTGTTGGCCCGGACAAACTTCGCAAACTTCGAGGGGTAAATAGGAGTATTTTCTGGTGTTTCCCACACAGACGCACGGAAGGTGCGGGTATCGAAGTTCTCCGTATTGTCTGTCGAAGTAATCCGCAACGGAGATCTGACGCGGCGAATTTTCTCGTTGCCAAATGAAGCAGACGTATCTGGCGGGTTCGCTGGTGACGTCGTTAATCTTGTACGTCTTTTTGTGTTGCAGATGGTTTACCGCAATTTTCAGAGACTTCAACTCCCTTCGAAGTGTTTTTATCTGACGATCGTCGAGTCCCCTGCGCTGTTGGACGTCGGCATTTAGGACTTCTTCGACGAACTTTATCAAAGGTCCGCTTTTGTAGAAGGTGGTAGCCGATATGTCGACGTTCAGCATGGGTTTCCATTGAGCTATGCGAACGCTCTGATGGTAACCGAACCAGATTTCTCGACCCGCTCCTAAGGAAATTGTTTCTTTATCGCTGGACGAAGAGAAGAACGATCTTCCGATAGGTACCAGAGATTTTGCGGGCCCGTGGCGCATGATGGTATCCACGGCCATAACGGCCTCTTCGGAGTTCCCGAGACTTTTTCCACGAAGAGGTTTTAGATCGATCCTGGGAATAGCCATTTTATCTTTACAAACGGGTTTTAAAACTACGTTGTAATCGCACGTTCTGTTGTTGCTCTTTAGCGATACGAAGAACGTCTTCTCTTCTTCGATGGGCATTAGATTACAACTGAACAAATTCTTCTTTCCGTCGAAAGCGACGGGATATTCCCGAAACAGTTGAAAAGTCGACAAAAGGTTGTCGATGACTTTTCTGTTTTCTTTGGTGTTGAGGCAGTTGTATCTTTTGCAACCGACGGATTGTTCCTTGTACTTTTTCAGAGGGAAAATATCCACGTCGTAATGGTACACGTAAGTCTGGCCTATTTTCATTTCGAAAAAGTTACTTATGACGTTTATCCTCTTGCCAGCGCACCCGAATCCCGGTCTCGGTGGGAAAATGTTCTGCAAATTAACATCCTTTGGTCTTGCAGCTACCTTGTCTCTGTTGATTTCTGTATATCTGATATCGGCAGATACAGAAGATACCTCGCGGCTGACCGAAGGAGAGAGTTTGTCGCTCTTCCATATGTTATTTCGCGTCTTCGGAAGTGCCCTTAAGTTTGATATCTTTCCGACGACGTCTTCTTTTTCGTCAGCTAATGAAATAACGGAAAGTATTTATTTAAAAATATATTAAAATTATAAAATTTGCACGAAAAGAATAGAAGAAGAGGGCAAGAGAACGAGATGTTAGAGAGGCTTTCGTACGGCACAAGATGAAACAAACTATGATAATAAATAAAAGTTTTAATTAGTTTTAAATAAATATATGTATTTTTACCTTCCTCTATTCTTCTTTTGGCCCTTTTAATTACAAATTCCATTTTTACTTTTTCCGATTTGCGGCTTAGAATTCAAAACAACGAATCCAATTGGAAAATGTCGTTAGAAGAATAATTCGAACGTCTTAATTTGAAAATATTCAAAAAATGAATAAAACAAATTGTCGGTTAATGATAAAATATAATTTTATTATTATACAATTGTATAATTATCAGATTATATTATTAATTTTGTGAAATTTCAATTATTCGGTTTATTAATTAATAACCAATAATGGGCTTAGAAGCCAAACAAAAATAAATATTTTAAATTACTAAAATCATTTTAAAAACTTGTGTAAATGTTTTTCTATTATCGCAGCGCAGCCGCGTGTCCTATGTGTTTCATTCGTCAGTGGCGCATTATAACTTCGTGGACCCCAGGCAGATTTGAATTGGGAGGCCCCACTTGTGTTGACTTCAGACATTTTTCTTTCGGGAATTTTTTGCGGAATATTTTCTTATAACTTAGCCAATCTCCATAAAATTATTTTTATACGGCGCGGAATACGATTATAACAATACATACATATTTATCTGACATTCTAGTCGGGCTTCTACTAGTAGTTTTTGATTCTCTATCTGATTTTCCAACCTTTATATAGAAGCTACTACCATGCTAAATGGTAGTAGCTTCTAAAGGGGATTAATGCTATTTTGGCGATTAAAGGTCGAGAGGATGGGGAGATAGAGGGGTCACTTATCGTATCTCCAGAGGAATAGGACTTAATGACGATTTCATTCGTTATAAGCATTTACAATTTTTATAAAATCATACCTTACCCTCAAAATTAAGTTTTTTGCCATTTTATAATAATTAAAAATATTTAAAAAGTTATTTAATAAAATATCGTAACAGATGGCGCCACCAAAATTTTAAATGTCGCCGGAAAAGTTAAGCAACTCGTTGCTGGATTTTTTGTTGTTTTTTTTTATGAAGTAATCCTAATAGCAAAAGTTTTTCTTTGCTAATAGTAAACGTCGTAATCAAATCGTTTTGTTTTTACTTCCGTGCAGAGCGATAATTTACTCTTCTGTGAGATGAGTTTAATGCCAATATGTGACGTCATCATCTCCGAACCGCTTCTCCCGTTCGCTTTCAAAGGTGTGGTCGTACTTAATCCTCGAAAAAGGAAATGCAACTCTGCAGAACTTGATTTTGGCTAAATTAATGATGCTAATATGTTACGAGACAGTTTTACGAACCGTTGCAACCAGTGGAATGGTGTCAAAATTTTAAAAAACTTCTTGCGGACGTGCATCTTTAACAAAGAGAGCAACGGTCGACAATGATGCAGTTGGTTTGAAGTTGAAAGAACAGTTTGTTGGATAATTTATAAGACTCCACTCGTATAGTGTCAGCCTTTGTTAACGGTTGTAATAACATACTTCGGTACTTTTATTAATTTGCTAATACATTTTAAATTAAACGATTTTCTACGTAAAGAGCTTGATAATGTCTTGCACATTAATTTTCCCTACTGGCTTCTGAATTTGTAACGAAAGATTTTTTTAAGTGTACGAAGGATTTTTTACATACACGAACAGGATCTTTGTTTCCTACAACCTGACCATACTGTCATGTAATTCGTTGACAATCCGTGGCAAAATTCAAATGGTAACTTCGATATGACGAAATTGAGGATTGAAGTACTGTGTTTATTTTGTATTCAGTAGAAATTTATTAGTGTTTGATTCGGATAGTGTTAATTTGATGTTATCTCTTCAGTTTTAGAATAAGAAATTATAAAGAGTGATGTGAAATCTACATAAATAAATGTACCATCTCAAAAAATCAAACAGATCTAAGGATTAAAATAAAATATTGCACTTTTATTCAATTTCATTAAATTATAATTGTAAGTAATAACAATAATATTCGTATTACGGACGTATCATACATTAACAGCCTAATTTATATGCTTTAATGTATACCTATGCCGAAACCTACCTGTTGGATTTTCTTATAAATACATCAAAATTAAAGTTTAGACCGATATTTATAGTATAATTTTTTTATAAACTTTTCATTTTTTATTTATGATTTTACGTTGTTAAAACTGCGAAGAAACGATAATAATCTCATATTAAACTAATTCAAAATACAGATGCAATATTCTAACGTTGCGGTTTTTAACTTCATTTTACATTCTTCTACCTCGGTTTCTTCTTCATTAAAACTAACAGAAGAATACGATTTTAATATTTATCTAACCATCTAGAGGGAGTTTTTGGACTAATAAACAAATTATGTCAAATATTATTGTAAATAAACAAATATTTACAAATGTAAATAAAACATCTGGAAATTAAAATTGCTTCTGAGTAATTCTTCAACTCTAGCAAACAGTCGGATTAGAAGGACATAACAATTTGTTTATTAGTCCAAAAAACCCCTTTTGGATGGTTAGATAAATAACTGATTAAGCCGGCTAATATTGTTACATTTTTCTGATGATTTTAATAATTACAATAATACCTTAAAATATATAGAATTTCAGAAGGTAAAGAAAGTACAACACTTAATTAGCTTTTGCAACACATTGTTAAAATGCATTTTTTACATAAAGGCGAGCAAACAGACCACGTACATTTTGTAAAGAAGTCCACGTCGACACTAAATACTTTCACACGTGAATGTTACAAGTAATGCAATTCATACATCTTAGTATTATTTATCGTTATTAATTTAATACTTCAGTTACTGTTTGATATATATACAGTAAGACCCCGCTTAACGCTGTTTCGGTATTACGCGGTATTCCCCGCGTGGGGATTCCCCGAACGCACGTTCGCTGCGTCACAGTTGATTTATGCTCGGTCATCAACTTTATTGTGTGTATAAAGATATAAACATATTTTATTTTATTGTGATGAATACGGCATTGTTTTAGTTTATGCAATGGGTGATTTCAAAGAAAAAGAAAGTAAAGCGACAAGAAAAAGCATTTCGTTGGAAACTAAAATGCAGGTGCTCGGACGATTAGATGCGGGTGAACGGCAATCTGATATCGGCACTGCATTAAATTTGTCAACTTCAACAATACGGACAATTTTAAAAAATAAAGAAAAAATCGTATCATCAGCAACTACAACCACAACGACTTTGGCAACAAAAATTACCCGTACCAGAAGCAATGTGTTTGAGAAAATGGAAAAACGACTTTCCATCTGGATTGACGATGAAGTTGAACGCAATATGCCATTAAGTCAGCAATTATAATGGAAAAAGCGAGAAAAATTTTAAACCACCATATTCAGAACAAAAAAGGCGACACGAGTGAAAATTTCTAAGCTAGTCGTGGGTGGTTTAATCGATTTAAAAACAAAAACAATCTTCATAACATACAGGTTACTGGAGAAGCCGCAAGTGGAGATACAAAAGCAGCTGCAGTATTTCCAGCAACATTAAGAGCAATCATTGAACGAGGGAATTATCCTCCTGAATTAGTTTTCAATGTTGATGAAACGGGCCTTTTCTGTAAGAGAATGCCAAAACGTACATTTTTATCCCGTGAAGAAAAGCGAGCATCAGGATTTAAAGATACAAAAGATCGTTTAACACTTCTACTGGGTGGTAACGCTAATGGAGACTTTAAATTAAAACCACTGCTTGTTTATCGTTCCAAAACCCCAAGAGTAATGAAAGGAATTTCAAAATCATCTTTACCAGTAATTTGGGAGTCCAGTAAAAGATCTTGGATCACTATGAAAATTTTCCAGAATTTGTTTACCGAACATTTTTGCCCGTCTGTTAACATTGAATGAGTGGACAGAAAAAATACTTTTTTAAATAGGGACAATACACAAAAAAGATTAGGAACCCTTCTATTAATTGGTTTAACTTTTCATTTTTATTGGTTTGTAAACAACTTAAACCAATCTTCCAACTTACTTTGTCGGCTTCCGCAAAGTCGTTAATTACTTTATCATAAAAGTCGCCGGTCGTCGACTCCATCGACGTATTTAAAAGCTCTTTTTCTATCGAAAGCAACGCTAGCGACGACAATTTTTCCTCCGACCCAGTGTTCCTGGCCAATGTACGAATTCTCTCCGTGGTCGACAGATCCTCCGGTAGATGCTACCGTAAATATTAACGATATTAAATCATATAATTCTTTTAGTACGTCTTTGTTCGAATCGTCATTAATTATAATACGTTTTATGTCTAAGAGTTACTTGTCAATATAGTCCGGACACGAATATAAATATTGCGATTCGCAACGTGATTTAGATAAATCAAAAAATTTCCCATAAAATTTACTTCATTTAAAGAATTAAAACACGCTCGGAAAAATTGTTAATAATTTTAATATTATGAAAAACATCTAAAAGTGATAAAAATTCTAAAGATTTTGTCTGAAAATCTGTCAATATAATTATAATTTTCTTTTAATTATACTGTAATTAAATATAACTTTGCAATAAAACGTACATAAAAATAACCAGGGCCGGATTTACATAGGGGCATTTGGGGCCTGTGCCCAGGGCCCCCACAAAATAGGGGCCTCCACAAAACTAAAAAAAAATTATGTTTAAACATAATTTTTTTTCTATTACCGCGACAGCCTAGTGTGGCCTAATCATGAGGGCAACAGGCAGAGAAAACCAAACCCGGAAAAAAACCTATTAAACATCGGAAAATTTCGGAAAAAAATTTCACATAGGTATTTTTCAGTTAAATTAAAATAATTAGTTTTACACAATAAAATATATGTATGTTTACAATAACCGTATTTTTAAATGAAATTTACAACTTCCTAGTTCAAATCTAATTGAAAGTACAGTATTTTGTGTAAATTTCCTAAATCATCAAATTTGCCTACTCTTAAAGGGGGGACCCCCACCGAATTTGTGCCCAGGGCCCCTGGATTGGTAAATCCGGCCCTGAAAATAACATTGAATACTCTTTACTTTTTAAATCTTAAACAATTCACTTAGTCAGATAGCTCCCCACCAGTGGCTAAAAGATAAAACTGTTGGAAGCGTTATACGTGTGTAACTTCCACCAGCTAAACCGAATGAAATTGGTGCTCTCTAAAGCGCATGCGCCATTGCCTATAATCTGGCTTACAGAACCTAGGATGCATATATATACTTTTCGTTTTGTATGGATCGATCTGTAAAATCGGATCAGCCCTTGTCACGTGATACAGATAGCTTCTGTCATAGCAGAAAATATACAAGTAGGATCGAAGATGGCGACAAACATTTGTTAGTTAATAATAGTCTCTGCTTGTTAGTTAACATACACTGATTTTTAAAAATATTATACGTATAATATCTTTGAAACTCTGTATACGTTAACTAACAAGGATTAATTAATTAAATTAAAATAATCCATTTTATCCCTCGATATTAAAACAGTAGTTGGTACTAAACGACATACGCTGTTACGAATTATCGTTTATTTGACAAAATTGTTTGTGCTCATTCGTACGAATTTTTAAATCGTATTACTCCGTCAATAAAATTGTTTTCCACAAAATAAAATTTAAATAAAAATTTTACAAAATTAAAAATAAAACTTGCAGAAAAGGTGAAAGTGCACGCCATACATTCTTGCTGTACAATCTAGCAAAATTGTTTCTAAATACTTATTTTTTCATCTCAGTTTATCGGACATTTTAATAATGATGTTTTTACTTGTCATTTATAAGTTTTAAATAAGTTTCCTTGTCAACAATTCAACGTGTTTCTTCGTTATTTACTATAAGCTTAACTTCAACCATGGAAGCCGCCATCTTTAATCTCTTATCCGATCCAAACGATCCTACCCTCCGCTCGGATTAGTTTGATCGCGATCCAGTTGATCCTAGATGGCGTTTGTATACGCAAATAGCGATTGATCGGATCGCAGTAGTTCCTTTGTATACACAATTTGAACGATCGAAGTGATCTTGGATCAGTTTGATTCCAAAAGTATATGCACCCCTAGATCTCAGAGTAGCGACACACGAGTAATCGCCACCATGTTCTGTCGACTGTCATCACGTGATCTAAAAGTTTACATTAAGAAATGACAACTTTTTTTTAGTTTAATAAAGCATTTTATTCCTAAAAGTGCTTTATTGAACTAAAATAATCGTCATTTCTTAATATAAACACATAGAACACGTGATGACAGTCGACAGAACACAGCGGCGATGAGCCGTGTGTCGCTACTCTCATATCTAGGTACACTACTCTAGGTTTATAAAATGAACACGTCGCAAACGAATTTGGGAAGATGTCACGTTTGTGTAACCCATTTCTGACCCGCCAACGGGCAATAGAGCCGCGTCGGCCCTCCAAACATTTGATTTTTGTCGCTGTCCATAAGTTTTACGGGATGGACACGTATATCTTAAAGAATAAAAAAATACTTATTCACACGTCAGCTGACAAGTGAAATTCACGTAGAAAGCACAGGAACACGCTCGGCAGTGCTGGCGTTTCGAAATGGACTAGCCAACTAAAACGGCAGCGCTCGTGGCGGAAACACTGGTGATGTAACTGAGGCGAGGGTGGAACTTCGCCCATGCACTTTTCCCGCACGCATCTCAACAGATAAGGCCATTCACATACCGGCCACACGCTCGCAATCTAAATATCGAAAAGTGAAAACAAAATTTTTTTTATCATTTTCTTTACCACTGAGGCGCCATATAGGATTTAGCGCCTGGAGCGACTGCTCTGTTCGTTTTACGGTGGGGCCGGCTCTGACTGTAAGACATTCTGATAGCATTACTTGGCGTGCAAAGGGCCACAATCATTACAAATTCCACTTTGGATTTTCAAAAATACAGATAACATTTCTTTAGAATAAATGAATGATTCGACATTTCTATAATTTTATTTATTAGAAAACAGAAAGCATTATTTTAACTTAAAAATCATAAAGTAACCTTGTTTGTAATGAACATTACTATAATAAAATAATCCTTTGTGAAATATTTCAAACCGATTAATGTTTTTCGTAACGCGTGACGTAAAGATATGACGGGATCATAATTTCTCACGCGTTTCAAACAATACATTCTAACAATACGGGTAACGAATTGTTAAAATGCATTGTTGACTTTTTCTATTGTAGGTGGCTATTGTTAAGAATAAATTTGTTCGAAAGTTCCGCGTTTCATTGAGATTTGAGAACAAATTGTGATTAAGTAATGTACGGGAGGCAGAAAGGGCTCTCTATGTCGCCTTTCTCTTAGGCTTGCTCGAGTAAAAAGATGAAATTTCCTGTCGGCCTTTTTATTAGAGTTACTCTTTACTCTTCACTCAAACTAACTCTTTGTGTTCTGCATCATTAAGGCTCGCTCGGATGAAGACAAAGACAGCACCCCGTTCTAGAAAAGCCCGCGAAAGGCGAACAGGCCCGCGTAGGGCGAAGAGGCCTTCCTAGGGCGAAGAAAGAAGATACAAGAACGGGTCGAAGGCAAAAGACGGTGAGGCTTTCTGTGTTTTGTTTCTTTAAGGCCCGCTCGAGTTAAGAGGCCGACCGGAGATGGAGAGGGCTTTCTGTGTCCCGTTTTATTAAATCGCGCGCAGGGCGAGTATTTTTTTTTTTTTTTTTTTTTTTTTTGTTTTTCGTTAATGAGGTTCGATATGAGTTTGAACTAAATTTTGTGACCCTAACGTGCATTTTATTACGATTTTGTGTATTTATAGATTTCCGTCTTTTTTCATTACTAGTTGTTGTAATATTGCATTTCTTAGTTCAGATAGTAATAATATGGTGAGTTTCGAATAGCTGAATCCAGAGGTAATTACGAATATTTTCATCGTGCGAGTTAGGAAGAACTCGGCTCGACAAGTGATGTTGGTCACTTGTGGAGTTGGATTCTTTCCAACTCTTGGTGGAACTCCGAAGCAGCCACCTCCACGTGGTGAGTTCTGGGTTGTCGTTCGTCTGGTAATGACGAACGGCAGGCGAAGAGCTGCTTGTTCCATTTTATCCATTCGGCTCTGCTGCGCAGCTTTCTTATGCCGATCGACGTTGAAAACCCTAAGTGTTTTGGTGTTTGGTTGAAATAGTCGAGTACAAAATCAAATTTAAATTTATTATAAACTGCTGATAAGTAATTTACGATTGTCCCTCCTGTGATTTATTAATTCTAAAACTGAAATATTTTGTTAAATACATTCTATTATATTAACTCCGGCTTTCTTGATGGGTCGGTACTGACCCTTCAGGGGTCAATGAAAGTTTGCGGGGATAGCTAAGACTTTGCAAATATTTACAATTTTACCCATTATTCTTCTTGCTCTTAAATAAATGTTTTTTTAAAAAATTATATAAGAAGTTATATTATATATAATATAATATTGTATAATATATATAGTACTTAAACGATACTGCGAATTTAAAAAGCTAGAACCGAAAGCTCTACTTTTGATCGATAATGCTGCAAGCCATCCAACGCGTTTGTCTGGCTTAACAACACGCATTCCAGTAGAAGTTGTTTTCCTGCCGCCAAATACAACTTCGTTAATCCAACCAATGGATCAAGACGTAATATCAAATTTTAAAGCTTATTATCTGCGGCGGACATTCCGACAACTGACTGATAAAACAGATGGAGCAGATAAACAATCCATTAGAGATTTTTGGACAAACTATTGAATAGGCCTATCTCATCATGGATGCTGTAGACAACATCAATCTTTCCTGGAATGAGGTGACCGAGAAACGTTTGAAAGGAGTATGGAAGAATGTATGGCCGGAGCTAAGCAAAGATGTTAACACAAGAGAATCCATTGTTGATGTCGACGAAATTGTCGAGCTAGCTAATGAAACGGGGTTGGATCATATAAATGCGCAGGATATTGAAGAATTATTCCGAGTTACAACTGGAGAAAGTTTTTCCAACGACGATCTTAAAGAATTAGTAGAACAACGGGTGCACGAAGATGACGAAATTAGCGTTTCTGAAGACGAGGAACAAAAGGAACTTTCTACGGATTTTCTAAAAAAAAGTTTAGCCACTATAACGGAAATAATGGTTCAGTTTATACAAAGTGATTTCAATTTTGATAGAAGTTCAAAGGCGAGACGAAGTGTCACGGATGCCATGTCTCGCCGAACGAAACGGGAAAAGGCAAACGACGTTAGGCGACTTCTTCGCAAAGAAACAAAAGATGTCAAATGAGGAAGAACCTTCCTCGTCGCAAACGTAACTTCTTCACTCGAACTTTTTTTTTATTTTCATGAGTGTTTTATGAATAAATATCGATATTAGCAATAAATAAGTCTATAATTAATGTAATAAAAAGTATTTAACAATAAATGTTACAAAATAAAACAAAACAAAAAAAAACTGATAAATTTTATTATTCTCTGTTCTGTTTCACGTAACTCCCTTATTTACGTGTTAAGATGACCCAGTTTAACGTTGTTTCGCTTAGCGCTCTGTCATCTTGGAACGCATCCCCAACGTTAAGCGGGGTCTTACTGTATATACCAAACAGTAACTCAAGTATTAGGCTAAATTAATTACATTATAGGCCTATACATACAGTAAAGGTAGCATTTTCCTATGAATACAAGAGGCATAATTCTTAGAACAAGGCAGAATGCATTGTCTTTGTGAGTACGAAAAGATATTGTTCCTGTGATTACGTAATATACTTTCCAGTGACGTAACAGTTATCAATACGTTGATAGAAAAACGCATCAAATACTGCACGAATACATTTTAAATCCTATCCCTTATATTTCGGCTCTGTTTTTCTTTACTCGGGATAATACACGAGTATAGGTCTACGTCTAACATAATTCTTGGCCGTGTTTTCGGTTTTACGAGTATTGTAAACAAATGACGTTGAAGTGACATCATTATTTCAGCCTTATCCAATCGGCTCTTTTTTCACAAAAGACAACGTTGAGCATTTGTCCACTTCGTCGTCAACTTCGTTAATTGTCTCGACTAATTTTGAAACTCGAAAAGTATCACGTGATCCGAATTGACAAATAGTCGTTTAGTAAATATTTAAAACGGACTGACGTAAAATCTTGGCGAGAGTTAATTGGTCGATTAGAATCGATTATCTTCACCATGGTAAGTCGAAGTAATTACGAAGTTTCGAAGCTCTCGCATCCGAATGAATATAAAAACACGTTCCTGGATGTATTTCGGCACGTGGTTATTCGTGTGATTAGGTTATATCGTGGTAATACGTAAATACGTATTGCATTGAAAGAAAATGGCAGATACAATAGTTGCGGACGAAGGTAAGAGTTGGAAGTTTCTCACAGAGAGTGACGTCTTATAATAAAAGTTATGAATTGTGTATTTTCAGTTGTTGACGAGAATTACAATGCAGACGACGAGAATGATTCGATGGAAAAAGAATTTAAAAATGATAAATTGTATACGATGAACTATTCTGTTGATGCCAGAAGTGAACAAGTAAACGAATACGAATTGCAAATGGAAATGAAATGGCCTGTTATTGAACCTGCCGCTCTTTTATCGAAAAAGGTAATTTAAAAATGCCAACATTCGGTTATTTATCAAATGAATTTTTTGGAAGTTTGATAAAAAAGACCCAAAATTTATTATTATTATTTCCAATGAGACTACTCCAAACTATTCGGTTCTACACTTCTCTTTGGTGAAAAATTGTGTTACATAAATATATGCTGCTCTTAATTCGATAAGCTTCTATAATCGGTTCTTGTCTCAATATTATTTTATAAATTTTTTAATAAATAAGAGCTGTTTGTACTCTGTACATATTTTTTAAGGAGTTGAATAGCTGCATTTGTCAGGGTTTGCTTGGGTTTAAATGGACTCTAGGGATGATTTGGGGGTGGTCTCTCACTATATTTTTTCCTAGGGTTGAAAAATATTCGTGCCAAATGTGGTGCGGATTTGTTGAACAGTATAGAACCTTTACCATACGTACATTTATTTTTACCTTTATGTGGGCAACTTTGAAAGTTACCAGATACGCAAAAATCACCAAATGCAGAAAAACGGTCTGCCAAGCTTCACGTCTTGGATATTGAATCGGCAGCAGTGAATAGTATCTAGAACAATTGTTTTTACATTAGAAAGATTGTCTTTGTGGGTGCCTCGTTCTCTGACTGAACAGCAAAAAGAAACTTGTGTGGAATGGTGCCACTATATGCTGGAAAAATTTCACCCTTTGAGCTCAAAAACATATGTGGGACATTGTCACTGGTTACGAGATCTGGATCTACTAGTATGACCCTGAAAGTTTGGGTCTTCTCCGATAAAGTCTTTTGAGAAATCCTAAAATGGGCATTTGTGGACTCTTGCTGCACCGTGATAATGCAACGACGCGTACGGCAATGATAACTGTAAACTACTAAAGTGATTCCCGAGTGCAATTTGTCACCCATTTACCTTGTAGTACAGATTTAGCACACTGTGACTTCTTTCTGTTTTCCAAAGCCAAGGAGGTCCTCGAGGAGTGTCATTTTTTGGGAGTCTGAAAGAGGCTGTTGCTGCATACAGACGCACCTTGGTAGACATCTCAGAAGACCAGTGCAGAGCTGGTTTTCCGGCATGTAACAATGGATCAAATATCAGAGAGAGTACTTTGAGAAGATATGAGGATGGACAGAAAGTAACAATAAACAGGACTGTTATTTCCGGAAACTTTCAGCTTGACTTTCATATATGTATATAGAATAACATTATTGGAAAAAGTTTTAAACAAACAAACCAGTGAGTTTAAATAAAGGTATATTGATCACAAAACATAATAAACTTTAATGAAAGATAATTAATATTTTACTGAATTTGAAATGTTCTAATTTCTATTAACAGTTCCTGATGTACCAATTAGAGGATGTCATTTTTTTTTTAATTACAGTATTGTGTTAATAACAATACTGTTTTAATTTATGAAATTTGAGATTTTTATTTATTTTATTCCAAATTATGAAAAAAATTAAATTATTAATTTGTGTAATTTAGTTACATAATAATGTATGTGTGTAATTAATTTAGTAAACAGGCCTGGATAAAGGAAAAGCTGGACCTGAAGCCTTGATATCCCAGGCTGAAATCTGTGTAATCAAATCTAATTATAAAGTTTATAAAATCAATTTATGTACAGTAGACTCTTCCCTACTGAAGTAATGTAGGCAGGAGTGATCTGGATATATTAGAAAAATCCAGATAAGGTGATGTAATAATTTTTAACTAAGATCATAACATATATGCCTACCAAAATATGTATAAAAATGTTTATTTTGACTTTTATGTTTATTTTTGACAATTGCAAATAATTTTGAAAGTATTGTGTTTTGTTCTTGTTTTGCCAATGAGCTGCTTCATCATGCCAATGCTGTAAAATGTTTTCAAAAATTTTTGGTTGCCTTTGATCAGTCTGTATGTGGGAAGATCAGATGAGGGAGTGAGTACTGTAATTTCAAATGCTTAAACGAAAAAAAGATAACTGAAAATGTCAAAAGTAGGTTCTTTTTTTATAACTCTCTCCTCCACAGACATGATTAAAAAGGCACTCCTACTGTCTTTGTAGTCATGTGTGTCAGGATATGTATCTTAGATTACAAAGTGCATTCTTAACTGGACTTTGATGATAGCCAAGTGGTTAAAGTGCAGTAGAGACTATAAAAAATGGGACACAAGCTATAGAAAAGGGCATTTGTACATTATGCAAGAAGTTTCAACCTCTATGGTTAAATGCTGAATGAACACTCCCACAAGGTGGTTCTGGTTAGACTCAGACTAATTTTGTCTTGAAAACAGGAATGTGGTTTTGGCCAACATTGAATCTAGCAATGGGCAATAGCGTTGATAAACTTGCTGCACTCATTGCAGGTTTGGACAGGCCCATTATATTTGGACACCTTAACCACTTGGCCTACTGACCTTTAGTCAAAAGGAAGTGTAGAGAGACTTTGAGACCCTAGCTTTAGGAATTGTGATTGCTTATGGCTGTGTTGATAGAAATGATTCCACGTGGAAACAAAATGAAACTTATAAAATTAATTATGTATTAATAAATTTTAACATAAATGTACATATTATCAATTATTAAAACTTTAGAAGGAGATTCAGTTCATTTACTGTAGAAATTAAACTTTTGAAATTAAAAATAATTCTTATATTTATGATTTTAACATTAAATAATTACCAAGATTTTAATGTGTAAAATTTTTGGACTACAATTTTCAAATTGCAGATATAAATTTCCATTGGCATCCATTTGCCTGTCTGTCCTTCCTTAACCTTGAGAACAGAGTTAGGTAGATGAAATTTGAGATGATATAATAAAGTTTGAGGGCAGGAGGCCCAATTAACTGTGTACAAACTACCAGTTTAGACCAGAAATCACATTATTTCAATTCAAAAATTTTCTGAATGGAGTTAGATGGATGACTGGCATGACCCTATTGCTAACAGGAAAAGTATGATGTAAAGGGCCAAGACACTACTAAAAAAATTGAGAACATTATGACAAAAATTGTAGCCCATCATTGTGACAATGTCAATAAATAATTGCTCATCAATATATAAAAATATATTTTAATTATTTAATGTCTGTTCCATAATTAATCATTCAATTTAATGTAGAAGAAATCCTGATAAGAATTCTTCAAATTATATTTAAGTCAAAATTTTTATTTTTGTGGGTTTCAAAATGTATTTAGTTTTGAAAATTAAGCAAGTTTTTTCATTTTAGCTTCAAACTCTTTTTGAAAATAGAATACAAAAAGTTTTTAAGTTATATGGATCGAATTGATATAACTAAGACAATCCAACACATTGACAGTTAGACAAAGGGTGGTAACTCCCTAGGAAAACTTTCTATGAAAACTGATCAATATTTAGGTGTTAGACATATGAATAAAATCAAAATTCTACACAACCAGCCTGTTGTTTAGCTGCAAACTCAACCAACTACCAACATTCAATGGTTTTATCCAGAAGAATATTTGTACTGCAGTTCCTGGATCCAAAAACAGATGTTTGTCTACAGCTTATCACTTGTACCCAAGAGTTAAGCAGAAAACATCTGATGCTCAGTTTTGATAGTTGGATGTAGATCAGTTGAGCTAAACTCATCTATACCTCCTATCAATGTTCTCACTTGCAATAGGGCAATAAGTACTTCTATTTTTGCTTTGTTTCAGTCTTAAAATGTTAAAAAATTGTCAGTTTTATGTAAATGCAGATATTTGCAATAAATAAATATTAATATTTATTTATTATATTTATTATATTTATTTTAAATAAATATTAAAAGTACAGTTTTAACAACCAGTTTGGCAAACTAAAAATATGTTAGGAAGTCTGCCAAACTGGCACAAACTAACTGAATGCCACCACTGGCATGAGAATTGTAAGCATTGTCTACTGTATCAATAGATCTATTTGTTCAATATATTCTAAAGACTCATTTTTATCATTTAAGTGAATTTATACTAAATTTCTAATTTACTTTAAAATACCATTATGTAAAATTGATAGTTTTCTGTTTTAAGACCATGCCAATTTATTATTGAATTTGTACATATTTTGATGAAATAAATTTTATTAATTTGTTATTTTACTAGAAAGTAGTAATATGCCAATAAAAACTGCTGTTGGTTTAGTTTTATAAATAGGTTTTTACATATAAATTCATTTTTGTATAATTAATATAGTATAAATCGGGGATCGCCAAACTACGGCCCGTGAGGTCGGTTCATCCGGCCCACCGCCGCACTGTGCCACAAATGAGCAAAAATATAATTATTTATATGGAAATATCATAGATTGTAGATAAACTTATTATGTAGAAAAAATTAAAATAAGTGTAAGTAAAAATGCCGAAATTGGTCCAATCTGATTTTTGCATCTGGCAGTAATATAATATTTAAAAAAATCGGCGAAATAAAAAATTTTGGCAACTTTTTGCGACTGCGATGATATCGGACCGCTTTTTATATAAGTACCTACAATAAAGTTTCTAAGAAAAACAATTATGAGCTTGCTGGCAGCGATCATGTTTGTGTATTGGTAATGTATTGGTAAATAAATTTATTGGTTGTCCCCATTTTTTGTGTATTCGGTATACTGTATCGAACAAAATGATTATGCGTATGCAGCCTGTGCTTGTCATTCTCTCAGTTATCTGGCTAACTGTGAAAAAAGTTTGGTGACCCCTGGTATAAATTGATAAAAATAGAGGTATACTTAAGAAATTAATTTTTGTAAACTGATTTTGTGGTTACGTTTATTAAACCAAGCATGTTAAGATTTTAAATTATACTAATGTTTGAGTTATTAAATAATTTAATAAATTGTAATTATTACTTTATAATTAAAAATCTGTACTGTACTTATTAAAGTTAATAATTTAATTATTTATGTCGAGAATGCAGAAAACTACACTAATTCGGAAACTTTAAGATTGCTACTATCAATACAGAAAAGTTTAGCTAATAATGTCATTATGGTCAATAATTATTCCAATATTGTGACTTCTGACTTTCAAAAAGATCGAGTAACTATATTTTTGTAAACTTTTAGAAGTAATAGTTTAGAAAATTCCCAAAATATAAACAAAGTCTTTTTAAATATTTAATGATTGCCATAGTTTTAAAAGATACATTGATTTTATAGATTTTTTGAATCAAAGTGTTCCTTAAAAATCCATTCAGGCAGAAAATTGGTTGTTTACTAGAGATAGGCTACTCTTTTAAAGAAATTTGTATAATATTGAAAAAAGAAATCATTTTAAGTTTTTAAAAATGAAGTAAATGTGAACTGAAAGAAAAACATAATAAAAATGTTTTGCCTTTTTTTTTTCAGATAATGACTATATCCGATTATTATAAACCGAGTAAAAAAAATGTGCCAAATATCTGGGGTGGTGTAAGGAAGAGAAATTCAAAACGAAGTATCGAGAAAGATCAGTTAAAAGTAGTCGAAGAAAATTTGTTAATCGAGAGCGACGAAGAAGTAAGTTTTATATTATTAACGACGTACGCTTCAATTCCATTATAATTTGATGGTTGGGGTCGAAGAGTACAAATTGCAATAAATCTGAAACCACATAGTATTGGAGTTGCAATGTTATAAAAAGGGAAAATGGCTTTGTAATGGATTCGAGCTTGACTACAACTACTGTAAAAAATTTGAAGCTGCAATAAAAAAGATATGATTTTGAGAGGGTTTTGTTTGTTACAAATACATTCACAATTTCCTACCTTCTCTACACAAGCATTGTTTTGTATGCAAACAATGATAATGCCCGTCAATAACAACACTAAAATTCCAAATAAAAGGTATGAATTGATGAAATAAGGATTATTTAGATTAGAAATATACAGATAACACAAAAATAAAAACTAACATCCATTAAATGATATCTATAATACAATCATTATCTATCGATAAGACCATATTATTAAAACAGGTTCATGATGTAATTGCATTATATTGAATTTTGTACTGTAATGGAGTTGAAGTGTATAAGTAAATAGATTGCAATTTGTTATGTATAAATTTCAAATAGTAGGCCTATATTCAAACCTGTATATATCAATATATACTATTTGTATACGTAGAGGTATTATCAATTCAAAATGTAAGATTGTATTATGACTATTTCCATTTTGAATGTACTTTATAAAAATATAAAAGAAATACTGTTTAGATTTACGAAATTTCTTCTTGTAAATTGAGTAAATGCTTTAAAATTTTAGAAAGTATCTAACAATTTTAATATTTATTATCTTTTATACTAGTTATTTATGTAAATTTTAAATATATAATATACTATTATAAAAATAAGGAATAGAAATAAATTTTGTTTACGATTGTATAAAGTGATTTTGATATAAAATGGTATGTTCTCTTTAAATTTGCTTTATTACTTTTCTTATATCATTTTTTTTGTAAATATTTGGAAAAGTAAATAAATTATGAAAATATTTTTTCAACAGGAAAAGTTCTGTCAGTCAGAAAAAGAAGTACAAATTCAGATAAATGAAACTTTCGTTGTGCCAGATTCTGAATCAATTTCTGCATGGCGCTTTGGTGCAGCAGAATATTGGTTTAATTCGTTAAATATTCCTGCTAATAGTAAAATATGCAATTATGGATTTAAATTAAAGGTAATTTATTTCTAATTCAATCAAATTGTATGTAATTTTACTTATTATAGTTGCGTACAAACTGGTAAATATAAATGAATATTAAATAACTGTATAAATGTATGTGTGATTGAGTGTATTCATATTTTTCTTTTGGACTCAAAAGCCATGATTTTTACTGCATCTCTGTCAAGTTATCTTGACAATTTGGAGGCTGTCCTACTTGTTTTTTACATTGCATGAATGAACATAACATAGACAAAAGATAAAACTTTGAATTACTATCATTCAATTATTCAATTCAGATTGATGATTTGCTAAAATTACGATTGATTATATATGACTTGGTCACCTCTATGATTGATTATAGAGGGACTCTCTAATAATGAAAAGATCTATACTGAAACATTACTATTACCACAATAGTAGTTCAACCTCATTTTCTCACATTGCATTCTATCAGTGACAGATCCTTGAGAACACTCCTGCATTTCTCATTCACAAGTTAATTGAGATTTTTTTTATTATTCTGAACAAAATCCAAAAATTGATCTGGTGACTTTCTGGGAAAACTGCCACAAACTAACAACCTGAGAAACTGTCAGCTACCACCTTGGGAATATCCCAATTTTAGTTCAACCATATACTACACTCAACTTTTACTTTTGATTTAAATACCTTTTCGAAAATACTTGTAACACACATTTACATACAGTCAAACCTCTGTTTTGAACTTAGTTAATTTCAAAAAGTTGTTCAAAAACCAATTTGTTTTCAAACTGAAATAAATATTTCCATAAGAAACAATATAAAATGGATTAATCCATTCCCAGTTCCCAAAACAAAACCTTTTTTTACCTTTTCAACTGTATTTTGTGCATAAAAATACCTACAAATGCAATATAATATTATCTATATCCATTTTATATTAAAAGCAAAATGTTCTGTTGCCACTAACCAAAACCATCATTTTATAAATAGAGACTCGCCTCTGCCTGGATGAAATATAACCAAATCAGTCAAGACAAACAACAAGTACTTTATCCGCACTTTCGAAATTATTATGTTTCAATTTCTTTGATTTAAACTTCAATTTAAATTAATTAATTAATTTCGATTTTTATTTTTTAATGTTAGTTTCAGTTTTGGTGTAAAATCCAGAGTTTTAATTATTATATTATTTTTAGTTTTAATTAATTGGCTGCCTTAATATTAATAAATATTAATATTTAATTTAATATTATTAATATATAACATTATATTAATAAATTTTTGTTATATTATTTGAGTTTTGTTCTTGAATGGAGAAATAAAAATTATTTTCAATTCACCAAATTATTTGGAATTTTTGCAGTCTGTTTTTGAATATGGAATTCTAGAAAAGCAATCTCATACTTTAAACATATTGTGGGGAAGTACTCGATCTTTAGAGTATTCCCCGTGCAGGAACAAAGAAAAAGAAACTTCAAAGAAATAAATCACACACTCTATGACGCCAATGCAAGGAACTTAAAGTTTATTTTAGTCCTTCCAATCACTACTCTGTCCCTTCGCTATAACAGACACTAAAACAAAAGAAACAACACACAAAAAAAAAATCAATCTCGCGACTCTATCGTCTACATGTCCTCTCTCTCTTTCTTTTTTCCGAAAAAAGTCGTTCTTCTTCCGTTGAGCATGCGTGATCTCCCTCTCTTCCTCCTTGATCCGGGGTTTTTTTTTCCAACGAAAACGCAGCCCATCCTTTCTTTACCCTGCAGCCCACCCAAGAATTCTGCAATAGAACATGTGATATTTGGACCACATATCTCCCCTCCTCCCATTAACTTTTACAACAGGAAGCTTTTACGCTATGAGGGCCTGTCCCTCCTTTACACCGTGAACCACCCAAGGGGTCGGTTACGAGCCGGTTAGGCAACAGAACACGTGGTCTTCAGACCACAATATTTAAATTTCAGTTTTGCTATATTTTTCATAATAAAAGATTTAATAATTTCTTTTACCAGGATGATGACTATGATGAAGAAATAATTGATGATATACCTCTTGAAAATTATTTGATGATTAATCAGCTACAGTGGGAAGATGATGTAATATGGGATGGTGAAGCCATTAAAAATAGAGTATGAAAAATTTTTATATTATAATTTTATATTTTGCATGGTTCTGCATGATTGAAATGATTTATTAATAATTTCAATCATAAAATTGTGCTAAAATTTTCAACATTCTTAGAATTACAACTGTTTGTAAAGAAAGAAGGAAATATATTTTAATAAATTTTAAAAAGAAAACTGCTCGAGAAAACAATGATAAACTGAAGTGAATATAAAACTTTATTAAAAATATAATATCAATAAAACCTTATAAAATTCATTTTAAATTAAGAGGAATTGAAATTTACAAAGTAAAAAATAAATAAAATTGTGTGCGCCAAGTAAATTCTGACATGTCACAGTTTATCATCTCTAGCTTAGCAGATAGACATCTTCAGTTAACTCAAATAGAACAAAAAGATCCAAACAAATCAGTAATAAAGTTATAAAAGTTATATCAGAAACTTTATTATCTGATACTTATAAATTAACATATACAGGTATACCTCACCTTATGTCGGTAATTGGTTCCGGGAGAGGCAACGTAAGTCAAAAAAACAACTTTAGTCGAATTTACTTGTCACTAGGCTAAACCACAAATAACCATTCCCTGTATTTTATTTATTAATGCATTTTTAATAAAATAAATTCTTATTAACCATACATTAAGCTTACAAACAAATTACTTTTTTCTGTACTGTATTAAAAACTAAAATTTATCTAAATTTACGAATACATATACAATATGTACATACTTGTAAATGTACGTTTACAATTTGGCGATGTTTACAGTGCATCGCAGACTCTCTATTTGTTAATGTGGTTTGCTCTAACACATTATAAAATAAAATGATTTTGTAAGGTTGAATAACAAATACAGTTATTAAAATTATTTTGCGATAGTAGAAAATAAACTAATTTATGTTAAATTTACCAATAAAGACTGCTTAATAAGGCGACAGTACAGAGTCTCAGATGTTGTCATATTTCATTCTCTAGGATTTATGATGTACAGTATTAACATTTATTGTAAATGTACAGTACATATTTTAATACGATTTTATATACTTTTATTCTTATTTATTGTATAGTAACATGATTTTATGTGCTTCTAATGCTTTTCTAGTGCTATTACGACTTCAATATTTGTGGCAGACAGATGTAAAGTATATATATATGAAAAAATAAAAATCAAGTTTAAATCATTTTATTCAACTTTGTCTGTCAACTTTACACACACACACACATATACACATATATATATATGTGTGTGTGTGTGTACGTATGTATGTTACTGTGAAAGACTGAAATTAGAGAATGTTGATATTCTCTGGTGAATGTCAACACATACAAAATACGTGGGTGAAAGACTGAATATTTGATTATATTGTTATACTTTTGAACAATTGCCGGTGTATGTCGACAAGCACAGATAAGCTTTGGTGGAGGTCGAAACAACACCCAAGAAGCCAATGTCGACAGAGAGGTGACAGTCTGTTGCCAAATCCCTTGTGGAGGTAGGACAAGGTCATACCTCTTTTTCCAGGAACAGTTTGGTGGAAACCACCCACCTTGTCACTTGATGGTGTTTTTGTTCTTTTGATCCCGTGAGGTGGGGATCAGTTTGTCAGATCGAGTGGCAGGATGAGAGGGGTTGTCAGTAAGGTGTCTGCAATATCCAAATAAAAGACACCATTAACAGATCAGTTCATAATCGCGTAATAACGTAATCAGTTTGTAATTTGTAAAGAAAAGTTACTTTCCATACATGAGATTTCTTCTCAAGAAATATCACTGAGAGAAGCAGCTGCAGCTAATTTGAAAAGTGGAGGGCAAGGCTATACATGCTGTCATTACAAAAAGAAGTGTTCCACGAATAAATGCAGTTGTGAAAGCAAAAGACTCTAATGAAATTCAAAGTGCCATAACAGTTTAAGTTGTTGCAATAAATAAGATTGTATAACTTTAATCACATAATTTATGTGTAAGTTTATTATTTTCTTTAATGATTTAGAATGTGCTGTTACTTAAGCTTTCTCCTATTTTGGCATATTAAAAAGTTGTGTTTTTGTCTTAACATAATAAAAATATTTTTATTCAACATTCACCATCAGTGCATGCTGAATGTCGACATTTGCCGGTATAAGTGAGAAATAATGATATTTAGCAAATATTTCGTACATATGCAAAACGACTGTGTGAATGCTGACATTTACTGGAGAATGTCGACATTCGCCAAATATCGGTCATTCACAGTAACATATATATTCTTTGACAAACGACGTATAATCGAAAACGACTTAACACGAAACGACATAACCCGAGGTATACCTGTAAATATAAATTTTTTGTGATTTGCAAAATATATGTTAACATATTCTGTGATTCCTCAATTCCAAAGCAGGAAGTCCACACACACACACACACACACACAGAAAATGTGTCAAGTTATCCAATATGACGACTAAAACGAAGTTGAAAAAAACCACAAAACAATTAGGAAAATACAGTAGTGCTTTATACAGTTAATACAATGAATTTCTCTGACCCTCCGTCACTGGCACTAAAGTTGATTTCTACTCCAATTATTTCACTGATTTCCATCACATTTTGTTTCAGTATTGGTCCCAAAACAGGAAGATTCGACGAACAGATTTGCTTTAGCTAACATACCAGAGTATCTTTGACATCTTTGTATGGTGACGTTCTCTGACATTCTTTATTATTTTTATTACGTATATTTAAAATTCAAGTAAATTCTAGTAATAAGTTTTAAGCTTAGAACATTCTGAAACTTGGTAAGTATTATTATATCAAGTAACATTACTAATTGAGTGGAAAATGATTCCTACTGTACTTTAAGCATGCTAATTCTAACAAGTAAGAGTTAATTTTGGAAGTTTTCTATTCAAGAAGTAAAACAATACGGGCGACTCAATGTTTTTTACTCTGAACAATATCAAAGTGCTTGTTTTAGTGTGTTATCTTTTAATCTGTTAGTATGATGTGAAAAGTTGATCATGTTTACTAAATAGAGAATGAATAGGCTCAATTTAGGAGTCTGAGAATTTAAAAAGAAAAATTTTTAGTCTGGTGGTTTCCCAATAAGCTAGGAGAGATGGAAAATCCATTGTAATTGATATATTGAACGAAATATATCATTTTTCAAATGAATTGTTAATATTGTTCTTTGTTAGGTTCAAACATGTTATACCGCTCAAAATATTTGGGATATTGCAATATTAAACTAATTTTTTTTTAAATCAATACTTTTAATTATATTTTAAGATTTATGTGAAATATCATTAACACTAAATAAGTGTACTTTGAATAATTTTATTTTTTCTATACAAGTATGCTGTAGTTAAGTTACAGAATATTACATGATTCAAAATTTAGTTTGTGTATGTCAACATGAAAGTTCAATAAACTGTTTTTATTATTAATCTGTCATCAATTATATATAAAATAAAACTTTCAATTTCATTGAGATATTGAAATGCCTTCAATAATTTACTTTGTATTTCAAGTTAAATGATTGTATTTGAAAAATATTGCTACTTGATATTTAATATTCATTATCTCTCATTAGTCTTTGAAAAAAATAAAGTTTAGCTCATAGAAACTATTAATAATATATTAAATTTTAAAAAATTTCTTCTTTAGGTATTACAGAACATGAAGAAAAATAACACACCGTATTGGGTCCAAAAAAGTATGTTATAAATGGTTTATTTACAGTGAAGTATATTCATAGAGATAAGAGAAATATTATTATATTATTGCTATGCACTAGCTAATCCTAATAACCATAGTATCTAAGTTAGTACAAAGTTTATCATACCATTGAAAGAAATATGACTATTAATGTGAAGTAAATGTTTTCATTATAATACTTCTAGTGTTAAGGCCAAAGCAGCCTTACCAACCTTTTGTGGACAACAAGACAAAAGGCATAGAAATGGGACTATTTTACATAAAGTGGAATGTCTAGTTACTGTGTATTATGTCAATTTTTCACTTAAACAAATATAAATAGTGTATGAAAAAAATTTTAGTAGTTGTAATAAGCAAGATAAAGCAAAAATTCTAACTTAAAGGAATTATTGGTTTTCTCTTAATAATAATGCAAATAGCAACTGCATAATATTAAAAATTGGATAAATGAAATAAACATGATTTACATTAATAGTGACATTTTTCTAACTATGAAAATTTTATTAAAATTATATTCTTAACACTATTACTATCAACTTACAGTTAGGCTTGCCAAATGTCCTGGTTTCATAGTGAGGTCCCACCATTCCAGCCTGTTTGTAATTTTGTCCCAGTTAGAGGAAAGGACCAAAATTTTATGTAAATTAATTGGAAATAGAGGGGGAACTTTTGGAAGCATCAACGTCAAGAATGGTGACTGGCATGGCTTGACCTTGACGTCCAGCATCAACATGGCAGTGCACTACTGTCAGTTCTCCCTTTATACTGCAATGCATCCCTACTGTCTTTCCCCTCTTCCATCAAATAAGAGCAAAGACAGGATACCATGTGCCTTGAGTTAGTGGATAACTATTCTTTATGCATGCATATTTGTTTTTCTCATTGTAATTATTTAAATTTAATGAAAAACTAGATTCAGTATGTTGAATTGTAATGGCAGAGGTGAAGGGTGCTTCTGTCGCCTGTCTCGGTTTGACATTGTGAAAATCTGGCAAGCCTACTTACTGTAATATTTGACTTCAGTTTGTTATTAAATTTTTTAACCTTAATTTTTTTTTATAAACTGATGTAAAAAAAATTCTAATATAAAGGCAAAATTTACTGTGGCAGTTTAATTACAAAAATTATGAAACATAACACACAATCAAATTCTACTAAAAAACATGTATGATTTACCGATAAACAGACATTTTCAACTACTTTCAGCTATCATTGTCAGCTACATCTGTCCAGAGAGTTTCCATTCATCAGACACCTTGAAATATTAGAAATACATAAAGTTTATAAGAAAAATGTTGTGATTAATTTTAAAGATACTACCATTTTTAAAGATACTACATTATACACCATGCTTGGAGATCTTTTATTTGAGGTACCGTTATGTATGTAAACCTCCAGGAGATAACCCGCACCAAATTGCTCCTTGACCTATTTAGGTGACTCCGCTTTGTCGTGTTCCTTTGTCTTCGGTCAGTCGTGATTTAGCTGTGGTGACACTTAGACCTGGAGGCACGTGTTACGTTTGTATTATAAAAAAGTTACTTATATACGTTAACAAGAATCGTTTATTTTACGGACACAACAGGTACCATTTTAATTTTTTATATTACTGCAGCAACAATCAATCAGATGGTGCCTTGCCATCATTTAAAGATTGACTTTTGGCATTATACTCTATTTTTGAACACTGGTTTAACTTGACTGTGATAGCTGAAAGCCATTGAAAATGCTTGTTTATTAGTAAATCTTGCATGTTTTTTTTACTGGAATTTGGTTTAACTTTGTGTTGTATTTTCTTTCTTTGCTTGAGGATGACATTTTGAAATGTCAAAAGTATTTGCATATATTTAATTCAAGTGAATAAATTTAATGCCGAAAGACAGTACATTTTCCTTCGGATAATATATTTGGTGTCATGTGAGTATATAAATTTTTTGTTTATCCAGTTTTTTGTGGTGGTTGTCTTTATATGAAGTATAAATTTTTAAAATACACACACTGTTGCCAAAAATTAACACACCTTAAAGCCAACGTGCTATAGTAATCAAATTCTGCATGCAGAATGGTAGTGAAACAACAAAAAATTCATTATAACATTACAGCACAAGGATATGCCCATTAAAAAAGAGTTTCATCACAATTGTTACAAATCAGAAAATGGTAAATGTGATCTGGCAATTAATTCAAACTGATCAGTATGAGAGAGTTTGAATTAATTGCCAGATTGCATTTGTCATTTCCTGATTTGTAACATTTGTGATGAAATTGTTCTTCACTGATGTGTCTGTGTGCTGTAATGTAATGAATTTTGGTATATTTCTACTATTATTTCAACATACAGAATTTGGCTACTGTTGCATTCTGACTTTAAGGTTCATATAATCTGTTGCATAAAAAATTAATGCTGATGTATATCAAAATTCACACCTAAACGCTAATTCCGACGGAAATGAACAATAAACTTTAATGTTCGAACGTTTTCGGCTTCTTTTAGAGGCCCTCCTTTTCTGCTGGAATTAATGTTTAGGTGTGAATTTTGTTAGTATAGTTCCAGTTTATATGTGTTAATTGTTTTAGCTGATGTATATAATTAATATAATATTTTTTTAATTTAAAATTCTTTTATTTTAGCATTTTTAAAAAATGATGAAGGTAGTTGGTATTCAAATCTCCCTGTAGAAAATCAAGATTTAATTAGTGGTGAATGGGAAAAAGATGTCATATGGAATTGTGATGTATGGGATTATTTTTTTTTAATTTATTAATATAAAATCTAGTGAATTGGTTATTTTTATTAATTGTAAAAGCCTTACTGTCCTTAAATTCTAATATTATTGTTAATTGTCTACAAGTAGACAATTAACAATAATATTGATTATTTTTATATTTATCAGCATAATTTGAAATTAGAAATTTTCTTTTATTTCATATTATTATGTAAAGGGAAGAGACTGGTTGTCTGAGATGACTTAGCTAGAAGGAAGGTAAGGGTAAGATAAGATATGGGGAGTGTGGGGAAAGAGTGTGGTGTGACGGGTTAAAGAAAACCACGTTATGTGAATAATCTCACGGATTGCACACGTATTACAAATAAGTAACAGTAAAGACAATTTTATTCGTTTATTGACGCGGATTACAAAAATCTAAGCTGATTAATTTTTCCTTTGTGTACAATGCGGGTAGTCCGGATTGAACATTCAAACGCGAAGGCGGTTGGTTTACAATCGGTTTTAATCGCGCTACTATACTAATTAAATCTACTTAAACTAGGTTATAACTAATGTTAGTTAGATTAAGAAAGGAAATATAAGATGGTTATATTTTAAGAAGACCACCCCTTTCTTTGTTTGGCGAGTTTAAGAGGCCTATTACGATTAATGAAAGACGAAACCTGACTACTTGGGACTCCTCCGGTGGGACGAAACATCTAAATAAAAAGAACTACTTCACTTCTTGATAACACAGTCCTTTCACACAACTCTGGATTTCCCTCTCTTGTTCTTTTCTTCATCGGCAATCTGCTCCCTCTCTACACGTGTTCTTCTTCCCGCCGTTCCCTCGCCAATGCCGCAAATTGTCCCCCTCTCCTTTGACAAGGGGTGAGTGACCTTGCACTCGCCCAAAACTCGCCATGAGAAAAATATTTTAGAAAATTAGTGAAAAGTCATAGACGATGGGGTTAGTGGAACAATGTTAATGTTAACTTATAAATACGATAATACATACATAATTACATAGGGGGGCTTCACCCACCACATCATCCCCCACCGACAGGTATTTTGGTTACATTACATATAATGACGAGCTACTAGTATCCATGGTGTAACAGGTGATAATTGATGCGCTGACCTCTCAAGTTATACGGTTTAGGAACCACTCTCGGCTGATCCTTTTCCGGTTGCCTTCTGGCTACTTCGTGTTGTAACCCTGTCGAATTCTGATCGCATTCCCGACTGCCTCTGGTAGTTGAGATGATGCGGGGATCAAATTCGTCGCCCTCATCCTCGTCCATAGTAGTCAATCCATGGTCCATTTGCATACCCCTCGCTCTCCTCTGGCTTTTATGGTTTCTATCGAGGTGTGGTTTGAAGTAAGGTTTAATTCTGTCTATGTGAATGGTTTGTTTGTTGTTATTATTTCCCGCACTGATTCTGACGTTAACATCATTGACTATTTCGGTAATGCGGTAAGGGCCCATGTACTTTGGGGAGAACTTTTTCCTCTTCGGGTCGCTGTGGGGCCTCAATAACCAGACTCTCTGGCCAACTACGAATTTTCTTACGTTCCTATTTTTATTCCAATATTCGCGTGCCTTTTGTTTTCTCTCCTCACTAACCCGCCTAGTGGATTCGTATACTATACGCATTCTCTCCACAAGTTGTTCACGGTATGACTCTATACTCTCACTTTCCCTCGATGGTGTTTCGATGTTAACTTCGTGCGGAAAGGCTGGGTCGAATCCATACATGATGAAGTTTGGCGTTTCATGTGTCGTGGAGTTTACACTATTCCTATAGGCGAACATTGCAGCGGGTATGTACTTGTCCCAGTTTCGATTGTCACCATCTGATATCTTCGATATGATGCTTACTATTGTTTTGTTGGCCCTCTCCACTGCACCATTTGATGTGGGCCTATACGATGTTGTGACTTTCCTTCTTATTCTCAAGTTGGTGCATAGTTCTTCCATAACTCGGCTTATTAAATTTGCTCCTCGGTCTGATATCAGTGTCTGCGGGCAACCAAATCGGCAAATGACATGGTCGAACAAGGCCTCAGCGATTATATCGGATGTTTGTTGTGGGATGGGGTGGCTTCGGCGTACCTCGAAAAGAGGTCGATTACCACAAGAATGTATCTATTTCCAAGGTCTGATTTAGGAAGGGGCCCAATCAGATCCATCCCTAGCACCTGCATTGGACGACAGATTTTATTAAATTTCTGCACTGGCGCCTTCCCCTTATGCCTGTTATATTTCTGGCAAACAGTACAGGACTTGACATATTCCTTAACTCTGTCCCACATTTTCCTGAAATAGTATCTCCTTTGCACGTGCTGGTGAGTTTTATACACTCCACCATGTCCTGCTAGCTGGCTATCGTGGTGAAGGCCAATGACCTTTTCAATTGCATCCTCCCCTACGCACTCCCTAAAGCGGGACCTGTCACTGTTATTGCCTCCCACGAAAAAGAGAGAGCCGTCGATTATGTCAAAGTCGGTAATAGAGAGAGGCGGGTTGTCGCAGTCTTTCCTGTTTCCTTGTATTGTGCGTTTTATGGGCCCAAAGAGCGGGTCCGTTTCCTGAGAAAGCACTATAATGTTATGTATGTTCTCACTCTCGTTGCTTGCCACGTCTGCACTTCCGCTCTCGGGTCTTGACAAGTAGTCGGCAACGACGTTATCAGCTCCTCGAACGTGTCCGATTGTGCAATCATACTCTGAGACCTCCAAGGCCCACCTCATTAGGTGCCGATTGTTGTTTTGCATGTTCTTCAAGAACATTAATGGGCGGTGGTCAGAGAAGATCCTTATTGGCCTGCCGAGGATGAGGTAGCGGAAGTGTCTCAGTGCAAAGACGAGTGCCATACACTCTTTTTCTATTGTTGAATAGTTCAACTCACTTCCATTTAATCTCCGACTGTAGAACCCAATTGGTCTTACCTCCAGGTTCGGACCTTCTTGTTGTAAGGTTGCACCAATGCAGTTGTCACTTGCATCTGTATATAGCTGAAACTCAGCATCAAAGTCGGGATGACCTAGTGTTGGTGCCTCAGAAATTATGGCCTTTATATTCTCAAAGTCAGATTCATGTTCGTCGGTCCAAATAAACTTAACACCTTTCCTAGTCAGGTTTGTTATTCTATTTACTATCCCAGACAGACCCTTCATAAACGGGCGATAATAGTTTATCATCCCTATAAATCTCCTCACTTCTCTCACACTGGTTGGTGGCTTTATCTGCCTTATAGCTTCCACATTCTTCGGGTCCAGTGAGATACCTTCTGCATTAATTAGATGGCCGAGGTATTTTATCTCCCTCACGAACAGGTGACACTTTTCGGGTTTTAGTTTTAGCTCGTGTTTTTTTATTCGGCGAATGACGTCGTCTAAGAGCTCGAGGTGTTCCTGTTCCGTTTTCGAGTAGAGTACGATGTCGTCCTGAAAGACATAACATCCATTTCCGATTATGTCAAACAAGATTGTGTTCATTACTTTTTGGAAGTAGCGCCCGCTGTTCTTTCCCCCTTGCAGCATACGGCAGAGTTGGTATTTGCCTGAGGGGGTCATGAATGCGAATATCTCTCTCAACTCCTCATCAATCGGAATTTGGTAATATCCTGAGCTGAGATCTAACACAGAGAATATGACACTACCTTGGAACTGGGTTAGAATATCATCCACTCTGGCCATTGGGAAGTCTTGGCCAACTATGACTTCGTTGACCTTCCGTAGGTCGAGAGTTAATCGGATGTCTCCATCGTCCTTCTGCACCAGGTGGATTGGGGAGGTGCTGTTTTCAATTATGCCAGCCTTCTTGTAATCATCAATTTTTTGTCTCAGCTTTGGTAGCAGGATGTGAGGGATTCTATATTGACGGGTGTGTATAGGTCTATTATCCGTGATCTTAAACCGGTGAGTGAATTTCAAAGTCCCATTCAAGTCACTCACGTGTAGCGAGAAGCACTCTCTGTATTTTATAATTATGCTCCTTATTTCATCCTTTCACGGGCTAGGCACACCAGAGAGATCCACTTTGTCTAATAATCTGTCATTCGTCACTTCATTGCATGATAGGGCGATAGTCTGTATCGTTGGAGCATGTCTCACGTGGTTTTGTACAATTCCATCTAATTTCTTTATGATTGATCTATCTTTGGAAAAATAATCTATCCCCAATACCCCACGGTATTCTCTCGTGGGTTCAATGCTGTAAACGATAAAATCATGGTTCACTTCCCTCCCTTCTGAGTTAACCATGGTCAATTCAATTCCCGTCGAGCAGAGTGTCGGCGTACTGTTTATTCCTTTTAATAAGATGTTAATGTGGTAGGTTCGTGCATCAGTGTCATTCATTCTGCTTACCAATCCTTCATCTATTACTGACCGCTCAGCTCCTGTGTCGATGAGGAAATTCACGGTTTGATTGTTGATTTCCGCTGTGCACAAGGGTAATCCACCACGACTTTGTGTTAAACTGTTGGCCATTTTTACTTGGTATTTACCCCGTTGACCCTGGCCATCGTCATTGGGGTTTCCTAGTTTAAATCTCTTTGCCATTTACACTTTCTAGCTATATGGCCTAGTGAGTTACACCTATAACACCTAGGTCCTGCCTTTCTCTCTCTGTTACTAGCCTCAATCTGAGTTTTTAGAGCATCGATTGTAGCTGTCAGTTTTTCGATGTCTGCTCTCATTTGTTTCATTTCTGCTTGATGAGGGTCACCTCTATCTCCACTGACACTATTAACTTTGCATTCTTCAGGCTCTTCCTCAATGCCCGAAGAGTTAACCTCGCTTCGTCTCGAATATCTCTCTCTTTGCTTCACTATCCTTTCAGCCAACTCCACGGCATCCCCCAACATTTGTGGATCAGTTCGGATGACATCCTTCTGAATGTGGGGCATTAGCCCTTGCAAAAACTGGTCTTTCAACATGTTCCCCTTTATGTCTTTGTAGAGGGGGGAACTTTTTTCAAGTGTCTCCATTGCGGTTTTCAGTCTAAAAGTGTAACTTCGGATCGGTTCCCCTTTCCTCTGTTTGATCTGAATGAAGCTTTCTAGTGCGGATTTGTATTATTTATCTGTGGGGAAAAGCGCTCAATTATGTCCTCCTTTATTTTTTCAAAGTCCGATCCATGGAAGGACTCACTTTCGAAAAGGTATGCGAGTGCCCTACTTTTCAGTCTGGCTCTCAATGTCACAAGTTTCGTGATCTGATCCCACTTTGCCAAACTGGCGACTTGTTCAAAACAGTTGAAGAATTGGGCGACACTGATTGACTCCCTCTCGGCAGAGAAGAAGGGAATCATTCCCAAAAACCCAGAGACAATCGGGGCTTCTTGCTGACTGCTGGAGAGTCGTTCATCCATTGTTCTTTGTTCTTCCATATTGTCCGAATACACACAATATTTATAATAATATAATATATCTCAAATATAATAATATATATAATAATAATATAATAATAATATCAATTATATTACACTTTTAAATTCGATACGTGCGAGGATACTCGTATCCTGTCGCGGACGCCAATTATGTGGTGTGACGGGTTAAAGAAAACCACGTTATGTGAATAATCTCACGGATTGCACACGTATTACAAATAAGTAACAGTAAAGACAATTTTATTCGTTTATTGACGCGGATTACAAAAATCTAAGCTGATTAATTTTTCCTTTGTGTACAATGCGGGTAGTCCGGATTGAACATTCAAACGCGAAGGCGGTTGGTTTACAATCGGTTTTAATCGCACTACTATACTAATTAAATCTACTTAAACTAGGTTATAACTAATGTTAGTTAGATTAAGAAAGGAAATATAAGATGGTTATATTTTAAGAAGACCACCCCTTTCTTTGTTTGGCAAGTTTAAGAGGCCTATTACGATTAATGAAAGACGAAACCTGACTACTTGGGACTCCTCCGGTGGGACGAAACATCTAAATAAAAAGAACTACTTCACTTCTTGATAACACAGTCCTTTTACACAACTCTGGATTTCCCTCTCTTGTTCTTTTCTTCATCGGCAATCTGCTCCCTCTCTACACGTGTTCTTCTTCCCGCCGTTCCCTCGCCAATGCCGCAAATCGTCCCTTTCTCCTTTGACAAGGGGTGAGTGACCTTGCACTCGCCCAAAACTCGCCATGAGAAAAATATTTTAGAAAATTAGTGAAAAGTCATAGACGATGGGGTTAGTGGAACAATGTTAATGTTAACTTATAAAATACGATAATACATACATAATTACATGGGGGGCTTCACCCACCACATATCGACAGTGGAAGGGGTGAAGGTTAGGATGAGCAATATTAGAAGGAAAGGTGTAGAAAATAGTTGAGGAAGAATTTAGAGTAGGGTGGATACACAGTCCTGACATGCGATGCAGGTAACAAAGATAAAACAATATACAATGGCATTTCTTGTTGTATATAATAATCTGGCCAGACGAACTTTTATTTCATATTAATAATAGCATCTTATAAGTGTATTAATTAAACACAGCACATTAGATATTTCAAGAATAATTATGCTGTTTAATATACATTAATTGTTGTTAGCATGTGGATTTATATGCACTTAAAACCCTAAAAATTGTATATTAATATGCTCCAAAAACAGGTAAAATATCCAATATAATATGCAGCCTTTTTATTTCAATTCTTTTAAATAAAATTTTATGCACAATCTAATGTTGTTTAGCACAACATTGTTTACAAATACAACATAAACATTAAAACACTACTTTGCTGAAGTAGTGAAAAACTAAACGTTGTTCATATGTTCAAGAGTAATGTGCCAATTTCATTCAGAATGAGTATGTACTGACTCATGAGAGATAGCACACTCAATATTGCAACATGTTGTAGGTGTATGCTCAGGGCCATGCCATGCTATGATGCAGCAAGGTGGCTGCATCAAGCACACCATAAGGGGTGGCATAAAAAACATTTAAGGGGTGGCATTTCAAAGACTTGCATCATACTAAGAAAATCTACTGCACGATCCTGTGTATGCTTGAAGTTGGTAACATTTTCTGAGTCACTCTACTGTATGAGGAACTTGCGATTCATTTCTTTTTTAAAATGGCTTGTCTTAAATAAGACATCAAATCCTGGGTTCTTTCAAGCCCACATTTTAGTTCTTCCTCAGTTTTTCTACCAGTCTGAGTTGGGACTTGGACATTTTTTAGTACTTGCAATGTTTCTATCAGAGGTAATCCAACAGTTTCCAGTTTCTTGATATTCAGGACTAAAACGTATAAATGATACATGATATATTCCAGCTATTGAACTAATTTCCTTTTTTTAAAAGTATACTGACAATCAGCAATGCAGCTGGATGAATCTCTATTAAGACTTTAAATCACCTCATTTATACTGTTGAAATGATTGTTATAGAATTTGCATCTTCAATCTGCATTTCGAACACATTAGCATAGGTTCTAACAGTAGAAGCACTCCTGGTATTAAGTCTTGACATTGTTGAATTTTCAAAGGTGTTTAAAATACATTTATTCTTTAAATTAAATTGTTTACCGTAGGAAACAAATATCTTCCACAATTCAGTAAAGACCATGGGCCAAACACATGACATAGATCAGCTTAGGATAAAACATACAAGTTATGTGCAGCCTTGACTATACAGTGGAACCTTGCTTAATGAGCATAATTCATTCCAGAGTCTTACTCATAATGCGAAACACTCATTAAGCGAAACAATTTTTCCCATAGAAATTAATGTAAAATATGATAATGTGTTCCACGCTGAAAAAATGCTCAAATGTTTTATGTATAACGTTTATTCAAAAAAATGTACAATATACACTGTTAAGGAGCATGAATCATCATCATCATCTTTTCTTCTAGTGAGGAATGAACCATCCTGGAATGAGAATTTGATTTGCAGAAACAAAAAAAAATCACAGCTAATATGTTTGATAAACACTCCAAACAATATGCCAAATTCTTGGGCCATGTAAAGGCTATAATTAAATATTAGAAATTAATTAATTTGACTAGAGGAAGGTAGTTATGTTTCCATCTCATATTAAATTTAATAATTATAAATAGTTAAATTTTAGAAATGTCTGAATTAAAAATTAATTTGGAATCTGTCATTAAATTTAATGACCCAAGAATTTGGCATATCGTTTGGCATGTTTATTATATAATGGGCTATGGTTGTTGATGTTTATAAGTAATATGTGTGAACGCAAGTTTGGAAAAATATGTGATTACAAGTGACAGAAGGAGTGCTAAACACAGACTGATGGAGCGTGCCTCATGCACACAATTCGGAACTTCCCCTCTCCTCATCACTCGTTAAGCAAGGCAAACTTTTACAGTTTGTTTTGCTCATTATGCGAAATACTCATTGTGCAAGGTGCTCGTTAATCAAGGTTCCACTGTATATATGTAGAGCTGCATCAGTTAGTGGTAGAAAAAACTTTGTATCATTCCACTTTCTGGCCACAAGACTCAAGGAATCATTCAGAAATCTTGCCATTGTTTCATTGTTTACTTTATCCAATGGGTTACAGGACAGAAAGATAGGAGTGGGAATAAATCATCTAGTAGAATCTGTCATTTCATCCACTGCTGACCAAATCAGCAAATTGCCTATTTTAAATCACATTTATCTGTAATTGATGCATATGCAATTGGCAGATATTTTTTATTTTTTTTGTAAATTTGACTCATTTGTGTATTTGTAAACATTTGTAGAAAATTCCCAAAAGCAGGTACATTCAATTTTCTCCAAGATATATTTGCAGCTATTAGTTCATCACACATTTCTTGATTAAATATATCTTCCATTTCACTAAGACCACTTTTAGTCAATAAAGCTTACTTATTTCTACACATAGCATTCTCACAACATATTCCAGTTGCCATGTGTTGATCAAGCTGAAATCAGCTTTTAGAATTTAACTAAATATGAACTCATCAGTAGTGATGTTTGATATGAAAATGCGATTTATCTGATATTTTTTTCTTAACAACAATAATAATAATTTGTTTTGATTGTATATTTGATACTTTACTATAATTGAGCATCAAACACAAGACCGTGTTATTTATTAAACACTTGGCACTTTTCCACTTCTATTAGTTGATGAGCATCAAACACAAGACCGTGTTATTTATTAAACACTTGGCACTTTTCCACTTCTATTAGTTGACCTAATACCTAAACTTTACTATAAGTTTGAGCTGCCTAACAAACAGTTCAAAATCTGCAGGATGCATTTGATTTCAATCATGCTTTTTTAAGAAAATCTTGCATTTTATTAAAAACTTACTAATGAAATATATTATGTTTTATCTTAAGATTTAGAATAAAAGATAGTACTTAATAATGAAAAATTTTATCGAAACGTAATTATTAACTATATTTTGTAGGAAATGAGTATTCTTCCCGAACCTAATATTTTGACTTTGGATCTAAATGATGAAAATATCATTATGGAAATGCCAGATGACACACTAGAGGATTCTACCAAACAGGAACAAGTTTTAAATGGTAAAAATAGCAATGGCAAAAAGGTGAGAAAACTCAGAATTTCTATTATATTTAAAAATACATTTTGTTTAAAACTGTAAATTCAATCACTTTAAAATAATCAGATAAGAAATTGGTGATAAGTTTTAAATCAGTTTAGTTTTCAAGGAAATCACAAATATCTGTGTTACAAAATTAAAGAATAAGATTTATTAAGAACTTTCGTTATCTTTTGGACTTTCTGATTCCTTAATAAAAACAATCACTTTTTATGTTTTTCAATTATTTATTTATATTTTTTTAAGGCTTCTTCAATTAAAATAATTGTGTAATAAGCTTTTAAGAAGTGTTAAGATTGGATGTAGTAGATTTAAAGTTTTTTTTTATATTAGTAGCTTTAAGTATAATAAAATATGCTTATTGTAATAGTTTTTAAGACTTGCCTGAACTGATAGCAATAACAGACTTAAGTAAATAACTCTCAATTAGTGAAAATTCTTGTTTTATTGAATCTGACATTAAATGTATATTAAAAGCAATAAGTCAATAAATCTTAATGTATATCTATACAATAGCCCCTCATTATATCATTCATATCAGCAGAAAACCAAACAAGCGATTTATCAAATGGCACATTATAATAAATGTGTGTATCCACCTGTTTTGTTTATTTTAGATTTCCATGATGACTTTTCTGTGGGTTTTGTTTATTTCATACAATGATAGTTACGAGGCTAATGATTGGAATAAGGTAATATTTCTTTGCCAGTAGAAATTCAATGGCAATTGATTTTTTTAAAATTATTGGCTAAAGCAATTTTATGTCTAGAAGACCAAAAAATCATGATATACCTGAATGAGTGATATGGTGAGGTGTTGCTGTAACCATTACTAATAAATAAATATTAATAATGGTTACAGCAATTTAAAAATGTGCCAGCAATTTAAACTATTGTGCTGTGAGGAAGTAATGATTTAAAATGATAAATGCATAATGTTTATGGCATTGTTATTGCTATTGTTAGTGAAGGTAAGCTAAGCATACCTTGATCTCAAAGGTTCACCTTGCAACAAATTAATTTAGAAGTGTAATCTTTTTAAAGAAAGACAGCAGACCTCTGAAGGAAAGCCAAAAGACATTACTATGGGCCGTATTCTGGTCACTTATCTCTCGTCTTCAAGGACGGATGATGTCAAGATGAGAGACGAATTTAGTCTCTCAGAGACAGTGGGAATTCTGGTCACTTTTAATGATCTCGTCTTCATTGATGATGTCACAATTCTACTAGGTTGATTACACATGTTCGGGTTATCTGCATGCGCAACATGGTATATAATTTTAACCAATAAAATTGTAAAATTTTCGAAAATGCAGAATACATGCTTATTTGAACACATGCTGTGATCTATAATTATTTTCTCTCTCAAAATAGTCTTTTCTGAGATAGAGAACATTCTTTAATATGATTGTATAACGCGAGTGGCATCCAGTCACCTTTATCGGATATAACGAAATTGAGGCAAAAGATGAGTCAAAAGACAACTATCCACTTTCTCTCGTTTCTCAGAGACATCTTTGAGAGAAAAAGTTGTCCAGAATTGTGTTTGGAGAGATGCAATGATCTCTCGAGATGTAAACAAATGATTAGCCAATCAGCGACAGGCTTGTGAGAGACGAGAGACTATGACCAGAATACAGCCCCAGGTCTTAATAGAAGGAAAATCAGATTAACAAGTCTGCCTTAGCAAATATCTACACACACACACACACACACACACACACACACACACACACACACACACACACACACACACACGAGATGCAGAGGAGTCTCCTCAGCAGATCCACAAGAGCAGCAAAAGGCTGAGGAGGAAATTTTCACTCAGCACAAATGTTTACAAAAGTGACAAAAATTAATTACATGAAATAAGATAACATTACTCTTGTTGAAAGCCAAGAAATTGTAGCTGAGAGCAAATGACTAAGTTCAAATAATCACTCAGCATTGATAAAATTAAAAGTTTATTATTTACAGTTAATACTAATAGTTTCTGAAAAAATAATTGTACACACTTACGAACTAGAAAAATACAAAGATACTTGGGACCACCCGTAACAATATTACCAATTGATTCCCATGTGCCGATAAAACAAAGGACTTGTTCTAATTTATGTCTAGCAAGTACTTTTTAAGACAGCCTGACTGTCAGAAATAATATAGATAGCCTTATTAAGAGAATTCTAAGTAAAATAGTTCAGACACATCAAAAAACAGCTAGCAACTCTGTTTGAAACACAATAGGAAACTTGCTATGAGAGAGAATTCCCTATCCAAATATACATACATACAAATGCTCACATCTATGCCACTATAAGTTTTGGACCCATCCATAAACCAGATTATATCTTGTGAATGAAAAACCATCTATCTGTGTGCCAATCAAGGTCAGTGTGAAAGAAGACCAGATAATGCCTGTCAAATGTAGAGGTAACATTTTGTTGGAACTGTAGTGCTCTGCAATGTGTGTATTATTTTTTTCTTTCGTTTTTTCCCTCTGTTCCTTCGTTCATTCTGTACTGTCTCATTTTCAACAGCATATACTAAGTTGGCATCTAGATTGGCCAACAGAAGTCATGTGGGGGAGAGAGGATATCTTCCCAGGAAGTACAAAAATGCTGGGAGTTGTGTAAGACTTATTTTGTCATTTGTGCTTGCACTCTGCTTTTCATTCCCATCTGAAGTTGAGAGAGAGACACATGGAAGTAGCATAACAATGGTCTAGTGAGAGTGATCAAGAATGTCGTCATGAAGGAATCTGTCCCTATTGGAACGAATGTACTTGAAAATTGGATAAGCACATACCAAGGGCATGGAGATTAAAAGGAAATTTCATCTAAGGACATTAGTTTTTTTGTTACATTCAGGTGAGTGGAAATTGTTAATCCTAATGTGCAATACATGTTTTGAACCACGACTCCCCCTATACCATTTTTCTTACTTTGTTTCTCACGCTTCTTTGTTCTTTCTTTATGCATACAGATTGTGAGATTGGCATTTAAGTACAATTGGTTATCATTATTTTCATCAATGAAACAAGAGTTGTCGGGATAGAAATAGATGTAAGTAGGTGATTTGATACCTGGTTCTTAATTGTCATGTGCAGAGGAATCTCGAAAAGGAGAGAGGAAAAGGAAAGGTGAATCACATCTTAGGGTGTACAATGATTGTGTATTGTGAATCATCAAAGGTAAAGATTAAAATCCCTGTTGATTGTTAAGTCAACTTGTTTCTGTGTTTGTTTGTTCCATAGATCTACACACTATGGTACCTTCACAGAATCCATCAAAAAGATGTTCCATTATCATGTCCTTCAGTAAAGCTGAATGATCAAAAGTGCTTGGTCTAGAAATGACCAAGTACTTTTCTTTGCACTTTGCTTATAGAAGTCCTCAATGCACTTTAGCTTATAGAGGTCCTCCTTGAATCATCAGTTCTAAAGTCTGGAAAATGAGCCTCCCATAAACAGAAAATAGTTTTCCAAGCAGATGCCAAAGGTTTACTGCGAAGAATTTAACTCAATTCAGAGCAGGACTTTGTAGTTTTTAGCTACAAAATCCTGAAACAACTTCAAAAGTCCGAAACTGCTAGGAAGATTAGAAATGTTTGAGCAAAAATCCTTTCATAAAGATCTTTTTAACTCTTTAAGAGGAGCTTTTTGTACTGTTATAGCATTATTTTAGACTTTCCGCTTGCCACTGTGCTTAGCATAATGACTTTAGAATTGATGACCTCAGAGAGCTCAACTCCCTGTTTCACCAAGGAACTGTGCCTTACATCTTTTCCTGCCCCTCCTTCACAGTGTGGTGGGTCCGACTCAGTGGAGGAGTTGTTGTGTAAATCTGGGTGTGTAACTTAGGGTGGGAGATTTATTGGAGGGTGTGTCTCGAGGAGAAGTTAGAACGGAAGTGGAGACAGAAGAAAAAATCAGTAGGGAAGAGTGTGGTGTGTGAAAATGTGTGAAAAAAATAGTTGGAAAGCCAGAAAGTAAAGACTGTGCAACCAGGTCAGCAGGAAGACTTCATTTTTGAACTGTTTCCTGTCCTATAAGAAGTAAAAGAAGAGGTACACTTTAAACTCATTGTCAGTATGTTTTATGTCTGTGTGTTACGGGAATTCTGTAGCATATTATTGTCGGGAGAATTGTGTTAAAGCTATTTGGTAGATTGGATTGTCAGGCTCTGTACGTTCCTGTTTATTTCCCTGGAAGTATTGTATGTTCCAAGGAAAATTAAAGAGTTATCTTGTTAATTTGGATAGTTGTCTTTGTCTAGTCCCTACTGAGATAAATGGATATCCCCTTCTAAGCGTCTGCTCTATCAAACACGTTTGTTATCAATTTGTCCCATCGAAGAAATCGCTAAAGTTCTCCATGTCAACTCGTTCGTACTTTATATAATCTCACAGAACTAAACAATGGTAAACTTCTCATAAGTAGACAGTTAATACTGTCTACTTAGAAGTTCACCCCATTTAAGTACTTAAGAGACATATAGGACTTGAAATATCCTATTATACAAGCTCAACAGCCAACTCATTGTCTGACACAGTATCAAATTGGCTCAAAAAGCAACCCAGTCTGGAAGAGATACTTTTGAAAAAGTATCCAGGCAGTTCTTTTGGGTTTTGAAATGCACCATTTTAAGCCTGATGCAAAGCTAAGGTAAATACAATGTATCTGTGATCAGACAGGGAAGGTTCATCAAACAGATCTAGTCCATCACAGTGCAGTTTAACCTGAAGATAGTGAAATGCAGAATTTCTGCACATCTGAAAGTGACATAAGTGGATTTATTACCTTGATTTAAAATAACCATCAAAAATTTCAGAAGATAATCTTGTCCAGGATTGTCTTTCTTATATATCTACTGTTGTGTGCTTTTGCATCATAACCAATTAGGAGAGGAAGGTGACGACTGGTAGAAAACTCTAACACAGATCTGACTTCTCCATGGGAAGATGTTCACTAGAATCGTAAGGAAGATAGGCAAAGGAGATAAAAATCTTTTTCTTAGCAACATTTACATCAACTATTAATCAGCATACAACAACTAGACTTCTTGTCCAGAAATCTGTGTTGGAGAAATACCTTAATCTGTGTACTAACAAAAATACAAGTTTGCTGATCTTTATCAGATGTGTTATAAAATGTACCATCTAAATTATATAAAGTCCTAACCTGACCTTAAAAACCCGGACTCTTACACGCTAACTGTATTGCAGAAGACACCCTGCAGTGTTACAGATTGATTTGGATAAAACTTAACGTAATAACTTACCCTTAAATGAAGTCGTCTTGGACATTAAAAAGACCCAGATATCGTAGAGCTCCCTTTTAGTCAGCAGCAACAAAGCCTATTTGGTCCCAAAGTTGCTGACAATGAGCTAGCATCAGCAGTGGCTCATTGTCATTGTCTGCAGCAGCACCAGCCATAAATCAGTAGCATCAGATCTGTAGCTAGATCCTAAAGCCACTGATCGCAAACCAACCTTAGCAAGTCTTCTGGTCCTGAAGCTGCTGAAGAATCAGATCATAAAAATGTTGTCACCCTGGTAAGTCCCTGAGACTTGGACCCTCAAGCACCCAGCTGAAGTACTGTCAATTACAACAACCAGGCATTGACCATAAATGTCAAAAGCCCTTTGAATCAGTGCCTAGTCTTAACTATTTTTAATAATACCAAAGTTTCAGTATCCAATAGCAATGTGAAGCTTATTTTGCACATTCTAACACATTACAGCCTAAGAAACTAATAAACAATACATTTATGCATGGTATGACTGAATTTGCTATGTAAACTCCTATTGCTATTGTATACTGAAACTTTGTATTTATCAAAAGTAGTTAAGTCCAGACCTCCAGACCCAGATTCTGAGTTCCAGGTCTTTTAAGAATTTCGAGAACATCCTTGTTTTTGACCCAGAATCATCATTAAAATTGTTTTACATGGAACACGTTAGGTGTTGGTTAAATTAGTTATATAGGAAAATTTTCCAATTCAGCATAAGACCCTTTTTTTATTTAAATCAATTACATCAATCTACTTTAAATTTTAATTAGTAATACGTGATTCATGTAATAAACTGTTGTAGAATTATTTTAAGCAATGACTTATTTTATGTAAACTAATGTACATTAATGTTAATAAAAATGTTAATATTATTAATGTATTGTGGCTGTACGCCATAATAAAATATTCGGTTAATGTGAGCCTAGGTATACAAAATGGCGGAGTTTCCGGTTGCCATCTTGTTTGCACACGCAAATGTGCAAACAAGATGGCAACTGTCAACAATAACCTAAACATGCCCATATTTAAATTTTTTTTAAAACTAAAACATTTTTAAAACGTAAATTTGCTACTTACTTTTTCCCCTGCTTTTGGTTACTTTTCCTACTCTTGGACCAGAAACGAAAAATAAAAAAGTCATCATACTACCTATAAATTCAATCGATGCATGGACGAAGTGAATTACAAGATTCTATATATCAGTGGTTCAAACAAAATTTGCCTGTATTGTACATAAATTTTACTCCTTTTAAGAACTGCAGTCTTACTATTCACATCTCTCGCCTTTTCATCTAGGATAGGCAGCATCTCTATAGAGGGTGGCACCTGCGATCCACAGCCACCTAGGCTTCCATGTGTCGTTCACGTTGTATTTCAGGTCGGAAATCACTATTACATATCCTTGGTTATGACAAATTTAACACATTTAAAACACATTTGCACACTTTAAATGCACATTTGAACCACACATAAACCCTTTACAAAATTTTTAACTTCACTTACACAATGTTAACAAACCTTTAATACACTTTTATGACATTTAACATTCATTAAACACATTAAGGACATGTTTAACATGTTAATTACCATTCACAAACTTTCCTCCTCGATAACTTTAGACTTTGAGTAAATTGTACAAACTTTAAAAAAACACAGACACTTTAAAAAAATTAACAACGTTCATAATCCGTCTACGTCATAACCAAAATTTGAAATTCACATTATTCCTCATGTTTCCTGAATGGAATTTTTTGATGGATATTTGCATATGAAGGCATCATTACTATCAACGCCATCTACATTTCTTTTCTAAAAACACTTGCCATCGAGGTTACCGGAAGCGCCGCCATTTTGTATACCTAGGCTCACATTAACCAAATATTCTAGTTTGTAGCTTCTATCCTCGATTGTTGTCTCTTTCCCATTTCTAGAATCTTTTCTTGTCTTCGTTTCTATTTCACTCGGTTGATGATTGATGTTCTGAACTGTCCTGTAGGAAAAGAAATTGCTTAAGAGCCTAAAGGGAAGATGTAACTGTTTTCCAACTGGAAAGGAGAGTCAAACTGTGGGAGACAATGGAGAGGAAAGGTTGATCCTGATTGTAGCAAGGGACTTTCTTTAAGGCTTCGTGAACAAAATCCCGAGGCTTCAATTAATCATTAATGAAGACAGTCCCCTTTGATCCCTGATAAAAAGATATGTTAACCTCCCCAAAAGGACCAACAAGGAAATTTCATTGAGAATCATCATCAAAAGTAATCATCTTCATGAAAAAGAGGAATCAACCGAGTATGGGTACTCCTATCTTTTTCCTTTCCTTTGTCTATTTTAATTTTCCATTTCATCCCTATAGTTATAAGTTAGTTGTAAGAAAAAAATTTTTTTTTTTCTTTTTTTTTGTAATACACAGTTGTACCCGTTTAACGAAATTGTAAGACACAGGAATCTTTGTTTTGTAATGTGAGTCTACGTATCTTTTCTTTTTTGTTTGTTTGTTTTTTTTGGCAGAGCTGGGCAAACATCCTACAGTTGGCATCTGAACTTTCTTTTTTTGTTTGTTTGTGCCTTTTGTTTTCATTTTTATTAAATCAATTGTTATCTTAATTTTGTACTGTTTTAATTGCATTGTATCATCACCCTCATGGTGACTTGACATAACTGCACTTTTCACAGTATTATGTCTTAATTATATAATTTTTATAAGTTCTTCAAGCATTTTACAAATTTAAAATTTTAAGTTAGTTTGACAATCTTGCTTTGCATTCAATACTAATGAATGTACCTTAAATGAAGAAGCTTTGACTGAAAATAACTGCAAATACATGTAATAAATGTTCTAATTAAATGCTAATGTGCTTTCTTTAAATCAAAACACTTAATGAATATTAGTAAAATAAAACAATTGAAAGTATTTAAATTTATTATAGGATGTTTGGAAATTCTGGAAGAAAGAAAATATTGCTTCTTATGAAGTAAGCATTTGATTTGTATTATTCAAAACAATGATGAAATTTAGAGTTTTAACAAAATTTTAATTACAGTAGAGCATCGATTATCTGAAACAGTTCAGGACTGGGGTTGTTCGGATAACTGATTATGTATGAAAAAATATATTAACCTATCCCGTGTTGAAATTGGTTCGAATCCTGGCACGTCCTTAAGTACCTTCTCATGGTTGTGCCAGTGCTGCCAGCTACAACATTCACGCCAACAAAAATAATATTGGAGTAGCCCAAGACAGACAAATATTGAAGCGCCGCGTCACTGGCGAAAATTTAAATTTGCCGACCGGAACGCTTTCCGTTAACCGATGTTGCGGCCGATTGATATTCGGATAATTGATGCTCTACTTTAAATATAAAGATGAGATTATCTTCTACGTAATTTATTTGAATGTGGATATTTGATAGCAAAATATAAATTTAAATAAGTAAACACAAACATATATCTAAGAAAGATTGTAAAAGATTGAAAGTATTTTAATAAGAAATTCTGGATACTTCTTTTCTGAGTTTACTCAGTCACTTTAATTATATAAAATGTTTTCAAATCATTGTGAAGTAATACAAAATATTTTTTTCACAAAACTTTATGCTGGTTTTTAAGATGTTTTAAAAAATTACAAAAACTGTATTTAAAATTAATTTAATATGTATAAAATATATATATTAATGTGTAGTGTATTAAAATAAAAATTAATAATAAATATTGCATAAATTGCTAGAAAAAGTTAGGTATTTCAGGTGGAAAAATTTCCCTTGCCAGAGTGGTAAGCTACATTGGCATAGCTCTGACTATAATCAATATTAATAACAACAGTAATTATGATCTGTAAAATGGTTTCCAATGAAAAACATAGTCAAAAATTATATGTATTTTTTATTCATCTTAAATGTTCATGAAGCTCATTACATTTTCATTCTTAGAAGCAGCATATTGTTTAAATTTTATTACATTGAATATTTTGTTCGTTTATACAAATTTAACATAAAAATTCTGATCTATGAAATGTGATTAATATAAATGTTCCTAATTACATTTCAGCTCCCAATAATTCAAAAAGATTCATTTAATATTTCAAATGATGAATATTATAATCCAAAATGCATTCAAAATTATAATTTAAGATCAAATGAAGGAATCATAATTCAAGTAAGTAATCAATACAACAACTCAAAGTTGGTATACGTAATTAAGCGCTACACACAAAACCAATATCCAGCAAAAGCTATGGAAACCTACAAAAGCGAATATTTTCACCCTTGTTGAACGGTCAGATTAAAAGACCTTTAAAGTTTGACTGAAGCTGTTAAAACAAATGATTCGAAAAGAAGAATTTCTCAGGATTGGTAATTTCCATCCAAGTGACTGCAGTCGTCAATCCTGACAAGCACTAAAACCTCATAATACTGTTCACATTCAGATTAGGAATTGAAGAATTGGAGATAAAAAAAATAATTGAATAAAATATCCAAATTTCTTTTACGTTGCAAAATAATATATTGCTATTTTCTGAAACTTGTATATTGGTTTTGTTGTGATTTTTCTTGTTTCAATAATTGTTAATTTAGTAAAACATTAATGTATTGTGTTAATTGTCTTTTAATATGTTATTTATTTGACTTAAATTTTTGATATTTTTTTAACTTTTTATAATTTGCATGTATTTAACATTTGCATGTATTAAATGAAATAAAGAATATTAATTATTGTTTAAAAACAAATAATCGACAGTTTGTAACTTATTTTTATTTTATTTAAAAATATGTAGCATTCAATTCCTGCATTGGAACTGCATCCCGCTTTTTATCCTCCTAATATTACCGAGGCTGTATTGAGGAATTTTCATCGACCCGTGTTGAAGCTTTATTATCGAGGTCCTCTGTCGAAATCCAGAAGTCACGAGGTTATATTTCTGAAAAAACACATTAAGCAAGTAGCTGAAGTAAGTATATGTAATAATCTTACTTTGAATAACAAAGGGAATATTTTTTGTCAGTTAATAAACAGAGCACAGAACTGATCTCTAACATAATTTTACAAGAGAGCAAATGTTTTCATCCTTGTTAAATGGGCATCAGGCTAACTAAGCTTTTTAGTTGAGTTCAGCTGTTGAAACACTGGGATTGCCATCCCAGTGTTGAGAGTGGAGTTTTGAATGGTTGAATATTTTCTGTTGTTTATTTATTTATTGCGTAAATACAAGGCACTGTCATTAAGCTGAGTTGTTTCTCTTTTAACAATACTATTATAAGAATAAATTACAGTACTTTTGATTGCTCTGTGTGCCAGTTATTTAATTTGTTATACAGATATGCTGTTTTTGTCATATTGGTGGTTTTTGTTTTACTGAGCAACAATTGCCATCAGAAACTTTAGTGATTCTATTTTCATTACACTACTATATGCAGTTGGTTCAAAGGTAAGGGTGCCTTTCTTTGGTACAAAGATTATTTTGTACCAAAGAATCCATTACCTTTGTACAAGTAAGTACATAAATTAAGAAAAAATGAAATAAGTATTGGAAAAAGGTTTGAATATGATAAATGCACTTAACACACATTTACAGCACTTATATGGAATATCTAAAAGTGTATTCTTTATCCACAGGGTTAGTGGCTACATCTACAATCATACAGGAGAGAATATAGGTTTGTTCATAGATCTGAAGTATGTAGGAGTGACTATTTCAATACTTATTATTTTTTTATTATGTAATGATCGTTTTATTTCTGTAGTATTTATTTAATATAGGCAGTAGTATTACTATTTACGTTTTGTTAGGTTTTTTGTTTGATTATGTATTTTTTGTCTGTAATTTAGTGAATTTTTTCAATACATGTTTATGTTTATTTTATATACATCTGATTTTAGTGACTGTTACATTACATTATAAATAATACACTTCATCTAATGGACAATATGCTAAGTGATCATAAATTATTGGAACATTTTTGGGTAAAACCAAAGAACAACATCTGAATTCAATAGATGGAAAAGATTCTTTTATGATTTATATTTTGTGTGAATCATCTAATCCATGTACTTTAAAAAATTCATGTTCTAGTAACTTAGATACATTTGTCTCTTTAGTGGATCTGTTGTTAGACAAGATTCTAAAAAAGGTTTAGGAGTTGAAGGCATATTTTCTACTTTTCGAAAAACATCATGTTCTTGCTATTGTATATAAAACACTTTGACCAGAATCTAGTTTAACTAATAATAAAATATCTTGAAATATTTTATTTATAATATAATGTTTCCATAGTTCTTTACCTAAAACTAATTCTAAAATTATAATTTCTAAAGACAAGATATCACTTTTTGGTCCTGATGGTAAAGGATATGGAAATGAATAACCACTTTTGCCTGGAACATCACCCATTAATGTTTCAGGAGCAGAATATTTAGGTAAACCTGTCGAAACTGACACACAAGCACAACATTCAGTCATATAATATAAACCATAATTTGCTAATTTTATGTTATTCTCACTATCAAGTAAAATGCAATTAGGAGAAAGACATCAATGAATTAGATCACTTTTGTGAAGAAATTCTAAAGCATCTAAAGTCTCAAAGGTTAATAATGCTAAATCTGATATATTTTCTTCTTGTTTTTGTATTATTTTTCAAATAATAATCACTTACAATCATTAGTCATTCGTGTTTTCCTCTAATAACATCAAAATATTTACAAAGACGATCATGATTAAGAGTTTTTAATTTTTGAAAATGACCAAGCATTTGAATAGAATTGGGAGTTAATGGCAGACCATTTATTCCACAAATATCAACAGAATGTGGTGTAGTAAAAAATGTTCGTGAACCTAATAAAGCTTCTCCTAAATTTTTCATTTCCTTCTCCTCGAAAATCGTTAAGCTATATTATTAATATTAGTTGCTTAATTTATTTTTAGATGAGAGAGAGAGAACGTGAAGCATCGGGTGGTGGAGACATGTTCTTTATGAGAACAATTAACGATCTTTCCAGTAAAGATGGGGAACTTATTTTTGCAGAATATTCGGAAGAGTTTCCTCCATTAATGATGAATATTGGAATGGCTACAAAAATTAAAAATTATTATAGGAGGGTATGTATTTTTGTTTTATCAATTTATGAAAAAAAATAAAAGATTTTAAGTAGGATTCCATATTTGAATTTTCAAAATACCAATCATTTGCGTCTAGATTGAACTTGTTTATTGAAGAGAGTCTAGATTGGGACTTATTTAATGAGCGGATTAAATATTTTGCTTGATAAATATACTATAAATACTACAATGGCTATGTGCAGTCAGAGTGACTTTGAGTGTTTCCTCGCAAAATACTTGAAAAAAATAAAATGATACGCAAACAATGTTAAATAAACCAAAAATTATGATTTAAAACAAACACTTTCATTCCTTATTATAGAAGTTTTTTAAGCTTACACAAATTTAGATAGAATATATTTAATAATAAACAAATATCAAGCAATGGGATCGGTTATTGTATACGTTAAAAACAATAATCTTTAAAAAATTGTAAATTTTTTAAAAATAAACGAGTTTTAAAAAACAACTCTTTTTTATCCGATTTCGAAATGAGCGAAGAACTGAGATGGACACCTTAAAAATTAACAAATATTTCTTACTTTATTGTTCATTATCCATACGTTATTATCCAAATTATTCAAATGCATTTCACAAAATCGTTTGCCTCTTCAGTGGATAATACACCTTTACAACACTGTTACATTTATATTCTATCAAACTATCCCAGCATGCATCTACAGATAAACCTGTATTCAAATTGATGACATTTGCATAACTTTTGATGCAATAATGTTCAACTAATGTTCAAATATTGTAACAAGACGCATTGTCTCGTTACAATATTTTCTATTTTATACAATATTTTAATATTATTTCTATTTATGATAAAATTCTTATTTTTACAATGTTGATGCCACGAAGATTCGGTTCTTTTTAATCGAATTGCCGCTTCATGCTCTTGTGGGGAACGTCACTCTCCACATCTTAACAGTCATAACGAACCCCAGGTGGTAAGAGTTATTACTTCCTGGAACGGGACCGGACTCACCCTGTGGGACCTTTTGGACAGCCAGTTGCCTTTTGTTAGCCACATCGTCGAGTCATGTAACTGTTACGCGAGCAGAAAATAAACGTAGTTTTGTTACTGTTCGTCTCATTCGTTTTTAATCGCGCGGAGTGACGAGAAGCAAAAGTAATAGCAGTAAAAACTCTACATTGGTGACCCGAACCCGGACTAATAACGTAATTCAACTAAGAAAACTACCGAATCCACCCATTGGAACCTTCATCAGGTACGTCGTTCTTCCTTGTTCACGACTTCAATCGTCAGATCATGGCCGAGATTGGAGCAGTAAAAATCCCTCCGTACAACTTTTCCGACCCAGCCTTATGGTTCCACATGTGCGAAAGCACATTTGCTCTAGGATCTCCAAAGCCGATCACGGAAAGTGCCACAAAGTTCAACTACGTAGTGGCTCATTTACCACCGGAAGTCGCATCAACGGTTAGAGACATTATTATTTCTCCGGACCGTACAGACCCGTACGGTCACATAAAGGTAGAACTTATTAAACGATCCGGCGAATTGTCTCAACAAGAGTTACGAAAACTATTGGCCGGAGAACAGCTAGGAGACCGCAAACCTTCCGAACTACTACGTGTTCTAAAGCGTCGGGCGGAAAATTTTCAAATCCCGGACGCAGTTATACTAGAGTTATTCATACAACACCTTCCGACTTCCGTCCAATCTATCCTAGCCGCCATTACCCCACTCGACGTAGACAAAGCAGCGGAAGTAGCGGACCGCGTGGTGGAAGTAACCCCTGCAACGATAGCTTCAGTGTCGCAACCTGAGAAGCCCGATACCTTAACCAACAAAATACTAGTCGAAATAGATAAACTTAACAAGCGAATCGATAAACTAACGCAGGCACGTCAGGATCGCAGCGACCATTTTTCTCGACGCTCCCGCAGTAGTTCAGGACATCGCAACAATTCCACTCACCGCAGTATTAACAACTACTGCTGGTACCACAACTGTTTTGGCGCAAAGGCACAAAAATGTACTCCGCCGTGTAGTTTTCCAACAAACGAGAGCGGCGAAGCGTAGAGGTGACATGCACTTTGCCGGAGCAATCTCGTCGCCTGTTCATCCTAGACAAGAGAACGAACGTAAACTTTCTCGTCGACACAGGTTCCGACGTATCAATATTTCCAGCCTCCTCGTCACAAAAGAAGCGCGCATCTCAAATGACCTTGATGGCAGCAAACACAACTGCAATTCATGTCTACGACCAACGAACACTCACTCTCGATTTTGGGTTAAAGAAAATTTTTCGTTGGAAATTCCTTATTGGCAACGTGTCAACAGCAATAATAGGCGCAGATTTCTTGTATCACTTCCATTTGGTACCGAATCTTAGACGCAAATGTCTCACAGACGTTCAGACAAAGGTGAACTCTCCAGGCAAATTATTAGAAACCTCCATCCACTCTATCAAGATAACGACCAACGACTCCATATATCATAAGATATTGGAAGAATTTCCTGAGATCACCAGACCTCCACGTCCTAACCAACCCGTAAAACACAACGTTGTACATCACATAGAAACTGTTGGTCAGCCCGTAACTGCGAAACCACGTCGCCTAGCACCCGATAGGCTTAAAATCGCTAAGGCCGAATTCGATAAGATGATAGCTCTCGGCCATATGCGAACATCAAAAAGCAATTACGCATCACCACTCCACATGGTCACCAAGAAAAACAGTTCGGATTGGCGACCCGTGGGAGATTATCGTGCTCTAAACGCACAAACCATAAAGGACAGATACGGCGTTCCAAACATCGCAGATTTCACATCGGAACTGCACGGAACACAAATCTTCTCTCACATAGACTTAATCAAGGCCTATCATCAAATACCCATCTACCCACCGCACGTGCACAAAACAGCTATAACGACACCGTTTGGTCTCTTCGAGAGTACCAGGATGCAATTCGGATTATGCAACGCATCTGCAACATTTCAACGGTTCATCGACGAAGTAACCATAGGACTCCCCTTTGCATATGCTTTCGTCGATGATATATTAATAGCGTCACGCTCCCAGGAAGAACACATCTCGCATCTTCACGCCTTATTCCAACGCCTCCAAGAATATGGGTTAACCATAAATCCGTCGAAATGCACCTTCGGCGTACCATTAATCGAATTTCTCGGATTCAAGGTCTCGGGAAAGGGTCTGGAACCACTCCCTGATAGAGTCAGAGCCATCCGAGAATTTCCCAAACCTTCGTCTCTCACTCAACTTAGACGATTCTTAGGCATAATAAATTTCTACAGGAGATGCATCCCTCGAGCGGCACACACCCTCGCCCCGCTAGTGCAGCTACTAGAAGGAAAAAAGAACGGGAAACGTACGTCACTCACTCGGAAAGCAGAATCACGATCTCTGCAATGGTCAGAAGCGGAAGAACAATCCTTCGTATCAGCTAAGGAAGCACTGTCCAAAGCCACACTTCTCCACCATCCACTACCCGGAGCTAAACTATGCATATGGGTAGACGCGTCAGACGTAGCGGTTGGAGGAGCACTGATGCAATACAACAGGAAATGGGAACCCATCGCCTTTATCTCAGCGAAACTGGCACCAAATCAACACAACTGGTCAGCTTACGACAGAGAACTATTGGCAATATACACATCAATAAAACAATTTCGCCACATGCTAGAAGGCCGTGAATTCACGATCTACACGGATCAAAAACCGCTCATATATGCCTTCAAACAAAAACCAGATAAATGTTCACCACGACAAATGCGGCATCTCGATTTTATATCCCAATTCTCTACGGATATACGTCATATTCCGGGCACAGCTAACACAATAGCAGACGCTCTCTCCCGCATCGAGATAGATTCGATCACCTCTGCTTCTCCTCTAGACTTCCGAGAGCTAGCCACAACGCAAGCTACAGATTCGGAACTTCATCAATTGTTAAAGGATCCTATGTCGCTCAAATTAGAGCTGAAATCCTTTCCACCTAACGAAATCGACCTATACTGTGACACATCATCCGGAACACCTCGCCCCTTCGTGCCACATAATCTCCGACGAACCATTTTCGACCATCTACATGGACTTTCTCATCCAGGAGCAACAGCAACCACTAAGCTAATTTCGAGCCGTTATGTTTGGCCGGGCATGCGGAAGGACATCCGTCAGTGGGCACGACATTGCATCCCCTGCCAGAAATCGAAAATTCACCGCCACGCCTGGACACCAATAGGAAAGTTTACACTTCCGGAAGCAAGATTTTCCCATCTTCACATGGATCTGATAGGACCACTTCCGCCAGCTGACGGGAAACACTACTGCCTTACAGTGATCGACCGTTTCACCAGATGGCCAGAGGTCATCCCAATTGCCGACATATCTGCTGAGACGGTATGCCGAGCCTTTTTCTCAGGTTGGATCGCAAGATTCGGATGCCCTACTACTATCACCACCGATCACGGACGTCAGTTCGAATCGAACCTCTTCCGAGAACTGACCAGACTTCTCGGCACCAATCGCATCCATTCGGCAGCATACCATCCCCGATCAAACGGTTTAATAGAACGATTACATAGACACCTGAAGGCATCGCTAATGGCACACGAATCCTCCAAATGGACCGACGCCCTTCCGGTAGTCCTCCTGGGAATTCGTTCAGCACTTAAAGCCGATATAGGCGCAACAGTAGCTGAACTGTTATATGGTACCCCGTTAAAATTACCAGCTGACATCATTAGCCCCGACACCCCACAAATTTCTTGCGAATTTTTTGTCAGTCAACTAAAAACCCACATGGCCAATCTGAAACCGTTAGCAACTTCCGCTCATTCCACAGAGAAAATTTTCATTCATCCAGAACTAAAAGAGTGTACACATATTTTCTTAAGATTCGACGCAAACCGACCTCCTCTTCGTCAACCTTACTCAGGCCCATACAAAGTGCTAGAAAAACACGACAAAACACTAGTAATTGACATCCAAGGTCGCAAATCCACCGTCTCAATTGACAGAGTAAAACCAGCGTATATCTTACAAGACGAACCACTTCAGAAATCTAGTATAAAACCCGTCCAATCAAGACCATCACAGACACCATCTTTATCTGCAACAGCGAATAACAAAAAACTGGAAATGACCTCCAAAAAAGATCAAACCGTTACCACGAGATCAGGCCGTCATGTTCATTTTCCTAAAAGACTAGTCACCATAATGTAACGTTAAGCGATTCGTTCGACATCAGTTCTATCGCTCGTCCCTCACTGGGGGATACTCTGTGGGGAACGTCACTCTCCACATCTTAACAGTCGTAACGAACCCCAGGTGGTAAGAGTTATTACTTCCTGGAACGGGACCGGACTCACCCTGTGGGACCTTTTGGACAGCCAGTTGCCTTTTGTTAGCCACATCGTCGAGTCATGTAACTGTTACGCGAGCAGAAAATAAACGTAGTTTTGTTACTGTTCGTCTCATTCGTTTTTAATCGCGCGGAGTGACGAGAAGCAAAAGTAATAGCAGTAAAAACACTACACTCTTTAATACGTTGTTCAAGCTGTCTTCCTGTTTCGCCGACATAGATTTTACCTTCTGGACATGTACATATTAGTTTGTAGACGACTCCTGCTATTTTCAAAGGGTCCCTTGAATGTCCTACCATTCCTTTATTCACCACATAAATACTTTTGCTTAATCTATTTTTCTGTTCGCCCACTAAGTTGACAGAACAATTTTTAAAGTTATTTTTATATTTTTCAAAAAATTTTTTAATATATGGAATTTTAATGTATAGATTATTACTTTTCTCTTTCTTTACATTATATCTACTTATGGTATAACAATTGTACCACTTACGTATTACTTGTTGCGGATAATCGTTAAGCAAATATTTTTTAAACAGGTTTTCAGTTTCAAGTTCTATATGCTTCTGCAATGTTGTTCTATTAAAAATTTTTCTTAGTTTCATCAGAAAAACGTTTCTTTTTATACCTAAAGAACAGTACAATTTATAGTTGATTACTTTATCATTATTACAACTCTTTGTATACTTACGAAATAATAGTGTTTTTTCTTGTCGTGTGATTGTAACATCTAAATAGTTAATTTCATTATTTCTCTTCTTCGTAGGTGAATCTAATATCATTGTTTAAACTGTTTGCATAAGTTTCAATGTTTTTGGCTGTGGTAATATTGGAATCATACAGGATCAATATGTCGTCTACATACCTGGCATAAAAGGAAATACCTTGGGACTGGAAAATCTTTTGATCTAGTGATGTCATGCATATATCTGCAATCTTCGGGCCTATAACGGACCCCATTGCTATCCCATCTTTTTGTTGATAAAAGTCTGTAGAAACTGAAAAATAGTTGTTTTTAAAAGCAAATTGTATAAATTCTAAAATGTAATTAGGTAAACTATAATTACTTAAACATTCTGAAACAAAATTCCACTTAATTGATGGGTACATTGATTTCACATCCAGACTCATAAGTCTAAAGGATTCCTTACTTTGACCATATAACAGATGCAAGATTAGCTGATCTGTATTTTTTATACTGTATCTAGAATCTGGTATACACTGTAAATAATTTTTTATATAATGTTCTAAATTATATAATATAGAATATTTAAAATCCACAAGAGGTCTATAAACATTTCCTACTTTATGAGTTTTAAGTCTAATATTAAGTTGCGGTATACGTATCTTGTTAAAATCCTTAATAAACCCTTTGAAAATAGCAGGAGTCGTCTGCAAACTAATATGTATATGTCCAGAAGGTAAAATCTATGTCGGCGAAACAGGAAGACAGCTTGAACAACGTATTAAAGAGTATGAAGCGGCAATTCGATTAAAAAGAACCGAATCCCTGTGGCATCAACATTGTAAAAATAAGAATTGTATCATAAATAGAAATAATATTAAAATATTGTATAAAATAGAAAATATTGTAACGAGACGCATCGTTGAACATTATTGCATCAAAAGTTATGCAAATGTCATCAATTTGAATACTGGTTTATCTGTAGATGCATGCTGGGATAGTTTGATAGAATATAAATGTAACAGTGTTGTAAAGGTGTAATATCCACTGAAGAGGCAAACGATTTTGTGAAATGCATTTGGATAATTTGGATAATAACGTATGGATAATGAACAATAAAGTAAGAAATATTTGTTAATTTTTAAGGTGTCCATCTCAGTTCTTCGCTCATTTCGAAATCGGATAAAAAAGAGTTGTTTTTTAAAACTCGTTTATTTTTAAAAAATTTACAATTTTTTAAAGATTATTGTTTTTAGAATATATTTGTTCAAATATTAATGTAGTGTGGGATCACCGGGAGGTAGACGGAGTCGTACCTTCTTTTTCCCCGGTTAACAGGTCGGCAAAACCAGCCCACAGTCAAGGATGGCAGTTCCGGTCAGGAATTAATTGGTTAGTTATTGTTTGTTTGGTCGAGTGGAAGAAGTTAGCGAATTCGTCGATAAGGCAGTAGCGATACTCGAATAAATAACACCATTGTAACCAATAAACAAGATTTATTTGGACAGAAATAAACAAATACAGGATTAATATTGATATCTATAGTTTTGCGTGAGCCTACTGCAGGGAGGAACCACCAAGAGAGAGTTTACAAAAATTGGTCGTCATACCTTGTCTTGGCTATTATTTCTTTCGTCGGATATCGTCTGGCCGGAGAGGATCGTTGGAGGAGTCGGCGGAGCTTTTTTCAAGGTGGGCACTTAAGCCAAGATTGATCAGACGACTCCATTAATTGTTCATTGTCTCCCTTTTATATTTTCAGTCGTGTGACTGGTTATCGCCAATAGTGATTATCGATGATTAAGATTTTGTGACTCAGGTTTAAATCCGCTGAGAAAGGAAAACGAATTTTGGCGGAGGAAGGATGAACGTCCGTTTTTGGTTGATTTAAAGTTTGATATGAATTTCCATCGGGGGGGTGGTTAAGGGACTGTTGGTCTCGATGTTAAGGGGGTTGCTCGGTCCGGTCCCTCACAGTAGTAATGTAATGAAAAAAAAATTACAGAAATTAGAGTTAAAAAATATAAAGTTGAATTAATTACTGTAGTTAACTTAATGATGCTATGAAAATATCTTTTTGACAGTGGGTTCATTTGTGGAATATGAACATTTTTGATCTTCTGGGTTAGAAAGATTCAAGGTTTTCTAAACTATTACTCACTGTTAAAGGTATATTGTTTACTTTCATAAATAATATAACCAATTGAATAAAGCAAATTAAAATTATCACATTAAATACAATGTTAAAAGTAGATTATTTCAACCAGCTCATTAAAAAGAATTTGAAAAGAAAATATTTGTTATAAGAAAAGAAATTTATACAATTCAATACTTAGTAATGCCTTTAGAATAGAAATAAAGTTGTATGTTGGAGTATTAATTTGATTGTAAGCTTTGATAGTAAATCTGTTTCCAACCTTGACAGTACAAACTTTGTTGTTGGGTTCTTCTCTGAATATTGCATTTATATTCTTGTAATTTAGTTTGTACTGCTCATCAAGTTGCTCTGATGTAAAATATATTATCGAGCTGGTTGTTAAGAGGATTTCAGTTAAATTGAACATTGCATAAGGATTTCTCTGGACTTTTTTGAAGGCATGATGAAACAAAAGATGGAAACTCATTAGTATTTAACAACAGACAAACAATTTTCTAATAATAATGACATAAACATTTGGCAAACCTGGATTCTAATAATTTATATGTATTACCTTATTACTTTTACTATTTACTATTACTATTACTATTTACTTAATTCACTAGACAGATGTTAGTAATTATAATTTGGTTATATATAATTGTAATTACATTTGAAATGTTTCTTTAGAGACCAGGGAAAGAAATAGCTCCAACATTTAAGTATGGAGAACCAGTGCAATTTATTCATACGTCACCATTCCTAGGTCATTTGAAACAAGGACAGAGTTTGCAAGCATTTGAAAATAATTTATTTCGTGCCCCACTTTATGAACACCAAATGCCAAATACAGACTTCCTAATTATAAGAACTCGACAAGGGTTTGCAGAACTATTTTAAAAATGCCAAAATTTCATTAAAATTTGTTTTAATCTATTTCCTTTCATTTTTAAATCTTTCTTATATTTTAGTTATTATATTCGGGAAGTAGACACCATATATGTAGTGGGACAAGAATTACCATTGATGGAAGTTCCTGGTCCAAAATCTAAGAATTCATATCTTTTTACAAAAGAATTTTTGCAGGTAATTTTTCTAAAGATAGATTCAAACTTTTTAAAAAATTCTTACATTTTCCACAAAAGAAATTAAATCTTAAGAATGAAATTTTATCATTTTAACTTTGTTTTCCCATTACAGATAACTTAAGTAATATACATATTTAATAATTATAAAATTTATAAGTGAATAATTGTATTAAATTTCAGGTTTTTATTTATCGGCTTTTCAAAATGAGTACGGATCATCCACCCCGATGCAAACTTGAAGATATTAAAAGAGCTTTTCCATGTTATTCTGAAAGTAGTATTAGGAAACGGCTGAACCATTGTGCTGAATTTAAAAGAACAGGTATTAACTTTATTATACCACTTATATTAATTAATTTATATATCCTCAAGGTTTGTTCTGGAAAATTTTAAAAAATCGTCAATTATTTTGCCAGTTTTAAATTTTTTTTCGCTACTTCAAATTATTTATCACGCCAGTTTAACTTACTAATTAATGCAAGTTCTGGTGGTCTTATAAATTTGGAGCCTGGAAAGCAAAAGTAACATGTTAAGCTGTCACTTATACATGGTCAGAATTATTCAAAAATGATTCCTAACTCATTTGATAACAATGTTTAAACAGAATTTCAAAATGTTTTCTCAAAATTTTTGTTTGCCTACCGAAAAAAGATTATAGTGAAAAAAATGTAATCACAAAAAATTCCCCATATTTTCTTGGTCGGTTGAAAAAAATTCCCAATCTGGAAACTGGGCGACATTGCACAAAAACTACCTTTGGTTCTCAATGTCGCTTCCTACTTTCCTGCCTGAACTTGCTTCATGACATCATGCAATTGCTAGATGTGTGGGTACACAGAACTCCTATCACATAGGAGCTAGATATTCTGCTGTTTTTCCTGAAGTGTGCAATGTGATTTGATTTTCATTCTGAATTTTGAAATAAGTAGACTAGGATTTTCATCACCACTTTAATAAAAATATTGCCAAGTGGCAATTTTGCACTGTACAGTGCTACTCCTGATTCTTATGCATTTAAAAATTTTGATATATATATATATATATAAATATTTTGCTTATTGTTGTTTTTCATCAGTTTTCTCATAGTATCTGATACATTATTATTCTTTAGTTTTCTGTTAGTTATAGCAGATCCAGTGAGCATCACCTTTTTTTTCATGTTACTCTATCTTGCACTCTTGTCTTTAGCTCCTTATAATTACGCTTCTTTATGTCATCCACCATTTTAATTCTCCTTCTCACTCATTTCTATCTGCTTGCAACCATTCCTTCCATAATGTCATTCAATAAGTCTTCCTCTCAAATCATGTGTCCCATCCAATTAACTTTTTGCTTTTTTATTGTCTTGTGACAATTGAATGTTGATATACAATGCTGACAAAAGCAATATAGGCTACAAAGTGTAATACCAAAACACAAATAGTGAACAGATACAATTAATACATTTTATTCACACAGAACAAAACAAATGTCACTACTTCAAATTAAATTTGTGTTGGGGAATTTTTTTTGCCAATATGAATAAACTCATCTGTGATTTGTGTTTCTGAAATATAGTGAATTTACCTTTGTGGAGATCTGCAAAGATCTGTGGTGTTAAAAATCGCACGTGGTTAGTGATTCGGATTACCACAAGGAGAGAGAAGCAAGACAGTCACTTAAAACTAATCTTTATGTACAAAATTATGTACACAGATATACACATTATCCAGTACACACTAGAAGACACAGCATGTGGTGGTTTACAAAGAGTCCTTTGGCGAAGAGTAAATTAGAAAAAAAAAAATTCCAACAAACAAAAAAATGTCCACTCGGTGATATTGTAAAGCGGGCAACTATCTCACGTATACAAATTCTATCCCGTGTTTCACTATTTCTTTTACTGATGGAAACAGATTTCAAGATCACCGATCTCCACCACAACGAACTAAGAACGTTTTGACCGGGATTGTCTTGGTTTGATGATGATGATCCAGCGTCCTGGCCAGTTTGTCATTTTGTCCCGGTTACTTGGTAAAATTTTAAAAGTGCCAAATATACAAGAAGTAAAAATAGTGCAGCCTCGAGTAAAATGGCGATTTGGCAATTACCCCTCTATTATACTCACTGTTGCCAATCTAAATATTTCGTATCTAGATCTAAGTACTTTTAATGTTGTCTAGATGTTTTCCCCAAAATTTATAGCGCATGGCCTAATGAATTTAGATGTTTTGTTTTATACAGAATTTATAATAGCACGAGGGATAGCCTATGAAATCCAGATATTTTTTATTTTTATTTCATTTTTTTTAGCTATTTTGTTTCAATTAGAGTTGGCAATAGTGAAACTTACACTGGCCACGTCATTGTTATGCATGTCATATCTTAGTCAAGTTCAAATTGTCGGTCGGCATTTGCAATTATTTTTACTGTATATTAAATTCATTTGATCTTAAAATACTAAAAAGAAACCATGTTCCTACTGATAATTGAAAAAAAAGGCTGTGATCATATTGACCAAGTGAAATATGAACCTTGCTTTTCAGAATTTTCAGTAACTCATGGTGGAAATTCAAACATTAAAAATCACTTGAAATGTGCAAAACATAAGGCAAGCAATAGGAACTTCCTCAAATGTATTGTCATATTTTAAATGTACCAATTTAAGTGACAAAGAATTTTTAAAAAGTTTGCACTAGTGATAAATATTAACAACTTAATAACTGAACGTAGCATATTATTATTAGCACGTTAACTGCCACCTGTAATATGATATTTTCCGTTTTTTCAGGCCACAACGAGAAAATTTGATATTTAATATTTTATTATGATATAAATAGAAGGGTCATTATATAACAGTCGGTAGGGTGAAGATAAAAAAAACATATCAATGATGACTGGCCTTCGTATGGCCTGAAACCAGAGACTATAAGACCACAAAATATTTAATATTAATTACTTTATATGTAAGAAAAGAGAATAATTAAACTAGTTTTCGATATTTTTTCCATTTTTTAACTATTCACTATTAAAAAAACACTATTAGATATAAAATAGCTTTCTATTTAAAAAAAAAACTACGACAGCCGGTCGTCGGACCACTTTGTGAGGCCATACGACGGCTGGCAGTCGGACCAACTTTATAGACGTCCGTGAGAGGCCACCACTAGGATGTAAAACAACGTCTTACGAAGCCAGGATAATTTAACCTTGAGTGAAACTACATTGGTTATAGCGACGACGGGCGGTCGGATGGCTCTGTACGGCCCTAATTAGTATGACCGCCGGCGTGTCGGATGGCAGTTAACGTGTTAAAAATTGCTTTTAACTTATTGTTTTTGTTAACAACTACTTTATTTAGCCTTTTCAATCATAGATACTTATCCTAGTAGGCTTAATTTTCTGTTGTGAGTATTTTCTCAAAATTGTCCTGATTTTGAGAAAAAAATATTATGGTAAGCCTATGTTAAGTATATCAAACATCACAAAGCCTGATATATACAATCGCCTTAAATAATTGGGCTATAACTCTGCTAATTAATTAGCAGAGTTATAGCTCGATTATTTAAGGTAATTGTTTGGTTATGGTTCTTACGTTTATCTGAATTCTTTCAGAAATTTTTGGGATATTTTCACAATTATATAGTTTTATTGAAATATAAAAATATTACTTAACTATTCAAAATTTTCAATTAAAGCATCTTACAGTATATTACCAGTTAAATTCTTTTTATATTTTTTTAAATGTTTATTGCATTCTTTCATGAGGCATCTTCAGAAAGTAAAGATACAAGGTGAGTAGAAATCCAAGGAAAATTCATTTTTATTTTATTTATTTTATTTTATTTTTCAGTTTTCTGCAGTGCTGCATCTATTAGGGTCTGAGTCATGTGACAGAAGTCACTTGACTTTAATTATATCATCATTGTGTATGCAGTTTTTGTTTAAAATGGCTATGTCGATTTGTAATCCCACTAATGGCTAGATTCATTCAGTGATATGATTCCTTTGCATGAAAAGAGAAGCTGCCACTGAAATTTGTTGGCAACTTTTCTGTTCATGGCAAAGACTTTTACAAATGTGACAAAACAGTGTCTTACTACATAATAATGTCCTTCTGCACATTTCTTGCATTACACAGTTGTTGCAGACATTCAAGTGGGACATTCTGGAATATCCATTGTACACCCCAGATCTCACAACAAGCAATTATCACTTGTTTCCAAAGTTGAAGGAACTTCTCTCTGGAAAGAAATTTGATGACAATGACATGGTTAGAGAGCAGGTGGGAGATTTCTGTGATGTTGGCATCAAAAAACTTGTTTCCAGGCTTGTCAGATGCATTGAGGTTCATGGTGACTATGTTGAAAATAAACAAACCTGTTTTAAAGGTATTATAAGTCAATCTAAAAATAAAATGCTTGGGAAATATTTTTTGGATTTTGTATCTTTACAAATATGCCTCATAATTTTATACGTTTTTTTTATATTTTAATAACATTATTAATTATTCCGGATAATTAATTAATTAATTTTATTTGCCAGGGAAAATATCCCTATAAGGGGATGGTACAAATACATATATTACTTAAAGAATTAATACATGATAAAGATACATATTACATAATTTTGTAGTGAATATTAACAACATAATTTGTTGCGTGGCACTGTTAATACCCTTAAGGTATATTATTATGAAGGATTTGCCCAAACATACAACAACAAATATTTAGATGTTACCAAGATTTTTTCAGTGATTTTAACAAAGTAGTAACAAATTTTATGGGCATCCTTTCTACTGATGAAATTTAGGTTGATTTTAAAGTCGAGAAATAATCCATCATTGCATATTCTTATAATGTCATTTTTTTTTCACACAAATTAGTTAGTACTTAGCAATTTTGGAGTAAGTATAGCATAGAGATGTCATCAAATTGGGATAATTGACAGAAAGTGAGCGAGTTTCCAGTCTTAAATCATGTCTATAAACAGTAATTCTGATATACCAAATGTATTTAAATTTCATCAAAATTTATAATGCCAAGGCGGCAGTGCCTGCTTTTTCTCGATATTGCACTGCTTTATCATTTCTTGATATACAAATTCGGTATTATCAACACTTTTGTATTTAGGTTTGTAGTAAAGTTTTATAATACGTTTTAATATCTGGGAAAAAGCCCAGATAAAACTTAACTCTTGACGGAAGGCATATCCAGGTATTGTATTTTCAAGATGAAGTGATTTACAATGGAAGTAAATATGCAGAATTTCAAGGTTGTATGAGTAATCCAGTCCTCATATTGGGCCTGCGTAATAGATGACAGGATTTACAATGATATTGTAAAGTTTAAATTGAATATTCAAATTTGATGTTTTCATTGTTATAATAAATTGTCAATTGCTTGTTTAACTTTGATATTTAATTGCCCTGACACTTCCAATTGATGATAATAAGGAATTGATTGTTAGAAAAAAAGTTTACAGATTGAAGTTTATCTTGTTTGTTAATTTATCATTTAGTTATATCTATTCTTGATGATGGAAGAAAAGTGTCTACTTGTACCAGTTTTCCAGTAGTTAAACTGTAGGTTAACTTTTCATGGTTGATTAATAAAATATCATTACGCAGTTTAACCTGCAAATTTTGTTTACGTAGTTCGTAGAAAGTTGGTAATAAAAATTTCCGTCTAGCTCTTGAATTGTTAGTTAAATCCGGAGAGATTTGTAATTTATTCCATTCTTCTAACGAATTCTGTTGTTTTTTTCGTATAATGGTAGTAAAAATACGGTCTCTAATTTGATTATTGCTGAGAGTAACTCTTAATATTATATTGGGAGTTTTAGACAGTTGGACTATCTCTAGTATATCCTCTTGAGCTATATTTTGTAATTTTAAAAGAGAAGTAATAAAGTTATGTACAGTCAAACCTGTTTTTATGCGCTCCTTTTATGTGCGATTTTTATTTGTGCGATTTTTTTAATGCGAATTTTTAATTTGTGCGGTATAGTTGGCGACTAGTCTCGTGCGATTCGTCATGTCTTACGTTGACTTATTATAGCTAAATAAACTTATTATAGCATAAATGCACTTATTATAGTAATATTATTGCATGAATATGCGAAAAATGAAATAATTTACTTTTTAAGTCAACAAAACACCACCTGGACAAAACTATGTAAAACAGACGATAGACCAGACGATGCAGTCAAGTGCTGACATCTGTTGTCAATAAATTCTATTTCGTACGGTTTTGAGTTATTTTCTATGTGAGACTTTTTTTATGCGGTCCCTGTTGACCGCATAAAAAAATTATTTTTTTAATTGTGTTGCGAAAACTATTATTTACAGCCATTCGTGAAGTTTCGTGAGATTTTTTTTTAATGCGGTCCCTATCCCCCGCATAAAAACAGGTTTGACTGTATTTCTGCTCTTGAGGTGGTTTTATGGTTTGGATAGTTATACATAATAATGTTATTATAGCGATGTTCATTAATTAACGAGTCCATTTTAAATTAAATACAATCCTTGTTAATTTGTAGCTTATTCATCTGTTGTTTTAAGTTAATTAATTGTTCCTCCATTTTTAGCTGGTGGTTCTTCGTTTCACTGATATTTTCGTGAATAGTTTCTAAATCTTGTTTTATCATAACCATTTGTCTAAAGAGTTTGTCATTAGCAGTATTAATCAAATCCAATATTTTATTCCATAACACTGAAGTAGAGGTGTCTGGAAATTTATCCGGTTTAATAGAGAGATAATGATCAGACTTGGTTAACTCACCTGGAATGCCATTTGCACTTATTTGCGATGAATTTAAGATGAGATTCATTTCGTCACTAGTTTCTTCATGAAGGTCTTTTCCAGCATTGAAGTTAAAGTCCAATATTGTCTTGGAATTTGACGAGAGAGGTTGGTTCTTCTTGGTATCCGGTTTGGCACGATTTGTTGGAGGCCTTCCTCGCTTAGGTGGAGAACGTTGCATTTTTATTGAAGGTGTTATTATTGAGATAATTTATCTTAATAAATTACAACTTTAAACTTTTAACAGCAATAAAAAGACAAAAACGTATGTTGCTTAGGCTTAGTATGGATGACCAGGAGCACAAGAAAAAGCGCCAGCAGCCTCGACCGATGAACACGCCCCCTTTCATTTAATAACATTATTAGTCATTTAATAATTCTTATTCATAACATTTAACACTTCATATTATATTTTATTTTTAATTCAGGTAACGATGCTCACTGGTGGGTTTTGAATAGAGATTTCAGATTACCTACTGAGGAAGAAATTAGAGCCATGGTTTCACCTGAACAATACTGTACTTATTATAGCATGGTTGCAACTCTACAGAGACTAAAAGTATGTATCTGTTTTTTCTCACTTTTATCTCAATTTAATATCATAATAAATTTTTATATTATGGCAATAAAATATTATATTATATTTCCTGTAATAATTGTCCACTGGGTGATATATGTATAGTTTTCCCTTCTTGTCAGTGATTTATTAGAGTAAAAAATTATTGACATTGTAAGTAGGAAAAAATTGTGATTTCAAAAGTAACATAAAACTAATGTAAAAATTAACATAAAATTAGTTTAAATTGGAATATCTTGACAAATATATAAAAAAATAATTTGAATGAATTATTTGAATTATCTTAATTAACTTTGTAAATTTTAATGATTCCAGATATCAGTAATATTGAATGTTGGTAATATTAATTAATATTCATTTTTTTCAACTTTAATATTGGAAAATACACCAATAGTTGATTATTTGATAATATCACATACTAGTAATGTGTCAGTATTTAGGTCATATGGTGCACTTTACCTTAGAATACAAGTTAGATGGGTGATTTATTACAAGAATATTTGTGGGCAATTATCATAGGTAATATAGTATTGTGGTGAAGTTCTCGATATCTTAGAGAGTTTCTTTGAAGGTATGAAGGAAAATGTATTCGATAAAATGAACACACACTATGACTATGACTCCAATGAAATAACCAAAAGTTTATTTTACAGTTCTTAAGTTCAGTTTAAGATACACTACTATCACAATACCTTAATTCTCTGCCAACTTTCCCAAGCTCACTCCTCTTAACACACACAACCCTATAACAAAGAAGAAAAATTCACACTTTGGTACACTTCAGGACACACTTTCAACACATCTTTTCTCTTGCTCACCAAACCAAATTGTCCCATTTTTCTCACCTGTAGACCTGTACAAAGGTTCTTCTAGATCCTGGTCCCTCCGATGTCATCAAGCCCTTGGACTTGGATTCTAATGCTTGACCATCCCAACCACGACAAACCCATTCACATAGGCAAAAGGTCAACAATAAATAATATCTAGTGTAGTCTTAAGACCACAGTATATTACTCATACATATTTTTAGATAAGCAAAAAATTTGTTATAACTTCATGAAATTTTTGGAATATCAACATATCCTTTTATCATTTATTTAAAAATCCATAACCAGAGTGCAAAGACAACCAGATGCCTGCCACTCTGGGGTATCCAGATCAAATCCAAGTGAGCAACAACACAAATTTTTCATGGGTGCACTATTCCAGATATTTGGCCTTGTTCCTCACCACTCAACCACCCCATTGAGGGCTCAGCCAAATTAATAATAAGTGTTGGGGAAGCTTCTCTTATTGGCTTTTTTCTGTCCTGTGGGCACTAATGAAAAAGAAACCTACCCTTTTTCGGATTAAAGAGACTATTACTAGATCAACATAGAATACAGCTACCATAGAAAATTTAATGAGAAACCAAATTATGGCAGTTATATAAATCTGGATGTTACAAATCACCAAAAAAATATGCAAAACAGTCATTTTCTGTAAACCATTATCAAGTTGACTGTGTATGTTTTATAAATATCTGATACATCTTGACATAAAATGTGGTATTTGGATAAGTCCATGAATGATTCCAACAGTGTCATAAACAGCCTGATGTCATTTTGACATTGTTTTGAGTCATCAAATGAAGTAAAAGCAGTATTGCAGGAGGCATTATGGACTGTTACAAAAGGTGGCTTTCAGCAATGCTTCTAGAAACTGTATGAGCACTGGTAAATGTCTATTATTGCCCAGGGGAATTTTTTTGAAGGTGATTGTGCATTGCTGTTTTTAAACTATTCAAAGCAAAAAACTGTATGCCAAGTCCCTGAACTTTTGGATCCTACCACATATTTGACAAACGCACATCACAAGACCTTTATTCATACAAACTAGACAAGTATTTGTCATTATACTGTAATGACAAATAACCTGATACACTGTCAGGTTTGTAATCTGATGCAATGAAGTAGGGTTATCGCACTACAGCACACCTAATGGACACTGAGCAGTTTCAATTTCCTGACTATTGGAAGAAGTAGGATGTCACAACATCATTTTAAAGAAAATGTTTTTATAAATTAGTGTTTCAAAATAAAACATCATTTTTATGTAATTTAATAAATGCTCTATTAATTAAAATACTGTAAGCTGAATATATGTATCGTTTGCCAAATTTAAATAATAATAATTCAAATTCCAAAGTTGTTTAAAAATATTGGTCTTTGCTAACAACAAACAAAGCATTTTTATGGAAACCAAAATAGTTGATTATTGATTGCTGAAACAAGGAGACTGTTTATAAAACAAAACAAACTTAGTCAATCATTCTAGCATCCCAATTAAAATCAAATCAATGCACATATTCAGTGGTCAGAAAGGGCATAAGAACTCTCTTAACTAAAATTTTTAAACAATTAGAAATACTTTTTAAAATAAATATTTTTATATTATGCTAACCTGACATATTTTTGATGTTTTGTAGGTTATATTGTTTGTAATAATTTTAATTTTATTTTTTTAAATTAGTTGTTGTTATAGGTTACCTGTTAATAAGTGATATTGATTACAATATATTTATCTGATTTTATTAATTAATAAATGTATTATAAAAATAGCACTGTAGATATTAACACATTTTTAAATACAGAACTGACTCCAACTTCAGCACTGGCATAAAATCTACACTTCCTTAAACCTGTTACTGGCATGTAACGCATATAAGATATGCAGCTAGTGACAAACGTTTTTGAACTATCTCGTAGTTCTTCCTCAGGTCACCTAACTTAGGAATGCTTCTGAATGGAGCGTATGGAATTCGACGGAATCGAATGTCATTTCGACGAAGTCAGTCTCTCCTGACATGCGCGGTTGTGTGCTGGTGGAGGTAGCTACGGGTTGGCATTTAATAGGGACTGCCAAGCCAACGACAGATTCGGCTCCTCCTTTCGGTTGATGCACGTGGCTACCTGGCCAGCTTTATGGATAGCTATGGTTTCTAGCCACTTAAGATGGTCTTGGTGGGGTGTGTTGATAATGACTGCAGCTTTATCAAATTGCACTGCAACATTGGGATTGGACACATACGTAGCAAGGGCAGTAGTGAGCCACCCATGCCGGATATCCGCTCGGTGTTCTCTTATACGGGTATTTAAGGAATGCTTGGTAGAATCGATGTATAGTAAGTCCTTGACTCACCTGTTGTCTCTAATCGAGATGGAATAGATACTGGGAAGTCTGGTGTGATCCGGTGGGTCTCTTTCATTTTGTAGGATATCAAAAATCTTGGGACATCTGTATGCTACCCATGTCCAATGCTTGTTGACTATCTGTGTATGCACTGCTTTAAGATGTGGGTTAAACGTGATGGGAACACTTACTTCAGATATAAGCAGCTCCTAAATTTTCAGAATTATATTGTGCATTAGGGTCAGCCTTATTATTATTATTATTATTATTATGGGTTAAGTGTTATATATACTCGGTTAACACCGGTGGCTTGTACTGGCTTGTGCCGGACCAAAGTCAAGGCATAGTAACCAAAACAAAAATTAATGAAGTGTATCAGTGTGTGTGTCTGTATTCAGGAATTTCCTCACAATATGACATGTATTCAATATAGTGGCCTTCTGTAGTTATAAATAGTTCTTTAGCAAACTGTTTTTAAGTTTTCTTCTAGTTCATTTAAAGTTTTGTTGCAAAATACTCTGAGAATAAAATAATCTTCCCTTCCAGTTAAAATATGGAAAAATATTAATGTCAAAAGGTTATCAGCTAGATCAGTTAAATTTATCCTATTGTCCTAATCTGTAATAAATACAGACATCACAATTACCTCATTTATCTTATCCATTTCTGTGTTTTAAGAGTGCAGCAGTGGTGTACCGTCATTGGAAGCGGTGGAAGCACTGCTTCCCTTGTATTTTCTAAAAAATAAATACATGTTGTGCAATTGTTTTCATATAATTATAATTAATATTTTATTATAACCTCGTTATGTATCTTATTACAAATTTCTATACTACACGTGAAAAAAAACGATAAGATTGCTATTGTATATTTGAATATTAGTGGCAGAATGGAAGTGCTATATTGTCAGTTTCCAAACAGCCAGATTATACTCATTTGCGCATGTGCTTTACAGAGCACCAACCTCACCTGGTTTAGCTGGTGGAAGCTACATACATATAACACTTCCAATTCTATCCGGGACCAGTCCTAGGATGTTAGCCGCCTGCCTGTTAGATATTTGGCCGCCCTCGCCTGATTATGTGAATCATGAGTAGATTTATAACTTAACCCAACCAATAAGAATTTATGGTATGATGTTTATGATAGCTCCGTATAGTTGACAGGAGTTTAAAAAATCCATTAAAATATTTGATATTTTTATTCTGCTCTCCCATCTTATATTACTTATGGATTTCAATGTTAAACCAGTGATATTACGATATCGTATGTCCCATCTATAAGGAAACGTAGAAAAAATGTGTACAAATCTTATACAATGTTAAAAAACTAACTATTATTTTGGCAGCATCATTTACAACTAAATTTAATGAAAGATGCATAAGGTACAAAAAAAGCTCTAGAATTTATTTTCCTTAAATTTACAATTTATGTATCCGTTGTCATAAAAATTTGTCTTTCCACTTTTTCCCAAGACTACAGATATTCAAGTACAAAGTAACTGGTTTCAATTCATTTCTACGTAAGTAGTAGTTAAATAATTAAAAGATTAGGGAATTGGGGACATAAATAAAACCCTGCTGAAAGAGCCAGAATTTTACTTAAACAAAAGCTTAACCAAACTAATCTCCAACCGAATACAGTGTAGACTGATTTCTTCATAATATTAGATAATAAAGACAGAAATTTTTCCAGTTCAATGAGAGTGACCGAAAAGTTGTAAATTTTGGAAATTTCCTTGAACCTGGTCCTAAACGAATTAGTTAGAAAACAAATGATGGACAATCTATTAATCTATTAGATTTTTATAAGCTATGGCAAAAAACGTTTAAAATGTACAATAACCTTGTCGTATCCTTTGAGGTATACGAGTGATGCGACAAAAGAGGCATTTGACATTGACTGGTATCGGCACCCTCGGCATTTGGCAGCCCTCATGCATGCACCTACCGGGACTGTCTGATTCCATCTATTAGTCACTCGTAGGGAGCTATTTGACTGAGTTGATTGTTTTAAAATTTAAAAAGTAAAGAAGATTTTGTTATTTTTATGTACATTTCTTTACAAAGCTAAATTTAATTATAATTTTCTTTTAAAAGTATATTTATACAATTGAAGAATATTTTGTACCAGGTACGAGTATGTACTGTACATCCACCACACATTTTATTTCACTAAGTTTTTATTATTTTATTTACAATTATAGCCCTTATATCGTGGCTAGCAATTCAGAATATAATTGTGATATTAAAAATACATTTAGAGAAACCTATGGTTTTTACTGACTTATCGAACAAACAATACGAATGAAACCAAGATTATCACCGATGCGCAATTAACCGATTGTCCCTGGAAGTCGGCTTCTCGCAGAAATGCAGCTTCCCTATCATCAAATGTCACGACACGCCACCGAGTGCAGATATAATTTGTATAGCTTTCAGTCAGTCAGTATTTCATTATAAATTTTTTACTGAATTTCGTTACAAATGAAATTGGATAAAAGGAAATTTCGGTTTTATTAGGAAGTAGTATAGAATTCATAATTTTTCTCTTTTTATAAACTTGCTGAAATTTTTAATTTAAAAATTAAGAGAATATCTGTTTTGTATTGATTCAAAATATTGTATACATATCATAAGTTTTTGAAATTAATAGCCCAATAAATACGTATTTGTTCTTATTAAGAATAATGTGCATTCTATAGTATTTAATGCTTTAGTTATTTATTTATGGAGTATTAAACAAGTTACCTTCTCTGTTATATAAACGTTCAAGTATATTTTCAGACAATCTAATTTTTTTTTCTTTCTTTAGGATGCAGGTTATGGAGAGAAATTGATATTTACTGAAGACGAAAATGAAGAAGACTTTCAAGGAAAAATTGATGATGAAGTAAATAAATGTTATTTTTGAATGTTTTTTTAATATTTTTAATAATTGACCTTAAATAGAATAAAGAATTTCATGTAATAATTTTTTGTTTGAGATTATATTTAAAATTATTTGTAAATCTAAATAATTTTAATTTGAAATCCAATTTTTAAAACTTAATAAATTTTTTATTAAAATTTCTAAGTTTTAACAAATGACAAATAATAAAATTTATAATATTTATTTGTTACAAAAAATTAATAAAATATAATTTTAATAGATAAAAGCTGCACCTTGGAATACAACCAGAGCATTTATTATGGCAATGAAAGGAAAATGCTGTTTAGAAATAAATGGTGTGGCAGATCCTACAGGTTGTGGTGAAGGATTTTCATATGTGAGATTACCAAACAAGTCTTTAATGTCTGTTAAAGTAAGTGTTTATCATAAAATTATTTTATAGAGTTAAATTTGATATATAGATATATAGAATTAATGATTGGCTACAGATGGGTTCCTGTAACTTGTTTGGGATGGCAGATGGTGCCATCAGAAAATTTAAAAATTTTCAAATGCACTGGTAGGACTGGTCACTTCCTTCATATTCGTATGTGCCAGTGCTAGCCCATATATTTACCATGCTTTAACAAGTTTCATCCATTGATGTTTTTGGGATAGACCACTATTGCAGTTACCTGAGACACATTTAGAGGATAGATCAGATGGTAGTGCATTCCTACAGATACCTAGAAACAAGTGGGTTAACACAACTTCTGCAACAAATAGAGGGATCTGTCACTTATCCTGACATTTGCTACATTATGGGTTAGCCCATTGTTGTAGCAAAGTCTTCAAATATGTAAAGTGTATCCAATTTTAAAAGGAACAGTCAAATATCTCAAACTAAGTGTTACCAAAAAACTGCCTTGTTTTTAGGACCAGAAAGGAAAATAGGACTATTAGTGTAATGCTCACTTTTGCGTGTTATACAGGCATACCTCAAGTGACGTCATTCTCAATTATACGTCGTTTGTCAAAAAAGTATATGGTATAATAAAAATCAAGTTTAAGTCATTTTATTCGACTTTACATCCATCTGCTACAAATATTGAAGTCGTAATATCACTAGAAAAGCGTTAAATGTATGTAAAATCATATTAAAATATGTACATTTACAGTAAATGTTAATATAATCATCATAAATCCTAGAGAACGAAATGTGAAAACATCTGTGTTGTTGTCTTATTTAGCGGTCGTTAAGTGCTCATTATTGGCATTTTCCACCGTAGTTTTGACTTACGTCGTAACTACGGGAGAGGCAACGTAAGTCGAATTTACTTGTGTAGTTTTGGCTTACGTCTCCTCTCCTGGAACCAATTACAGACGTAAGGTGAGGTATACCTGTATTCATTTGATTGTTAGAGGGACCTTAAAATTTGTTAATCGATTAAGCATGGTGTCTAATCCTTGTACTTTGTAGTGTTGAGTTAACTGATCCCTGTGGTGTATATAAATAAATGTGTTGCCAATTTTCTAATGATTATCTTGGGAAGTCCTCCATTTTTCTACCCCCGTATAGACATAATATACATTCATATATATTAATCACTACATTAGTGAAGGTCATATAGAAATCAAATTTTTAGGGATATAGCAAAAAATGTGGTCTTTCTCAAGTGAATTTATCATCATACAATATACATTCATGTTCAAAAATATGCCATGTTGATATGTTTTGTGTGATAAAATTTGTGTACTTGATATATTCTCCTGTACAAAAAAAAAAAACAAATTTACTCCTGCTAGTCATTGGAAATGTTAGTTTTTTTTAAATATAGTTTACATTAGACTGCCCTTGCCAGTGATTTGCAATCAAATCTAGAATGCACTCCATAGGCTCTCCAGATTTACATTTCTCACTTGTCATTAAACTACAATCTCTTTTCTTTTTTTTTTTAATCCTGTTTTGATGTTTTTCTCTCTGTTTTGTTAAATTAGAACAATTAGTGAATTAGTCTTCTTAGCCCAGTAGGTGTTTGATGGTCAAAATAAAAGGACAAAGAAAATTTCTATAGAAAGAATAGGAAGACAGGCAAGTTCAAAAAAGAAATTTAATTTATTATTAAATTAATAGAAAATTTATAGAAGCCCACTTTGCTGTCCTTATAGCAAACAGGACTTCTATTTGAATAAACCACAATTCTGCCAGTTTGTCCCAGAATGACAGTAATTTTGTGATGATTCTGTTGATCTCTGCTGAAGTTCTTTGTTCTGTGAAATTTTAGAAAAAGGGATTTTGTTGCCTGAAATTCCAGTTTGTTGGGAGAACAATATTACGATGATTAGAATAAAAAGAACCCGACTATAATAATTTCAAATGTATTCCTTAAACACTAATTTATAATTATGAGGAAATAACGAGTAAGAGGCAAAATGTATATATGATATGATGCCAAAGTTGTTTGTTGTATTCTTTTAGGCATGATATGATGATATAGATTAAACATTAAAAATATGTTTGTAAAAGTGTCAGTAATTTTTTATTAATTATTTTCACTAGGATGAAAACAACTCCTTCCCAAGAAAGCCAATTGTTGGTACCGATGCAGATCTTAGGAAAATGTCACAGAAGAAAGGCATACAGTTATTACGTTCTTGTGGATGCTCAATTGAAGAAGTAAGAATTTTAATAAAAGTTTAATAAAGACTTTGATATTCTTATAACAATAATAATTTAAGTTTCAAGGTTTGGGGCCTCTAAGTATATAAACTTTAAAGATCCTCAAATGTTAAGAAACAATCTTGCACCAGAATTTGTTTTAAAAAACATTAAACTTTTATTAAACTAGAAAGGCTAATACTAGACTTTCTGATAAAAACAAAAAATATATATATTATGATAGGTAGTACAAAACTGAAAATGGTTAATACTACAATTTAGTAATTATAATAATAAAATTGTTAGTAAAAATTACAATTATTCAAAATTTCATACAGTTAACCTGATTAGGGAAAGAAGTTGTAAGTGATTCGTATTAAGGGTTTTCTTCTAATTCAACAGCTACACATTGACCAGAAAAAAAGTGAAAGCTAGCTTGCCTTGTCAGTTTGACAAGGTCCTTTTTATACTTTGCTGATTTGCTTACTTTTCAGTAAAGACAAGAAGTTAAGCAAAATCATTTTTTATAAGCTTATAAAAAAAATTGATTTTGCTTAACTTCTGTCTTTATTAACATTTACGTTAAAACTTCTCTAACTCAAACCTCCAAGGAGCAGGAAAAACTTTGAATTACAGACAATTGAAGTAAGAGAACAATAGAATAAAAAATTCTGATTCTGAATAGATTTGTACCTCTCTTGCATTATATTGTAGTGCTACGCAACTATGTGATGTGCTGTTTGAGACAAAAAATACCTATGTAATGCCTTTCAGCAAAATGTTCAATGTAACTAATGGAATCAAACAGTTTTACAGATACATCTTGTTGAGATAAAGTAAGAGAACCTCTTTCTTTGGACTGGAATTTTGTCTGAAAATTAGTGTTAGAGAGTAGATACAACTATCTGAAAATTTTATAGAAATTCAATAATTAAGATTACTTTGTATAGAATAAATATTAAAATTCCAGTCGGGAAAGTTGAAAGTAGCACAAATCAGTGTGGCAGACTGTGAAAAACTTCAACTAGGTGAAAATTCAAGTTGAAGACATTAAATCCCTAAACCTCATTAAGACCTACCAAGTGCTTTGTTTTCTTTGAGTTAAAGAAATATTTGAGTTACAGATGTTTGAGTTAGAGAAGTTTACTGTATTTACAGAAGCATAAATACAGAATTATTTAGGATTTTAAATAAAACCGAAATACTTAACAAATGAGATGCAATTTCATTCATTACTCAGATCTGTCTATGAAATTTACAGATCACACACTAGTTGGGAAGTATTGAGATAACAGTTGAGATTTATCATAACTCAACCTCCAAAACTCAAAATAACTGAAAGAAAATAAAAGTAAATTAATATAACTAACTAAACATAAGTATAAATCAAAATTTCTCTCTTGCTACCTCACATAGTGATTTCTATTACTGTATTTTTGTGTATGTAATCTATGATGGTTAATAACCTGCATGAAATTGCTAGAATAAAAATACAATCTATTGCTCAATTTATCCCATCATATATTATCTGCACCTATGAAGCAGCCATTGCTCTACAGTGTAACCTATAAAAATGACTAAAATTTTTTAAATTTTATTTTATTTTTATTTATTTTGTTATATTATTCTTTCCTTATCTCTATATTCAATATCTTTTTCCTGAATTCTTTGCTTTTATCTCCTCTCAGGCTAGAGTAATTTTTATTTCTGGGGTTTCCAACATGTTTTTTTCCATTCATAAAATTATGTGGGGTTAAGGACAATGCAAATCTCTAGATTTGTTTAATTAGAATGTAGAGCACATTTTCTAGAAGTTATATAAAACAAAAAGAGAAATCATGGGGTAGGAAGATGATTGAGTTTATGAAGAAAAGAATGGGAGAGATGAAGGAACTGTTTAGGACAAAGTTTGGGAGAGACATTAATGCAACTTTTACAAGGATAAGAAAATTACAAAAGAAATTGCCCACCTGTGGTCAAGTGCCTAAACAGTTGAGATTTGTTGAGATAATAGTTGGTTGTAGGTTTATACCTCACTAGTGGTCAAGCTACATGGATTTTTTAAAGTTTTCTTCACGTGTATAACCAAAGCAACTAAAACTAAGCATAAAAAATAACTGAGTTAACATCAAAGACTGTCCAAACATGCACTTTCAACCAGGCATATACACTATGCCAGTTACATATCACAGAACCAACTGCTACACTGAATACATAGGTCATACAATGTGCCCTTTAAACACCCACCTCAAAGAGTATCAGTATTCTATCCTGAAAGAGTCAGCCAATACTGCTCTAGCCACCTTTGCCTCCAACTCCAACATAGACATGCAATTTGACTGTGTGCACCTCTTATATAGCTTCACCTAGAAACATCTCAGATATTTAGAGCAGGTAGAAATTTACAAGATCACCCAAAAAAATATCACCAAGACCACCCAAAAAATATCACCATTAACTTTATGGATTCCTTTCCCCCCCGCATGGAAGGCATTTTATGAACTGTAAACTTTCTATCTTCTCCCCTTCCCCCTCTCTTTTTTACATCACCTCCCTCTTGACACATGTATGGCAATCCCCTGTTGTTTTTAACAGCTTTGGGTCATTTAGCCTGATGATGCCTGTTTAAGTGGGTGAAAACATTAGCTCTGTTATTTTTTATGCTGGTTTTTTTTGTTTCAAGTGCTGCTGTTATCAAGTTTACCCAGTTTTTAGTGGTTGTTTTACATGCATAACCTAAATAGAGACCAGTTTTCTACAGGAAGTTCTCCCAGGAGGTATCCCCATTGACAAATTGTCTACATATTACATTACTATATCCCATCAAAACAAAAGAAATTCTGAATATAGATAAAGTATTCATTTGAAATTAAGAAGAAAAATTTTAATTAATAAGTGTAATATTTTAGTATTTTAATTTTTAGTATTTTAGTAGAATACAAAAGATTAATCAAATTGTAATTAAGGGAGAATTAATTCTTAAAATGATAAATTTATATAATATTTCTATTATTAAATTGTCATTCAGTGGTGTGCCGTTCATAGAAGCTGTGGAAGCACTGCTTCCCTTGTATTTTCTAAAATATAAGTACATATTGTGTGATTATTTTCATATTTTAATGTACTTTGAATTAATTAAAATTAATATTTTATTATAATCGCATTATGTATCTTATTACAAATTTCTATACTATATGTGAAAAAAATGATAAGATTGCTATTGCATATTCGAATATAAATTTGTATGTGCATATTCCCAATGGAAGTGCTGTATTGTCAAATACGGGACAGCTTCCACAACGACAAAAATATTTCAATGGTGTAAAGCAGTCAGATTACAGGCATTGGTGCATGAGCTTTACAGAACACCAACCTCACACAGTTTAGCTAGTGTATGCTACACACCAAAATATTGTATAATGCTTCCAATGATTCTATCCAGGGTCAGCACAGCTTCCCTATCATCAAATGTTTGTCGCACGCCACTGTTGTCATTATTTCAATTATTATAGGTTTGACATTCTAGAGATGATTTATAAATTTAGCTTTATTCAATTTTTCAAGTCACCTTAATTGTATTTTCAGATTTTGGTAACAGTAATAATTACAATTACATTTTTAATTTATATTAAAATATAACTGTTGTAACATTTATTTCCTTAAGACTAAAGATTTAAGTCGTTGGGAAGTATTACATCTCATCAGAGTCTTGACTTCTAATGAAGAAAATATGGAAGAATCTGGTAATAATATTTTCATTAGTTGTACTTCTAATTTTTGCTTAGCAGTAGCATAACCAGAGCCAGTATTAGGGGTACCCAAGTTAGAATGCTCAAATCTACATTCATCCCTGTATCACTGTGGATAAGGAGTAAACTCTTAAATATTTATCATATAGACGTGTATATATGCATTTTTCACATTCAAATCTTTTTCCTGTACTTATTTGATTTTGATCTATTGTATATGTACAAAGATAAGGAACCTTCTCTTCTCTGGTTATGCTATTGTCACTTTGTGATACTGTGAAAAAAAACTAAAATTTCATCTGAGAATATGTCAAAACTGTATGTATTAAAGCATATTCCTGTTGAGGCAATGAGAAGATGCATAACATCTTTTAAAAAATGTGATTGAGAACATACACTTGGATATCAATTTTATTTTGGTATTCTTCTGTTCAAGCCAGTGATTTTTCCCCCTTGTTCTTATTATTAATTTTTATTCTGTTTACATGGAAAAGTAATAAAATAAACTGTAACTAATGTCCACATCTTGTAAATAAATGTTTGTCTGAATGTTGACTTCTCATTTTTCTGTGACTATACATAAATTTTATAAATATTATGAGTAGAAATGGAACAAATCACTGCAATATTTGAAATAAATAAACACAATGGCTTTAGCAACATATGAATTTATGCTTTGCTTGAACATATGGCTTTAGCAACATATCTAGTTTGAAATTGTTCGTCAACTAAAAAGTTGACAAACAATTTCAAACTACATGAATACAAGTTTTTTTAAAACGTACACAATGGAGTCTTGTTATAACAAACTTGAGATGGCTCCCAAAAATGTCTGTGCAACAAAGATTGTTGCGATGAAAAATATATATAAATTATAAAGCAAGTTAAATAGTAATGTTGGCAAAAACTGGAAATTCTCAAAACCGGTTTTAGACAACTTAGAATTTAGTAGAAAGCTTTTAAGGGGTCTTTCTAAAAACTACATCATTCATACAGCAAGATAGTTTTGAGGCTGCTGACCACATCAAAAACATTTTTTAACAAGAAGTAACAAATTGAAAAGCTCATCTAATAGACTTTTCTCACTAATAGTGTCAATGTTTTGTTGTTTTGTACATATACAAATCCAGTGAAGAAGTAGTGGTTTTCCTTAAATATTACTTCATTAAAGATTTATACAGCATGACCTTGGGAGCTCCAACATGGATTTGTTGCAGGGCCCTAACTGTTTGTACAATATTGTGATATTTCTAAATCTTCTCACAGCTGGTTATATAAAGAAATTGCTACTAATAGAGGGTGTGTGATAACATATAGAAATAACCCATCCTTTTATTCATTATTAAGAAACAGCAAAAATGCTGGGGGTATATAGTATACTAGTGAGAGATGACAGATGTGCATCTGATAAGAGAGATCTGATGTGCATTGGGTCGACCAAAAGGTCTCTTAAAAAGAAAAGGCTGTAAAGTACTAATCGAATCAGAATAACTAAAGCACTATTGCAAGACTATTGCTAGCTTACCGACTGTCAACCCAACGGGTACTTTACACGGGTTCGCATGGAAAAAAACATTATGCCAGGCCTGGGCTTTCGCGGGCTCCGGGAATTCTAACTATAAATAGTCAACCAAAAAAGAACAAATCAAGTTTTAATATGAACTAATACGACTATGTAAAAATTAGTAAATTCCAAAACAATTTATTTCACAAAGGACACTTATTTCAAACCGACAAACAAGATACTTATCAATTACTATCTAAAGCTTCCCTGAGACTCCCCTGAGACTTCCGACAAAAATAAAATTTCAACTTACGACTGTGTACAATTCAAACTTAGAATCTATGACTATTCGTCACCTCAGCTATAAGAATCTTTTATCCAATTCCTCTCTGTCGAAAAACTTTCTTATCCTTTTCTTTCAATCTGTAATCACCTGCTCGAACCTCGCTTTCAATCACCTTAGGTAGCACACCTCGCTCTCAATCAATTGGAAGCTCACCTCAATCGTCTTGTCGGAACTTGCTCTTTTTATAGTCGTGAGGTGACGTTACAATCGTTTGCTGAAACCACCCTCTCATTTACATACTTAGATGCTAACAGTGGTTTACATTTTTACCTGGTCAGCGTATTTCGACAATTGACTAACGACTTTTACATTACTTTCACTTAATTACTTTTTACACAATTGAGATGTCTATTTTTAAGTCGTTTACTACTACTGATTCTAAGTGTGTGTGTGGGGGGTCTCCCCCCTTTTCTCAAGTCGAAACGTCCGTATGAACTTCCGATTAAGGGTGCGCAATGGCGCGTTAGTTTTTTTTTCCCCCTATGGCGCTTCGTCGGTTCGGTGAGTTGGTTCTTTTATTCTTTTTGTTTGTTCCATAGGGTGAGTGGGGAACTTTCGCCCTAACTAAACATAAGCCCCAAACTTAAAATATACATAACGGAAACAAAAAATAGAAAATAAAAATACAGCTTGGACTCAGTTCCTTACAAGGCTGGCAGAGCATAAATACTATATACGTAACAAAAAGCAGACCACCATCCTAGCAATATATGCTTCTGAAACTGGTGTAGAAGCTAAACTATAACAGGCCAGTCTCATTAAATACACCTTTTACACCAAGCAGGTCAAAATTTTGGAGGCTCTAGAAATTAAAACCGAGCTAAAGGGGGAAATGCATAAATTTTGAGGAGGAGGCAAACAGCTCGCATGCCCGGAGGACTTTTTTTTTTTTTGACAATCCCGACAACATTAATAACAAATAGAAATCAACCACTTCCATTGGGATTTGTTACAATATATATGCTAAATTTTTATGTTAATTTTTATTTTATTTTATGTTAATGATGATGTTAATTTTTATTTTTAATGTTACTATTAACACACATTTGTGATTTTTATACTTGTTAGAATATTTAACCTTTAATGCATAGATGGGAATTTTTGTATTTGTTCCAATATTTAATCGTTTCAGCGATTTTCAAATTGCTTTTTAAGCATTCCAAATTTTTGTATAGAACATTTTGACCTGAAGCAGATTCCAATTAGGATCGAAAACGCTTGCCAAAGTATATTAAAAACTTTATTTGCTTGTTTAATTATAAAGGTTTGTTTGTGTTATTGTGATATTTACAATCTCATTAAAATAATGGTGGTTTCTGTAACTTGAATTTGTTAACTCAAATTTTTCTGTATCTTTTCCATTTCGAATTATTGAGTCTACTATATTATGTAATGCTTTCATATGTATTTAATGACTCAAATTGGGTATATATATAATTAAGCATTACACAAAAACCAATATCCAGCAGGAAATACAAAAATCTACAAAAGCAAATATTTTTACCTGTCTTTTAGCCTGTGACAGCTGTTCAACATGAATGAAAATGTTTGCTTTTGAAGAGTTTTGTAGTTCCAGCTGGATATTGGTTTTGTGTGTAGTGCTTTGTTTTAAACAAACGTACAAAAATTATTATTTATATATAAAACAGCTTTCTAAATATTTATTTTCTGTTTAACAACTCGGTGGTTTTTATCTAATTATTTTCAATTGAATACCCGATGTTTAATTAAATTCAATTTTTATCCAAGATATTGTTTTTTAATTTTAAAATTTGAATATAATTTTAATTTCTGTATTTATCTAATGTATCTCAAATATAAATCTGTTCGTTTTTATTTCTGTACCGAAGAATTGAAGAAGTATGCTCGAAAACAGAGACCGACGATAACGGACCAATTAGAAAAATATGCCGAAGAATGTCAGAGAATTTTTGAAATCCAAAATAAGTAAATATCTTATCTCTTTAAATAAAAGTAATTAAATATTTAATGTTTTTGAATTTAAAGCATTAGGTTGGCTTTAGGAATAAATAAAACTAACAGATAACCCAGGTATCTTCAGAATAAGTCATCAAATAGAAAAATTTAATTTAGAATTAAAAGTTGAAATTTAATATCTAACAAGAGTTGCTTGTAGTCTGGACTACGTGAAATGTATTCACTCTTCCAACAATTACAAAAATGAATTACAAAAATTTTTGTATCCCATTGTTTAAGGTGGTAAATCCGATATAACCCAACTTTTTCTATCCCAGTCATACTGACTAACAATTTAGTGAACACAACATTGAATTGTTACAAAATCTCCACTATACAAAAAGTTTCTTAGCAACTTCTTTCAGAAAATTTGGAACATATCATCTTGAACAAATCATTGGATCCAAAACAAAGTTTGTTGCACATTTTCAGACCCTCTTCTGTCTGTCAACACCTAATTTGTTCAAATCCACCAAGAAATCTAGGAATTAAGGGAACAAAAATTTTTTTAGCATTTGCCTTGCCATCTTAACAGTTTTATGGAATTTTTAAACAACTCGTGATAGGAAAAATTGTAGTCTTAGTATGCTGGTGTCTTACATATGGTTGAAATAATTCATTTATTAGTATATTTTATTATTATTTATCAAACATACATATTAAAGAAACAAATTGTTTTCATTAATCCATCACTTGCATTTACCAGGAACAAAAACAGTCCTTAAACACAGTCCTTTATTTGAAGCTATGACTCTGAGAAAGCCATACACGAAGGTTTATCCTTATATATTGATTCATATTCTTCTCCTTAGAAAGCTATGATTTATCATTAAATATTTGAAATTCTAAATTGAACTAAAATTTGCAAATATTTATAGTTGAAAACTATAATAATTAAATCAAAATCTGAAAAATATTAACAAAATGTTTAGCTATTAATTAATAGCTAAACACAATGATAATTAAAATATCATTCAATTTAATGTTTTGGGGTAGGATGGAATGATGGGAAAGTTGAAGAGTGGTGGCATTAACCATTTTTAAGTGTCCTTAAATCCAGTCATAGAAATCTGGCAATCCTAATAATGATTTACATATGTAGTTAAATGTCAGTGGTCAAATTTAATGTAGATATAAGCAGGGAAAAAATATAGTAAATTGTACTAATCTTCATAATAACTACAGTATGAATATTAGATAAATTTTGTGATTGTTATTACGATAATAAATGTTTACAATATAACTATGTAGAGAACATTTAGTTCAGTTCAAATTAAAGTATTTATAAATGTAGACTGGCTGTGTAACCAGAATTGTATACTATTGAATTATTGTTTTTTTTTTTTTTTGTTTTGAATAGGTTTCAGTATCTTTTTATCTTAAGTCTAACTAACCTATCCTAACTTAAAGGTTAAAAAATTAACCTAACCAGTGAGGAGCCTCCTGTATCCCTCTCTGGTTATGCCAGTGTTGATATTATTTGTCATAAGAGCTAGCAGAAAAATTTTTCTGAACTAGCATGTTCATACCCTTGAGGATGGGTTGGAAATCCTGAAAATACAATGGTTAATGAAGAGTTTTACATTTCCATCTTCAAGAAAGCAGATGTTGAGGAATTTATAGAAATAAATTGTGTGAATTTTATAGTGTTAAAACTATGTTTTTCATCTAATTTGTAAATTGTATGTTGTAATAATAGTAATATAATACAAATGGAACTATTTTAATATAAAACACTGTATATGATCTGTACGAAAATATGTTACTTAGCTTTATTTTGAACAAAATGAGATCATTTCAAGAGATGATCTGATTAAATTCGAGAAAATCATTGCTATTTTGTGTTTGCTTTTGGCTGGCTTTGCTCGATTATACAAGGGAGGAACAATAAATAAATTCTCTAGGCCTATATATAAAGCTATAAAGATTTATTATTAGGGGATTATTTTGTTGGGAATAAGAATTAATCCGGATACATTTTGTTAATTCATTTATAGAGTTTTATCGTCAAACGAAATATTATCGACCGACGAAAATTCTACCGACGAGGACGACGACGATAGCGATATTGAAGAAATGGGTAGAAATATCGAAAATATATTAGCCGATAAGAAAACTTGCAAACAGGTAAGACCAGTTTACAGTAATTTAATTTAAAATACACTCTCTCCACCTTCGAAAAATTAGTAGTGTCTTGCCCCTGTACATCATACTTTTCCTTTAGCAACAGAGTTGTGCCGGTCATCTCTTTTCAGGGGAAAATTTTTGAACCGAAATAACGTGCCTTTCGGTGCAAACCAGAAATTTGTATATAGTTAATAGGGGCAAGAGGCAATTTTACAATACAAAACTTTTTCAAATTGCTGCCCAAAAAAAGTCTCCATTTCTTATCATTTGTAGGAAAACTCTATTTGTTCTTTGTATAAAAGAAATAAGTCAAGTGTGTTGTTAAAAATATTTATTTAATGTTTCCAAATAGATTTCGGAAGAGCAGGAAGAAATTCAAAGGCAAGAATTACAAAAATTTATGAGCAAAGATACAAACAAATTAAATAAGAAAAGTATTAAAACTTTACAGTATTTAAAAAAGTATTTTATTTAAAAAAATGATATAATTTACCGATCCACGCCCGAAATTTTCTCTTCTAGATAAATTAAAAAACGAAAAAACTACCAGCAAAGAATTGATAACGGACGAGAGTTACGTAAGTTAAAGTTTAAAATAAGTATTTGGATGTTATAAAATTCTAATAGAACAATAACAGCCAAATATTCTACTTTTATAATTAATTAATTAATAAATATATTGTGTTACAGGAAGGAAAAATACTAGAAATTACCAGAACATACAAAACTCTAGAAGGGAAATTGTTTAACAGAGTGGAAACCGTTAAGAAACCGGAGATCATAAGTAGATACATTCATATAAAAACAGCCAAGGATTCCGAATTGGCGTAAGTCGTTTTAACCGTTCGCTGCATTTAGAACGTTAAATTATTTTAGCGGATAGCAAAATTTCATACCGGAATAGTTTTTACCCGAGAACTATGGCGAATAAGAGCCCAAAGATCAGTCTCGAAAGAAGAAAAATTTGGTAGTTTCCGCGATTTTTATTAAAGTGTAAATAAAATCAAAAATTTCCAGATACCGTCCGAGCCCATAAATGTTTATGCTCGATGTATTTTTATATCAGAATTATCTCTAGCCTTGCCTCAGATTATAAAAATCGCGTTAATGTTACCTTAGGTAGGCAAGATGGCGGCTCGTCTCCGATTCCGGCAAGAAAACAACGAGACTCACGTTCTAATCTAAATAATTTGGTTGCTAGTAATTATGGTAATTTATTAGAATAGAGACGAGCCGCCATCTTGGCTACCTAAGGTAACATTAACCAAAAATCGATCGTGATTTTAGTACGTAGCGGTATATTACATAAATTTAATTTTTACGTTGTAATTTACGAGTGTCTGTATGGGATGTAGTTTTAACGTTTTTAGAATTGTGTTTTAAATAAATTCGATTTTACTCTACATTTCGTAATAAAAACGGAATTAATTTGCAGAAGAAAAGTCAACGAAGACTTAGAAAAAGAAAAGAGAAAAGAAATCAGGAAGGAAAAGAAGAGGTATGTTGTATTTTAATAATAGAGGAATACGAGGAAATATGTTCGAAATAAAAATTGATATAAAATGTTTGAATTTAGATTCGAATTTATTCTCAGAAATGATTTCATTGCTATTATCTTATAAATCCTAATGGAAAGAACTAGTAGTTTTAATACGAAATTTTATATCTAGAAATAAATTGTAATTAGACAGCGATAGATCTTAAGTAAACTTGCGCGTATTATTAAAAAACTTAAATTCTAATAGCTTGAAATATTTTCCAATAGATTACAGGATAAATTAAGGAGAATAAATAGAAACCAGGAACGGGGTTTCTACGAAATTCCGGCAAAAAGGCCGAAGAAGGAACTAATCCCCAGCAACGTAGGTAAAATTTGTCAATTGGAATAATCCGAACTGGCGTTTAATCCGTTCTTTCGTCGACAGATGAAGTGCGGCGCGTGCGGCGTGGTGGGTCACATAAGAACCAACAAGATCTGTCCCATGTACCAGCCGCAGCCCTCGGCGGTACGCATCGCCATGACGGAGGAAGAAGAAAAAGAAGCTTCGGACGTTCTGAACGAGAACGCCTTGGTGAAGGTAGAGGACACGAAACTGGTCCTGTCCAAGAAATTTATGGAACGGATGTTGGAAGTCCGGAAGAAGACCATGAGGCTGACCTTTCGGAAAGACGTCATCGACCCGAAAAAGGGCGCTTGGCCGCGCGACTATGCCGGGAGGAAGTGCGAAGAGAGAAGAAATTCTGCCCTTTCCGCGGAAGAAACGTTCAGGCCCGCGGCAAACAATCGCTGCGTTAGAAATCCCGTGGTTTCGCTTTCTACCGCCTTCCAAGAAATTTGGCAGAAAATGAGAAACGTTCCTAACGTAAGAGCCAATCTCTTCTCTTTTCTTAAAAATCTTTGGCCTAAATTCTATGTTAACGAAATCGTAAAATTGCGGATCATGCGAAAGGTGGGGATTTCTTCAAGAGGACCTAAAACTTTAAATACCGAAAATTTCGACCCAAAACGCACGTGGTTCTGTCCGAAACACACAAAAATGGGATTTTCTTACGCAAATTTTAGTTTCTGTCGTAGGTGGCACTTGTGTGTAAGAAGTGGGCTTAAGCCTTTTGCAGTTTACTTCCTTCTCCGTGAGTCAGTTTGGTCTTAACGTGTCTGGTGTCCGTCTCTAACGCTCTACATACAGTGTGTGCCGTCGTCTTCGGTGTACTTTACCGACAATCGCGCTACGCTATTGAACGAGAAGGAAAAACGGCAAAGATGTTTATCATCTTCATAAATATTTTCGAATGAAGTGATTAATTCGATTCAGTTTTATTTTCTAGACCTTTTATACAGTTTAAATTCTTTATTAACACTGGACAATACTTGTTACCGTAGCGCGTACGCCTAAGTTTGTGTGTTTAAATTTAAAACTAACCGGCATCCAAAATTCACCAGATTTTTACATTTGGAAAGAGTTGCCAAGTACTTCGAGTGCACTTGGTCTTATCGTTTCCAAATTAACGAGTTTTCGTTAGAAATTTGCGTCGTTTCTCGATATTTTAGCCATTAAATAATTGGATTATCGCTTTATTCTTTTAGAGCAATCCGTTTTGGTTTCCGGTGAAATCTCACACGGCTCCAGACTACACAAAATCGTGTCGTCTCCCATGGACCTTTCCAGGATTAAACACAAGCTACAGGAATTCGACTATCGAAACAGAGAAGAATTCCTCGACGACGTCTGTCAAATAGTCAAGAACAGCAGCCTGTACAACGGTGAGCTTCTTTACTTTCTCGTAATTCCTCCCCCCGACTACGCTAAAATCCAATTACGTAACAGGAGAAGACGACGTTTTGACGTCGACGGCCAAAGAAATGCTCAAAATCTGCGTCGACGAATTTCAGAAGAACGAAGAGCGTTTGATGAGTCTGGAGGAGGCCATCAATCACGACTCGTTTAACGACAACGTCACCGCCCTGTCTTACATCCTGACCGGCGTGGTCGATAAACATTTGAGGACCATACCCGAATGTTGGCCTTTTCTTCAACCCTGCAATAAAAAATACGTCCGAGATCTGACTAACGGAGAAACTCCCATGTGTTTGCAGATAATAAGCGAAGTAAGTTTTCCTTGTGTCGTCGTGCACTTCGGCAAACCGCGAGTTCTCTCGTTTCCGAGATTTAAAGAACTTAATTCACATCTTTACTTAAAATTTAATCGTAATCCGCGTGTATTTTGAGAGTTGTGTATGCGTTAAATTTATTTCTTAATTCCTTTTTTTGCTCCTAGATCCAACGACGCATTTAAACCTCGGGTTTCGAACTTAATTCGTCAACTCGAGGTTTGTCCGTATTCGTTGTTTTACAAACACCGGGGTTGTGTTCGTAAATAGCGTTGTAGGAAGACGTCGTGTCGACGTAAAAGTGTACACTACCGTGACAAAACGAATTTGCCCATAGTTGTTGCCCCCCACAAAGAAAAAAAATTTTTTTTTGTTTCCACGAATAGCCTATAAATTTCTGCGCGTAATCGTAACTTTTTATGCCGATTCCGCTAATTTTAAGTGTTTACTGGACGGTACCGCCTTTGGCGTGGTAATTTATCGTATTCGGACGTGTGTTTTCCGTGTTTGTAGAATATCAAGAAACTGAAATATCGTAACGGAAGGGAATTTTTCGAGGACGTGGAGAAGATCTGGAAGGACAGCCGGGCCATTAGAGGCGAAGACAGTCAATTCACTAAGAAGGCCAAGGAGATCGTCGACGCCTGCGCCCGGGCGCTCGAAAAGGTAAATTTACCATTAAATACGGAAAATGTACGTTTGTAGTGTGTAGGGGCCGGTCTGAAATCTGTCGTACGGGAAGATTTCTGACCGTATCTTTTCCCGTCGTTTTCGTAACGATAGCGGTCTTTTCGAAAGTGACGTAACGTATGGTTTGCTGGGTTTCGAAATTTTGCCCACTGTGTCGATATCGAACAAGTCGGAAGTACGTGCGCGCACAAATTTTATTATAATTGAGTTGCAAAAATGTGTAGCGATTTCTCAATGCCTGGTTACTTTCCACCCACCCCCGTATATAACAATACGGGATGGATGGTTGCGAAAAGGTTGTTTATGTATTAAGTTATTTTTTTCAAAAAAATAATCTGTTACGACGAATGCCAGATACGAAGTAAAATGCGCGTTACGGAGGAAAAAAACTCTCGTCGAGCCGAACTGTAGTCGGAGGCGAGAAACGTAGTTTCGAAATCCTTCGGCATCCTTACGGATACCTACGGATACCTTACGTGGCGATGAGAGAGAATCCATCGTCGGTGGATGGCGCCGCTACGAATTGAATTTTAAAATATGTATCCGTATTTCCATTTAATAAAGTACGCATCGAGTAATTTTCGTCACCCGAGCCTCAGAAGTATAAAAATTACACCGATTTCTCCGTGCCTAGTTACTTTCCACCAATCTTGTAGAATAACGATGATTCGAAGATTTTTATTTCCGCTTTGACGTAGGACTATTTCTAAATATTTTCTTTAAAGAATAAAACTTTCCAAATAATTCTAACTACAGGATCGTATTAAAAATTACGTCTCTCCCCCTCGTGTGCCCTGCTGTTTCTACAAATCGTTCGTCTTCCAAATTCGTTTGTAGTGACTCCCGCGTACCGCGTGCGGGTTGCACCCATGACGAAAGATCGACGAATATCTTCCCCGTTAAAGACGGAAAGGGCGTTTTTAGAGAGGGCGGTATAAACGATAATTATACGTGAAGGCGTGTTCGATTATAGAAAGCCAGCCTTCAACAGAATTTCGTAACTTTTTGTTACTATAAATTAAAATAGGAGAGAGGTCCGTTCGAATTGCAGTTAAAACTAGTTCTATCGCCCGATTGTTTCCCTCTCCTCCGTATAGGCAAGTAAATTTAAAGATAGTAAAACAAATTCTATATTGTAAAACATTCTCTCTTTAAAGTACGTGTTAGAAATTTTTAAAATGACATCTTTTTCACACAGTTGGCTGCTACATATTGTACACGTGTACAAAATACATCCATCTCTCGTTGCATTCTTCCAGAACACTATGCAGCATTGGAGAACAACACATCTCAGGATTCATAACACTTCCATACAAACAAACTAAATATTCATTAGACGAGGAATTTTTAAGGCGATTCCTTGAGTCCTCTATGGTTTCGCTTAGCCTTGAACCCATTATCCCTCGTGTTAAACAACACGCAACATGGTTACAATGTCAGACACGAAAAAACAACTGTTTACATTGTCACACTCGTGTACATGGACGACATAAAACTTTATGCATCCACACAAAAACAACTTCGTCAACTCCTACAAATCACACATTCATACTCCGAGGACATAGAAATGGAGTTTAGCCTAGGAAAAACACTTCGCATAGAAAAAAGAATCCTGAAGAAATGAGATTTGCACTTGAAAATGGGAGAGGGCGAGTTCTATCAGTATTTAGGATTCCAACAGGTCAAATTAACAGAACATATACAAATAAAGCAAAGATTGATTAAAGAATACCAAAGTAGGTTAAATGCTATTCTCAGAACAGAGTTAAATGCAAAACACTCAGTTAAAACAATAAACAGATGTCATCCCAGTACTCACTTATTATTTTGGAGTTTTATGTTGGACTCACACAGATCTTGATCCGATCCAAAGGAAAATAAGAACAACACTTACTAAAACATCATCATCCTAAATCCGTCATAGAAAGATTAACCCTTCCAAGTAAAGATGACGGACTTGGCCCGATTGACATAGTTAACCTTCACTACAAACAAAGACACTGCGAGAGTTTTTCTACAAAAAGCAAGAAACATCACAGTTACATAAAGCAATAACTCTATCAGACTCAAATAACACACCATTAAATCTACACTCACGACATATGAACACGACACAACATATAAAAAGCATAGACACCGTTAAGCAATTGTGGGTTCAAAAGGCATCCCTATGACCTGTCCCAGGATTTTGTTAACAAAACTGCGTCAGACAGCTCGTTTGCTCGGGGATGCCTCTTTGGGGAGACTGGAGTCTACAGGTCATAAACAGTGGTGATATTCGGCGGGTTCGCACAGGTTCGCCCGAACCCGTTGTTAAAATTTTCAGTTTCCCGAACCTTGTTAAACACACGCAACATTTCTCAGTGGGTTCGTTTTTTTAAAAAAAAATATATTAAAATATGCGTATTATACTCTGTAATATTACTAAACTAGAGCCTTAAACCCCGTTCGTACCGAGCATTTCAATCTAGATTGTGAGCAAGGTCAAGAAGTATGTCTTGGTGCGATCTCTCTCGACCGTTTCAATCGAGGTTTAATCGCGATCGATTCAAGAGAGTTCTTGAAAGTAGATCCAGTCATAAGAGAGATCCCAGAATGCCACGCGCGCGAGATAATACAAGATGGCTGTCGAACACGTGTCGGGCAATGGACAGCGAAAGAAAAAGTATAATGTATCTCGAGAGAAGATGACACGTGTGTATTTCGAGAAGCGCCAATTCGCGGTAAAGTTTACCCCTGCCTTAAAAAAAAAGGTCGATAGCCGTAAAATATTATCGTTACCTGCCCTTCACCCATGGCTCGTTACGTTCCAAATACGCCACTGATTGTTAGATATACGGTTGCAAGAAGAGGTGTTGTATTTATTTCTATTCAAAACTTCCATTTCGTTTGTCGGTGATTGTCAGGGAAAAATTTTCTGCTAGCGAACCCCTTGTTAAATATTTCGAATATCACCACTGGTCATAAATACTAAAAAGTACAGAAAACACTGTACTTTTTAGTATTAGTTTTTAGTAACATACTCAAAGATACAACACTCACAAACGACACATGCAGAAAATGTCACATCATGCCAGAAACTATACAACACATCACTTCCGGCTGCAAGCTCTTGGCACAGACAAACTATTTACATAGACATAATCAAGTAGCAAATATAATACATCAAGAGCTTGCAAAGAAACACAAATTATTAGACATCTACGAACCATACAACAACTACATCCCACAGACAGTATTGGAAAACAACACGCACAAAATGTACTACGACAGTCGTAATCACAGATAAAACAATTTACCACAACAGACCAGACATCACACTCATTGACAAACACAATAAAATCACATACATTATAGACATATCCATTCCAAACACTCACAATATACAAAACACATTCACTGAAAAAATTAGCAAGTACACAGAACTCGCCAGGAAATAAGGCATCTGTGGAGGATGGATAGGGTGCTTATTGTACCTGTTGTTCTCTCCTCTACAGGTGTCATACCCCACACACTACACAAAAGCCTGGGCACATTACAATTGAATAGAAACACACAAATCACATTACAGAAAGCCGCTATATTGAATACGTGTCATGTTGTTAGGGAATTTCGGAATACACACACACCGACACACTTATTTAATTTTCGTCTTGTTTTCGTTGCTATGCCTCGACTCTGGTCCGGATAGTACACGGAAACCGGTGTCAACCGAGTATAACCCACGAAACCCAATATAATATTATTATTAGAGTTAATTGGATAAAAATAAATGAGTAAAAAGAAAATATTCTTTTCAGTGCCGCGAGAAACTGCGCAGAGTGGAAGTCCCTGACGACCGGGATGAGGAAAACTCAGACTTTTACCGGGTGAGTAATTTCCCTTTTCGCCCGCGGAACGGACCGACGGAAAAGAGTTAACGTTACGGATATTTCTGGAGTCCGGCCCATCTTAAAAGCGGAAAATTTTCTTCCCGCTCTCCCGTCCGGCGGCGGAAACCCCAAGCGGGCCCCGGTCCCCTATCGGGTTCCGATTCTCCTCCCGACCGCGGGCGACGGGCCCCCGCCGCCTTTAAAGTAACCGTAACGGGGGAGGCGCGAGAGAAATTAGAGAATTTCGCCCCTTTTCCCAGGAACGGGCGCTGCCCGTTTATTCAGGTGGCAACTTTTGGCGAATTTGCGGGCGATATCGATAAGGAGGAGAGAAATAACGGAAAACTTTTGCCTTATATTTCAGGAAGGGCGGAAAGGAGGAGGAGGCGAGTCGGATCAATTGGCCAGGGACTTGCACCTGTCGCCCGACAACTCCCAGGAGGAAGAGGAGGAGGAAGATTTCGAGCCCCGGGCCACCGACCTCCGGTCGGAAGTCGTCTTTTAGTTCCTCCCTTCGTCCGTCCCCGATTCCAATCCTTTCCGGTCCGCGCCTGAAGAAGTAGATGCGGCGGCGGAAGTTACCAGGCCGATCCCGGCATTACCCACAATTTTCCCGTCGACGGACTGGAATCTTTGGCGGAATAAGGTGCGGAAATTAAGCTCGGCCATTAAGCCCGATAAGTTGTAGGTCTGCACGAGCCGGCTGCTGCCTTTCGCCCCCATTCCCCGGTAAAACGGCCGCGGAAGAAAGGCGTCGTGGTCGGTGGAAGAGAAGAAAGAAAAAATCGGACCCGAGCGTCACGTTACGCGATTACGTCTTTTGTTAAGGATTAGAAAGCGGAAAATAAAATTATTCTCCGCCGATCCTTTGACTCGATCTCGCGTAACGCGGAAACTGTCCGGCGGTTTCTCCGCGAGAATCGTGAATCGTGACGAACGGAAGAAGAAGAAAGTCGATTGCTCAAATCTTTATTCAATAGACGAGAGAGGAAGGATGCTTGGTCTTCCTTCGGGACGTCGGGCCTTTCCGGAGATCACCGTTTCGGCATCTAGAGGTCGGAGCACTCGTAGTTGAGGAAATTCGGGCAGGTGTCATGCAAGAACGCATTCAGCACGCACTGTCAGGAAACAAGTAATAGCTAGAGGTCACTCCGCCGACGGAAATACTTGGGTCTCCAGGAGGCTTTCGTAAATTATATAACGGTATTACGGAGGGTTGCGCGACACGTTCGTTATGCGTAACTCTACCCAGTGTCCGAGATTAGATTTGGATTTTTTTTGTGTAGGAAAGTACAGTATTTTCCTTTCCCGGGTTATTACGACGATCCAGATCGATTATCTTTCCTTCGTGACGCGTGAATTTTCGATTATTTTGAGCCGCGCGTAAAAAATCGTAATTGTCGCTTTCACGGTGTCGGTGTAGTAAATTAAGGCCCACATTCACGAGTGTCGTTAGTTGCGACGTAGCTAAGTTTACTACGTACGGTATCTGCAATTGACGAAGCTCGTCGTAACCGTAATCACTATTACAAAATAGCGATCCGATTTCGAGAGTATACTGCTTCGTCCAATAGGAATGTAGTCCGGAAACTTTCAAATGGCGCGAGTTATGATTGTATGACCGAAGGCCCCCAGTGGCCAAGCGGTTCCGTTCCCCTAACACTAGTAGTTCGGTGGTGGGTTGCGCCTGGCCACGTGAAGTTTTCCGGGTTTTCTCTACGTCTTTAACGCCTAAATAGGGGCCAGTTACCCTTAAAAGATGGCCGAGTGTTGCGTTGCCGTGACTAACAAAACAAATTGTACGGTCGATTACCTGCAACGGAAGGGCAGTAGTATTACAACGTAACATAATTTTATAGAGACGTGGCGAGTAGCGTTACGGTGCCTAACAGGGGACGGGGGTAGTAAAAACTAGCATTACGTAACTTACGAAAGCCTCCTGTCTACTTTTGTGTTTACTCTTTCCGCCCGCCGGCACAAAGGGTTTTTTTTTATCGCGCCCGTCGCGGGTTCCGACGGATGCGATCAGAAAAGGGTTTCTCCAATTGGCAGGGTATAAGTTCGACGTATTAATAAACTCGAAGAAGGTCGAATTTGAGATTTTTCGGATATTTTAAGCAGAATGCCGTCCGCGATTTATCGGTACAGTTATCGATGAATGAAAAGTAAATCTTAAAGATTATTTCTGCTTTGGAATGTGTAAATCGGTGGGATTAGTTACGCCGCTACCACGTCACGTGTCGACACACGCTACATCCGGGTCTTTATTTTTCCACCCGTCGTACGCGCGCACCCATGCATCGAAGGACCGTCTTAACGAGTTTCGGCGCCCCTGGCTAAAAATCATATTTTATCGAGCACTAACAAATACGGGATAGTCCAAGAGTCGGTAAACAATTTTTTAAAAATCGATATTTTCGGGTGGTAAAGAGATTAGCGTGGAAACGCTTAGAATCGCGCGGGTTTTTTCCGGAAATGTCGAAATTACTTCCAATTATGCCCTCCGGGTGGCGCTTTACTACGCGGCTGCTGTCTTCGAAACTAACACTATTACGAATATACGAATTAAAGCGCTACCCGACGGATACAACCGGAACTGATTTTGGCCTTCTAAATCTACTTGTAATTTCACTACGATCTATCCTAATATATTGTAATGTATGGGATAGAATACTTATTGTTTAATTCGGATTTGCCCTAACGACGATGGCGGGTGATTTTCTTTAATACGTTCCAAGCAGAAAATGATCTTTCCCCGCTACAATTGCGGCAGACGATGTTTAATTTATAGTAATTTATAATCGGCCGTCGTTACTTCGACATAACCTACTGGGTTCTTAAGCGCCCCGAGCTATGACACTTATATCCCGACGGATAAGGAGGGATGGGATGGGATCGTCCACTCCTTCCGGACGAAGGGCGCGATTAAAAATCCCGGCGGGTGTCCGAGGGAGGGAAAGAGCTGTAAAGAAAAGAAAAAACGCGCGTCCGAGATCGCTCACACCCTTATAGAGCCGCCCTTACAATGACGTGAAATGTACTGTACATACAGTACTTACCTGACTGCAGTTTGAGGCGTTCAAAATTTTCACTATCTGAAAAATAAAGTTCCGGTCGTTCGTCTTTTAAGTCGACTTGGAGGTGGAGGAGGAAACGAGTTTAGCGCCCGAAAGGAGGTATATCGTCCGCGCCCTTTCTGCCAAAAGGGGGTTGGGTCGATTTCCTTCTCGGATTCTTCCCCGACAGATCCGACCCAACGGACCCTTTTCAATCGTCTCTCGTGTTTTTCAGCCTTTCGGTAAGTAAGACGCCGACTTCGTTTCCTCTTCCGGTCGGTAAAGAGCCACTCACCTTGTCAAGAACTGTGCAGCTTGTTAGTATTTCTATAAGCTGGCTTAAGTTCGAGCAACCGCCCCCAAACAAACTTAAAATTGCAATAAAAATGTCGAGGAAATTCTGTAAAAGGAGCGATTAAAAAGGTAAGAGGGTCGGTCTTTTTTTAAGTCCCGTATTTGATCGAGGAAAGAATACGTACTTTGCAGTAAAATAACTGTTTCACATGGTCGACGAAAGAACCTGTAATATAAGAAAACATTATTCAAAATTACTCTTCTCCCCCATTTTTAAGGCCTAGTACTCGCGCGCGAAGAAGGTAAGCTAAAATTTGAATAAATTTTCCACTTTAAAACCCAATTTGTCCTGACCTATGTATATAGATCCTGCACAAAAATCGCCACCTTATGTCTCGTACGCTACACGACAATAAGGCTTTAAAGTGCTTGGAACTTTTGCAAAAATTCGATGACTTTAAAGTCAACCCGGTTTCGGTGGATTCGGTGCCACGTCGCAGAAGCCGAGGGTGCCCCACCGCGATATTAGTCTCTTGTTTTTTCGATGTAGGTGGAATATATTTGGTATTATTCGGGCTGGCACTTTTGACGTGGGAGGCATATCAAAAAACCCGTTTACACTAAATTACATTAAAAATTTGCCGGGACGAATTCACATTTAAGAAAAAATATAATTTCTTACAAGACTATACATTTACACGAGTCTTTATCCTCCCGTTTACACTTATTGTCTTATTTAAATCAACTTAACAAAGCGTACATAAATAATACCATTACTTACTCGATTTCTTACGCAATTCATTGGCTTCATTCGTTTCACATGGAGCTTTTCGACCGATGGCAACGTCGGCGATTATGCAAGCCAAGCAAAATGCTGCCAAAAATTTATATATCATATCGAAGCGCCGTTCTTCTCCCTTCTGTTCTCGATCCACACCATCCCGGACTTTTTATTTATTCCCTTCGCCCATCTGTGACGTATTTAACGTAACTTCCGTCGTACGGAAGCTACGTCGCCGGTAATCGTGTGACGTAAATTTAATACAGTTCCGATTGCGTAGATTAGTTAATTTTTGACTTTTTAAAAAATAATAATCCGTTTTTTTTTTGGTCGTCCTTTTCAATCCCGACGACCCGTCCGTGCAAATTTTCCAGACTCGAATCCGGACCCCTCCGGAGCGACAGGTGATTGGGGTCGGTATTCGCCTGGTAGAAACGTGCCGAAAGAGAGAACGTCGATTATTTTCGTTTGTGCCCCCTATCAACTACCCCCTACGACATTTAACGATAAAATGAATACGAGTAATTTTACTTGGCGCCTCTCCCACATTGAAGGATTTTTGCAGATTTTTTTCCATAAATGAACTGGAAGGGTTTTTTAATTAAAAACAAAATTGGGTCGGGCCCGTTAAAGCCCAGTTTGTCAGTTAAATAAATACCGAATACGAAAAAAGTACAGAATTCTTTCTAATAAAGTCTGGTATGGTTGTTTAACCTGCGCGCACGAGAATGTTTCGTCCAAAATCCAATTCGGCCCTACCCCGACTAACGAATAATACCGATTTATGTTGACTATGAACACAATATAGTGCTTACGACGATCACTTGGCTTTTCTTCTCCCTGTTATTTAGTTGACGAATGAAGCCATTTTTAAAAAAGTCAAAAATCGAGTGATCGTCGTAAGCACTATATTGCGTTCATAGTCAACAAGAATCAAGCGCGACACGGTTTCAAGTCATTAAATATTGATTTAATTAACGGGGAGCGGACAAAAGTATAATGTATATTTAGAGAATAATAAACAGATGAGAAAATAAAATGGAGTAAACAAGCGCCTACTGTTTGCATTATCGTGGTTGGAATTCCCGTGTAATGAATTTGTTCAGCCTCCGCTAATACAGGAAATCGAAGCGCAAACAAACGATTTACGCGTACCGAGTCGAATAATTAAAATTTTCCATTTAAAGTATAATTCTTACCCATTCCGTCCCCCGCCCCGGGACTGGAAATCGAGGGTCAAGCTATCTGTCTAAAATTTGCAATTTGCGAAAATTATATCGGAGTGGCGGATGACCAGCTGGAGTCATTCTGTCACAAAACACGAATTAGTCTTGGTCCAAAGTTATAGTAAGCGAATAAAAAATGTGGCGATTGTTAGGGCCTATATATATAAAACCAGGGGTGACCCCCTGCCGTAGATTTTTCGGGGCCGGTGTCGCGCCACCTCCCTCCGAAATTCGCATTATACGATAGGATATTTGTCAAAACAAATTTCGTCTGTACGTAACAATTACTACAGAAAACCACGGAGAAAAGTGTTTTAGTTCGTCGTTAAACACCGACCGAGGAAATTTCACTCCCCATCTCGAGTAATGGATAAGAATTCTGTTGGGAGGCAGCGGCCCAAGCAAATTTGAATTAGGTACCCCGTGTACGGTGTTGGCTTCAGACATTTTTTCGGGACGAATTCCCCGGTATCATCGATGTTTTTTTAATGCCACCCCTTTGTCTGTTCCGAACATTCGAGTAAAGAAAATAATTTGTGTAAATTGTTTTCCTAAATAAATACTGTACTATACTTAGGCCTATATAATATAGTTTTAGGGATTGACAGATTGTTTCTTATGGAAATTCATTGGGACGTTGGTGCGAAAAAATTACGCATCTCGTCTTAGGAAAATCTTTATAATGGGTAAAAAAATTCCATTTATTTCTCGGAATTACGCGCAAAGGAAGAACCAATCGACTCGACCGGGGAGGTACGTACACTGTACGTATAGATGACGTCAGACAAATACTAGTTCTAGACCGCTATTTACAGTAGCATTCGCTGCGGTTTTTAGAATAGGTGAGAGAGCCGATCATGAAATCAATTATATTTTCCTCCGTCTTCGTTTGTCTTTCGATGGCGATTTCGATTTATTCCGCGACAGAAGACGACGATGATAACCGAATCAAAACCTTCGTAGACTGTTCGACTTATCTTACTCACCGTATTTCCAAACTCGACATCGCCTCTAATTACAAAAGTAAGTAGCCTACACGCAACTTCGATAAGAATGTTGCGGATGGCACGTTTGTTCACTTTGTTTTTTAATAATGTCTTCGCCATTAAATGCTTGCAGATTTATCAATAGATCTATCAAAGTTGAATATTTATAATGAATTGGACTCGCCATCCGATACGGCCGAATTATTTAATCTTATGAAATGCGTAAGTATTTTTAAGAGTCTGGAATGAAATTCCCTCGAAGCTCCAGCATCATTTTCTACAACCAAAACGAATTTCAAACCGTAGGAAATCCCGAATAAAACAATTTAACCCCCCATATATATACAATATATATATATTTTTTTTTAGATTATTATTATTATTCAACGGTACATGATTCAAAAGGAATGCGAGTTTGTCAATTGCAAAGGGCAGCTTGAAATGTTATCGTGTAACTCTTCCGAGTGCGTAAGTAGAATTTTGTACATTTTGAAAATCTATCGAGTCAAAGAACGTGAATTAATTCTCACGAAGTTCGTTTGTCTCCCCAGATCGTCCGGCTGTCTTACGAGTTCGTAAAAGTCTCTAAACCAATCGTTTCGTATATGGTGAGGATTATAAAATTTTCTTTAACCGTTAAATATTCGACGAATTTGCATTTCTTTTTAAAGTTTAATAATAATTGTGCGCTGATAATTTAGTAATAATATGTGAATTCTTTAAGCTTTTTCGAACGAATCCCTCCGAAACGAATCTCAATACAACGCTTCAAAAAAATATATTTGAATGTTTCAAGAACCACGAGAATCTCATTATGAAATTACTGACGATCCGTCGTGTGAGTAGAAATAACTTATTCTTTATAAGAACGTTGGTTACGATAATCTCTTAAATTATGTACTGTACGCTAAGCCAAGAAAATCGATCTCTAAAAAAAATGACCAATGTGTGAATTTTATACAAAATTTCTTAATTCGTTACGCTGTTACAGGCCTATAAGTAGTTTTGTACTCGTACTTTAGGTTGGTTATGTGCGATACGTACGCGCTATTTTCCTAATTTTATAGATTCGGTACGGGAAGAAGATGATAATGGTCTCTTGGCTACCCCCTTTGTTAAGTCCATTTCTGTTGGCGAAAAGTCTACGAAGCTTTCTTAAGTTAAGCCGATTCCTCTGGATAGGACAGTACTGTACTGTAGTAATCGAATCACAGAAAATAATTCGCCGGTTAACCGATAGATGGCGACACACAATTTCTTTACATCACTAACTTGTTTTGTATCGAAAGTTTTGTATTATTATTATTATTATTATTATTATTTTTTTTAATTGATTCGGAAACGTCTCGTATTTCTAAATAATAAGATATATTTCTTATTATTTAGAAATTTTAAAACGTGAATCAAACGGTAAAAAGGATTTTTACCATGTTTAATAACTACGTAAAGACTGGGAATGTCTTCTCTGTAGGCCACCCCGAACGTTACATTAACTCTTAATGTCGTATTTTTAACACACGAAAGTAAAAGACACACTGATGTAGCGCAACGCATTGTCTGCAGATTTAAAATTACATTATTAACTACTGTATGTAAATTAAAACACAATATATAATAGCATATTACACAACAGAACCGTGCCGTGTATAACTTTAATAATAAAAGTTGCCATATTCAGGGTGGCCAGATGTCCTTTATTTCTGCCAAACTTCCCTTTAATGAAACGACAAAGAAAGAGCGCGATTTTTTTCTTTGTTTTCGTTTATCAACGCCTTGTTCTTTGTACATGGCATAGGAAAATTTCTGTTCGGGCTTACTCCCGTCCTACATCAATCCGTATCCCTTCTCCCACAGAAAGCTATGGTTTACCATTTAAATATCAATATTAAACTCGATTTAAACTAAAATTCGGAATGGCCGCGCTGTTAAGGTGTCGGCCTAACACACTAGGAGACCCGGAAACGAATCCGGGACAAATCGAATAATCGCAGGAATTTTTTCGGATTCGTAGAAAAATGAAAATAAAAGACAAATTGGCTAAAATAAAGGATGCGTAGCAACCCTACTTGCCGCACATCGAGAGAAAACAAGTAATTCGGGCTAAGGAAAGAAAAAAGTGCCGTCAGAGGTCATAGTGTTCAGTTCCTTCGCTCGCCGAAACTCTCTACAAAACTTTTTTAATAATAAATTTGCCTATATACTTACGGCGATTAATAATACGCACGCTTTTCGTTCTAGTTTACGCCATTCGTCTGTACTTTGCCAATAGACTGGGAAAAAATTACCATTTAAATATTGACGGCGAAGTGGGAAATAATCGAACAGGCGAAATTCGAGATTCGTCTATATTTAAATTATTTTCGGTTGATATTTAATTAATGGCAATTATTTCCAGGACTTGTTTGTAAAAGCATGCGAAAAATTCAAGCCCGTCGAGTGTTAAAGAAAGGACCAACAGGAAACAAATATGAAACTAATCGACATTTTCGTCGTTAACAATTGCAATTAAATGTAATCGAATTGTCAAATAAAATCTTTTTCGAACATTGCCGAAGGTTCTTTGTTTAAATTTTTCCCGTATTAAAAAAAAAACTATAACAATGCATTTTAATAATGTTTCGGGGGGTGTTCCCACCTCGAAAACCGATAATAATCATCTATGTGTGTAGTGTTCGATGCATGGTAATGATGTACGCGGTGAGGTGTGCCCACTCCCAAGGGCGTACCCCCTCCCTAGAAGAAAAATTGAAGTGTAGTAATTGACACAGTAAAGACGTATCAGTTTGAATATTGTGACTAGATGGAGCCTAGAGCCATCTGTCGTGAAATCTTAGAACTATTTCTCTGTTCGCTGCTATTCTTGCACTCAAAAGAACTATGAGTTGCCCCCCTCTAGTTCAGATCCTGGGTACGCGGCTTCCCACTCCAATTAAACACGTGACCAATAAAAGCGATGTCTAAAAAACGTTGACAAATGACTCTGTTGTTCGGTTTGTCCAACGAAAATACAGGAAAGCGCAATTTAGGGGATCTCAATTTAAGCGTATTAAATGCACGAAAGACGAAAACGTCCGAAACTCCAGTGTCTTCCTGTATTATTTATTTATCTCATTAAATTCTGATAGATTTGCTCGTATCTCTGGCCGTTTTACGTCAAATAAAGATGATAATAATGAAGATAAACGATAAAAAGCCAACAAATTAAAATATTCCCATCGAAACGCTTGTAGCCAATTGTGGTTACGATAGCTTCCGCAGTGGCGTAGCGAGGGGGTGTATCGTGCACCGGGCGCCACTCGCAGAGGGGTGCCCAAATGGTCTCTAAGACAAACTATGTGTTTCTGGAGGAGGGAAAGGGGCGCCAGTTATGTTCGCTACGCCACTGCGCTTCCGACCCATTTTTCCGGGCGCCCGTTTGGCGCTTGGATTTAACGGTGTGTGAACCGACCCGAGGAGCGTCGCGTGCAACTTTCTAACGGGTAATAAGAACTTGCAATGGGAAACAGCCTACACTCATTTCATGTACGACTCCAAAAAGACGTGCATCAAATGAGTTGGCTTTCTACGGGAAACTGGGTGTTACGACGTGAAAAAATTCCCAAGTGGCTAGCCACTCTGTTACAGGTGAGCATCCTCCAACTGATATTATTGGCATCTTTTGTCCTCGTCAACCTTTCGGTGTAAATCGCGTACGACGACGGTGATTTATATAAACAGAATGAACATTTAAAATCGAATTTATTCGACAGAATAATAATTTTTGAAATATAAACCGAACAAGTAACGGGAAGAATGATGTTTTGTTAAGATTAACACTTGCATTTATGTGTTTTGAAAACATAACAGAGCAAATCGAGTTTGCCAAGTTGGAAATTCGATAGAACTTGGCAAACTCGGTTCTCTCTGTTCGATCTTAGTTCCCCTCTAACAAAAAATCCAGGAGGGAAACTAAGATCGAATGTTTTTTTAATCTGTTTTGATATACTATGCATAGACTGCACTCTTAATCCGGTCCTGTCGCCATTCTAATCCTTCTATCTTATCTCCAACAGACAAAAGGAAAAAAAAAGTCATCCGAACTTCTGATTTATAGATCTTTGCAGATAAGGACAGAGAAAGTTTACGTCGTTTTGCTTAAACGCGGGCCTATTAAATATTTAATTCTTCTATCGTTTCTAAAACGCGTGAACAATAGATGTAAACACAGAACGGCGACGATTATCCCTTCGAATCCGCGTAAATTAAATTTTTCCACAAAAACTGTGTTAAAATAAGGAAGAAATTGTAAATTATGTTCTCGTGGCTAATCCCGAACGAATAGGTTACAAATTACTCCATCCCCTTTGCGTACAAAGGGGGAGGGAGTAAGAAAGGCGAGAAGGTGCGGGGTTATTTTCGTTCGAACCCGCGACATAAAGCTAATAAACGTTATCAAGACGAAATAATTAAATTCTTATCCTCCTAACAATAAATAGTTTTGATATATAAACATAATTACGTCACCGATGGTACCAGTTACCATTTTACAACGGCCATATACCGGGAGCAAACAGTCGTATTTTGCTAATATATATATCTATTACGGTCGAGCGGTCGGAGTGATTTGTTTTAAGTGAAAAGCGTGCGGAGGTACAAAGACCCGTACACTTTATTGGAGGTGGTTAGAGTCCCGAGTCGCTCGGCGGCATTAAGTTTTATTATAATATAGCCCCGGGAAGCGAATGACTCAATAAATGGTACAATATTCTAATTTACGATGCCGTGTTTACAGTCTTGCCAAGACTGCTTATAAGCCACGACACCGATGTTCTAATCGCTTTGGCAGAAAAATGTCCCGGAGAGGAATTCGTTCTTCTTTTCTGCCTTCCTCTTCCGCAATCGTAAGTTCCTTTTCCATTTATTTCTCTTTACCAACCCCTTCTAAATGCCAGTTTCGGTCCAATGCTTCGCGCACGCTTCTTAACTTTTCCCGCTCGGGTTCTTCCCCCCTAGATAAATGTCCTTTCTACACTCTTTTAAATTAAATTTTCATCGATTCGAACCTTTAAACGTATTATTTTCTGCACTCGACCGTTTTGTTATATTTTTCGGGCGCGAAACCCTGGCATTTCCAAACTTAGAATCGATGTGGGAAAGGATTGTTAGCGATGCGACTATTTCTTTATTCCGCATTCGAAGAATTTTCAAATTAGAAAATCGGGTTTATTTATACTGAAACGTCGCTCCTTTCGGGAAAATTTCCCACCTGTTGTTCTTTCGGCGCATTAAACCCAACGGATTCAATCGATTTTATTTTAGAACACGGAAAATTAGAAACTAATCCGTTATCTTATTGTTTTAGCCCACGTACGAGTACGATTTACGCGGAATATTATAGATACATTTTCTATCCGCTCGGTAAACTGTTGCCAAATATTCAGACGAATTATATAGTGTCCTTTTTGATAGAGGACATTATCCTCTTCCAGTGCCCGTGTTTGGTAAGGCAGTCACATACGTTTACGCTGGCGTATGCCTATATCTGTCCGGATATAGGCAGTGAAACCGGACTCGTAAGGTACGGAATATTTAATACGGTTTGCAGGTTTCGTTACGTTTTATCAAGGTTCCGGTTTGGACAGGTTTTAGTGTTACTACATTTAGACGTCGATTCGTAATTTATCACTTAGCCTAATTTTATATAAATCGCGTTTTACGCGGGGTTAATTCGAACGTAAAATCGAGGGCGATACACGCATCGATTGGTAAATTACCACGACAATAAACGGTTATATAATCTAATGTAGTCGTATATTTACATATTCGAACTCGACCCAACTTCTCTAAAAAACAGTACGGCGCCTACCGAAAAAGAAGTTTTTATGCCCGTCTATATTATATATATATAGATCGTATTTTCTTCTCCTTTATGTAAATTTTAAAAAAAATTACTGTAGACATCAGAATTTATCGTAAAGACATTTATCTTTACGTTGCCATTGCAGAAACGTCACGTCTGCATCAATAACCGTTCCCGTGTCTTAGATATATTACGGAAGATAAATACTAAATTTCACTCCAGCTATTATAGAAAAATAGTTCTATTTCCGGAAATGAAATCTTCCTTCCCTTGTCATCCAGTTACTCGCGATCTTAACTTTCGACGGACGGATCCCTCTCGAACGGGTGGGCTAAAGTAAAGTTTTCCGTACGATTTTCTGACATTTACCATCGTACGCATAATATCGAATACTTTTAAAGCGAATTTCTCGATTTAACGCGGAATCGAGACGGTATTAAAGTAAGGCTTACAGGCCTCCTTTTTAGTAGGAAACATCCTACTGTCTGCCTTAAGTGACAATACGGGAAGCGTACATAATACGTATGTATTCTCGACTGCTATCCTACATTTGTGTGCGTAATGCGAGAATTTGTGATTGGGAATGGTAAACTTAATCGCATTTAATTTTCCTTAATTAATCTGTAAATTCGACGATAGTTTTCTAGTACAGCGAAACCTGTTTAAACCGGACTAGTGCGGTACCGAGTACATTTTCCGGTTTGGCAGGGTTTGCTTTTTAAACACAGAAAGTGCTCCGTTCCGAGGAACTTTTCCCGTTTAGGCAGGGTTCCGGTTTATAGTTAATAAATCTACAGAAAATACTACCTTTCCTACTTTCTACGGTAGAAGCGCTGAATAAAGAATTTTAAAGATAAATTAAACCGTTCCACGAAGGAACGGCTTACGAAATAAGAGAGAGCGACTTTTTAAATCCCGTGTGGTCTAATTATTACGCGTTGTTTAACTTGGAAATCGCTTTCCGGGGGTTAAACAATTGCTAAATTCGGTGTTTGTGCAGCCAGGCGCCTCTTTATCTCTACGAATGCTTTTACCCCTATCTGTAAGACATGTCCGATCGAAACGGCTCCTTTCTTAACTATCTCTAACCCCAAATAGTTTTAAGAAGTTTTAACTTCTTAAAACTGTTTGGGGTTAGAGAATAGAAGTTAAAACTGCTTCTATTAATTATAATCTTCCATAAGTTTAGCTAAAAAAAGCCGAATGAAACTTATGGGAAAACTGTAAAAGTGCGTAACGATAGGACTTAATCTCCGAAATTTTATTTAATCAAAGATTTACATTTTCTTAGATAAAAATTTCCATTTTATCTAGAAAAATTCTATTTAATCATCAAAAAAATAACCTGAGAAATATGTCGTTTTAATCTTATTTCTTCTTTTTATCGTAGAAAATATGTAACCTTCCAGCGAGATTATTGACTTATCAAGTCCGAAATTGCATTTAATTCTTCTAATTTATTTATTTTTTTCGATTAACTCTTAGAATCCGAAAGATTCGTCAAACGAGTGCTAATTGCGCGTGACTCATTGTTGACGAGTATACGACCTCCGGCGGATCAATATGGCCAGTCACGTGGCCTGGTCCACCTCCGAATCCCAATTAGTAAGTGGGTTTACGGGACAAATTTCCTCGGCACCCCGTCGTAAATATTGTAGACGTTTGGATTCTTGCTTCGGTAGGAGGTGGAAGTATTTATGATTTTTGGTGACACTCTTTCCGTCTTTATTGTCGCTTTACGACGGGTCCTTCCTATGCAAAACATCTGGTGGTGGCTAATTTATTATGTTATTGCTAATTCACTCGTTTTCACCTTCAAAATATAATTAAAGTATAACGAGTTTGCTAATTTTCCACAGAACCTCCACTGAAGTTCTTTCCGATTTATACGGGGGGAAGAAAAAATACTTTTAATTATCTATCGACAGCCTATTTATTACGGGTTGCATTTATACTATTTACGGGACCTCGATTTAACGTCTGGACCCGTTATAAACGAAAAGATTTTAATGTACTGACGTAGATGCATCCATACAAAGGTATTTTCTAATTTACATAAAGTCGAGGTCATACGTACCTTTCCGACCGGGTCAAGTCGAGTATACGGTGTTAAATTCGGACCTTTTTCCACATATGGCAAAAATATAATTGATTTTACTACCTTATTATTACAAATATGTAAAAGGATTGAAATTCCGAGGCGACACGGAGTAGATAATCTGTAGACAGATTACAATCGTAAAGGGTGCTGTTGGACCATGCGACGAGGTATAAAAAAAGAAGAAAATCGAGTGAAGCGGAGGGTAGAGAATTGCGAGTTTCTAGTGAATTATATATAAAAGCGAACAAAGAGAGGGTGGAGGAAAGAATGCAGTCTCCTCGGAGAGTCGAACGGTAGTTTTGGAGAGACCGTTAAAGTGATGGACGATTGGTAAGATGGGAGAGGGTCTGGCTGGTCACTATGCCCAGAGGATTTCGTCGGTTTTGCAGGCCCAATTCTCGCGGGATCTATTTGTCGACCACTCCTAACCAATTAAAGGTTGTCGTGTAATGTTACTCCGGTTCTTTTGTACTTTATTGGGTGGCCAATGCAGTCTCCCAACAAACTACCTCTTCAAATCTGGAAATTATATCCTAGTGTATAAGTGGGCCACTGTATAAATTTCTAAGTTTCTTAACATTTGTAATGTAATTAAAATAACAAATCCGGAGTCCACGGATCCGGGGAATTAAAGTTGAACAGATAATAAAACACTAAAAAGTCAATATTCTAAATGAATTTAAAGTAATTATCACATAATATTTTGTCATACGTTAACTTCGGATATTTAAATTACATTATATAGTAATTTTTAATGTAAATTACTTGTATTATACTTACAACATACTGTATATTGTAGTCTATTGTATTTGTAAAAAGTAAAGGTCATTTTTCATTTAACTTATAGAAAGTTTTGCTTCGACTCGTATAAATTAATAATAATTAAAATGTATAGAAAATAAAGTTTTTTTCATTAATTAACAAGTAATTTCCGTCTAAATTCGGGTTTTGACGCAATAAAAATCGTCGACGGCGTGGTAAAATAACAACCAACGACTGGAGAAAAATAAACCTTGTTTAGACTCGATTTTCGGCCAATTAAATTACGCGGCTTACAGGTAAATCAACCGTTAGAAATTAACTGTAAACCTGTTTAAATTCGCCTTTACAACGACGTAAAACTTACGAGACCGAAAGATTCGTTTTCTTATATTAATTACGATACCAAGTTTCGAGCGTAAATTTTGTCGAGATAATCGAAGTTTACTGTTACTAATATTTTTAATAATCCGATTAACTCATTAATGAGGTTAATACGGGCTAAATTTACGAGTGGTTAAGCCCTATACTAAATTACAGGCTCGAATCCTAACGTTTCCTACATTTTTGCAGTCGTAATTCGGCTCCATATTGACGTCGATGTAGGCCGGTCCAGGATAATTTTATATTGCTTTTGTTCTCATTTTTAAAGCAGAAATTTGCAGAATATACTAAGAAATCCTCGAGTATACACTATTCTGGTGTTCAATTACTTGTGACGTTTACACTGACAGGGTTGGAAAAAGTACGTTACAACAGATTATTACGTAAGCCACACTCGTTACGAAGAGTAAAATATCACAATTTCATTTATTTATTTGAGTTTTTTGAAGGGAAATTTTTTTATTACTTTATTTTAAAATGCAAATTATAGAGCGAAGCTTTCGTAGGGGGGGGTATATTCGAATCGTCACAAAATCCCGTCCGTAAAGTAAAATTAATAAAAATCAAAATTTGTTAGAAGACAAGCTATTTGTCAAACGACCGACCTCCCCAATTAGCTTTTCTTTATGGACACGTGTGGCCTGTCGGCCGGTGACGGTCGATTGGAGGTGCTATAAAAATGTGCTGCGGTTAGTTCTATCGTACGTCCCCCAACACCCTATTTACGACCCTCTGCCATTTAGAAACTTCCCATTCCAATGTTGCCTTTAATTATATTCTAAACATGGTTCGAAATTTTGTCTAAAAATAAATATTTTATGGGCAAAATGTAACGATTTTAAGCGTAAAATATGCCTTTCGATTCGATTATCCTTCCGAATATTCGACCTATTTTACTTTTTCTACTTGTTTTGTACTATTCGAACGACGTAAGAAACCAGTTTAGAAGATAAAAACGTCGTTCGGAGGCTTTGATATTCATTAAGGGGGTGTCAAAGATCTATTTGTCGGCATTATCTCACCTAATAATATGTCGGGTAAATAAACGAAGGTCGAAAAATAAATTCTCGTTCAAAACTTCCGAAATCGATAATTAGATTAGTCAATTACACGCGTCAAATGTAAACAATTCTTAAGCCGGAGCGAAAAATTATCAAAGACTTTGCCGGGAATTTACCTTAAATTCTCCGCATAAATCGCTGGAGTAAAGCATTAGCATAGCTTTCGATCCTTAGGAAAGCTTCGTAGAACCATACTTGGAGAAGGCCTATTCTTTATACTGTACGATTCAGCTAACCCAATAGATCTGAGATTAATACGGGCCTTCTACGAGTATAATTTAGCAATAAGTTAGCGGGAGAGAGGAAGGAAACGAGATTTTTAAGAATGCCAACTTATTTTCGATAATCGAAATTTAATTAATGTCTAGTTAGAAATTTAAAGAGAATGTGTTTGTCTCCGTAATATTTTTCAAAGAATTTTCAATTAGGCCTACTCATTTGTCTCCAGCATTTATAATACAATCTTTTCTAGACTTAACACAGTTTAATCCATATAATACTAAAGTTTACATTATTAAAATCTATATCCACACATATATAGAGTTTCTATTTATTAAAATAAAGAAAACACCGGCCCGAGACATTTACAAGACAAAGATGAACACGCATCTTCTGTTCGTAATTAGGGCACCCGACAATCTCGTTTTTAATCTACAAAAATAGAATAAAATTTTACATAGAATCATTATATTGGTCTTTTAATGTAATATAACCAATTTATACGTCAATATACGAGTGACATTTTCAATGTTTAGACACTTCTAGACCCATTTTTCACTCGTTCCGGAACTATCCCAGTTTTGACCAAGAACAATACGGGACACCCTTTTGTTTTGTGACTGCTAAATCATATTTACATCCTACGAAAAAATAATTTAGCATTTTATTACTACTTTCTCCCTAAATGATCTATAATTTTCGTTTAAAACTATGCATCTACGGTGCATATCTTTGGCGGAATTGCCTGTATTTTTAGTTATGTAACTTCGAATATATTCATTTTCCGTTGATTACACTTCGTAGTTTGCAACATTTTCGACGACAATTAGTGTTAAAAATGTCGCGTGACTAAAATTTTACACCGGAAAACACGGGTTGACTAGTACCCGGAGCTAAACCCAGGTTCTGGTTATTGTTTTGCACCTATGAACCTGGGGGAGAAGTAGAAGTTTTGCACGTGAGAACAAGGACTAGCCGAAAGGGGGGAGCCATGAGCACACGGGTACATAGGAAGTGTTAGTTTTATTATTTTACAACCCTTCTAACTCGCTTAATGGAATGTTTTACCCGTTGTTTCAACCTATGGAATAATCGCATACGTGTTAATTACTTTTCGCTTTTTAATTATTTTCGAAAATTACATCTTAAAAAAACCACACCTTTCGTGAAACGCTCGGAATGCATTTGGCTCTCTTCTATTAAATACACCACTTATCATTGATTAATTAATAAGTTAAAGCTTAATAAAACGTAAAACCCCCAAAAATTAATTAAGGGAAAAATTGGGTCAGTAGATACGACAAAACGCGAGAGACATCGTTACAGGAAGTGTAATTTGACAGTAAGAAGGTCTGAAGTATTAAAATCCTGTCTATAAATTAAAATTTTAACTTTTAGTATGAAATTTTTTTATAAATTCGACTTATTGGCCATGTTCGAACCTTAAAGCTGCATTCCGAAATGCCCTATTAAAGGCTAGCGTAGTTGATTAATCTAAACACAGAGATATTCCAAATGACTATAATTAAGCAGGTGTCTTCAGAGTGGCCACTCGGATTAATTTAAAATGAAATTAATTCCATCTGCAGATCTAAAAAAAAGAGTTTTTAATGTTTCTTACGTCTCTTCCAACACTAGATGCTAGGCCCCGCCTACCTACGTCGCTATTGGTTATTGGAGAGTGGGATCGTTCCTATTGGTGGTTTAGCGAGGACTTGGACTCACGCCTCCCGTCTCGGCTTCATTAATCAAAGTTTGCGTCTGTGTGACGTTAGGTAGCCAAACACAGTGAATGGGAGAATGGATTCTCTGTCTAACTTTTCCTACCTTCAATAACCAGTATGATATTGTACTGCAAGTCTCATTCGACCATGTTCTCTTCACCGAATCGCCATTCGAGTCAGACGGCTCCCTTTAATCCGTACAACTACGGATCTTCGTGCCCCAGCCAGGCGCAAACGGTGCATTACAGTGCTTCGCAAATATCTCCCGCGTCGGACTTGCAAGACCAGACCTATCAACAGAATAACGTTTCGTGGCATACCGCACCCGTTTATCCGGTCTCCACATGCGGAAGATCGACGGCTTTCGACGACTGGGGGCAGGCTCAAGGCTCCCCCCTTTCGGCTAGTCCTTGTTCTCACGTGCAAAACAATAACCAGAACCTGGGTTTAGCTCCGGGTACTAGTCAACCGTTTTACGGACAAACTTTCCAGCAGTACAGGCAACTGAATACATCTCCGGTGGCCGATTACGGGGCTGCCGGTCACGTGATTTCGGACATGGGCCACCATCCCAGTCCCGACACTACTCTGACTGTCTCTAGCGATCCCGAGTCTCCCAACGTCATCTCGGTCAGCACGGCCTCGGTCAGACCTCAACCGGCCAGAAGTCCCTACGAATGGATGAAAAAACCCTCCTACCAAAATCAGCAGAATCCTGGTGAGTCATAAAATAATAAAATATTAATTTAATTCTATAAACAATAGTTCGAGATTCGTGTGGGGGGGGTTCGAATTCGGTTCTATTTTAGCAAGGGTTCTGAATAAAAAGACGGAAAGCAAATGGGAAAAGTCTCATCCCACAGTCTTTAAAAATTTAAATTTCCAACTGTAGGGGAAGGACAGAAAATTCTTGTGTAGGCATTCTAACTAAAATTCAATTAAATCCTTTTGGGCATTTAAATAGGCCCGTAGAATACGAAAAGAACAACAGTAGAACCCTAAATACTGTATTTTCTAAGCTCTTTTTCAGTCCGTTGCCACCAAATTCTTTACAAGACAGCAACAACTCTACTGGGTTTTCATTTTTTAAAATTTATAACACTAAATTTTAAAAAATAAATAATTTGTATTCAAATCGAAGACTTGAAATTCGACGTTGTTAACTTCATAAAATAATAATAATTGATTATATTGGAAGTAAACAATAGGTAAAGTGTTCGAATGTGTAAAGTAGGGAGGTATCAAAATATGTGTGGCACGTGCAAGACCAATTCAAAGGTCTCGACATCGATGACAGGCGGCTCTTTGTTGACGCTAGTCGAGCCCAAGGCGAGCAATTTAGCTGCCAATTCCTGTCCTAAATGCCCTCCTCTCTCATTACCCTTGACTTTGTACTTTAGTTTCAGAGTCAAACCGGGCCCTTTTTCGGTGAAAACACGCGATTGTCACCAAAAGTATTCGGGTAGAAAGCTGAATTTTCTGGCTTTACACCATATTATTTTTTAGTTTATATAATATGTTATTACTTTCATTTATTTATTTCAATTTTATATGTCATTGTTTTGAACATTAGTAGCTTCGATTTTTTCAAAACAACGAAAAAATTAAGAAGTTTCTACAGTCAAACTGGATTTTATACTTTGTGTTATTATCTTAATAAAAGGGGGACTTGCTATTTTAGTCTTAAATCGGATGCAATTTGAAAACAGAAAAAAATACCATTCTAACTTATATAAAAAATGTGACAAGTTATAATGACGTGTTCAATATAGAAAAAAAGTTAATTGTTTAAAACAACACACAAAACACTGGCTATTTTTCTTATATATTTTAAATTTAGTCTGTAAGAAATCAATTTTCCGTGTTTTCTTCTGTTTTAATTTCTACAGTAGTAATAAGAACAATTGTAAAAACCGTATCTTTTATTAAGCAGTTGATTGTTTAATTAATTATAAATTCGTTCATGCAATTTTCAATTATGCTAATTTGATAAAGTTCTAATAAAGCTAGAAAATGAGGAGGTGATGATCTAAAGAATTAAAATTCCTAATTTTAAATGCCATCTTTAATATACCCCCGGGGGTCCTTAATTCCTCCAGGACCAACATCTCACTAAATGGTAGAATATAGACGATGAACTTCACCATTGTTACGAACGACTGTAAAAATAAGAAATTTCCCCACCCCATTATAATTGAGCGTGTCACGAACACGTCATAATACCTCTAACATTTAATTTCTTTATTTTGACACCTGTACTTCGATATAACCCTTTATATGCCATTCTAGGTATTTGATTAGTGCACTCGGAGAGGAGGCTTATTACCAAAAGGGGTCCACAAAAAAAGAAGAATAAAATGGGCCTTTAGGCCAACCACTTTCCAATATTGTAATCCAGTTACAATGGAGTTTAGGACTATTGCCGGGATGTGGTAAATTATCGAATTTTATAGTTAAGTGAAGATAATTAGCTTATATTTTGCTCTATAATCGAACACATAGACTAAACGTAAGCGCGAAGACGAAGCTATTGTTTCCTTGGTTATTGAATTATGCAAGTGTCAAAGCAACTGATTAAATTATTGATAAAGTAATTAAATATTCATTCGGTTTCGTAATTATTTATTAGAAAAGAAAATCTATCGGACAATTTCCTTTTTTAATTTTACATTCCACACTAAATCCTCGTCTAATTTTCGTCAATTGTTTATTACGCGATGTTACAAAGTGACGAAATAATTATTTGCCAATGTTTTTGTTTTAATATAAAATGCCTTATCATTAATTTGAAGGAAAAAAATATTTATAATTTCACACCATTAACTCGTCTAAGTGTGGCCCGTATTAAATTTGAATTACGTAAAATTCAGTATAGAAGGGACTTGCCGTGCGGTATAAGGAACAAAACAATGTCTAAGCGGGAGCTTCCAGTATGTAATTTTCATTCGACGTGTCTACGTCATTTTATAATCAAAATACGGCAAAACGCGTGCAAACCGGAATCTCCCGGTATCGAATACTATTTCCGTTTCGGACAGGTTTGGTTTAACTGTATATTTTTTACCAGCCCATTAATTTCTTCGTTATACTTTCATTTTTAACCAATGCTTTCTGTATTCGTTAATAATATAGAACTAAGTGGAATTTCTTTAATAAATTATGTATTACTTTATGCAGAGAAATTTTACTATTGTCTCTTGACGTGTAACGGGATTTTTTAAAATTTCATTTCGTTGCAGAGAACTGGGGATGTTTTTTTTCTATAATAGGATGGCCCGATCTGTATTGTTTCGGTTACGCTTATGGCAACGGATGTAGAGTTTTGCATTTACAAAATGGCGAATGTCGCGTACAAAATTAGAACAATTTCGAATACGCACCGTTCAGATTATTCATTACAACCGACTTCTGAACTACGCTGTACAGACATATTTACAGAAGTATTTTTTAAAAAAATGACAAATATGCGAGCTGCGCGAAAGACACACAATTCTATTGTGTATTACTTACGCAAAAATGCACATACAATGCTTAATTAGTGATAAATCTAAATAAATGAGTCATCTCACCCGACCCATCGGGTGAGATGACTCATTTATTTAGATTTGTAAACATTTTCTGTCTTTAAGAAAGTGTTTACGATTTAAAAGACATAGAAAGAAATGATTCTTCACTTCATGTTTCCGTTAGCTTTATTGTTCTTATTTTCATATTTTTATGAGTCTGGAAGAGGGTGGAGCCACATATTTATTATTAATTCGCCTCCTGTCGCGGTCGAGGGTGTTAATAATTCCAGATGTTGGCGATTGACTACGCGATCAATCCTTCGGGCGTGCGAGAGATCGAACCGATTAATTACGACCATCATCCAGTGTTATGGCACATTAAGAGCAATCGGCATTTCTGGGTATTTTCGTGCGATTTTGACCGGATAATCTTCGTTAAAAAACGTAATTAAAATCTATAAAAACTATGGGAAATTTTCAATATGTGTTTGGGGAGTGGATTTCTGCACAGGTTTAAGCCAATCCCTTACGTCAATGCGTATCCTTGCCCATAGAAAGCTACGATTTACCATTAAATATTTTAAATTCTAAAGTAAAATTTGTTAACTTTTAAATCGAAATCTTTAGAATATTTAGTTATTAACCGAGAAATCATTCAAGCTCAGTTTTTTGGGGTGGAATGGAGTGGCGTAAGTTGGAGTGTGGTGAGATTAATCACTTCTGTCTTCTCTAGCCTGAATTGTATTAAAATAAACACTTAAAACTTAAGAAAGATTATCTATTTATACATAAGCTAGCTTCTCTATTCGGCAATAAAACTCGAATGCACCCCGTTAAGTTTTCAGTTTTTTATGATAATTTCCGTCTCTTTTATACATTAAACAACGCGGGCGAAAACTATTTTACTTTATTTAATTGCATTCGCCATTATGGTGAGAAAATTGGCGATTTCCACGCTTCGATTGTATGGCAAATATTACGCAAACCGCAAGAATTGGCAGGTGTTTACAACGACAAGGATCCTTCGCCATTTTAAGTCGGACAATGCCTCCTGACAGCCCGAGCAATGGATGGGTAATAGAAAACGAACATAAAACTTTGTCTAATGACAGATTTTACTGCTTCCTCGCATTGTTGTCGGCCGGCGTGTGGCCGCAATTCTCGTACTTAACTCGGAATGGGGGGCATTGTCAACAAATTTACCAGATGCTCCTCTCCCCTTCCTTCTCGTTTGAATAATTCCGAATTTCTATCATTTGCACTCCTGTTTACCCGCGTGGCCATTTACTTATTAGTCTCGCTCGTTTAAAAAACACACGACAAACAATCGGCTGGGATATTTGGCGCGTTAACACCGGAATTAAATAACGGTGGGCGATTTCGTAGCTTTAAACACTCGGATTTCGTAGGGGAGAAAATGCTAAAGGAAAAACTATTTCGAGAAAAGTTTTTCTCTTGTTATGTTATCGCGATGTTAGGGGAAGAAGGGACCTTGTTTGTAAACCTATATCTGTATTCGAGGCTCGCAGACGTCATATTCTTCCCAAGAGAATCCGTGACTGCACGAAAGAAATCTTGGAGTAGAAATGGTGCCAGATCGGGTGCGGGTGAGATGATTGCATCGAACGACACAGCTACTTCGAAGACAGAGGCTAAACTGGGTCCACGCTTTGCATTAAAAGTCCATTATTTACCTAATTTTATCTTAATTTACTAACTTAAACACGTATAAATTGGTGAAATTTATCACCTTTCGGTTTGGCGCTCTCGATTATTCTAGTAAAAGACGTTTCTCGGCTCCGAATTGTATGGAAGTAAGTGATCAAAATGCTGGAAAAATTGGTAATAAAAGAAAAACTTTGATAAGTAAAGCGTGATACACGCGCACCATTCGAATCCCAAAGTGCGCGGAACGAGTAACAATGACAATTTGATATCTAGTTCAATTTGAATGAGTTCAATGAGGCAGAAAGGATGCATGGCGGCGTACGGGGTTAACCTTATGACGTATGAATAAATAGGGGGTAGTTACACGGGGGATATATTCCATTGCGTCCAAGTTTTGACGTCCGGTAAAAATAAACGACCGGTAGCTAGAAACGGAGAAAATTTACTGCTAACCCTCGGGGTACCGTAAACATCCACCGCTTGTCAGAATGTGGTGTATGGTCACACGGCTTCTGAGTTACATTCATTGGTCGAGATACAAAGAATGACTTTAACATAGTGTGACGTGTAACGCTTCTCTTTTTACATGTATATGTACATATATATATATATAACTCGCTATACGTTTAGGAGGAAGTTGTATGGAAAATTTTAGGTTTAGGAACCGAAAAAGTCGGTTTTTAATTTTGCTAGGCCTGCGCCTAATACGTGAACAAACAGAGGTTTTGCGATAGCGATCGATTTGTTATCGCTGGCGTCGGACCACCAACACCCGATACCAAACAAAGATACGTTTTCCGATAGGAAACAGCGAGATGACGGGTCGGTGGCTTTGATAGAATCGCGCGACATGTTGACATAAGATTGCCTCGCACCATCGTATAGTTGCCTGGAGACTTCGTTATCACGTGACACGCCGACTTTTTCGTTTCGTGTCAATGTTTTTTACTGTCAATAACGATACTTTTTAAATAGAAAGGCGAATTTCGGAAGCCGGCAATCCGTTCCGAGATTTACGGACAATTTGACGGGCGTAGAAATTTGGAGTTAAATTAAATTGTGGTTTAAACGAAACTTTATATTTTCAGGTAAAACCAGAACGAAAGATAAGTACAGGGTGGTTTATACAGATCATCAGCGATTGGAATTGGAAAAGGAGTTCCATTACAGTCGCTACATCACAATACGAAGAAAATCGGAACTTGCCTCCATGTTAGGTTTATCGGAACGACAAGTTAAAATCTGGTTCCAGAACAGAAGAGCCAAGGAGAGGAAACAGGCCAAGAAACGGGAGGAGATCATGCAGAAAGAGAAAGACCAAGTCCATCAAATTCACGCGGCTAACACGCTAGCCGCCATGAGCAAATCTCTTATCAATCTAGAAACCGGACAGTGTTCCTAAAAACCACCGCCGAGATCGCCCCTTGTGTGACGTCACGATAACTAGTCACGTGTTTGGAGGAAAGATAGACTACTGTTTTTCTATTAGAAGTGAAATATGTTTATTGCAGGCTGTGTATGGAAATTTCGTTGTTGATATCGATATCGGATTGCCGCTAGTAATTATATATATATATAAATTGTTGATACAACGATTCGGTTCTTTATCGTAGACACGACCCTTCGTGTTTATTATCCCACGCGAAAACATAATATTTTAGCGTAATATAATTATGTAACGTGTTCATTTGTTATCACCGAAGGCTAAAATTTGGGCTACTCGAAATTAACTCGTATTACGTTTCACGCTTTATAAACAGAAGATTAAACATTCGCAATCTTTTATGCTAATATATTCAATTTAAATGGCTCCTGTCAGTTGTGAAAATGATCCCAACAGTAGTGTGGCAACGAGTTTTTCCTCGGCGTATTTACAACCATTAATAAGTGTACGCTACCCGAAGTACAGTACGTGATTAGGTATTAAATACAGTACCTAACACCTGCGTTATTACGTACTGTACCTCACGTATGAGCCTATGTGAAGCATTGACCATTCGATTCGTGGAGATACGCTGGATTTTGCACGGTAGGCTTATTTTCCAGGCAATTTGTACAGTTCATTACACAAGGAAGCGTATAAAATGCAAGACGTCTCCACTCCTTATCCACGAATAGGTATAACATTGGTAATATAAACTGCAATATGTTTAATTCCCCCGGCGCCAATTCTATTATTTAGAAGTTATATTAGTTCGAATTTTTACTGGATATCGACTTAAAACATTTCCATGCACAGAATATTCGTCAAAGTGAGCAATCTGCTGTTTGTGTAAAATAAAATTACCCGCATTACAATTTGTAATCATTTGCTCAGACAAATGAGATTATAAAAAGGAACAATTTCATCCGTGCACACGCGTATTAATGTTTAGATTAATTACATACAACATCACGAAATCATTTAAATTCGCTGGTTGTATTCTATAATCTATACAGAAAACACTGCAACTAGTACCTTACGTTTGTTTAGATTTTAACTAAAAACAAGGGATGAACAATGAGGAACTTAATCTTGAACGACAAAGGAGATAAAATTACGAATAATATTTTAATAACAGACGATAATATAATTGAAAATCACATTTAAGTCTTCAATTCGAGACTACACTTTTGATTTCCTCCCCCTTTCTATCATCTCGAGTTCGCTGTGTGTTCGTCTTGCGTATCGACCGAATGACGTTCTTTGCCATTTGGCTACCCTAAAATAAGTTAAAACGAAAATCTTGTCGTCGTAAACCAAAGATTATTGAGTTTTTAATCTAAAATTCGTGCCATTAAACTTGTATTATCGAAGACAAATGAGTAAAATCAGTCGTTCCATCGAAATTATATCGAATATAACGTTACACCCTTGTAAAATAGTTATCCTATTTTTAACAAAAGACGAATTTAAGATCCCGGGTTCGGGTTCCTACATTTATGGATTCGGTAACAGAACTTAATACGCTGTAATAAGCATAAGAAATCCAATTCGGATCGAATGTAATTAAGTTAACTAGAAATAACTCGTTCATCGATGTATATAATTCGTGTTTATTGTTTCCTCCATTTGGACGAGTTGTTTCCATCTACGAGTCGATTTTATTTCAAATTACTGCCGTATAATTTTAAAAACGACCTTATATATTTCAAATTTACAGTAAAATATTTCGTTTTCTATAAGTGAGTACGCATCGCACTAAAATCCGACTAGTAACTACCGTAGATTAACGTTATTTTGTGTTAATGGAAACATTGTAACGGCTAAAAATTCCTTAAAATGGTCGATTTTAACCAGAAGAGTTATAATTTTGAACCCCTGTACAATTCTGTGCATTGTTTTTAAAAATAAAAATTGTTGTAACAATCTAATTCGGGTATTATTACTTCATTCAGAATTTCAGATTTCACCCGCATTTTACAATTTTATTTTATTAATTGGTCAATTTATATCATTAAAAATTCTGTATTTTTATTATTTATTCCAATTGTTGAATCATTAAAATATCTTTGTACAATTGTTGATTTTTTGTTTGTTTTTTTTTAATTTCTTGGGTATTCGAGCAATAATTAGAATAATATACTCCGAACAGCATTCTCCAAGAACATCACCTCCTATACCAGGGGTGGACAAACTACGGCTATTCTACACGCTTATTGATGCTATTCCTCTATATATATATATAGAGGAATAGCATAAAGTATATAGATTATGTATAAATTATCGTTTCAGTATAGGATATGGCTCTCACATCGCTCCTATGGTGACAAGGTTTGGCCATCCCTGCTATGTATAGAGCCTTTTAACTGAACTTCTGACGAGTTTATCGAGTGTTTGCTATTGGTCAAAGAATAACGAATCTCTGCTGTATATATTGAAGTGATGGGATAAGACAATGCAACATCCAGGCGATCTGTCAACGGTGATTTTCTATGGAAAACTGGACTCTTACTAAGTTGTATCCGCTATTTATAATTAATACTAAGTTAAAACTCGCTGACTCTATGTGATATACGACATTGGTGCCGTCTGAAGATGAATGAGGTAAACCTACAACACGGATATAAAGCCTTGCGAGAGCCTATCGTGGATATCAAACCTGTACGAGGTAGACATACAATGTGGATGTCTCGATATTCACATTGTAGGTCTATCGCACACATTTTCTCTTTAAGTTTTCAAGGTATTGACAAGGGTAGAAAGATATTAAACACAAGAAATGAAGTATCATTTTCGTCTATTGCTTCGCCTACATCTAAAAGAAATAACGAATTAAATCAACAGATTAAATGCAATTTTACACTGGCATTAAAACAACAGCATTTAAAAAAATGTTTCATTAACATTTCTTTAAATAGAACCATGTCAATTGGTTAATTTTAAAATTACCGCGCGAAACTATTAGCAAACTAATTTACATACGTAAATTACGCAAGGATGTGTGAAATTACAAATAAAATTTTGCAAAACAATATGAGACATTAATAAAAAGAAAAACGTCATCCTTATAAAACTATTTATATCGTAAATCAATGCTAATACGCGATTATTATTTTGAAAGTTTCCCGATAAACAAACGTTATTGTTTAATTATTAGTTTCGTATACGCGTAGGGTTGATTCGATGGGCCTCTGGGCCTACCCGAAGGCCCATCGAATCAACATTACCGACCATATTCATCAGTAAAGTTTCGTTTTTTTTTTATATATATTTTATTAAGGCTAGACTGGCTAGAAAGGAACTGCGCTTTCTCAGTATGGATATACTCGTCATACAGAGCATACACTATGTGTAAATACCTTAATTTATTACTTAGTTTAAGGGAATTATGCGCCCGTAATGTACTGTACCAGATGCATTCGAGTTATAACACCCGGTTTTTTTTCTCGGGACTGGAAACAGATAGGAACATGCGGTTTGTTTTAAAATACGCCTGCACTCGTGACAGAGATGGCAGAACTGTACGGCACGCAGAACTCTAGCGGTAGCGGCGAGAGTGCGGACTGTTTTTGATACTTAAAATGGCGACATTTTTGTGCCATCTCTGTCACGCATTCGCAACTAGTGCCGGCGTATTTTAAAACAAACCGCATGTTTCTATCTGTTTCCAGTCCCGAGAAAAAAAACCGGGTGTTATAACTCGAACGAACCTCGTAATGTAATGCGAGCTGAATGTATTAATATAATGTAAATATATGATCGGTCAAAAAAATGACCCCCCCAGACCCCAAAAATTTTATTGGGGTCTTGGGGGGTCATTTTTGGACTCGGGGAATTTCGAAACATCGAGAAATTATAAAAATTCGGGGTTTTTTTTCCGTGTGTATGGATGTTGATGTGTTTGTGGGGTGCACGATTTTGTTCGCCCTCTTTGAAGCTTAACAACTCCTGTGCTTTTTGTCGAAAATTTGCGAAATTTTACAGGGAGATTTTTGTATTAGGAGGGTCGAGGATATTAAATATTGGTGGTTAAAGCTCGAGAGGGTGGGGAGATAAAGGGGATTGTGGGTCTGACTTATTAGTATTTACAATTTATTTTTAAATAAAACCCTTCTCTACCCTCAAAATTAAGCTTTTTGCCAGTTTTTAATAATTTATAATATGAAAAGTTTTTAAAATTAAATCTCTTAACAGATGGCACCACACGTAATTTAAACTTTTTTTGCCGGAAAAGTTACGCCACTCGTTGCTGGATTTTTTTAATTAATAAATGAGATATAAGTTTATTTATACGAATACAGAAATAATTAACACACGTTTCCATGCAATTTTTATGTTAATATAAAATTAATTCCACATTTTTTCCACCGCATCCCGAAACCGAAAGCGATCAAAGAAAGTTCTTTAAATGGATTATCGAATTTTAAACCGTACAAAAAAGTTAATTTTAAAGGCTATTAACGGTAAGTTACGTGCCATTTTATATGCCGTTAAACTTTGAAATAGTATAACTCTAGCAATTACATCAATTTCAGTTAATTTCCATAAATAGGCTACTCTCTTTCACGTCTTAATTAATGATTTTTGCTCTTACAAAATAAAAAGAAAAGATTTCCGAGTAATTTTCATTTTAAACTCTACAAAATTAGATTCTTTCTGTCAGTTTGCTCGTCTCGTTTAATTTTCCCGGCGCTTGATTATCGTTTACTCGCCTTAGATCCACACACACACACACACTGATGCAGTCAATCAACTTTACAACCCCGAACTGTGGTCATAAAATCATTAATTTGGTCCCTCGGAAAGGCATCGAATGCTAACCAAAAATTAAGCATACGAAATGTTTGGTAATTATAATCGATACGCCGAAATGCTCTTATTTTTCCACATCTTAGAACGTGGGCCGACGTTTCCCCCTCCCAAAAAATGCAAATTGTTTACACATATTTGTCGTATTATTTAACAATCACTCGATACTCCTTTTATTGGAAAAAAATGAAAAATCCGACCTATCTCTTACATCAGATGTTTGCTGCTAGATAAGACCGGCGCCACCCGCAGACAAACAACACTTTTGCAAGTGCGCTCCGCCCACCGGGGAGCCCGCAGTAGGCTTAAACAGAGGAGCCAATCGCCATCGGTTGTCTCGCTAATGATTTCGTGGCGGGGGGGAAAGAAATGAAAAAACACGCCTCGTAAAACGTCCGTCAACGTCTGGTCTAGATGGCATAATTTAAGAGAAAGATGATAGCTTACGAGATCTCGTTCGAAGCCTGACGTCACCTCTGTAAATCCCCACCGATGCTATATAGCTGTCAAACGTAATGTTTTTATGAGGGTAGAGCAGTTAACAAGAGGGCCATTAACTCGGTACAGATATAAAGAGAACCAAGTGTTTGGGGGAAGGGCTGGCTGGCTTCTTTTATCTCCCCCACCTCTCTCGATGTTGTCTCATAATTAGGTGGCTTGAGCTATACGTGAAACGTTCATTTGACCTTTTGCCCGCAATATCTGGTTTAGAGCTAAGTTTCGGCCAATCCTATTGATTGGTAGAGAATCGCGGATGATTACTTCCATCTCCTTCTTTTATTAGAATAAAATTAATTTGGATTAATTGTCTGTACGTAACCTTTTATTAAATCGACTGCGTCAAAATGTTAAAATGTCTGATTAGATTAGGCGAATTCAAATATTTTACGTGATAATAAAAAATAAACAGATAAGAAAATACCTCGTGTGGTATTCACCGGACAGACGAGTCTTAACCTAAAAAACCGTAAAGAAAAACAAATTAAACCTCCCTGTATACTCGGGTAATAGGAGGATCAAATTCGTTATTAAACCGAATAAAATAAAAGTATGCCTACTCGGAACTACCCTATCTTGTCCAATAGAAATTTAAGTTGAGGTTAACTTATATAAAATGTGCTTTTCTGTGTCGATGAAACTAGGAATAAACGTTTATTTATTTGTTATTTTAGTGACTCTTTTAAGTTCGTAAGATAATGTAAATCAATATTTCCCAACGGGGTCGGTAAAACTTGGCAAATATAAAAAATATTAAGAATTTTACACACCGTTTGCTCTTAAATAAATGTATAAAGGTATCTTTTAAAGCTATGGTATATATATATATAAGGTATATACATATAATATTGAAAGGGGTCTATGCACCGAAGTGTTAGGAACCGTCGATGTACAGCATAATACTTTTTCAAATGTATTTAAACACACTTGGCCAGATGTTTTATCCTATTCTACATCCCAAAGCCTTTATTCTGTAGGCCATTTACATTATTTTTTTGACAGAATAATGCTTCAAATTATTATATAAAACATGCCATGCAATTTCTAACACAAAATGAACTTATATATAATTTAATATATTTAATTATAATTTAAACAATATAGAATTAATGGAAATTAAACAATATCATTAATTATACGGTATGAGAATGAATTTTAAAAAGTTCATTTTGTGGTAATTACAACACCAATCTGGTGGGAACTTTAGGATCCATGGACTCATTGCAGTGGCGCGTTATCACGTGGTCAAAAAGGGGTCCCTACCAGTACGGGGCTCATTTGAACCCCGTATTGGTAGGGGCCCCTTAATACGTTTATTAACTCGGGTGGATGAAAGAGAAGTGTCGGTCTCTTAGATCATTCGACAGTTGTAAAATCCTTATTGGTGCCTCAGATAAGACTTCTCCGGCTATTGTGATTTTTTTTTTTATTTGGTAGAATTTTTATTTGATTTTTATCGTGTCCTGTTTGATTTAATGGCCCGAGAATTTAAAACAAACTCCGAATCCGGTTCAAATTTCTTACAAAACCAATCAGAAAATGTTTGATCGTATGTAACCTCGCGCCATCTCTAGGTAGAAATCTGAATCTATTTGGCCAGTCACCTGGTAAAACGGGTTTAACCCTTCGATGCACCTTGTATCGTACCTATCAAAGGCGTAGAGTTACTATTTTAAGTTCTTTTCTGCTTTGTATCGTTCCTGATACATTTTTATTCCTGTGAATAGTCGTCGTAGGGGCCCTTAATGCTGTTAAGCTCTGAAAATGGTAAGTACTGTAATTTTCAATAAAACGTAGGCATATTATTTTTTATTATGAATATATTCATTTTAAATTAATATGTTTATTGATATTTACGAATTTGAGTATATTTACGTATAATTTATATTATACAATAATTTAGCAAGTCGATTCTTATATTTATATTATTATTTCTTTCAAATTATATTTAAATAGTTTAAGTGAAAGATGTGAAAGTAGTAAAAAATAAAAATACATTGTTCGTTCGTATTTAATCAAGGTATAATTTGTTTTTATAAGTTTCAATATGTATCATTATAGCTTTTTGATTTGAATAAAACAACACAGCTCCTTTTCTAACTTTTTGTTAACACGTGTTCGTCTTACTGATTACGAGTTCACTCCATATATTTCGATAGAGGCGCTACGGTCGGTCTCAGTCAGCCCATGTGTTTCTGCAGCTAGATCTTTGTCGACAAGGTAGCTTACCGCTCTGGAGAACCCGGGATCGAATCCGGGTCGAAAAATCCCCAGGTGTTTTTCGGAGTGGTCCGTCCGGATGTGTCTGGTCCCGTTTCACGCCTCACGGCCGCCCCATTGTGGGCCTGGCCGAACCCATAATAGGTTTGCTAAAAGAGGCCCTCTTAATGCCCACAGGGCGGAACAGTTTTAAAAAAAGCTAGACGCTTGTCAATCTTTCGGCGCGTTCGTTAATAGCGGCGGCGCCACTGCGGGAGTGCTCTGCTGTTCGTAGGCATTTAAGAACCACAGTGAAAGAAAAAAGATGGCGGCGCCCGTACTATCGATAGTATCGTAATTGAGGGATCTACGATTTTAAAATATGCGTTCTTAGAAGAAGAGTCTCAATTGTAAAATTCAACCATAAAATGGATTGTCTTGCCAACAGAGCATTCAAAGTAGCCACGAAAAAAATTAGAATGCTCGTTACCATTCGAAAAAAATTCGAGAAGACACATCACCAGATGCCCTAATTTGCGCTTTCACAACTTCTAAATTTTCATTCATAAAACCATATAATGGATCCCCGAAATGAAACTGAGCCATGGAGGACGCCATGTTGCTTTCCGCAGTAAACTATTATTACCAGCGGCCATTTTGGCGCTCACTCTGGCTGAAATATAAGAACTCGTTCCGCAGTAATTTTTAAATCGAAGCCGCTTGCTCGGACGAGCTGGCCACGTGGAGTTTTCCGGGTTTTCTCCACGTCTGTAACGCCTAAATAGGAGTCAGTTTTCTTTAAGAAGACTTGCCGGAAAGCATCCCCCAGGCATATCGCCCAAGTGTTGCGTTGCCATAACTTAACAAACACATTTAACGTATAAAGAGTTCGACAACATTGATAGTACGATAAACAAATGATAAACGTGCTATTTTACTCTTCGAATCAAGTAAAATGGTTTGTAACTACGACCCGAAACTGATACCAATCCTGTTGCCGACCTTGGACCGGATGGCCTCAAGGTGACGTCACAGCCTACCACTCTGGGGGGACCTGGGTTCGAATCCGGACGAGTCGATAAATTCCCAGGAATTTTTTAGGGTGGCTGTCCGGATGTGTCGGGCCCGTCTCTCACTATCCGTCGCTCCATTATGGGTCTGGCCGAACCCATAATGGGCTTGCTAAAAGAGGCTCTCTTAGTGCCCGTAGGGCAGAAAGAGTTTTTTAAAAAACGTTGTCGTAATTGGCGCTGTTTGCCGTTGCGACATAATTTAGAACTAATGCTCGTTGTGGAGCTAGAGTTTTCTTTGGGAACCACTAAACACAACAAACTAAGTAGTTCCGTGAAATTGTGTTCGTGACAAGTCCAGTTTTTAGTGTATGCAGATTGCATACTCCAGATAATTAAAACAACTTAATTAGCAAAAACTAATTTTTAAAAAACGATTGTCCCCTGTACACAAAATAACTGCACGAATAGATGGTGGAAAAATCGCGCAGATATTCATTTCCACGGTGTTACCAGCTTTCATAAGGCTCGGTAGAAGCAAGCCGTCAGGTAAGAACGAACGGCTTAACAAAGTGAACCTTAGGTAATACTGAAATTACAACACCTTCTGGCTATCCGAATTCACATTTTATTAAAAAAACTAAAGATGTACGCGTCATCCGGACAAAATATGAATATGTCCAAAAACCTCACAGATACAGAAAGTGCGTTTTTGGACGGCCGATGGCCGAGCGGTAAAGGTGGCAGCCTACCGCTCTGGGGGACCCGGGATCGAATCCGAACGGGTCGAATAATCCCCAGGAATTTTTCGGGGGGTGGTCCGTTCGGATATGTCGGGCCCCGTCCCTCACCATCCGGTCGCCCCATTGTGGGCCTGGCTGAACCCATAATGGGCCTACTAAAAGAGGCCCTCTTAGTGCCCACAGGGCGGAAAGAGTTAAAAAAAAAAAAAAAAAAAAAAAAGATACAGAAAGTGCCGTTAAGCATGCGTATATCAATCGTTTGTAAATTATTACCGTTTTATCTTAGATGTACACGAAACACAATCTTCATTCAAAGACTACATTTTATCAATAAATCATAATTATTTCGCAATGGAAACTCGTGATATCGGGGACGTCGGGAAATCGTTCTTCACCACTGTAACCACTGGTGACAAGAATTTTCATTATACAGTATACAGTTTTGGTATCGGTGCTAATGTCATTTTTAATGAAACAATATTTCGGTTTTCAAACGCACACTTGGCGGTGCTTTACAGATTTTTTTCGCTACTAATAGTGTTGCAACCTTTACAAAATCGCTGACCCGGACGGCAGGTCAGGTTTGTTCGAACAGAAGTTCCTGACGCAGGCGCAATGTCATTTTACAATGCGAAGAATAACGCGGTTCTAAATGCCGGTTCTAAATCAGTTACAGTTAGGGACTATGGACTTGCGTAGGAGTAACGTATGTAACCTAAATTAAGAAAGATCAGATAATTTACCTCTATAGATGTGTACAGACGTACAAGCAAAAAAAAGAGTAAGAGGCCGGTGCGCGTCACACGTCGGAGTAAACAGAGTAACATGTCGGAATGGCAGATGAGTTTCAGTGAGTGTGAGGTGTTTTGCTGTTCAAATGGTGTAAATTTATAAAAATATTTGCAAGAACTTTGTTTCATCGTAATTTCACAATTTCTACGAAATTCCCGGACAAAATTAATAGTTCACCCGGACAGTGAGTCGATTCCCGGACTGTCCGGGTGAAAACCGGACGGGTGGTAACACTAGTTACTAATTATTTCAAAGTTTATTTCGTTATAAACAGTTTGAAGGAATTATCACATTATATATACTTTACAGTTCCTTTCACTGTTGTTTTAATCTGTATAAACGAAACGCAAGTGTGCATTTGAAAACCGAAATATTGTTTTACTAAAAATGGCATTGGCACCGATACCAACACTGTATATAGGCCTGTGATAATTTTTGACAGCACTGTTACAGCTTTTGACGTCGGAACGATTACTTTGACGTCCTTGATATCACCATTCTCCATTACGACCATCACGCGCTCATCATTTCTTATCATTTTTCTTACGTATTATGTTTGCTTTTACGAATTAATATGTATTTCAATTTAATTAAATTTTTAAAAATATTTTAATAGCATAATATTTAGTATATTTCGTAAAAATTAAAATATAATTATTACGAAAATATATTCCATTAGAGGGCGCATTAGTGTTCTCAGGCAGGAAGCGAGGAGGACGTCGCCAGACGAAGTTACGAAATAAATATAGAAGAGAGGAATATGGCAGGATTATTAAACATACCTATTAAAAGAAAAGTGTAAGTGAAACGTTCTAGTCACACATTACAAGTTTGATAAAGAATAAATGGTTTGTTATTTTACATTTCTTCTTGCTCGATTTCTGACAGACGATCTCTTTCAAGTGATAATGAATGACGTTTTAGTGGAAAATATGCAGTAATAATTTATTTGTGAGAGATGTAATGTTATTTAAATTACGAAATAAATTCTGTATCTGCTTGTAGACACGAATACAAATATATTGAGGAAATCAAATAGTAACTGTACGTATGTTTAGTAGAGATTGAGGTGGTTGTGATTTTCAGAGCTGTAGGAGTAAAAGCCTATACCATACTATATACTACATTGCTACATCTTGAGAATGGTCACGTGTCCTTGGTTCCTTTGACTTTTTTACTTCTTCGGGTATGGTCTACGGCTCCGATAAGGTCCCAACGGCTTTGGAGTTGCGTTTGCACCTCGGTTTGGTTGTTGTGTTTTACTTGTCGGACTAAGCTCGAGTCTTGATTAGAGCATTGTGACGGATTTGGTGACTGGTAGACTGGAACTTGATGTAATGTTATATATATATTATACTATTAAATTGTATTTAAGTTTATGGGCTTATTGTACGTACAAGACTCTATTATACTAAGTTGCCAAAGTATGTACAGACCATTTTATTTATTAACATATTCCAATTTGGGATATGTTAATAAATATAATCTTGCATGTATGATAAGCCAGTAAATTTAAATATAATTTAATAGTATAATCGGGCAAGTAGTTTAACAATTGATGTAATATGATGTGATCTTAAAGTCAAGATTTAATGGTGTGGGGCAACTTGCTTTTGGATGTGAAAAAGAAAATTTCTTGGCTCTACGACAGTTATACGTAAAAACAATTTTTGGGAACTACGGTGGGTAACGAATGTAATCCATTCAGAGACTGCCATGTTCGCTATTTGAATTGTTCGATAACCGATTATTGATTTACTATAGATTTTTGTGGGAATTTGATTAATTCCTTCTGAAGACCCCTAAAAGTAAATAAAAAATTATATACTTTCTTACTATATTTAGATGTAATAACAAACTATAAGCAATCTTTCCAGTTTTTTGTGGATGGCACATCTTTGTTTCTCAGATGCGATTTTTGTTACTCCTTTATCTGCTTGAGTCTTTTTGATTATATCTTTCTTAGCTAAGATTGTATCTACTGTAGAGCTGTTGAACTCATCTGCCTACAATATCGGAAGACATCTGTCCACTCTCTACCTCGGCTTTTTCTTTTTTTAAACTCTTTTTGCTCTGTGGCATTAAGAGGGCCTCTTTTAGCAAGCCCATTATGGGTCTTGAACCCATAATGGGCTTGCTTAGGCCTGAGGCTGCCAGGTGGCAAGTGAGGGGAACTTACAAAAATTCAGAGAACAGAAATTAACTTGTGCAAAAAAGATTATGTATATAACTGTGAAAGTCTTGTTCCATGAACCATGTATAGATGCCATTAAAATATAGTTTTACAAATCTTAAATGCAGTGTTGCTTCTTGTGTTTGTTCTGTTGGGTGTTCATTATTCAAACATGTGTTTATTGTCCAAACAAAAATCTTTCACAAAAGTGTTCGTTATCTGATTTGTTTGCAGTCCAAACTGTTTGTTAACTGGTCACCTACTGTACTTTAATTATTTCTAATTGTCAGCATGAAAGAAGTTAAGAAGAATACTGAGATACGACACTAGGTGCACCTAAATTAAGGATATTAAGAAGAAATTGTAATTCTGTGAAGTTGTTACGGCAAGTTTGTAGACTTTAATCTATTGACTCTAGCGATTTTATAACTGGAAATGGCTTGTCCTTCTGTAAAATAATTTTCTTTAAATTAGATTTATCGAGTCATTCGGAATTCTATGATTCATTCCATTCTATGAAAATAAAGAATTTTAAATCTCCAGTTTTTACTATGAGAACATTTAATAACTATTTATTATGCAACTTGAACACCAACTATATAGTGTATTCACTCGGACACAAGGCAAATTTCATCATTAATTTTTATTCAGTTGACTATACTACTAAACTATTTATTAATTATATGAATAAATTATTGCCAATGTTTTTATTTAAAGATAGAAAATTACAGTTAACTTATTCTTAAGATTATGACAGAGAAAATTTAATCACTGATATACAGTTAAACATTGTGGCAAAAACATCTGAGATATAGGAAAGAGAAACTAATAATAAGGTCAAGAATTAATGAAAAAAAACATAATCTTAATATTAATTGATATATTTTGGTAATCATTTTATTTATTACTTCCTAATATTACTAATTTATTATTCTGTTTTAATTTTTGTTCATAGCACTTAATCATCTATAATTACTGATTTAAGTAATGAATTAAATGTTACAAAACATCCTATGCTAGAACAAATTTTCTGAATGAGTATTGATTGATGCAAGTGAATTGCCTTACCCAAAAACTAAAACCATTGTATATCAATCTACTTATAATAAAATCTATTTTTGAGAATAAATTTTTAGAATGAGAGAATAAACTAATTTTTTAATAAAATTTTATATCATTCTAATAAGTATCATGGCTGAAGAACTTAGTTTATGAAAACCAGCATATGAATTTGTTTACAGAATGATTTGTGTACTGGTTGTTTCTCTCGACAACCTCTTTATAATGAATATTGATCCAAAAAGCAGACTTCTCCTGTGGCATTTCAAAAGTATTTGTAGAAAAATGTAGAAATTACAATTAAAAATGTCATAATAATGTTCTCAAAAACCTCAAGGTACAAGTACTTTACTTGCTGAAGTAGTGATATTCATCATTGTGCTAATACTACAGAATGCCACAATTTCATTGGTTGGATACATAGGCTGACCTATTATAAACAGATTTTTTTTCAAACAAAAAGTCATAAACAATTTTCTTGATGAGAGGACAATTTTTGGAAAGTTTTAGTTGCATTTGCTCTGTTTTTAAAAACATAAAGGACAGACAGAATTTTTTAATATATGTATAGGTTATACTATTATTATTCAAACATCTTTTATTTTTAAATATTTGTATGATTTAAAATTTTTAATATACTTGAAAACTGTTCTGTACTTTGAATTAAAGTTATATTAAGTCATGTTTTTTTCTATCATTTGAGAAAAGACAAAGTTACTCTTGTTTTTATTTAATTTCGTATATTTATACATATATACAAAGTAAATAATTTGTAGACGTATGCATTTTATGTTTAAGTTCATATATGCAATTTAAAACATAAACTCAACAAGCTTATTTAATTAATTTGAAATACTTATAAAACTTCAAGAATATTTTGTTATACTGATATGATGTCAAATTCAATATTGCTCATGCTAACTTATTTAGCAAAAGCCTATCTATGCTTATACAGAATTTTTCTTATATTAAATATAAATATTATTTCCTTTATTGTAGTGTAATCAGTCTGCATGCAACACTCTCTGATATGCATTCATATCATAATGATTATTAAAATAACTTTTATATAATGGATTTTACTAAATTTTATTCTGTATCATTTTGGCAATATTTTCCTGACTTTTTATGACTTATTTGTTTTTATGTCTTATTACTATGTTGTTCTAATTTTTCTGTGTTTATATTTCAGAGTTGTATTATATAAATTTTTTACATTCCTAAGAAAATTTTTAATATTGTAAGAAATACAAGAAAATTATATTTTTTGTTAAATATAATGTGAAATTTTAATTTTGAATATAATAATGAATCAGTATATTTTATTTCTACAGTACTTCAAATCTTTCAAATGTTCAATGCCAAAAATGTTTAGAAAAAGGTCATTGGACCTACGAATGTACGGGCAAAAGGAAATACTTACACAGGCCTTCTCGAACCACTATCTTAAAAAAGAAACAAAAACTTGAAGAGGGGAAGAAACAATACATGACTCAGTAAGTGTAATAATTATCTTCTAAAGATTTTTTAATAAATATAGTTTGTATTACAAATGTAAATTCTTCCAACATATTTTGATGATGATAAAAACAGATATATAATTAACATTAACAAGAAAATAGTTAATATTTTCAGTTAAATTTTGATATCTTTAAATAGTTATTTGAATTTAAAATGAGCAATAATTAAAGGAAATTAAAAATAATTTGTTAAAATTCCAGCATTAGTCAGTCTTTTTTAGTTTTTGGTTTCTGTAGTGATGTCACCAGTAATTTCTTATTTGGCTGCTTAAAATAGTAACAGAAAGTACCTAATTTCTCTTATCAGTTTGAGCAAAAGAACTGATAGAAACTGATGTTACAAAATTTTCGGCTTCTATGTTCCAAACATAAATTCTAAATGTAGGCATTACATTCTGATATTAGCAGAAGTCTTTTGAGGATATTATTATTTTGTCAGTATTGTTTTAATTTGTTTTTTTTGAAACTTACTAAATGATTTTCATAAAAGAACATGAATTGATTTCTGGTTATTGTTATATTAAAGCCTGTCTTGATACCATATAGAATTTACACAGTTTTATATTTTTTATGAAAAAAAACCTTTAAAACATCATTACTGTAATTCAAATTTATATATTTAAAAATGTCTGCAGTGTTACATTAAGGTGGGAAATTATATATATCAGACAAAACAATGAAGGTAATGATAATTTTATGAACACTTTCAATACATTACACCTAATATACAGACAGGGTGGTTATAATTAAAGTTGCCCTACTCAGACCTGTCTAGAGCCCATTCTCATGGATGGATTTTGATGAAACTTGGTATATATGTTATATGGACCATGGGGAAAAGGAAAATGCAAAAAAAATATTTAGTTTGAATTTTTACCACTAGGTGGAAAATGGCACATGAAAAACAAGAAACACAAAATGGAAACATGCAAAAGGATTTTATTCACAACATTTGTTCAATGTGCAATCCATTTGCATCAATTACATGTTCAAAACGCCTTACAATGCATCCATTTGCATCAGTCGTGTTCAAAATGCCTGTAAGGTGTTTTGAACATGTAATCGATGCAAATGGATTGCACATTGAACAAATGTTGTGAATAAAAACCTTTTGCGTGTTTCCATCTTGTGTTTCTTGTTTTTCATGTGCCATTTTCCACCTAGTGGTAAAAATTCAAACTAAATATTTTTTTGCATTTTCCTTTTCCTCATGGTCCTTATAACATATATACCACTAAGTAAAAAACAAGTAAAATGGCAAGGCCGTATTTGGGACAAGACTGTTTTGGAGACTCACTACTAAGTTGGATCACTTTGACACTCACGGTGGGTCTCGTTCTCATTCTCCAATCATCTTTGGTATTGCTGGTGTTGAGTGCAATTATTCAAACTTTGCCGGCCACAGCCGTGACCATGAGGTCTTCCACAATGCATTTTCATTGAAATTAACCTATCGAATGTTGAAATTTCTGTCCGTTGCATGACATCCCAGGTTGAATTTTTTTCAATGTGAAAATTTCTCGTTTTTGAAAAAATAATGGTTGGCTATTGTATTGTTTGCAATTATTTTTTTATTTTGCACAAACAAAATAAATAATATATATATATATATATATATATATATTAATAAATGTAAAAAGAAAAAATAATTCTATTTCAGAAGTTAGTTTTAATATAAAATTATAACGACGCGCCATCTAGTTTCAAAAAGTTCTAATGATGAAACGAGATATTGCTGGTGAATCGGTCAAGGTTAGCATGTGGCAACCAGAAATTGTGGGGAATAACACAGAACAGGTAAATAGGTTTTTTTCAAAGATTCGTTTGTCAAAATTTGTCGAGCATAATTCCATTGACATTCCAATCACCATTGTCAAACTTCTAGGCTTAAGGGAAAGCAGCGCCGAATGTCCGACGTACACGTTTTCGCATTTAAAACTTTGGCCTCAACCTCGCTATTTTTTTCTATTCACTATATCCTGTTATTTTTCTTCAAATAACTATAACTACTGCAAATTCTACTACTGTTAATTAAAGGTTAAGAAATTTAAATACAAATCGAAAACATATTTAATCAAATATAAACAAAATATAAAAAAAAGAAAATTTTTAAATATTAATAAGAAAATTATATTAAATTTAATATATTTTCTATAAGTTTTTAAAAAGAAAATATTAATGTATATGACAAATTTTAAAATTAAACATCTGCTTAAACAAGTATAAAAGTATTTTCATTTATTCTCTAAAATAAAGATGATAGAATCAAAATATCTTCTTATTTTGATCCATTGATCTAAATGTTAATTTTATTTAAATTAAGTTAAAATTAATTCAAACTATTAACTTTTTATTTAACATTGAAGTGTTTGATGTTTAGTCAGATATATCTTAATTTAGATGCTGCAACATTTTGTTAATTATGCATTTGATAACTTTATAATTATAAAACTTCCTAATTGATACATACAAGAAATTTTGATTCTAGTAACACTATTTTTACACTGCAAAGCTGGTACATAATTACTGAAAAATATGATAGACTGTTTTTTACATGCAGATACTTTTTAAAAATCAAATATATTAATAAATATATTAATAATAAATCGTGTATGCTTTATTAATTAATTTGAAATTTTGCTCTAGGCAAGAAAACATGATATGAGTTGTTAATGCAACCTCAATAAAGTACTAAAAACTAATTATGCATGAAAAATTTTTGTTTTATTTACTTTTTAAATGTATGTCCTTGGATTAAAAAAAAATGCAATGCAGTTTACGTGTTTAAAATAAATCGGAATGAAAACGGTAATAATAAAACTATATTAAATAATATATATAATACTCGTTATTAACTATTAAGTAAATTTTAAAAAATACGATAATTTATATTGCTCTCTTAATATCCACACGACAGAAAATTAAAAAAAAAAAAGGTTTTAATTGTAACAGTACATAAACTATTCTTTCATTTAAGAAATATTTTTAATATAAACTTTAATTATACAAAATTTTTGTTTAATGATTATGAACTGTAAATGTATGAAACCTCAAAAATTAGACCATAGTCTGTAAAATGTTTCAATTGTTTACATCAATTTGCTTATATGTGGGCATACAATACCTGTTTAAAGTCGATACAGTTAGCAGCTAGTTTTAGTTCTGTTTGCGTCAGAATTTTCTTACTTTTTATATAAATTTTTGTATCATAAAGCTCATATTACATAACAGTCTAACATCCTGCTAGTACCAGTTCCAAGTAGCATATATTTGTGTTTGTCTGTAGGCCTAAAAGTGCAAGGTTCTAGCAACGGCGGACTGGTCTTAAAATCTTTAGTGGAAAAAATTATTACCGACCCAGCCCATAAATAAAAAAAAATGTCTTTTTTTCTATTTATATTTAAATATATTCAAAATACAACATTGACAAAAATTGCAATAAGCACGAGTCTAGAACATTAAATTTTATTTAGAAGTTTGCTTTGTCGAGCAATAATATTAATGGCATCGTCAGAATCTATTTCATTTAAAATAGCCTTCTCCACCGACATTAACACGAAGCCTTCTAGATTTTCTGGCAAGATACTCGATCTTAATGAATTTTAACGTAGAAAAGCTCCATTTGTAGGACACTCGTGTTACAGACATAGACAGTAAATATTTGTATTTGCAGATATATTAATAAATGTCTTTTAAATAAATTATTTATTTCGGGTATTAGATTCATTTTTCCTTTTAATATATGTTCAACTCTCAAATATTTTAGGTATATATATATATATATATTAAATTTACACATTTTTTATCTTTTTATCTTAATAGGATAACTATTAAGTAAAAACATTTTTATCACTTGTTCTATTTCTATTTCTCGATTTGGTAATTGACTCGTTCTATTTTTAATTTTATCTATGTACGTACATTTTAAAAATATTAAATTTCATAGCTGGTGGAACCCCGGATTTATAATTAAGTACAGTACCTTTGGTATTTGCATAGGTTTTACATATTTTTTATATCTAAGTTATTATCAGTTCTAATAATGGTTACACGTAAAAAATTTCTACAATTATTAATTTACTGGAAGAAATCATCTATATTACTGTAATGCGGCTTTATGAAAAATGTATTAGACTCGTTGCCCTCTAGAATTGGAATACCGGCTCGCATTGCCGGCAAAATGTCTTTATTTTTCTCTTTCTCAAATTTGTTTCGATCAGTTCGAGCATTATCGACATTAGCCACGTCGGTCGAAGTTGCGGATGTGTTATTTTCGCTTTCTCGAATACTAATATCTTTATTTATATTTCCCCACCGATTGGCGTCGTCGTCGTTAGACGTATTTCAGACTGGCACTTTAAGTTTTGTTAAACATTTGTTGTATACTGTAGCACTGTTCAGCTACTAACTCCAAATGACGTTTTCTTTTTCAATTCCTACTATTAGTTCACACTCTCCCTATATATATATATATTTATATATCTTGTTCAAATTTTCAATCGTTAATAAAATACTTTTTATTCGTCCACTCGAGTTGAAATACATTTTTTTAAACTTGTAGTGGACGACACTCGATGTTAATACAGATTTTTCAAATAGTAATTCGTTAATTAATTAAATTTAAACTGGGGCGCCCGTCGGCAATATGCCGATTTCGACCGACAGAGGGCGCGAGGAGAAAAAGCGAACTTTGAACTACTCATTCAGTTTTCGGTGCGAGAACGAGTGGTCGGCGCGAGCAACTTCCGACCTTCGGTCGATGTCGGGTAGTAAACATATTGTATTGTATATTACTGTATATACTTGTGAAGAACCCTTTATTTATTTATAATACTTTTTTGTTTAATTTTATTCCTAAAAGCTCTTAGTGACACGACACCCAAATCGTAACTACTCCGTAAGATTTAATACTACAACACTTCGGATCCATTATTATTTTTGTTTTTTTTCCTTGAGAAACGAAGGAGATGCATAAATCACAGGAAAAAGTAAAAGTAACAAGTAATATTCCAATACAGCCTCTTCAACCTTAACAAGTAATATATTAAAAAAAATTTTCTTATATAAGATATTTATGTATATACATATTTATGTTAATTGTAATCTATATATATAATCGAGACGAGTTGATAATAATAATAATGATAATAATCAGTGCAGAGCCCAAACGGTAAGAAGTTGAAAGTTGAAATTTGGTACACAGGGTACGTCACGAGGACGCACACTAAAAAGGGATTTTACGAAATTCCTCCCCACGGGGGACAGGGACAGAATTAAGTCTTAACACTTCCATCAACAATGGATTTGTTAAGAGAAAGCGACGTGCAAGACGCAGATGCAGTTTTTTTCGTTTTTGCGGGAAATCGAACATATTTTTAGACCCATCTAAAAATTCTCTAATTAGTCTGGAAACAGGGGGGACCCAATTCTTGCATTCTGCGAAAACGCGTAAGGTTGACTATAATGTAATAATCTTAATCTTCGCTACCGTTACTTTTGCCCGAGCAACGCCGGGCCTACCTGCTAGTTATTTAATAAAAAGTAACTAAAATAAAATTTTTTTTTGTTGACCGAAGTAGGAATTCACTTTAAATTTTTTTTTTTTATATTACTTGTTTTTCTCTTAGGGTGCTTTGTGTTTGGGCCGAGTCGGGCCAATGTAGTGTTGGACTCGGGTCGGCGGACTAATTTAACTTCGGACTCGGGTAGGGCCGGGTAAAACGATAAAGGCTTACACATACAGTAAGACCCCTCTTAACGCTCGGTATTACGCGGAAGTATTGAAATTCCCCGAGATCGCAGGCAGTGTTGGGATCAAGGCGTAATATCAAATTTTAAAGCTTATTATCTGCGACGGACATTCCGACAACTAATTAATAAAACAGATGGAGCAGATAAACAATCCATTAGAGATTTTTGGAAAAACTAGAATATCATGGATGCTGTAGACAACAGCAATCTTTCCTGGAATGAGGTGACCGAGAAATGTTTGAAAGGAGTATGGAAGAATAGAGAAGGCCGGAGCTAAGCAAAGATGTTAACACAAGAGAATCCATTGTTGATGTCGACGAAATTGTCGAGCTAGCTAATGAAACGGGGTTGGATCATATAAATGCGCAGGATATTGAAGAATTATTGCGAGTTACAACTGGAGAAAGTTTTTCCGACGACGATCTTAAAGAATTAGTAGAACAACGGGTGCACGAAGATGACGAAATTAGCGTTTCTGAAGACGAGGAACAAAAAGAACTTTCGACGGATTTTCTAAAAAAAGTTTAGCCACTATAACGGAAATAATGGTTCAGTTTATATAAAATGATTTCAATTTTGATAGAAGTTCAAAGGCGAGACGAAGTGTCACGGATGCCATGTCTCGCCGAACGAAACGGGAAAAGGCAAACGACGTTAGACGACTTCTTCGCAAAGAAACAAAAGATGTCAAATGAGGAAGAACCTCGTCGCAAACGTAACTTCTTCACTCGAACTTTTTTTTTATTTCATGAGTGTTTTATGAATAAATATCGATATTAGCAACAAATAAGTCTATAATTAATGTAATAAAGTATTTAACAATAAATGTTACAAAATAAAACAAAAAAAAAAACTGATAAATTTTCTTATTCTCTGTTCTGTTTCACGTATCCCCCTTATTTACGGGTTAAGATGACCCAGTTTAAGGCTGTTTCGTTTAGCGCTCTGTCATCTAGGAACGCATCCCCGCGTTAAGCGGGGTCTTACTGTATATCTATATTACACCCAAAAATTGAAATTTATCTTACTCGACGAAAAAAATAAATAAATAAATGAAATTTTTTAAAAATAAAATCGAACAAAACGGTATATTATGTAGATATTTAGAAAAACGGACCGAATTGTATAAGGCCGGTGTGGAATTTTCCACATTTTCCACGTGGCCAGTCCGCCCCCGGGTTCTAGTCAAAAGTATAGGTTGCTTATGTCTAAAACTACCATTGGTAATATAAGTTGGAGGTATCATTTTCCATCCCCCGCAAAGAATAGCCAAATTGTCGAAGATCAGTCTTGCCCGTAGCGAATACGAGTATTAGGTTGGCCACGTAATCGTTAATAAGCCGGTGATTTTCTTTTATAAATTTACCGAGTGATAAAAGTGTTTAATTGGAATTTATTAGTTGTTCGATATCATTTTCTTATTTTATCAGATCTTTTATAAAATAATTTATGGGCTGCAATTTGAAAAAATTGGAGACCTATAAATTCCCACCGTCTTTCCTTCCTTAATCTCGAGAACAGAGTTAGATGAAATCCGAGATCAGATATGGAAACTTTAGGGACAGGAGGCCCCGAGGTTTCCGTATCTGATATATACGCACACTTTCAACGAAAACTGGAAGCACGTTATTTCGATTCAAAACGTCCCCCGAAAGCGGTTAATAGATGACCAACGTGACTATTGTTAAAGGAAAAGTACGATGTACAGGGGAAGCCACTGCTAATTTGAAGCGGAGAGCATATATTTTAAATTAAATAAGTATACAAATTTGATTAATAATTGCATCATCGCAATAAATAATCGCTTATTTTTACTCTGTTTTTAGACACGAAAAAGATTTCAAAAAGGGCTAATTGCATATTTTCTATTAATTTTGTTCTTTTTTTGAGGTACATATTTTTGCACTATTCTAATAAAAGATACAAAAAATTCTACGCACCATTTATTAGGACAACTTAATTTGTCAGCGAAAAAATCAACATCCAATTACCGCATTCGCTCTTCACGTTCCATATCGGCTCGTCCCGACGTAGGCAATCGCCCACCGCGGGTTAATTGAAGATCAGTTTCGCGTCGAGGCGAGTCCCGGGAAGTTAGTACCGGAGCGGTTCCCCGTTGCCTTCTCTGGCGAGTCGACGTTACGCGAGGGGAGAAATGGCTTCCGAGAGGTCTTTTGAGGGTAACCGGCCGCTATTCGGACATTACGTACGCGGAGAAAACCCGGAAAACTCCACGTGGCCAGCCTGTCCCGGCACGCACGAACTCCCGGTATTCGGGGACGGAACCGCTCGGCCATCGGCGGGTCGATCGCTGCATTAAAGTTATCGAAAATGTATGTTTCTAAAAAAGTGTACCATTGGGCCATATTTGGAATTCGTTCCTTTTAAGGTCTACATACAAAGTATTGTAATATTTATATTAATTTAAAATATAAGCATCTCCGCTTCAAATTAGCAGTGGAATCAAAAATGAAACAGTGACCGTATCTGAAATAAATTAAACTCTCGCTTATAAACAATAAAATAAACAAGAACCAACTCTGGTTAGAAAACAAAGACTAAATTTTTTATTTTATTAATCTGCTCCGATACTGTCTAAATAATTTGCTCCTTCACTATCTAAATTAAATTGATTGTGTTTTTATGCAATCTAATAAATGCAATTCCCATTGTAGCCTGCTTTGGCCGTAATAAGGAATCTTAACTCATTTTATTTCATTAAAAATTTCACAATAATAAAATGTAAATTAGAAAAAAAACCAACTGTACTAACACGAACCACAATAGTTACTTTATTCGTTCCGCAGAAAATCAAATCATTAACGGTTATAACGAACCAAGTTAGAACGGTTTACCTTACGGCTAGGCCATAATAGGGCCACATACCCTATAAAATTATTTCGAATTTGATCCTAAAGAAATTTTAAAATTTATTGGAATAATTTGGATAATTTAGCAAAAAAGACCTATTCTAAAAGCTCTCGTCGAATTTACAGATCGAAGGAACAAACCAAAACTCTACGCAATCTGTCGAGCGTTGTTTAATTTAGGTACCGGACGTCGGCCTTAAAGGGGGAATTACCAATAAAGCACCGCGTACAAAGTATAATTTACATTAGAACGACGTTAAAAAAATGATTTTAGCATTATTTCTAGCATTAAAATTAAATTCCGGTTTTGAGAGAAAAAGGTAGAGGTGCTAGGAATATCGAATTCGTCCCAATCGATATTTAAACGAGTGCCGGTGTCGACCGCCGCGCAATAAAGACGAAAACGACTATTCGCACGCGAACGGTCGTCTGACGAAAAGTGGCGAATTCTTTTATATAATCCGAATATTAATCGTCATCGACGGAACCGCGTAACACCGAAGCCGGCTTTACGTAACAATAACGACTGTCGATTATAGAACGGTAAACCGTTCCGTAACCGTTCGGGTCGGGTGACGCGAAGTATCGTTTCGCGCCTGGCCGAAACTGACTGCGAGACAAAATACGGGATAAGGAAAATTTATACACGCCGCGTAAACTACCCGTTAGGAAAACAGACGTTCGAAAAATCTTTTACCATTTAATACCATCACTCGCCATTATCGGTTATTCGCTACTTTATACACGAAATGTTGGGTCCCTCTTTAAAATTAATTTCTGCCATCTTCGAAATTACTCGTAAAATCTAACCCATAAATTTACGTTTTAAATTAATTTGCCGGTTAATCTTTATTCGTATCGAATTTAAGGATGTCGGACTGACTTTGGCACTCCTATTTTATACTTTGTTATCCATTTTGTCGTCGTCGGCGCCTTCTCTTACCAATTGGGATAAACGTCTTTATTATACAATAGTTTAAAGGCAAATCGCACCCCCGAGTTATATCCAATCGGAGCTTATTTTCCCGTCCGCTACCCGATATAAAGGATAGTCGCGGTGTAGCGTAACTCTAGTACATTATGGAAAGTGGTTCGTGCGCGTCGACCCCGCCTCCGCTCTGTCGTCCGAATTACGAGAGGAAGTCGAAGTGAGTCACGTGCTCTTTGTTCGTACCCCGGACTCGGGGTAGAAACAATAGGTACGGACGATATTTTTTACAGAAATTGTTTTTCGTTGCAGGCAAGCCGCCGCCGACAAGAAGTTAACCAGGTAAGTGACTCGACCCTTAAAACGACGTTACGGCGTTAAGTTTTACTCACATCCGACCGTAAAATTAGATCGGACAAAGAAGATAGCACCTCTTCCGACAGCGACTCCAGCGGCGAATCTTCTTCCTCCACCTCGACCTCTTCGTCGTCGACGTCGTCGTCGTCGAGTTCGTATTCTAGTAGCAGCAGCAGTAACGACAGTTCCAGTAGCGAAGAATCTTCGGAGGAAAGCGCTTCTTCGGATTCGGAGAAAGAAGCCAAATCCAAGCAAAAACATCGCGAGAAAAAGCACTAGTAACGGTTCTTTGTGATATTTTCTCATTTTATAGGCCACTCCGTGTAAATATGACGTTAAAGTTTCGTTTCTTTTAAAAGAAACGAATACGCACTAACACCGCGCCATGTATTTAACATAATTTTATTAAACACACAGTTTTGAGTAACCTTCTCGGCTACAAAATTCGTGAATTTTGCGCCTCTCCTCTTAAAAGTTACATCGGAAGACGCGCCGATAGAATCGTTCGAAAATCCCAAACGTTAAGTTTAATAAACTCTGCTGCGCCTCTCCTATTTTGCATCGATTTAGCGTCGCGTCATTTGTATAGAGTGCACGTCACGCTTCCGTTCACGTCACGTCACGTCACGAGTTTGACGCTTCCGTCTAGACAACCGGGCACCCTTTTTTTCTACTAACGAATTTTTCTTTTTCTCGGACCGATATAAATGACGAAGATCTAAACGTACGTAATCGCGTCGCCATCGATCGATACCCAGTTCTACGAACCGGGAGGGGAATCCGTTCGTTAAGAAACCGAATCTGGAGCGCTGGAAAGTTACGTAACGCATCAATCGAACAAATACACTAGTCGATGGTAAATTCGATCGATTTCGAGTCGTAAGGCATTGGTCAAAAAATTATTTATTTGATTTATCGGGTGTTATAACGTACGGCTCCAATTAACGCGGTAGTAAAGCAATTTAAATGGAAGATAACAGTTTAGAGGACCGATGACTAAATAGGCACGAATACCGGCGTAGCCGTTATCGTTAACTCGACGGGGTTAATAAAAATAAATTGATTAGAATATACACAGAATTTTTAGTACGGTCGGTCACGCAATTTTTCTTAGTGTCGCGTGTTATTTATCGCGCACGAAATCCAAAAATGATGATTTTTCACTTCGGAGGTCTTCGAAGACGAGGAGTAGAGAGAAAGATTACAAATTTTCATCTTAAAAGATCAGATTTTCCTCTGTTTAGAGAGAGAGAGAGTAAACTCCAGCTAATTTCTATCGTGGTTTATTGTCGCCACGCGAAAGACTCGACGTACCACGCCTCCGTACGCGGCGGCACCTATCTAATGTGCTTTTCTGGGGATGGCGAAAGTCGGCAACACCGAAAAATATTTGAGTTTTTATAAATTAACAATTGCTTAGAGAAGCTTTCATATACAGTAGAAACTCGTTAATCGGAACGATTTTCAGTCGGACTGTGTCGTGCCGAATCGAACGTTTTTGATACTAAATTTACTTCTAAAGTATAATTTTCATGTTTTTATATCCTTCAATATATTTGTTTCGTTTGTACAAAATGCAGAAATAATTTTTAACGATACGATAGCCTCGATGATTATTATAAAAATTTTCGTTAGGCTTAAAATCGACGAAAATTCAAGGCGAAGCGACACGCGACGGAGAAAAATTTGAACATCGGACAGGTTAATATATTTATTCGTACATAATCGGTAATCGGAACAACCCCAGTCCCCAATTGATTCCGATTTTCGGTTCTCTACTGTATATATATTTTAGAGAGAAATCCTACCCTTGCAAAGCAAGATGCGAAGCAAGGTTATTGAATAAAGTTGGAGTACCAACCTCCCGACGAACTACTGTAGTTAACTTCAGCCGTATACAACTTCCCCCCTGCACATTGTCGACGGCAAAACTCGGAGATTCTGTTTGCTCGTTTAGGCTTAGCTAACTGGGAGAGTAAAATTTGTGTTCTAATCCGTATTTTCATTTCGCTATCTCACGGTTTAGAATTTTAAAACGTTTTGGCTAATATACGCGATAATCGACCCGTCGTCGTATTCCTAACACTTCTATAACAGTAATTCCTTTACGAATTGAAATTTGACGGTAGCGAGAAACCAGCGATTAGAGCCGAATTGGAATGCGAAAACCTTAGAAAAGGTAAGTATCTCTCAATATGTATATGTATATTAAAAGATAGTACTATGGTACTAAGAGGTAATAGGTGCACAGATAACGTAAAGGCTCGGTTGTATATTAACTTATCTTCATTTTCACGAAAGTAATCGCAGAAAAACGTTTAATAACTATCGACTATGGACGGCCATTTTATTAACTAATAGTGTCCGGTCCGTGTACGAAATTCTTAGCAACAAAGCCGGGCGCCCGTGTCCCCGTTTTGTTCGGGTTGCTCTTTTCCCAATCCCCAAATTCCATTATCGACGAACGACGGAAAATTTACGCCTAGCGTAACGAACCATATTTGTCCGTTATCTCCCGTAACTATTTTCGTGTAGTCGTTCGTCCGTCGCCCGTTGACCAAGCCGCATTGTTTTCCGGGCCGAGTTAGTCTCGGATGCGACCGACACCACCTCGTTCCGACGTCGAATTATTTTTACTTTTCGACTAACACCCCGTTGGCGCCTACTCTCTTTCGAAATTACGTAACGCGTATCCCGGACCGACCCCCTCAATTGTACTAGAGAATACCCAACGTTATTTTGTTAATTACGTTATAACGTCGTAGGGTCGCTGTCAATTTGAAAAATTGGCATTTCGCACGCCCGCAAATTAGTTTCGACCTCGGCAAACGTACGGTAAATTACGTTACGCCCGGTTAAATGAGAAATCTACGGTAACGCCGAATAACTACGTGTTTACGTATTTTTAATTTATGTAACAAAATTTAATTACGGAGGAATGAGAATAACTTAATGAGAACGAGCGATGTCGGAGAAGAAATTCAAAATGTCCACGATGGAGAATTCCAGCGTTATCATGGAACCCGGATAACAACGCTCGATCAGACTCTCGATGTACTTGTACTGACGAATGAACTCGTCTTGCATGGAATGCCACACCACCTGTCAAACACATTAACGATTAATTATTCCCGAATTTCGCGATAGGTTTTTTAATAAGATAAAATGTAACGGGATGTCTCTCCTCCATCTGTCAGACCACAGAGGAGACCATTACTACTTATTTAGTCCCACTAACTGCTCCATTTTTGACCTTTATGGTAAAAAACACTAACGAAGACCGAATTTTATGTACCAGACACAGATAACCCCTCCCCGAAGGCCGGAGGGCGTAAGTGTTTGGTTTTTGATGGGGTATCGAGCGGTTCCACCACGCTTCTTACGTATATTACTAAAAGTAAAAAAACGCGGTTACTCCGATGAAGTAGGAGCGTCATTATTAGAAAAATGGGTGCTTAAACACTCGCGATTTCGACTTCTCCCGTATTTATGAGGTTTGCATATTTTTTTGAACGTAACCGGTCAAAAATGTGCCCGCTATTATTAAATCGATTGCCATTGTTTCTAATCGACGATCGCGGCTGCGTTCGTTTAACAACTATTCGATTTCGCCCGGAATAAGTCCAGATTCGGCACTTAGCAGATCCTAGTTTTCAATTTACTGGATCTTTACCGTTAACTTTGTCGGAGGCCATTTTTAACAAGCAATTCTCGCGCTTAACAAACAGGCAAAAAACAGAAGATGCAATCAAACGGATGAAAATTGTTGGTGTTTTGAAGAGAGACTAATATCAAAGGGTACGCGTTACGTTTATTCGATTTAAATGAACCAGAACGGTCTTGGAAAGAATTCTAATATTTTCCCGGATTAAAAGTCTCACGCATCAAAATTTCCCAAGTTTGTATACGTGCACGCGTGCTACAATTGTGTGTTGTCTGCTGTACTTTAGAAAAATCAATTAAAATACAAATTTTTGTAACGAAATCTAAAATCTCGGGACTATTAAGTTATTTTTCTTAAATAATTCGTTTTTTGAGAAAAAAAAAATTGCTATTCGAGACTATAAAAGCGTGGATCCGCTCATTTTTCATAAACCGATAGGCCAAACCTCCGTCGCGCAACAGTCTCCATTGTGGACCTGGCCAAACTCTTCGTAAACCCGCGAATGCATATAATTCCTCCCTCCCGAGAGGGTTTTCCGAGGGGGCCCAAATTAGATGGGAGAACCGGCCCGTTTAGGTGTTAATGGCCCGAAGAAAACGCGGCAAACACACGACCGGCGTTAGGTGCTTTTATCCACTCGGGGACCCGTCGCGGGTTCGACAAGCCCGCAACAGGCATAAAAAAATGGTTTTTTGTTTTTTTTATATTTCTCTACGTTTCGAGGTGTCCTAAGGCCAAAAATATACAAATCATGGGAGGGGGGTCATTTTTCGACCGACGGCCATTCTTTCCTTATGTTATATAAATAACGGTAAAAGAAGTAACCTTACGACATCCCAAACAACGAAATGGTATTTTTAAATAATTAATTTGTAGTAAAAGAATATAATTACTTGAAGCAGATTTTCTTCTTCGCAAAGATGCTTTTCCACTTTTCTGTATAAATTCTCCAGACCTTTCTTAACCTAATGGAACACAGACTCGAATTTAGAAAACCATTTATAGATGTATAAATTATAAAAATTGACTCAAAAGAAAAAAAATACTTCTTTTCCGGGATATTCCTTGATGACTTTTCTCAATTCCTGCTTACTAAATGCTAATTGATAGCCCACTTCCTCTTCTTTGACGCCTTGGGCCACCTTCGACTGAACACCTTCGAAGAATAACTGTTACCGACGGAAAGAAAATTATTCGGCCGCAAAAATTAAACCGCTTGGCCGTAACTCGAGTAAGTCTCTTACGTTTAACTTTTCCAAAGGACGTCCAAAATAATGCGTGACGTAGGCCTGTAGGGCCTCGTTGTACTTCTGTTTGGCTTCCTTCCTTTCGCTTTCCAAGCAACCGATTTTCAATTGGTATAACAAAGTATATAAATGATGAAAATTTTCTAAAAAAACAAATAATAATGGAGAATTTAATATTCTTAAGTGTCTTTTCATTGGCCGCACCGGTAAATTTACCCATTAGCACCACTTCCTGCGGCGTTTTTTGGTGTTCTATGGCCACCCTGGCTATCTCGTCGAACATGGCGTGGATTAACTTGGTGTACCAACGATCCAAGTCCGTACGACGTTCCGATTCTTTAAATATGGTCTCGGCTTGGAGGGCGAAATCCTTTCAAATAGAACAGAAAATTCTTAGTCTTTTTTTTTAAAAAAAACATAAAATTTTGTGCAAGAATAAATTATTTTACCTCGAAATTTTTAACAAATGGGAGAATGCCGCATTTCGATTTCTTGGAGACTTTCGCTTCTTCGATGGATTTAATTTGAGACAACTAAAGATACGAAATATGTAAATTTTTCAATTTGATTTGGAAAACCTACGCGTATTTACCAAAGCTAATTCTTTAATTAAGAAAATAAATAATGTAATATATTTTGATAGAATATGGAACTAGGTTAGTAATTGTCCAGTGAAAATCCGAATATAATCCAGAGGTTTGGTTGTTTCCACCGATTCTTCATATATTGGCTAATGTATGGTAACTATATTATATACAGTAGCGGGCTTGCAACTATTGTGTTTCCAATACTTGCAATGAAAGAAGAAAAATGATTTGGAATAGAGGCGAACGTAAAGAAAGGAATAAAAATTAATAATTATATTTTCTTTTATATTATTCGAGTACACACACAAATTCGTTCTTCCTTCTTGCAAATAGAGTTTTGTTAAAATCTAAAATTTTAAAAGTAATCTTATTAAAGCAGAAATTAATTTCTTGTTAAACGGAACTTTCGTTTTAGCATAAAATCCCAAAAAAGCCGGTCCGTACGGTACCCGACCGAACAATTTTTTTATGCCCGGCTCGGTGTAACTCCGAAATGCGTTCCTCTCCTTTCGAACGAATAATCCGGGTGGCAAAGAACCCGACGCCGGCTACTTTAGCGTATCTTTGATTAGGAATCGGGGACTGCGACCGAGATCCTACCGTGCCGGTCCCGATGCGACGCGGGAATAAATTAATTATAAATCGCTTTGTTAATATTTTATTTTAGATTTCTTTATCGTAGACCGGTGTCGCCGGCGAACTCGCCCGGCCGATAATAAGTGCCGGTTTGACGGGAAATTCTCTCGTTAAACTTTAAGGGACGAAGATTTTCTCGTCTTACTCGACAATTTGTTACTTGTCCTAATACGAAATTGGAACTAATGTCGCGAGTAATTTATTTATTTATGCTAAATTCGCCGGATTAAAAAATTTCGTATTGTGACGATTTATAAAAATAATAATTGGTTTACTTGCTAATTTCAATTTATTCGTGGTATAGTCGTATAATATAAGAAAATGAAATAAATCTGTTTTTGTTCGGTAATGATGATAAAACCTTAAAGTCTTTGATTTTTAAAATAATTTGAGTTATCGAAAGCATTAATAATTAAATTGTGAGTATTGTTGTCGGTTTTGTTAGAATAAAGTATTTCTTACCATGAACTTGTCAAAATTTCTCTTGGCCTGTACCAGTGCGATGCCAAATATTTTACTCAGGAACGATCCCGTGTCTTGGGCGGACATCACGTGCTGACTCAGTCGAACCAACAGATACATGGAATAGCTTAGAAAGATTTTAAATGTTAAAATAAATAAATGAATATTCTACGTGCTATGCAAAATTATACGTTTAGTAATTCGCGGATACCAAAGGATTGTCTAATTAATTCTTCGCGAATATTTGCGAGTTTGTGCTATTTAGAAGGGTGCTTTATCGAGATTTGACTCGTAAATTGTTCAAATTATGCACGTAGACACACGTCATTGTAAATATTAAAACACATCAAAATTAAATATAATGATAAATGTTCATTTGATAAATTATGTATACGAAAACACAAAATTTCAAACTAAGACTTTACGGGAAAATGAATTATTATAATTGTTGATTGACGTGTCAAATACAAATTATTTACGACCAAGTATTTGTTTTTTCTTACACGTTGTATTTTTCTTCCGGTTTCGATGCCAATCTTTGTGTTTTTATTTTTATACGGCATGCAAGTTTCGTTACGTAAATACACGTTAGTTATATTTAATAACACTTGGTGTAACAATGATAAAACAAAGCAATCATTGTATAAATGTTAAATGTCTGTGCACATTGTACATAATTATTAAAATAAAAAAGGTGAGAAATACTTACAAACCGTCCATTTTGTCATAAAATGTAATGAAATTTGTTAGTTCCGGTTCTAAAACTGCAAACAGTTCGGCCATCATTTTCCTGAAATTGGACGTTTAAATCAATTAAACGAATAAAAACTTGGTAAATATCAATTAACCTTACCTTAATTCTTCGTTGATTTGTTTCCTTGAAAAAGAAACATTGGTATCAGCGTTGAGAAGTACAAAATATTTGATTAAAATATATTTATTATCTAACTCACTTTCATCAGAGACATTTGCTTATATTTAGAGGTAATGCTCATTAAACTAGAGACATTCTATTTAAAAACTCAATTCTAATTCAATTAAACTATTTATTAACAATAATATCATTACCTAGATTTAATGAAAATAAATAAATAGTAATTATTGTTGCAAATTGTGATATAATACATTAAATTCATAAATGTAGCAGTTAATGGTGAGGAGAACAAAGAAAATATTAACCCAGAAACTTGCCGGTATCAGAGTTCTTAGAGGTTTCCTCACATCGTAAGGCTTGCTAGAGGTAAGCTGTCGAGTAAGCGAGCGAACGAACCAACGAACAACTTAATGAAGCGAACCTTACTATATTGGAATTAGAACACTTTGTCTATCTGAATTCATAATTAAACATTGTACAAGGCAAAGAATTAATTTTTGAATAAAAGACAAAGAATAGGAAGGTGTAGATTAAGGGTTATATTTTTTTTTTAACAACTAAAGTCACAAATCGTACAAATGTCGAACTAAGCAACTCTTGTCTTTTCGGGTTCGGCTCTTCTTTTCTGATATTTCTGGAATGGTTAGTTAGAACGCGACAGCCAAACCCAACAGATGAAAGCAGAAGAGATACTTATTTCGACATTTATCTGATTGGAGACTTTAGTTTGCTAAAAGGAAAATGTCACCTGCAAATTACTAAGTGCTATCAGAGACATTTGCATGAATTTAAATATTTGCATTTAGCAGTTGCAAAAAATATTCTACACAATGTGGAAAAAATTTGAAATCCACATCGTCGTCAGTTGGCATAAACCAAATCGTGTAAAATGAAAGCGGCCGGTACTATGAGTATTTAATCTTTTAAAACGCACATTACGTGCAGGGTGTTCCAGAATAACTTCTGCAACTAAATGCCTCTGGTGTGACGGTAAAGAGCTCCCATTTTATTGTGAAGTCCACAGGAAGTATCCACATGTCATTATGTTCAATTCCCACTACAGCAATGTGTCATTCAAAGCTGGAACTTATCTTAATAATAACCAATCTCATACTTTCCTTACTTCTCACTCGTAAAACTGTTCAATTTAAATGTGTGGAACCTGAAGCTTGTCCATAAACTAGACCAAAAACAGTTGTTTCTAATAAAGTATTGCTGGAAGAAGTAAGGAAGTTGTGAGATTGATTATTCCCATTATAGTTTAGCATTAATAAACTTGCTTCTAACCTTGTGGAGTGTGTAATGTACCAACAACTGCAGAAGTTATTCTGGGACATCCTGTATATATATATATATAACTGTTATGATATTATAAATTTCATTCTAAAAATAAATAATATGGGAATTATTGACTTATAACATGAGTCACAAACTGGCCTACAACATTATGCATAAGGTGGTGGTGTGGACTTGGTATAAGGTTCAACTAAAATAACTTTTTTGGAAAGCATCTTGAGGCTTGTACACTGGTGGACCATATGACAGAAGGGAGACCACATAAAAAATATGTATTGTTTTATTCTTCCATGTTATTTTGTAACAGTGTCATACGAAAATTATACTTACTTATTAATTTTCCCTCATATTAGGAAGTAAATTTATATCAAAAACAAATATTAAATAATGATGTATATTTATCTCTCAATAATTTTCTAAAAATTTAAAATAACAAATATTTACTTTTGTGCATTCGACAACAATTCTTCGCTGTTTGTTCTGCTTAGGTTGGAACAACTCGGAGTACGACTAACCATATTTGGTTGATTCGAAAGCTGAAATAGAAATATTTAACAAACTTTTTAAATTATGCTATTTAATAAAAGTATCAATGAACAATAATAAGTATGTTTTACAACCTGACTGACGTGAGAGGACGAGGAATGAATGTCAGAACCGAGACCAAAAAATTTAATGCAGAAGTTTTGTTCTGCTAAACAAACTGGCTCCAAAGCACTCAGCATTTGTTCAATCAACTGTAACAATAATATTTATGGAGCGACATAAAAAACATTTAAAATCATACCGTTATATACGATAAGTGTTTTACCTTATCAAACAGTTCTCTTTCTGCCAAATCTAGTTCCGAACCAAAATGTTCCGGATCCATTCCCAGCAACGAAGACGACCACTGTTTCGTGCTTACTTTACCTCCTAAATCTTGACTCGAGCCCGACACGCGAGCTAAAGAAACCATCATTTAAATTAACTGGACAAAATAATTGAATGGTTTTCTCGTATCCAATTACCTCTTTTATCTGCACTTTTACCAGATATCCTTTCCTTAGCCAATTCAAAAAAATTCTTAATCTCTTTTTCATACAACTTACTTAGAGATGAAGTGTACACCTGTTTTTGAAAAAAATTATTATAAAATATTAATTTTGCAATTGAAATGTAGTAGAAGATAAGAAGAAATGTTTTTTGTTTTATTGTATAATAGTAATAATTACTTTTGGATTATGTTTACAAAAAAGATACACTTGAAAAACTAAAGATCTTAATAAATTATATATAAAAGAAGTTAATAAAACTGAAAATAAAAAAGTCAATCTATCCTGTCAACTATAAAATAATTTACAATCAGATTAAACAACAACTCAACAGAGAATGATAAATACTGTATTTAAAATCAGTATAGTCTGCCTATGGAAAGAATCAACTTGAGATCAATGTCAAGAATGATGTCGATTCTTAAAACCCGGTCTTGAAAAACCGATTTTTGAGCCTATAACTAAAACATAAAAATTAATTAATTATTTGATTAAAAACATCAACATTTTGACACACAATCGTCTCTGCCAAAAAACAGAAATATTGTAAAATACTAAGTTTCATAAAACTAATTACAAAACAAAAAAATCCCCCTATGCCTAAAATTTGGCCCAATTCAAGCTCCGAATGAGACAATTGGGACCTTATCAGAGCTGTAGAGCATATCCATAGGAACGAAGAAGTCAAAGGAACTAACTACACTTCTACAAGCAACCCTTCGCGAATACAGCCCCCAAAATCGGGTCGCGCAAGATCAATTACATAAATATCTTCAAAAACTTTAAAAAGTGACTTCATCCAGCTCAAGGACACTAAACAAGTAGTTTTTAGTATTAGAGGGTACAAACAGAATAATGGAAAATTTTGATTTATTATTTAATGCTTCAAAGATGATTAAACCCAGCTCAGTAGCAAGTGAGAGAGTTTTTTCTATTTCTGGCAATTTTGTGTGCAAAATAAGGACACAGTTGAGCAATAAATCTAGAGACATTCTTTGCTTTCTAAAATCATATTTTCTTAGGAAAATATAAGAAATAAAATAATTTTTGCAGGCATTCATTGTTATTCGTTTTTTAATGGTTTTCTATGGAGTAAATTTTATATTTTAATGTAATATTCTAGATAATATATACCAAATATAGGATACGTTAATATATTTTTTTGACACTCCAATCTGTCCCACACTTTTCACTCCATCTTCTATAGCATTGTTCTTGGTAACATGACTGCTCTGTAAGAATTTTTTTTAACTAATTGTTCCTAAGCTACCTGCTAAGTCAAACTAATGCATGACTTATTCTTTAGATTATTGACAAGATAAATTTATTCTGTACATAGTTATTCTGTAGTTTAAATGGTAATTCCTGCAACTGTCTCAAAATAATTAAATTTGAAGACTTACTTGATAGTATTTTAGTCTAAGATTGTTTTTGATTTGACTACATCTCTTCCTGTAAATTCTATTGTTTTTGTCTTTTGGAAAGAAATTTTTATATTTGCTGCTTAACTGATGTAATGCAAATATTAAACTTTTTAAATTGTCTTCAACTTTTTAGTTTCAATAATGGTAATGCCATCTGCATAAATTATTGCATTGATGTATATTTTGAAGGTTAGTGGTGCTAGTTTTTTCAATTCCTCTATCAATTCATTAATTTATATATTAAACAATGAAGCAATAACATATATCTCTGTCTCACACCTTGTATGATAATAAAACTTTATATTCTCACTTATGACGCCAAATATACTAAATGTAAGAAATTTATCATCTTTCAGCATTAAATTTATTTGTTTGATGAATTAAACACTGTTTAATTCATCAAACAAATAAATTTAATGCCGAAAGACAGTACAATTTCTTACATAATGGATGATAATCTTTTTCTGACAGAACTTATTGAATTCTTGGAATTCCTATAAATTGTTTCAAGATACATATACAATTAATAAAAGAATATCCATTTCTAAATGCATTCTGTACTTTGAGTAGGATTTTATCTAAAATCTGAAATTCTGGTGTTCAGAATTTTGCTATAAATTTTATATACACTATTTAAAATACAGTCGACTCCGCATAAGTCGACACTCGTCGGTTATGTAGTCAGTTTTTTGTGGTCCCGGCCGACTTACATAGGCATTAATGTTATTAACCTTAAAAAACTCGGTTTACTCGACATTGTTTAACTCGACACCGCTGGATAAATCAACATACTTTTTAGAATTCTGATAAGTTGACTCCCCCCTGAAAAATGAGTTCACACCGCACAGCTTATTGTACGGTGTGAACTCATTTTTCAGGGGGGGGAGTCAACTTCAGAATTCTAAAAAGTATGAAACAGAAAAAGTATGTTGATTTATCCAGCGGTGACGAGTTAAACAATGTCGAGTAAACCGAGTTTTTTAAGGTTAATAACATTAATGCCTATGTAAGTCAGCCGGGACCACAAAAAACTGACTACATAACCGACGAGTGTCAAGTTATCCGGGTGTCGACTTATGCAGAGTCAACTGTACTTATATATCTCTAATTTTTACACAATTGTGTCTGCCATCCTTTTTTAAAAATTGACATTGATAAATTTTCTTAAATATTTAATAAAATTAAACATTTTACCTCAACTAAATGAGAAAAGCATGAATAATCTGCAACTTTTAACCAATGTATTAACTCTGTATATGGTAATAATTCATTATGACAAGCAGTGTGGGTTGGCAAAGTTAATTCTTGAGCAAAGAAACTCAGAGTTTCTCCTAATTCATTGCCCTAAAAAATAAAGAAATGTTAAAAAAATTAATGAATTCAATATAGTAAAGATTATTATTTTTATTTAATTATGAAAATAATCAGGAATATTCTAAATCAGATTTAATACTTTCAAATCTTTGAAAAGTAATTAATCTTTAACATATAGTTATCAATATGATACATTGATTCTAATTATAATTGTAATTAAAATGTGGCTACATTTTCTATGTCTATATATAAATAAATCTCCAAATTCAATAGCAAACACTTGCATTTCATTATTAAATTATCCAATCAAACTTACTAACCTAATAGGTTGTAACCAAAATTTAAAAATAAAAACAAACCAAGGTTAGGTTATAACCAAATAAAAATACAAAACAGCAATATATAAATGGATGTTAAAAGTCTTTTCTCATTTAAATTACAATTTGTATTTCCTATAAACTTAATTAACACTAAAAAAAAAAAAAAATTAAATACAAACTTACCAAATGATTAAACAAACTAACCAAATGACTTTTAATTTTAGCCGAGAATTTCGTACACAATTTTACGAAAAGTTTTCGCTGTTCTTGATACGCTGCCATTTTTGTCAAACCTAACGATCAAGACATAATGAAGAATTAAGAAATAATTTTAATAGAATTGCTTAATAAAATGGCATAAAAAGTTTACTAATTAACTATAAAATTTGAACAAAAGTTAACGTACTTGGATGAATCTGGGCATTCATAGCGTTCTGAAGTGCTTTAGCGGCTAGGGTGCAGTTCATAATGGCTTCTGGGCTTTTTAAATCTCCTTCGATAAGACTCATTTTATGGTTATGAGAAAGATCTAATTGATTCTGAAAAAATATAATTTGCAATTAAAATATTAATCTTTGAAATAATTCGTTTTCACAAAATACTTTTTTTAAACTTAACTAATACAGTCAACAACCTTTTAATTGGCAAGACAGTTAAAACAACAAATGTTTTTGGTCTTATTAAAAGATCATCTTCAAGTTAAAAAAAATTCTATCAAATGTTATAAATTCGATGATTAAGAATTCAAAAAAAAAAAAAAAACAAGTTTAGAAAATGTCAAACATTTCAAATTGAACCAAAATAAAATACTATAAAACTACATAAATAAATACATAAATTGCAATATATATTGTAACTTGAACAAAAAGCTTAAATAAAAAAATATTTATACATACATACAAACATATACTAGCGGATAAGTCTGGCATTGCCCAAGCAAAAAATAACAACAAACATTAAAACAAAAATCATATAGAGTTTGGTTATTTTAGCATATCATTGTCATGTTTCTCGTGATACGTTGATGGCATGAAATGGCACAAGTTCATTGGTCAAGTGGCTCTAATATTTTGAGCGAATGGTACTGTGTAGTACTATTCACAGCCGAATATCAAACAGTAATCTAACAACAAATCAAATTTCACAAAAAAAATGGACCAAATGTTTGGTCCATTTTTTTGTGAAATTTGGACCAAAAAATGGACCAAAATTTAAACTCGGCATTCTCGAAAACTCCTTAAAACATATTTTGTGCTCACTGGTAATTTTGTATTATGTCATTTTTGGCATCACGGCATGTGGGCGATCTGCCGAAGGGAATTGCTCCCGGGAGAAGTTTTATGGGAAACTGGTGTTACTTACTTGAAGAAAATCTGGAAAACTCCATGTGGCCAACCCATGAACCTACGATTAACTACCAGTGTAACAGTTTCAAGTTAATGCAAATGAGTGCTATGTGCTACTCATCAAAGTAATAATTTAGTGTATCTACTCCTCACTACATCATTGTCGCATTAATTAAATGAATATAATATTTGACTTTTTTTTAATTATATCCTTTTTGATACGAATTATATTGTGTTTATTATTTTTTAAATTTTTTGCTGATAGATGGCAATACATGTAAATTCAGATAATCTAAAGAGACAAAAATTAATTGATATGTAAAAAGCCAATAAATATTTTAGGGTAGTATATACGACGTCATCTCAATTAGTAGTACGTTAACAGAACTGCCACGTTTAGTACCAATTGGTTGGACAGCCTTGGAGTGCATAGCAAACAAACAAACATTCTCATTTATAGATATACACTCAAACTAGTCTATAATGGAATCCCCACAGGACCAAGCAATTCTTCCGTAGTAGCCAGGTTTCTGCTATATACAAGATTGACTGTACATTTGTAATAAGTAAGTCAAAGTATCAACTCTATAATTAAATAAAGCCAAAAGTATCAAAGTTATAATTATAATTTTTTAAAAATGAGCAATTATTTATTGTGACATTGTCACAATACCAGGCTGCAATTTTTAATCATATTTTTAATTAACTTAATTTAAAATATATGCTCTCCACCCCAAATTAGTAGTGGCTTGACCCTGTACAACATACTTTTCCTGTTACAATAGTGCCAGTCATCTAACTCCTTTTGGGGGAAAATTTTTTAATTGAAATAAAGTGACTTCTGGTACAAACTGAAAGTTTGTATATAGTTGATCAGGGTCTCCTGCTCCTAAGCTTTCCATATCTGGTCCTGACTTTCATCTATCTAATTCCATTCTTGAGACTATATACTGGGCATTCATACTGTGGGAATTTATAGGTCTACAGTTTTTTTCAAATTGCTGTCCAATCATCTTAGTGAAGTAATATAAAAGTTAAAATAAACTGAAAAAAGCTTAACTAAAACAAAGAATACTCGAACAATTAAAATATTGCTTTTTTTCAATAGAAATCAAATTATTTTGGTTGACAAAGACAACAAATCATTAGGAGGAGCTAAAATCAGAGTTGGCAGTTATATATACCTACTTTACAGTCTTCGACTGTCAAGATTAGTTCTTTAACAGATAAAATCAATGTAATATCATTTTCAATTTTATAATTTTATTTTATATAAATTAATAAATTTATAATAATGATAATTATCATTTGTAATCAATTATTTTTCATTTAATTGTTTTATTACTTACAATTAAATTTTGTAATTCTGTTAACAACTTTACATTATTCTTATTCTGAATCTGAATAAGAGCATCTTTTTCTTTCATGTGTAAAACACTGTCTCGCACATTCTGAAATAATTTATAATCATTTTAAAATTCAAAAATAAATCAAAATTTATTAAATAAAAGAAAACAAACCTTTAACATATTATCATAAGCATCTAAATAATTTTCTAACTGAGTTGCTTCATCAATTGCTTCTTGTAACATTTGCATAAGAGCTTGCATTTTTTGTTCAGATGCCATAATTGTGTGGACATTGGTCTGTTAATAATAATTAAATGTTTTATTATAACTCGGTTAATATATAGTCTTAGTATAAAATAATATACGATTAAAGCATAAAATATGACTGTAACTTCTTATATGAAAACACATTTTAACCACAATAATCTGGTTTTACAAGGAGAAATTTTACAAGGAGAAAAAGTTTTTCAAACAATCAACAACAAGCTAATAAGAATTACAGCAAAATAATGTAAGATATGAATTATAATGGAACTGGTTAAAATAGTTCTCCAGAGAATGTACAGTAATCCTTCAGTTAATATATTTAATGAATCCCATGAAAACTATATTATGCACTAATTGAATAATATAATCAATGCACATTAATTTAATTAATTCCAAAATCTTCAAAGTGTTTACTAACTTTTTAAGATATTCTTTTTATTATTGCTTTTATTAATAAAATATAATTGCAACATATATTAAGAATATATACAACATTCAAAATCTTATTAGAGAGATTACAGCATATTGTATGTAAACAAATATAAAAAGTGAGGTATGAAAACCAATATATTTTTTCAAGAAATATTTAGAAACCATAGTTCGGATTGTCTTTTTTTTCTTTTTCAGCATACAACTATCTATAGCAGCTTATTGCTGTTTGCTGTGTGTTCATTCATGTCATTTACCAGAAATATGAATCTATTCTTAGCTCAGAAATATGAATCTATTCTTAAAAATAACATTGTATTAATTGAATTTTAACCATGTTATTTGAAACTTTTTATCAATTTATGAACTTTGTTAACTTGAGAAACATGTTAATCACAAGAATTAATGAAGGGATTACTGTATATGATTACATTAGAAAATAAAAGAAATATTCAGAAGTTAAGAGGAATCCAAAATAAAATGGAAGTGAATGCGAAACATATGCAGTCATGTATAATTGGTATTATTATTTGTTGCCAAATTTATCATTCAACATCTATTGATCCAATTTGTGAATTTCTATTTATAAATGTTTGCATATTCTATTGAATTTTATTTATTTTAAAAAAACAATCTAAGTTCTGTAATTTAAAAATATGTTCTGATACTATAATATCCTAATATTTTAACTTTCTAATTTGTTTAGTTTAATATTAATGCTGTAAGAATGAAACCTATATGGACAGTTGTTATAATAATCTCGGCAAGGTATATAATGAAATACCAACAATTGCCTTAAAAATCGGGCTATAAATTGGCTAATTAAATGATTGATATAAAGTAATTTCTTACTAGAGGTACCCATTAGGTGCCATCTCTTATCTAAGTTAATAATTATAATTTAAGTAAATATTAAATAAATTTAGAACCTTCTGGAACCTCCTTCTCTCGGGGTCCGGGTGGCGTAACTGGCAAGCAGAGGTTGCGGGTTCAAGCCGCATCCCGGGTCAGTTCTTTTATTCCAGAAGGTTCTAAATTTATTTAATATTTACTTAAATTATAATTATTAACTTAGATAAGAGATGGCACCTAACGGGTACCTCTAGTAACAAATTACTTTATATCAATCATTTAATTAGTCAATTTATAGCCTGATTTTTAAGGCAATCGTTGGTATTTCATTACAATAATCTCATTAATATATATTATATATATATATATAGCATCTTCTAAAAAGAATGCTACCATTTTAAATTATTGTAATTATGTTAATTATTATCTGAGAATATTATAATATACATTAAAACATTGGTAAACTGTCCAAGTCTCACATTTACCCATTATAAAGGGTGTCCCAAAATTAAGATTTAAATTTCATGCCATTTTTTCCCATTGGGTTGGCAGAGTCATATGAAATGACATCTTGTGGTAAACACATTCAGTTACTTAATATGAAGAGATACATCAGAGAGTAACATGTAATGATTATTCAAATGTATTACAAGTATGGGGAAAGTTTTACTGTGACTGTGCACAAATTACATGGTATTTTTAGTTGGAGGAACATGCCAAATGAAATGATTGTTCAAAGAACAACTGATGCATGCCCGATGAGTGACAGTTTGGTGTGGATTTTAGATTGGTGGAGTACTTGGAAAAATTTTCAGCTATATTTCTTGAAAAATGAGGCCAAAAATTAAGTTACTATTAAAGGTGTGCATTATCGTGAGATATCAGAGGTTTGTGGCCTCATTTTGGCAGCATGGATTTGAATGACATGTGGTTCCAACAGGATAGTGCCACCTGTCATACAGCAAATGAAACAACCGCATTGTTGTGACAGAAGTTTCTTGGGCAACTCCTCTCACACAATGGCAATAAGAATTAGCCACCGAGATTGTGAAATCTGACACTGTGCAACTTTTTTCTCTGGGATTTGTAAAGCCAAAAGTTTATGCCACTAAAATAAGAACAATTCCTGAATTTAAAGCAGAAATTTGAAAAGATATCAACAAAACTGAGCTGAAATTATGCAAAAATGTAATTGAAAATTGTATAAAAAAAAATGTGTGTGTCAGAAGAGTCATGGGGCATTTGTCAGATATTCTATTCCACATTTAATTGCAATGTTTACCCTTTAAATAATGTAACAACTTTGCCAATTAATAAATAAACAATACATTCTTTTTAAAATTTAAATCCTGCATTACTTTTGGGACACCCTATAGTTTCTCAATGTGTGCACCTCTTGTCACACAGCACATTACCAACTGGTATTCAAATTCTTTCTACACTCACTAAAGCATATCTATTATCATTCCTCCCACAGCAGCCAGTGGAGCTGCAGGAGCTATAGAATTGTGCAGTTTACGCATATTTTTCATATTGCACAATGACAAGTGGTTCTGACTTTGCAAACTACAGAACACAAAATGCCTCTGTTGCAAAGTTGTCATTTTCATTTATGGTGCTTCCTAGAGGTAGTAGATAATGAGATGTTTAAATGCAGACGGGAGATGAAACCCTGACAGTATCAATTGGTGTATGTTGCATAGTTTTCAGGTAATAATTAACACAATTACAGTAATTTAAAATGATATCATTCGTTTTGGAAGACCTTATATATTTAAATATGGTTTAAAAGTTTGAAAGAGAGAAAAAATTATTTACAGCATCCAAAATGGAAAGTTCTCTCGCCAACTGTTCAGTGAAAGCTTCAGCATTACAAATTGCAAATTCACATTGTGTCATTAATCGTTCTAAATCGGCCTCTTCTCTTCCTGTAAGTGCTTCATAATCTTCTGCTTCAATTATCGACTGTCCTTCTCCGAGCTGTTCTGTTACTACCCCAACATCATTGATTGGAATAGTTTCTAAATTCAAAAATTAATATTTATAATATTGTCATAAATATTTTTAAAAATTGTGAATATAATTAACTAGTTGCATTAATTAATTAGGAATTTTAAAGAATTATATACATAAATAAAACTTAACTTCAAGTAATTTATGGGTTTTATATCAAAAACAAATTAGTTTTTAATTCTTTACTAAAATAAATGTATAAAAGATAATCAAATTTTAATTAGATGTTTAATTAACAAATAATTTATTGCAGCTAGGCTAGCCATTATACATATATAAACCTATAATGTAAAGTTATATAATGGCCTCTGTAAATGTGTGAGTACATTTAGTTGTAAATGGTATCAAACACACATTTTGTCCTCTTAGTGCCCGCAGAGTAGAAAGAGTAAAAAGAAATTTAAGTAATTTGAAAGTAATATTAAAGAAAAGATTACTATTTATTATTAATTTAATTTTAAATAATTTTTGAAAAATGAAAAAATTATGATCCAGGATAAGACTAACAGTATCAATCATTCAATTGTAACATGCTGTCAAATTACAAGAAAAAGTTAGTAAATAAAGCCAAACAATTTGCTACATTATATTAGGCTATAATCAGAGCCAGTCCTGTAGGTGTGCAGTGTGTAAATGCACACAGGTGACCAAATCCCGAGGGCAGCCAATAGTGGTCAATGTCAAATGCCTCTTTTGTCGCATCACTAGTATACCTCAAAGAACGTGACACGGTTGTTGTAAATTTTAAACATTTCTCACCATAGCTGTAAGAATCTAAATATGTTAAACATGATAGATTGTCTATCATTTGTTTTCTAACTAATTCGTTTTAGGACCAGGTGTTCACAGAAATTTCCAAAATGACAACTTTACAATCACTCTCATTAAACTGGAAAAATTTCATTCTTTATTACATCTAATATTATGAAGAAATCAGTCCCTACTGTACTCAGCTAGAGATTGGCTCAATTAACTTTTTGTTTAAGTAAAATTCAGACTCTTGCAGCAGGATTTTATTTATTTCCCTAATCTCTTAATTATTTAACTACTTCTTAAGTAGAAATAAGTCGAAATCAGTTACTTTGTACATGAATATTTGTAGTCTTGGAAAAGAAGTGGAAAGAAATTTTTATGACAATGGATACATAAATTGTAAATTTAATCTAAAAAAATTGTGTGAGATTAGAACTTTTGCTGATAAACAAAAAACAACAGGTACTCTTTTCACTTTGTGCTTATTCATTTTTAAAAAGTGTAAATGAACCTTTGGTATCCATGTTTTGGTCAGGTTTGGATTGTTACAAGACTTTTATGGGCTATCCGTAAATGATGTCCACACTGGAAGGGAAAGAGGGGGTTAAACTCCTGCCAACTATATGTTTTTATGATAGTTATTACCATAAAAACATACTAGTAAACTCCAATCAGTTGAGTTAAGTTATAAATCTATTTGCAATTCACATAATGGGGCAGGGGTGGCCAAATATCTCTAGCACAGAGGTGGCTAACAGCCCAGAACTGGCCATGGCTATAATATAGCTATTATTTAATAATTAAAGAGTAGCCATATTATAGCCCAATATAATCCAGCAGATCATTTGGCCTTTAGCAAACATCAGGTTAATGGATGTTCATATTTGTGCCAATAAATAATTTTTATATGACACTATTACAAAATAACTAGAGATTAAAACATATATATTTTTAAATAAAATAATAATATATATTTTCAGTAAAACAATATTTATTTTTTACGTGATCCTCATCATCTAAATGCACACGGTCCACCAGTGTATAGCTTCTGGATGCCCTCCAAAAAAAATCCCATAACAAATTTTGCTTGGGTCCCAAAACAAGTCTGCCCTGCCTCCTATATCTCTTCATCACCTGAAAATTTTTGGCCAAATTGACAGTTCTTTAAGGTCTAAACAAGAAACAAATCCAAACAAGACAAGTCAGGCTTATATTGATGTCTCAATGCTTTGGATCCCAGAAGGAACTATGGCAGAAGTCATCCAAACCCATCTGCTGCAAACCATGTGGTACCCCAATTTATTATGCATAATGTTGTGAACCAGTCTATAAATTGTCTACATTATCTCACTCTTCAACAATATCATAAATTGTGAGTTTTCTGCACTCATATATTTCCTAATCAGTTGCCTCAGTAGTCAAGTGTTTGAAATATGTCATTGTTCACATTTTTCATTTCAATCTTGAATCTTTGTATGCATTTGTATGCAAACATGTTATACAGATCCTTCATAGGATACTATAACATAAAATGCTAGCCTACATGTGTTTTTACACTTCCTTAATAGTTCAATTTACATGCTTCTGAAATGTATTTTACACTTGTTTGAAAGTTTTAATGCATTGTAAAAAATTTTAAAATGGTTAATACGTCATAGCTCTTAATCATTCTATTAGAATGTTGTAACGTATTTATATTCTATTGTTTGTTGCCTGAAGAAGACAATTTTGAATCTGTTGAAAGTGCTTGTGTTATTCTTAATTTTATATTAAAAAGTCATTTGTTCTCTTACAAAGAATCAAATGCCACTACAAAAAATATACATTTCCATTTGAAAATAACAAGTTGACCTTTGACACATCAAACACATTGTCAAAATAAAAAATAAGCAAGCTTGTTTCCATTACCCTTTCAAAACAAACATTATTTTACACATTTCCCTTTGCAACACTTTGTTTTTGAGATATTTATTGTTTCATGTTACATGATTCATCTTGTATATAAACTAACCTACTTTCCCAACCCACATGCTGAGAGAGTGTTTCGTGTGTGTTGCATAAATATTAACTAGGACATCATGTGACTTTGTCATATCACGATAGAATTAAAGTGGAGTTACAAGGAAAGAAGCAATCCCTGTACCTGTTAGGCACAGAAGAAGCAATTCTTGTACAGTACCTGACAGATGCAGACAGGTAAACTTTGCACTTGCCACCACGAAAGAGGTTATCCTCTACCTGCAGGCCACGGGAGACACAATCCTTGCACTAACCAGGTATGGCAAGACGATTCAAGAACAAAGCAATCGATGGCGTACATAATACTGTACCAGGTTGTTCAATAAGTTTTGTCGTTCGATAAAAAAAACACAATTTTATGGTTTGAAATACATTTTATTATTCAATATAATTTCCCTGAACTTCAATACACTTGTTCCAGTGATCTTCTAATTTATGGATTCCATCCCTGAAGTGAGAATCCAGAAGACTGTCGAAATACGCTTCCACGGCTGCTATTACCTCTTCGTTCGATGAAAATCGTTTCCCACGCACGAATTTTTTAAGATGTGAGAACAGCCAGAAGTCAGAGGGAGCTAAATCTGGCGAATAGGGAGGATGTTGCAACAATTCGTATTTTAATTCGCTGATTTTCGCGATGGTTTTTTGAGCTGTATGAGAGGGTGCGTTATCTTGATGAAAAATGATTTTTTTCTTCTGTAAACCAGGTCTTTTCTCACAAATTTTTACATCCAGCTGGTCCAAAAGATTACAATAATAGTCTGAGTTTATTGTTTTACCAGTTTGGAGATAATCCACGAACAAAATTCCTTTTGCATCCCAAAAAACTGATGCTAACACCTTCTTGGCCGATTTCTGGACCCTAACTCGCTTCGGAGCCGAAGTACCGGGTTCACACCACTCCTTAGCCTCTTGTTTTGATTCAGGATCATGATGGTAGACCCAAGTCTCATCCATAGTAATGAAACGACGCACAAAATCCTTTTTATTTTTTCTAAAACGCTCCAAATGTTGCTGAGAAAGTTGCATTCAAATGTGTTTTTGCTCCATAGTTAGCGAATGCGGCACCCATTGTGCACACAGCTTTCTGTAACCCAAAACATCAGCCAAAATATTGCTCACACTGCCTAATGAGATCTCTAGGGCTTCTACTAAATCTCTCTCAGTTAATCGACGATCTTCCAAAACCATATGCTGTATTTTTGCTACGATTTCTGGTGTTGATGCACTTTTTGGACGTCCTTCACGTGGATCGTCTTCAAGACTTGTACGGCCACGTTTAAATTCAGCAACCCATCTTTCTACTGTTCTAATTGAAGGTGAAGAGTCCTTATACACTTTTACCAATCGTTCATGAATTTGTTTTGGTGCTACACCTTCCAAAAATAAGAACTTTATCACTGCACGATATTCAATTTTTTCCATTGTAAAAAAATACACTGACACGTCAACTTTGAACAGCTGCAAATATAGAAATGAGTTGACAGATCTACATGAAACTTCACACGTGTTTATAAAAAAGTAGTACTATTTTTAGAGTAATAAAACGACAAACCTAATAGCGCCATCTCTTATTGAACGACAAAACTTATTGAACAACCTGGTATGCCAGCATATCAACTCTGAAGCTTCTATAAACATTGTGTCTTACCAGCTTAAAGACCAATATTAACTTTTTTACACATTTATTCAAATAGTCTTTTTATTTTAATAGTACTATGTAGATTTGTAAAATCACAAGTTTTTGTCTTGGTAAGTTTAACTTCCATATTATCAAAATTTTAAAAATCAATAACATCACTAGACCTGATATACTATAAGCTAGATTCCAACCAAATGTCGAATTCTATCGGGCTAGATATGGCTAAATACTAAATAAATTATGAAACCAATTTTTTTTTTCTTTCAGTGGTTCTAAATTATTTAAAATTAATTAATTAAATATTATAATTATTAAATTTAATAAGAGATGGTGCCTAATGCCAAATTGGTGGTTCTAGTGCCAAATTGGTTTCATAATTTATTTAGTATTTAGCCATATCTAGCCCGATAGAATTCGACATTTGGTTGGAGTCTAGTTTAAAAATCAACTATAATTTATTTTAAAAATTATGGTGTGTTGCAAAAATCTTATTAAATTCAAAGTGTGTTGCTAATCCAAGGAGGATGGTAAATACTGGGTTAGACTATCTACCAAAATTTCAATGGATTCAACCTCATCACAAGCATGGCTTCTTAGAACAGGCGAATGCATCTTATCTGCTGTGACCTTATATATTGTAGAAAATAATCATATTCAGTAATATATTTACCAGATAGCTAAATGGCCAAATTAGCTAAGATTACTATTACATTCTGCAATATTTACTATAAAAAGATTAAGTAATAAAAAAATAAATAAGCAATCTTTACAGTACATAATGAAGAAAAATAGTAATAAATAAATCAGAAAATATTTATGTTCCCTACAGTAATTCATATCTAATGTCTATCTGCTCAAATTTCTTGACATCATATCATAATGTTTGTTTAACTAAGTCATCCTAAACAATCAAAAATTATACTGTAATTTAAATATTTAATAATTATAATAAAAAATCAAGCAATACTGACCTTCAATCAAAATTTTTGGAATATTAATGAAGTTTGGCTTTTGTCTTGGTAAATGATGACAGCAAAGCTAAAATATTTTTTCAGTACTTTTAAAAACAGCTCAAAATTTTATAAATGACAGTTTTATATGATTAACAACAAATAAAATTAATAACTTTAATCAAGTCAATAAAAAAAAGATTAAAATGATTTATACTAACTTTCCACAGACAACTAATAAATGCATTCTTCTCTTGGGTACTGCTAGCAACCCATTTATACAATCTTTCAAACTGCAGATCAAATTCTGCTGTCTCCTAAAAAAATAATTTTAATATCAATCAAATTAATATATAAAATATATAGTTGTAATGTTGTATGAATTGCTGGATATTTATAAAATAAGAAAAAAAAAACCTTAAAAATTCAGCAACAAAACTTTAATGACACTAACATTTTTGGCCTTATTGAACTTTAGGTACCCAAACAATTTGGCGATGGGCAAGCAAGAGTTCAGTGGGAGCCGAAATGTAGATTTTGCAAAACGCACGAGAGCCGCAGTTCTGTACTGTCGTGGCGGATGGTATGGTAAGGCTGGGAAGGACAGCACTTTCGGCAAGAGCCGCACGTAACTCAAAAAGAGTTGCATGCGGCTCTCGGAGCCGCATATGCCCGTGCCTGTTATAAAACAACATAGAAGTCATTTCAATAAGATTGAAAATGCAAGTGTCATTAAAAGTTCATTATTGGATTTTTAAGGTTCTTTTGTTATTTCATAAATAATAAAAATATTTAAGAATATAAATCACAAATATAAATAAGCTTACTTTGTGTTCATTTTTTCCATCGACAACTTTTAAATCTCTCAGAGGCCATGCAGATTTCTTCTTATATGTATCCTTCTCAGATTTCTTCAGTTGATAGATGGTCACTTGGACTGGTTTTTCTGTACTAACTGCAATTTTTGGATTCTTGTTGTTACTAATGAGATGTAATTATTTACATCTCATTAGTAACAAGAATGAAATGAAAATATTATTATTAGTATCTTATATAATTTATCAATATTAAAAGATGAGAATAGACTTTGGCATTCAAGATGAAATGTTAGACATATTTTGAAAATTTCATACAATGATCACATTACATATAATGCTATCAGAAAAAAGACATCTTAACAATAAAGAGAAGACAGTATAAATGATTTGATTATACTAAATAAACAAATAGTATCCCTAAGTAAATGTTAGAGTCTTATATCTAGTTCTAAGCAGAAAGAACAAACCAGGACAATCTTGGTTAACAATATAATAAAATCTCTAAGTTGAATTGTGTCTAACTCAATCTTTTGATAAGTGTATGATCTTCATTTTCTCTTATAATCCACGTGAATACAGACAAATGGTGTAATGTAGTGTTTGTTTATCTTAAACACTGCATCATACCATTACAATCTCACATTCACATCTTTTTTACTAATGGCATTAGATATTTTATTGGCATTCTGACTGGGACACAGGGGTCAATGCACTCAAAAGCAACATAAACAGTAAAAGTTTAAATAATTTCTGAATTTCAAAATAATTTATTATGTATCAGTGTAACTTGATGATAATCAACATAACTCAATGAAGGAGGATAAATACTACATCATAATTAGCTTCTTATTATAAAAGAGTATTTCTTCATATATTTAACAGTAGTCAGTCATTTAAGAAACTGTTAATGAAACAAGCTAATAGATGCAAGAAACAAAATGCAAAATACTTTTGTTAAATGATTTCATTAAAAATAACTAAAATGCTGAAAAAGCTTGTTATAAAAGTTTAATTTAATTAAATTTTAATTGTTAGAATTCTGATATTGAATTACATTTATTACTCTACACAGTATGGTTGTTTTACACAGGATTGATATATACAGATGCATGTCTTTGAGGATGGTTAGGTTAATTCATTCCCAATACTACTAAATCTGATTTTGAAGTCAATAAATCATGCTTCTCCAGGTTTTGACATTGTAAGTGTACTTCACAGTGAGTAACATTCAGAATTACTGAATGCTACTCTGAGTAGTTCAGAAAGTGTACTTGATATGGTATAATAGAATTTTGCTCTACATATTTACAAACATCAGACGAAACTGTTATTTTTCATAGTAGAAACAAAAGTAAAAACATTTAAAATTCATCTCAATCTTTTTCTTTTAATTGTAAAAGGTAATACAAATGTCTAGGCCAGAAGTGGCCAACCTTTTATAGTTCATGACTCAACTTTTTCATTTTTAGTTAGGTTGTGCCATACAAACTTATATCCCTTTTTAGTCCTTTTAAAATATGGTAATCTGGATATATTTAACAGTTATGCATAAAATGATTTATTATATATATGATAATGTAGACACTTTTAGCAGTTTTAAATGAAAGGATTTCATATGTTACAGTAAAAACCCGTTTTTAGTGAAAACGCTTTTTAAATAGTTGAAACTAGTTTTTACTGGATGTCATTGTTATAACTAGAATTTACTGCTAGTCAAAAATTAATTTGAGTTAAAACTAGTTTTAACTAGACAAAATGGGTTTTAACAAAACGGCTTAGTAAAAACTGTTTCGACCAAGGTCATTCAGCTAACACGTTCCTATAGTGTATGATGAATTTCGTATCACTTTAACCCTTTTCCCCCGACATCTTGTTTACATTTATTTTGCGATCCCTCCTAGGGCAATATAGGTCAGTCCAGCGATATTATTTTAAAAGTTCACCAAAAATCAAATTATCATTAGAAAAAAACAAAACACCTTATGTTGCTGAGAAAAAATTTAATAAATAACTTTGCAAACGTTTTCAGCCAAACCTGTTGGCCATCATCTCAGATGGCGCAGGTTGAAGGCTCGATAGTCAAATGGGGCGAAGCAAGCATTGTTAAACCTGTACATTCCCCGACTTTAGCGTTTAGCGCCGAGAAAATTGAAATATTTAAGAGCAGATTGCATAATACCTGCATTAATGCCAGGGATGCTGAAGGGTTGCCCTCAGCCTGGAAGTATTTAATTAAAAGATTTGAGAGCTCTTAATTTAATGCCTTGATTTTGTTATCATTGCATATCTTGCATTTATTAGAATTTCATGTAATTTATTATTATGTAATGGCTTAATATTTATTTATTTAACCTATGCATATTTTTATATTTCTTTGTTATTTATTATTATTTTCATCCGTTATTTTATCTGTATTTATATTTTTATATTTCTTTGTTATTTATTACTATTTTTTTTATTATATGTATATTTTATTCGTTATTTTATTTGTATTTAAATTTTTGTTCCATTTTGTTTGCTTTCGAATATGTTTAGCCTGATGATGGCCAACAGGTTTGTCTGAAAACTCACTTACATTTATTAATATCTTTAGTTTTAAATACGATATTTTTCAATGCATTTTATTAAAAAATTTATAAGAAAAAAAATAATATATATCAGAACTGACACACAAACCTGATAATTTGTAACATTTTGTGAAAATTAACATTGTCTAGTTACATAGTTGTTTGCTGGCACTGAGCGAGAAAGACCTAGAATATTGTTTTGTACAATTTGATATAACATTTATGCATTTATGTTTATTCATTGTGAAATGATCGCACATTATATCAAACATTTGTTTGAAATCAAAATTTTATACTGCTATCAACTAATATAATGAATTATTATACTTTATTCACTTTGTATCGAACAAGATTATATCTGATGTAAATAAATTTTACAAAAATCGATATTTACCAAAGTAATGATGAATCGGTACCCTCGAAGTTTTGCTTAAAAAGCCAGGGTACCGATCGATCGGTGCCTTTGGGGGCAAAGGATTAATTAATGTCAATAACACAGATGTGTGACCAATATTTTCAATAAATATCGTATTAAATAATACAAATGTTTTAATCCCAATCATCACTTTATTTATTTCCCCCAAACATATTTATGTAGCTAAAATTAGTTTTAACTAATGTTAAAAGTTAAAAAGTTAATGTTTGATTTTAGTTTTATCTAAAATCAAAACATGTACAGCAGTAAATTCTAGTTTTAACTAGACAAAACAGGTTATAACAATGACATCCAGTAAAAACTAGTTTCAACTAGTTAAAACGGGTTTTTACTGTAACACATATAAAGACAAGATAAACATTAATTATGTTAATGAGACTTTTGAAATTACTTTGCTTTTACTAAGTCTGTAATGTTTGAAGTTAAATCATCTACAGAAAGAATCAAACAATTTATCAAATTTAACAGTTGTGTCCATGGTTTGTTTCACTTTCATGGATGAAAATGTTTGTTTGCATCTATATGTTGTTCTAAAAAGACAGATAAAACACTAAGCAAATTTTCTCAGTTCTGAAAAATGTTCACTAGGCAATGATCACAAGAAATGAATTATATCAGAGTAATGGAAAGTTCATTAAATTTCATTTTCAATAAAGAATTGGTTTTGAGATCAGTAAGTTCCATTTAAGTGTTACTGTGCATTGTGAAAATTTTTGTTCAGTAAGTGAAAAGAAATTTATAAATGCAAGAATGAAGTCTTCTTCTTCAGAATAATTGCTAAAATGACTGTTAAAGGATTCTTGCAATAATCTGAATTTCTCAGTATATTCTGTAAAGCTGCCATTATCTTTACCAGTATCTTTAAAGTTCTTTTAAATATGGAAATTAACTTAATTCCCTGTTTTCTAACTGGGAAATGAACAGTTTTAATTTCATTTTGAATGCACTGATGTCATTTATTAAGCTAGGAAACAATTTGTTCTTGCCCTGCAGTTTCCAATTTAGATCATTGAGGTGGCTGGTAACATCAACTAAAAATGCTAAATTAAATATCCATTTTTCATCACATAGCAGGGCTTTTTCCTCATTCAATTCATCTTTTTAACACTGTCTTTCAGTTTCCAAAATCTACTGACAACTTGTCTTCTAGAAAGCCAACACACCTCACAATAAAGGATATCTTATCTTAAAGAACTGTCAATAAAAACATATAAGTTCAAAAACATAGAATTGTTTACACACATTAAATCAGAAGTCCATCAAACGTTACGACAAGAGAGTCAGCTGTAAACTGACTAGATGATGCACGTCAGCATTTGCTGATGCCTGCTGCTTCAAGATCAAACAACTATAATAAGTATACAAGTATAAAATTGCACACTCGCAAATTCAGTAGGTTAATTGTGTGTTTACATATCATACAATGGGTATCATCCATAGTTTAGGCAATCATCTGGAACTAATTGGAATGGATCACAAATTTATGTGGAATTTTGTTTTAAGCTTTATTTTACTACTACATGCAACCCCGCATAGAGCAAGACCATACTGTACTTTATGTATGAAATAAGTAATATATGCATTCAATGCATTTTCATATGGTATCAGGAAGCTAATAATTAAAGTAATTAAAGCTTTTGACTTTAATAGATGTGGTAACATTTTATTTTTTGAATGATTGGTGTATGGTTTTGTAACTAAAAATACCAACAATATTTAAATTTAAACTTACTGACAGCACATAGGAAACCAGTTTTCTTCTTCTTGCTAGCTTTTGCAACGTACACCACTCCAACGAGTCGTTCGTCACTTGGGAGAAAAACGTCCCGCTGAAGATTATGCCTGATGGCAGTCATAATTACTTATTTAATTCTGTAAAAAATGATTAAAATTTATTATAAAATATAAAACCTTTTACAAGAAACTCATATTTATCTAAAATATACTCTAAAATATTCTTTAAATTGGAAATATTCTTATATGCGATTAAACATATTTTAACTTTTAAATTAATAAAGAAACATTTTGGGTACTTTATTTCTTCAAAAAAGGCAAAAGGCTCTATGTCTCAACATCCCACCCAAGCTTTTGGACAGCCCTGTCTAGACTAATGATTATAATTAGCTGTAAACATTGAGAAGCAAATTAAATAAGGCTACAATTAATGGAAATTCTAATTTATTGATTTTGGCATTATAAGAATGAATTGAAACAAAAATGGAACATATATTATTGTGACATTGTCACAATAGTCATAATGCTGAGCTGCAATTTTTTTTAATCATATTTTAGTTAAAAAAATTGCATGACTTCTGGTCCAGACTAGAAGTTCATATATAGTTAATCGGGGCCTCAGGCTCATAAGCTTTCCATATCCAGTCTGAATTTTCAGCTATCCAACTCCATTCTTGAGATTAACAAAAGACAGACAGACAAACAACAGTGGGAAGTATAGGTCTGCAATCTGAAAATTGCAGCCCAATTAAAAAGTGTATAACTGTTAATTCCGATAACAGTAAATGACGACAATAATTTCCATGATTACAATAAGCAGAGTCCATTATATATGGATATTAAAATCAAAGAACGTACCATAACAAAATTTCATATTTATTTTATATTGTGGTGTAAAAATGAGTTATAAAGAAATTTACAAATGCTATAAAAAAATATCCAATTACCATTGTAAAATGTAATTAAAATATGTCAATAATGCACCCAATTAATAAACTCCTCGTGTAATCTACCTTAATATGTTTTGCTTATATCAACAAATATTCACGTTATATATTGTTGTCATTATAAATTTGTCTTTACATAACTAGGTATTAGTTACTATTAATAAGCAAAATAAGTTATGTTGAGAGAAGGGAGGAGAAAGCATGGAGTCTTGCTATTCACATTTGTCATCATTTTATATTATAAAAATAACATTCTTATGCCTATTAAACATCTACTTAGTTGATGAACTAGTTGGTGATTAGTTGTAAAATCATTATATAATGATTTTACAACTAAATAGATTTTGATGTTGCTAAATACTGTAGATGCCAACTTGATAATCAGATTTCCTGGACCCACCGGTGACCGAGCAGATAAAACCATTGAACACTGTTAGAACAAAGCCCACGACTATTGAACACCGACAACTGCTAGAATTCAATAGTCACAGGCTGACTAGCCCATGGTTTCTGGTTTAATTCACATGTCTAGCACCCGAGTTTCCCATAAGTGAATTTCCCATAGAAAGTCCTCCTGGGAGGGAGACACACTCCCTTGGCAAAACGGATACGATTACACCTCCGAACGACACAGTCGGGACCTCATCAGAGCCGTAGACCATACCATAGAAGTAAAAAAGTCAAAGGAATCATACCGCTAAATGCAACCCTTCGAGACACAGTCCTCGAAGATTATTGCATCTAACTATTTAGCCCACACGATTATGTCAGTTTCGAGTACCCCACTTGACCATTCACGTTGCATAGTTTTTGGAGAGCTCATGGGAGCTCATCATCACACGGGTACATCAGTGCAAGCATAGCAAGCACCAAAGCACGAGAATACAAGGCAAGCGATATCCTTGCCCAACACAGAGCATGAAGAATAGGCAGTAGTTCCGGTTCACGGTAAAAACCGACCTTTGGAGGTAACTATCTTGCAAACAGTTGTGTCTACAGGTATGGTTCCATTGACTTTTTTGCTCATACAGGGCAGTCAATAATTCTGGGGGTGGAATATCCCTCATTCAGAGTTCAATCTTACTGCAGAATGTTCATGTGTTGCCTTGCTGCGTAAATCAAACCAACTACACCAGATTTTCTGTTTAAAGATATCAAACTGTTGTATATCAACCAATTTAACAATTTAGCAACTTCATCTACTTTATATGTTAAAATTGGCCTCTTTATTTCAAAAAATTAAAAAAGAATTCTTATTTTAATCAACATTTTTGACATAAATGTTTAGAAATTTGTATTAAAATTCAAATTTGACACTGTTTAAACTTTTCTATCATCTCATTTATGGTCTATCAATGATTATATCAACATATACAAATTTTATACAACAAATTAAATATGAATTTATTTAATTTATTGAGTAAAATGAACTAATGAATTAAATAAGAATTACTTGAAAGTTGCTAGAAAAGTAAATAAAAGTAAGCATCGGCCCCATTTTGAGTCACACCGTCTGATACTTCAATATTCCGTTGCCAGATGTCGCTACTAAAAAAATTTATAAATAAAATAAATAATCGATGTTTATTAATATTCCTCATTATTGAGCTAAATATTTAATAAATATGTATTTTTTAAATTTTACATATTTTTAAAAATAAAAACATATTCGAGGTGGTTAAATGTTTTTATTAAAAGAGTAGACGTAGTTTTTTCGACTCTTTTCGTCCTTGACGGCTGGATGACCGAGCAGTCAAGGTGGCAGCGTACGCTCTGAGACCTGTGATTGAATCCGGTCGGGTCGAAAACACTTCAAGAATTTTTCGGGAAGTGATCCGACCGGATATGTCGGCCCCCGTCCCTCACCACCCGGCCGCTCCATTGTTTTAACAAGCCTGGCTTAGTTCATGGTTTGCTAAAAAAGGCCCTCTTAGTGCCCGTAGGGCGGTAAAGAGTTTTAAAAAAGTTTTTAAGAGTTGCATTGCCGTCCCATCAAATCAAACTAAACCAATTCAATCTTTTTAAAAACTATTTCCGCCCTGTGTGTTTTAGCAAGCCCATTATGGGTTCAGCCAGACTTGCTAAAACAATGGAGCGGCAGTGGCGAACGCAAAGGGGGTGCAAGGGTGTGTATCATGCACCGGGCATCCAAATGATCTCCAAGACAAACTATATGTGTTTCTGGAGAGGGGAGGGGAGGGGGAGGGGGAGGGGCGCCAATAAAGTGTCGTTCCCCGGGCGCCACTGTGGGAAGGCCGGGTGGTGAAGGACATATCCGGTTGGATACACACCCTGAAAAATTCCTGGACATTTTTCGACCCGTTTAGATTCGATCCAGGGTACCCCAGAACGGTAGGCTGCCACCCTAACCGCTTGACCATCAGGCAGTATACAATGCGATACTAGGGCAAAATTGCCATCGTCCGAATTTTTCGGGACTTTTCCCATGTCGTCCCGATTGAGAGATTTTCCTCAGAATGTCCCTATTTGTCCATTTCTACTCAAAAATATTAACACCGGTGTGAGTATTCAGAAACCGGATCTTGAGTTCAAATTAAAAGATAAATTTCTTAATACAGTATATTAGATTTTAGTATTGTTTAATATGCAAATAATGAAGAAAGCAATGAAAATGTCAACTTCACTAACAAACTTTACAAAGTTTTATAAAATTGAATTTCAATTCATATAATATAATCGAGGTGGGTTGATGATGATGATAAGCGCAGAGCCCAAACGGTTAAGAGTTGAAAGTTGAAATTTGGTGCACAGTTAGGGTACGTCACGAGAATGTACACTAAGAAGGGATTTTTTGAAATTTCCCCCCGCAGGGGAGAGGGGAAAGGATTAAGGCTTATCCTAAAGAACTCAGCTTCTACTGTACTATTTTAGATGCATTTTTTTTTTTTTTTTTTTTTTAACTGCGTTTTAGTAGGGAACCACGTGGGGACGAAAGAAGTGTATCCCTTAACAGTGGAAGTGTCAAGAATGGAAGCGTTAAGTAACAATGGACATGTTAAAAAAAGCGACGTGCAAGATTTACAGGCGCAGATGCGGTTTTTTTGCGTTTTTGCGGGAAATCGAACATATTTTTAGACCAATTTAAATATTCTCCAATTAGTCTGAAAACAGGGGGACCTAATTCTTGTATTCTGTGAAAACGGGTAAGATTGGCTATAATGTAATCTTAGGCTCGACTGCTAGTTGCAAAGATACAACAGATACGTAAAGTGCCCCCTACGAAAAATTCGACTATAGCTTCTACAGAGATGAATTATATTCACTTGTCAGTATAGAGAAGTTTCAAGTTGACATCACGAGTGGCATCACGAGCATGCGCAATTGTCCGGCGCCATCTTTGTGGTTTGTTTACGTTTTATTTGTGTTTGTGTGTGCTTTTCTGGAGTTCGTGTTGTTTATTTGTCGTCGATATCACTATGGCGAATTGTTCTGTAATTGGGTGTAATATTACTTCACTCAAGATCAAAGGAATATCATATATCATTATAAAATATTACAGTCAAACCTGTTTTTATGCGGTGGATAGGAACCGCATTAAAAAAAACGCATAAAAAATCGCACGAAACTTCACGAATGGCTGTAAAAAATAGTTTTCGCAACACAATTAAAAAATATTTTTTTATGCGGTCAACAGGGACCGCATAAAAAAAGTCTCACATAGAAAATAACTCAAAACCGTACGAAATGGAATTTATTGACAACAGATGTCAGCACTTGACTGCATCGTCTGGTCTATCGTCTGTTTTACATATTTTTGTCCAGGTGGTGTTTTGTTGACTTAAAAAGTAAATTATTTCATTTTTCGCATATTCATGCAATAATATTACTATAATAAGTGCATTTATGCTATAATAAGTTTATTTAGCTATAATAAGTCAACGTGAGACATGACGAATCGCACGAGACTAGTCGCCAACTATACCGCACAAATAAAAAATCGCACAAATAAAAATCGCACATAAAAAGAGCGCATAAAAACAGGTTTGACTGTATATAAAATACAGAAGAAACTAAGACCTTCCGTCATTTCTAATCTTCAGGAACTGAAAACTGGTGATTGGTCTTAATTTCTTCTGTATTTTATATAATGTGAATATACTGTCTACCTTTTTTTTAATCGAAAGTTTTATATCGCCAAACAAACGCTTCTTAAATCTGTTCACAACAAAATTAACACGAATTTAATCTATCCATTCATTTCATTGCTATCTAATGAAAAATACTAAGCAAAATCGTTCAAAATTGCATATTCCGTAATGATGACTGATAGTTTCTTTCCAGCTACTTTAATTTAAATTAAACATTACAAAGAATGCAGTTATACAGAAATTTATTATTATATTTAAACTTATCTCGTCTACCAGTACTTTAACAATTAACAGAACTTATTATACTGGATTTATGGATGCAGCAATTAGGTTTTACAGATCAGAAATAATATTGTTTAGGTGATTTAAATAAACAATATTATTTCTGATCTGTGAAACCTAATTGCTGCATCCATAAATCCAGTATAAGTTCTGTTAATTGTTAAAGTACTGGTAGACGAGATAAGTTTAAATTAAGGACACAAAGGCATATTAATTAAATTTTTTATTACATGTTCACCTATAAATAAAATTTATACGAGGTTCGAAACTTATGAATTTACAAATTACAGTATTTTAACCATTATTATTTAAGATCTGTTCGTTGGCTGATGTTAAATCACGGCGAGGAAACATCTGTCATTCATCTTTAAACAACACTAAATAACAGACATCGGAAATAATTTTTGTATCAATTTACTAATCATCCTTTTGTCACGTCTGGGACTTAAAGTCACATCCGGGTTTTAATGTTCAATCGAGAGTCGTCACAAATTTATAAAATAGTCCTTCTTTTCGAAAATCTAATCTAACGACCGACGCCCGCCCTAAGGAAGTATTAGAGAGGGAACGCCATAGTCAAACTTCTAGGCTTTCAAGATGGCGGCACTCAACGTTCGACGTTCACGTTTTATAGATGAAAACTTCGGCCGCAAATCCTCTATTGCTCCAGAGGATATCTTTTCGGTCTCTCAAAATGCACGTCTATTTCCTTTTCGAACTCCTCTGAGAAGTCTGCAAAATTATATCAAAGTTTTAATATTTCGCCAAAGAAAGCATCGAATGAAGAGAAGGCGCAATCTGTCAAAATGTGCACTTACCCCGAAAGCCGATATTGATGAGATATTAAAACGATCAAAAGATGCCCGAAGAAACATCAACGGATTAGACTTACGTGTTTAGCAACTCCTCAACGATAAGTGTGGAAAGTTTCATGGAAAGTTGACAAAGCTATCTCAACAAGTAGAAGAAATGGAAATAATATCCAAGAACAATCGCCAAATTAAAGGTATGATAGAATTTGAAATGGATAAATTGATTAATGAGAGAAATAATGGGAATATTATAATTATTAATTTCCCGTTCAATTCACACGATTACGCAAACAAAATTAACCAGTACGTTAAAAAAGATTTGGGAATATCTAATAGCTGTACAGAAAGTGTTGTTAGGCTAACTAATGGCGAGAGTAAGACTATAATGAAAATCTCAGTGGACACCTTTTTCGTAGAAACTTGATTCTTAGGGAGTTTTGGAAAAAGGAAAATAAATTCAGCAAAAAAGAGAAAAATAAAATAATACTCACTACAGATCTATGTAAAAGATGAAGAATGAGGAAGAAAAAATGATCACCAATAATCAAAAAGGAAAAACTCAATGGAAATAGAATAATCGTAAGAGACGATTGATATAAGCAATAGATATATGATTGTTATAATTATGAAAATAGAAATATTAAGAATAGATTTAAATTATGCTCATATTTTATGTTAACTTCTGTTGTATGTATCGTTCGACAGGAAATTTCCAATAAGCATAATTATATTTTAGAGTAATCTTGTGCGAAATAATATAATAACAATATAGTCTTATATTAATGATGTGTTTGTGTCATTGTTATTATATAGATCTATGGCATAAGACTATATTGACTATATAAAGAGAAGACTATATCTCATAATGTTATTTAAAAATTTTCCAATTTCTTGTCATATACGAATTTATGACTTGTAAGATTAATACAACCTCCGTACGACGATCAAGAGTAATGATGATGATTTTATGTAATTTTTTCCATATGGTTATAAATTGTAATTATTAATAATTTCTATAATCTGTGTAAAGGATTGTTATAGCCAAGTACTATGATATGTGAAGTTATATATTTAAGTCTTTTCGTGAATATCTTTTTGTAACTCCCTTTGTAACAGGTTTACACCTAGTACAATAAACCTTACTTATTTTCTGTTAATTGTTTTTTTTTAACACAACTATTTTGTGTACAACTTTTCTTGTATTGTATCAATAAATTTGTTTTGTAATAAAGCCTTTTTACGATTTGGAAATTTGTTGTTTATTAAATAGCGACAAGGTAGCGACTTTTCAAAATATCTGTGGCGAAATTAGTGACTTTTATTTTAAAATGTAGCCACATTTATTTACGAACGGTTGGCAACATTGCTCTGAGTGCAGTTTGTAAAGTTACCAATTGCCTTGTGATGTGTGTAAATAACTTCAATAAAGTTTTCTTTACTGAAGACATGCCTAGTACGTATAATTTGTCATCCTATTGTGCGCTGTGATAGGACGCATTACCGTTAGCATATCAGAATTACAGTTAACGGTAAAACCCTAACAAACACTGGATTTCTTTCACCTGCCAAATAGCGAGAGAACTTCCAGCCTACCTTGAACTACTTACTCTCAGGCGGACCTCCGAAATTGGCTTTCGTCTCCAATTCCTTTTCGTACTCCATGAAACCCTTTCTCAATTTTGCTGTCTTGGCTTTGTCCCAATGAATCTTGGGATCCTCCCGCTTTATACGTTCGAGATAATGCTTTGAAGACTTTGGCGGAAGCCTACTATCGGAATGCAGAATTCCGAATGCAGACTCCCCTTTTCTCCACTCTCTTCACCCTTCCGTTCACTTGATGGTGATCGTCCGAAGATCCTCTCAATCCATCTCCAAAAACTTCTTTTATTTTCACTCATATTTCTAGAAAATCACACGAACTAAACAATCGCTTTGATATAACAATTGAAAAACAATGATATTAATTAATGGCGAGCGTTAACAATTACTGTATTATCCGTTGTCCATAGAATCCGTAGAACTTTATTAATTTTAGGAATTCCTTTTTCTACTCCTAACCGGAACTTTTACGAGTGATTTAAAATGATTCTAATACACAAGCCAACAAATTTCTCTCCAATGTTTTCAAAAAATATAACAATATTTCGAGAGATAAACAAATTTTACGTTTTCATTTATTATGCATTTTCATAACTCTATGAATATAAACTCTTATTTTAATATCTTCGTTCCATAAAGATACGGTCAAATCTCGATATAACCTCCTTCTATATAGCGCCATTCTCCTGAAGTACCAATGAATATCGTAAGCAAATCTTTCCCATTATAACTTATTTGTGAAATAATCCTTCAGTATCTGTAAACGTACTATTTTCCATTACAAATTATACTCATCAAATCACGTGACTTTCAAACCCCTAAACTGAAGTGTGTAGACCTCGATTATTCTTTTCTCAACATTCGTTACAGTGAACGGATGAAAATGAAAACTTCCTTATAATTGTAATTATAATTCGGGTAAAAATAGTACACATTTATATTAAGATTAAAGAAGGAATTACTCATTTAAATATATTTGAAGTATTTAATATAATATATAGCAAATGTATTTATATAATATATATATATACTAGCAGATAGGCCCGGCGTTGCTCGGGCAAAAGTAATGATAGCGAAGATTAAGATTATTACGTTATAGTCACAGAAGAAAAAGAGTAATTTCATCAACAAACTAAATATTTTTAATAAAAGGTCGAATTTGAAAATCGAATATTGTAATATTGTTCGATTTTCACGACGTGTTCTGATTATATCGTTCGATTTTCATCGAATGTTCTAAAAAAGAAAAGTCGAGAAAAACCGAATTAGTCTGTTTAAATTTGAAAATCGAATATGTTCTAACATATTACTCTATTTCTTTTTTTTCCTCCAGCGCCCGTAAATCTTGCACGTCGCCTTCTCTTGTTCTCCATTGTTACTTAACACTTCTATTGATACTTAACACTTCCATTGTTGATGGAAGTGTTAAGACTTAATCCTGTCCCTCTCCCCCGTGGGGAGGAATTTCGAAAAATCCCTTCTTAGTGTGCGTTCTCGTGACGTACCCTAACTGCGTACTAAATTTTAACTTTCAACTCCTAACCGTTTAGGCACGTCTTGATAATGTATATAGAAGCTTTAATCCTGTCCCTCTCCCCCGTGGAGAAGAATTTCGAAAAATCCCTTCTTAGTGTGCGTTTTCGTGATGTACCCTAACTGTGTACCAAATTTCAACTTTCAACTCCTAACCGTTTGGGCATTATTATTATTATTATTATTATTATTATTATCAACTCGTCTCGATTATATATATAGATGATGATTTATTAAAACTTACATACCAAAATTATATCCCTTTTTTTACATATTTTAAACGTATAGACAGCTGCAAATTCGAATAAATTAACAATGAATAAAAGTGTAAATTATAAAGTGAAACAAGACGTGTTTAAAGCATACGTAGTAAATGTGATAGATTTTTAAATAATGTAGATTAATAAATCACGAAAGAACTAACTACAAAATAACATTGAAAAGTTTCATCGAGTTACAACAAATCGTCGCTATCCTCCAGTGAAAACTTATTCCCCTTGGGATTGAATGTATCGATATACATGTTCTCTTTCCCGTGCATTCTTCTGACGTGAGATCTTAAATTGTCTCTTCTAGACGATCGATAGTTGCAGTGTGGACACAAATGAGGCTTTTCGCCCGTGTGCATTCTACGATGTTGGATAATTTTTTTCAATTGAAAATTTCTAAAATTGCATAAATCGCACAAGAAATACTTTTTATTTTTGTGCTTTTTCATGTGCTCTTTCATTTCTAAATCGTCGGATCGATCTTTGCCGCATATTTTACAACTTACTTTCATCTTGACTGGATTTTCTCCAGAAACGTGAATCTTGAGGTGTTTCTTGTAAGCTTCAGAAACGGTACAAGTGTAAGGGCATAAGGGACATTCGTATTCTTCTGGATTGTGCTTGTGTCTTTTGGCTGGCATATTTGTTTTCTGACGTTTCTTACCGCACGGATGATATCCTTCATATATGACGTGTCTTTGTATGTGTTTATCTAATTTGTCTCTTTTTTGAGTAAAGTAAATACAAGACGGGCATTTGTAATAATTATAATCAGAGGAATTCGGAGGAATATTCATTTTTGGCCCCTTAATTGTTCCTTCGATATTTATTGAAGTGTTTTCCGCTCCAAATGTTTGTATATTGAATCCGAGATAATTTTTATTCATTGTAAACTGTTCCAATTCGTTATTTAAATTATCATTCAATTTATAATCTGAATTTTGAGTCAGATATTCTAATTGGTTACTAATATGCTTTCCCATAATTAAATCTATTTCGTCTTTTTGTTGATTCGTGGATCTTGGAATAAACAAAATGTCTCCATTTTTAATTACACTTTTTAATGAAATTTCTTCCTCGAAAGGTGCGTGACAGACGTATTTATCTCCGCATGAAATCCTATTGTTGTGTTCGATATTAAGCGAGTTTTCGTTTAGAAAATTCGAAGTATTTTCAAATAGAATCTGGTCTTTCTAAGAAAAAAGATTAAAAGTAAATTATATTCTGTATATTTAACTCATTAATTTTAACTAAATAAGAAGTTAAATACAGGATGGACCAAAAGCAGTAGTCAGCACATGAAGGAGGACATCTGGGTGATTGAGATACACAAACAAGGACTGCACACAATCGTATACCCATTGTCTATATAATATACGAAAAAAATTAGAGTTTCTCGAACGGGATCCCAAGATCCCGGTTGTTTTTTTAACCAGGGAAATATTCCGGGAAATTTTTCTTATCCCGGAAAATCCCGCTAATTTCTTAAAAATTCACTTTTTTTTCTTCTTTTTTTGTTAAGGTTGAGGAAATTTTGCAAATAGAAAGTATAATTAACTCAAACTGTCAGAATAAATTTGTATTTATTAATTTTAAACCTACTTATTAGTTTTTTTAAATTTTTTTTTCGTTATGGCACGTCACAAATGATCAATAATCAATACCTAGCTTATTTGTGGCAGGACTCTCAAAATTCTTTACCTGTAATATCTGTAATAATTGTGCTTATGTTGTCTTAATTTTAACCATGCCCAGTGGCTTCGATAACTGCGTAACGCCAAGTTGTGCAAATTGGACAAGGATACAAACGAGTACGAAGTCTGCAAGTATGAAGTTTTTCTTCATAACCTGATTATTAAAGACAAACGAACTGCCGAATGATGTTTCTATTAAAGCAGTCGAGGTAGACAAATCAAAAATACTAGAGCAAAAGAAGTACTATAATCTCGAAAATAAACTAGAAATCTTCCAGGCTACAAGTGAAAAACCATAACATCTGTCTTCTCTTAAATGCATTAAACACGATTCCACCCACATCCATTGAATTAGAAAGGGCATTTTCAGTAGCGGGACTTTTCATTAAAATAATAACCAGATTGACTGATCGGAGTATTGACCATCTTTGCTTTTTAAAATCTTATAAAAATTTACAATATTTTGTATTATATTTTATTTAAAAAAAACAAAAATTACCTTCTAAGTTAGAAGTAGAAGTTCGATCTGTTTTTTTTTTTTTTATTTAAATTTTCAACTCAATTCAAAAGCATTTTTGTTGTTGTATGCATTTTCCAGCAAACTTTAATAAATTTTTTTTTATTTGTGAAAATTTCTACGTAATTCAAAAGTAATTTTTAATATACATCTTACACAGCATTATTACCATGATTATGGAGGTTGCGGAACGTATTAAATTACTTTAAAAGATGAAAAATAATTATATCATTTGATTTCGTGATATTTTGTATATCTTAAAAATGATTAATTTTGTTCCGGGATCCCGGGAAACAGTTCATTTTTATTCCGGGATCCCAAAACAAGCGAAAGACCGGGAAATGAGAAACCCTAGAAAGATACAAACAAATAAGTACATCCGAAATGGCTTCTAACTGTATGCCCACTTTTGGTCCACTCTGTATTAAATAAAATATAATTCTATAATATATGAAGTTATAATGTAAACATAATTAAACATTGTAACTAGTAACCAAAGCTAGTATTATATGATAAAAATGTTATAATGCTGGCATTATTACTTTCAACATAAAATTTCGGAATAGCAATTTTTGGCTGCTATTCCGATTGTGCGCGAGCGGTCGCATATGTAAACATTAGCAGCCGATTGCAGAGACAACGTTTAGAGGCCGACGACGGTTTACAGTTCGGACAGACCGCGGTTCAGAAAAATGTCATTGCAGAGACGGCGTTTCTCGCTTGCCACAATGTAGACAGCGATTAGAAACAAGTTATTTGACCTACTTTCTAGATTCACTCGACAGCAGGTTTAGAGGGCTACCACTCGAATTAAAAAATTCGAGTGGTAGCCCTCTAAACCTGCTGTCGAGTGAATCTAGTTTCGTTGGTGGAAAAGTTTAGATAAAAATGGATATTGTTTCTTCGATAAATGTTGTAAATAGTACGAATCGACAAAATTATTCATTAACTAGCAGGTAGGCCCGGCGTTGCAAGGGCAAAAGTAACGATAGCGAAGATTGCGATTATTACGTTATAGTCACAGAAGAAAAAGAGTAATTTCTTCAAAGAACTACTGTAAGTATTTCTAATGAAAGGTCGAATTTGAAAATCGAATGTTCTAATGTTCGATTTTCACGACGTGTACTGATTATATCATTCGATTTTCATCGAATGTTCTAAAAAAGAAAGGTCGAAAAAACCGAACTAATCTCACTTTGGTTCTTAAATTTGGTACCCTAACTGTGTACCAAATTTCAACTTTCAACTCCTAACCGTTTTAGCGAAAATTAAGATTATTACGTTACAGTCAACATTACCCATTTTCACAGAATGCAAGAATTGGGTCCCCCCTGTTTCCAGACTAATTACAGAATTTTTAGATGGGTCTAAAAATATGTTCGATTTCCCGCAAAAACGAAAAAAAACTGCATCTGCGTCTTGCACGTCGCTTTCTCTTAACAATTTCATTGTTACGTAACACTTTTATTGTTGACAATTCAATTGTTACGTAACACTTTCATTGTTGATGGAAGTGTTAAGCCTTATTCCTGTGGGTTCACCGGGAGGTGGACGGAGTCGTACCTCCTTTTTCGGCTAACAGGTCGGTGAGACCTGCCCACGATCAAGATAGCGGTTTGGGTTTGTTACGCGTTACGCGTTACGCGAGTGGAGGAAGAGGATGGGTCCGACGATAGAGCGACGGCGATATTCGAATAATTGACATCGATTGAATAGACAAAAACAATTTATTAACAGACTAGGATTTACATCTACAATTATGAGTGACATACATCACTTCGTCTATTTCTAGGGTAATCCGAAGAGAGAGAGTTCGCAAGGATTAGGGATCATACCTCGCCTTTCGAGTGGATGGGTTCTCGTACGAAATTCGGAAGACTATTCTCGGCTCGGTCTTCGTCTCCGGCGTCGGCTTCCTTCGGGACGGACACTGCGTAACGGGACTTGTTAGGACCGGACGGACTCTGTGTAACCGGCCTCGTTCCCTCGCTGTTCCCCCTTTTATCTTCTTGGTCACGTTATTCTTCTTTACCAACCACCACATTTTGGATGTAGTTCCTTGTGATTCATTCCTGACTCCGTGGGAAACATACAATAAAACACTTTTATTGCTAGATTTCGGTTCCGGCGGGTTCGAATTTTCACATTCCTATCCCTCGAAATTTTTCGAAATTCCTCCCCCGGGGGAATTTCGAAAAATCCCTTCTTAGTGTGCATTCTCGTGACGTACCCTCTGTACCAAATTTCAACTTTCAACTCCTAACCGTTTGGGCTCTGCGCTGATTATTATTATTATTATTATCAACTCGTCTCGATTATTATGATATATATAGATTAATTGCTTGGAGCAAAAATAACAAAATTAAATACTTTAAATTTGTTTTAAATGTTCCAATTTCGATATTCAAATGGGTGAAGCCTTAAAATTACAATTAATTTAAATTAGACGCATTTATTTACAATTCGAGTATTGTGTCGGTTATAAAACGTTAATGCATTTCGGGGTCATTGTAGTTAATCCCCTAGTCAGGATGTTCTGTTAAACAAACGAGACAATTTTAATAATTACCGAAATCTTTTTATAGAAATAATTTAAAAAAATGTAATAGTAATAATAAAATATTTTAATTTATTCATTTCGACAGATACGAAGGGAGACAGTAATACGATGTCGAAATAATTCCTTAAAAATCTATTCCGAAGACGAATTTCGAATTCGGTATAAATTTTCTAAATATGGATTTGTTCGTATTTTAAGCCGTATTGGCGACGAAATTAAATATCGAAATGGAAAAGGGTCGTCATTAACTGTCGAACAATGGTTGTTGACGGCCTTAAGATTTTATTTCCGGAAGCTTTCGGAATATAGCTGGCGACCTTTTCTGACGTCACAAACAAATATCCCGATTGGCCGAACGACTCCTAAAACGGGAGTAATGGCGAAGAAAGTAAGAGCCAATGTTTTGCCGAAACATTAGAGAACGTTCAGAAATAGACGCTCGTCGTCTTTGCAACGCATTTTAAACCGCGGTTCAGCCAGCCAACGTCTTTAGGCCGTTCAGTTGTTAAACGTCGTTTAACGTAAACTCTGTCTCTGCAATCTGCTGTCTAGGTTTCTGCTCCAGAATGAGCCACGTGCTACCCTTCTCGCCCTCAGAGTTGCATTCTATCTATTGTTCTCAAAGATTAGTTGTCCACATATCAAGAAGGAGGATTAAATAAGAACATTCCATAAAAATAAGACAATAGAAAAGATAGAAAGGGGGATAGGGAACAAAAAATTTTAAATAATATAAATTTATACAAAAATATGCAATAGAAATATGGCGTGTAGCCACAGACGTAATGGTATACAACAGGGGTGGCGAACCTATGGTATGCGTTCCCAAAGTGGCACGTAAAAAAATCATCTGGCACGTAACGTATCATCTATCATCTATCTTTTTCAATCATCCTTTCGATTTCTCAACTAATCATCCTTTTTTCAATAAGCTTTTTTTACACTTATTCTAATTAAAGCGTATTCGTTTAATTATATAAATATAATTATTCGAAATCTAAAACTTTAGCACATATAAATATCTTTAAAGTTAAGTATGCTTACTATATGGCACGCTGGCTCAAGAATGTTTGCCACCCCTGGTATATTGATTTTGATAAAACCAATGCATCTTAAGTGCTATGATATTTTATTTAGAATATCTTTATGCACAAAATATTAATTTATTTTTCTAAATATCAAAGTTTATTTTAAAAAATTATTTATTACCAATGGTAACCAAGTTGAGCTTGCCTTGGACTTTGCTGCAGACATGTTTGACGAAAATGTCAATTCTTTTTCAAATGTTTCATATTTCTCAATCGATTCGGCATTCGACACGTTAAATATTCTTTCGACAAAGTAGTGAGAATTGATCTCCATCCCTAAGTAAAAATTATCATCTTGTTTTAAAAACTTAAATTTTTCATATTCGAATGTTTAAGCAATGGAAATTTTGCTATTTCGACGTTATTCATTTTATAACCAATATAAACATTTAAAATAATGAAAATATTCACAAAATTTACATAAAAATGTTTTCTTTCTCGTTATATATAATAAACTCAAATTCCAGAATAAATTTATCTTACTTTTAAAAATCGAAATTCTGAATTATTTCATTTGAAAAATTAAATTTTCTATATGGTGGCGCTTCTGGTTCTTCGATGGAAAATGTCGTCTGCCATAAATCTCATTTATTATTATTTATTTATTTTGTTTTTTCAATTAAAATATCAAAATTTGTAAAACATGAATTTCCTAACTTATAAAATAATAATTTATTTTAAAATCATTAAACTTTTATTGTAATAAAAATAATAATAAGAACAATTATTATTATGAACTTTAAAACATAGAGGGCATTCTGATCTCTTTTTCTATAGAGCCCTATATAAACAGAGTATGGCCACTCTAACGTATGGACGCCATTTTGAGGCCAAAGTTGCAATGTCACAGTACTGCTTAGCATTTAAATGAGCAATGTTAGTTAAAAACAGAAATTAGATTCAGAAAGAAGTTATATTAAGTTAAACATTTCTAAAAATAATTTTTAATTATGTTCGGAATAATTGTAGTTTATAAGTGATGGACAAAATATATAACAATAACAGGGCTAGAAGCAAAAAAGTGAAAATATTAAAAAATTATATTTAGTGGATCACACTTATTCACAGCACTATTGCAATATAAATAATCTGAAAAATATGTATTTAAATTTAAAAATATAATAACTAAAGACAAAAATTATAAAAAAAAAATCAATAAGTTTATTTTTCAACAAGAAAAACTCAAGTAACATAGTGTAACGTAGTAACAAATAGTGATTCTCTGCATTTTTTGCAAGGAATGCAGATAATTACTAAATATCAATCATTTATTAATAAAAAGGGCAATTTCCCCGTTACAGGGGGTGTTCTGTAGTCGTCTTTACAATGTCCGTAAAGAGGGAAGAGGCAAGCCTTGTTCAATTAACATTTCATAGCCTGATCTTCTGACAAGCAAATTTTAACTGCAGAGCCTTTCTTATTGTATTATTTTGCCATTTTATTTTCCGTGTTGACATGTTTCCAAGGGCTGTTATTTGATCAGGATTGAAAATTAATTTTATGTTTGTACTCTGTGTGTTGACTCTAGACTTTAATTTTCTTATCTCTTCATAGAGATCCTTATTATTTTCTGCACTCTTTTAATTCTATGTAATGCATTATGCAATTGAGATTACAATTCATTAATTTGTTTTGATTTTGATGATAGTGGCTGGCTAACAAGATTACCGGAGTCTTGAAATACCGGACCAGATGTCTCATTGTCTTCATCTTCATTCGTGCTTTTACATTCTTCAGCATTTTCTTCAAAAAGAATCAAAGAAAAAATAGAATATTTAATAAGAATATTTTAAATTTATATTATAAATATACCTGTACTGGGCTGCATAGATGTCATAGGAGATAATTTGTAGCATAACTGTGGTCCAAGGTCGGATCTATACGCTCACAATTGTTTCTATGCCCTGTTTTTGATTCAGAGCATGTTCTCTTAGGTGCAGGTCTGTGAGAAAAAAGTGTAGGACGGCATCAAGCTTCAGCAATCTTCTTCCATCCTTCCTGTGATTCTCACACTGATCTTTCTCAAAATGAGCCTATGAGAGTTCATTGTAAATATTCACATCACTAAACCAATATACTTATAAAGGTTAAAATGTATTAACAGACTTAATACTCTTTAGCTTTAGTTTATTAATGTGCAATGTACAATTAAATAGGTAGGCAAAGCAGAAGTCCTTTCTCATAAAAATTCTGATTCTTATCTCATAAAATTCTGATTCTTTCTCATAAAAATTCTGACAAAGTAATGCATGTTTTCCAGGAATCCATAATTTCTTATTTTCATCCAGCCTGTTTACTTTAATCGCCAATGCTTTTTTCCCTAGCTTTATCACTTGGAAATCGATGCAGTTTGAATTTAGGAGCTCTATTTTGAGCAATTAATGGCTGATAAACCCGGCATGATTTATTTTTATATGGTAGCTTTAAGAGCGATATAGATGTATCGATAGATCTAAAGGCTAAAATAATAATTTCTAACGTCAGTATAGCAAAGTAAGAACTAACTTGATGTTTAGAATCTATTTTAGATTGGAACTACCTGGTATATAAAGTTTCGAATCCTGTTAGTTATCGTAATAAATAGCTGATTGACACTCGCTTGTCATAAGCGGATCGGAAGCTGGCCTCATAATGGCGTCCACAGACCACGTGATCGGCAGTAGCCAATCATATTTTAACCTCCCAGTTGACCATACTCTGTTTATAGAGGGCTCTATTTTTCTAGTAAAGTTTGTGGAATAAGCGCAGGAAATCCCAAGAAGTAGGTCGCGCGGCACTTGTGCAGTTTAGGGAGTACGGCTGTTTGAGAGGTTTTCTTCAATTAAATTAATCATTTCTAAACTAATTTGACTCAATCATGTCCAAAACACGTATAATTTGTTGGAAATTAGCGATATAAAATATGCTACAAACAAAATATTGTCGGAATACTTACCGAGTATACGCCGTTCGAAGACGCCATTGCTTAAGCTTGTTTTTGTCGCGGAGCGGCACATCGGAAGGTGGACGAGTACGAAGAGTGTCACGTGACGTGTCTATTCGGTCACGTGACTACGCATCTCTGACGTTTCTGATATCTTACTCTTTTTGCCAAGAATTCGCTGAACTTTGGAGACATCACGTGATAGATCATAATATACTATAGTATTTTTACTGTAATTAGAAACGATTTATTATTATTATTGGCTATATGAAACAACAAAGGTAAAACTGCTCGCTAACGACGACGATTCTATCATGATGTAAGTAAACCGACAGAAAGACAGTTAGAAATGCCTTAGGCCCTAAGGCATTTCTAACTGTCTTTCTGTCGGTTTACTTACATCATGATAGAAGGTCCCCTGAGGCTTAGGAGACAAAACATCAACACCGCGTAACTAGATGTCTAACTACCTTTTTTTTGTAATAATCTCTTGTAACTTCTAATAATTCCACTACAATAATTACTGTAATAAATGTATTTTCTGCCATTTGTAGAAATGTAACACTTGATGAGGGGTGCAAGTTACCCCAAAACCTTGCAACCGAAATGCATGGTAAAATAAAGAAAAACGAAGATAACACGCAGTAGTCTTTGTCTCTGTTGAAATGCGGTCCAGATAAAATAACAACAGTTGAACTTATCGTTCTTAACTGTGAAGTTTCATCAATTATTTTTTAAAAAAAGTTCTTTTTTAAAGAAATTGATTTTTAAACAATATAAAGAATCCGCACCATTGATATTATACATATCTGTTACTTATACAATATAACTCAATTTTGCTTAAAATATGAAAGAGATTAGGCCATTTAAAAGCAGAGTAGAATTATTAGTTATCTATCGAATTATCGTACGTTGTTATATGTTGATTTGAATCTATATTTAAAATGAAATGATGTTTTAATATTAAACAGAAAGTGCTCAGCAAATAATTAATTTATCACATTAAACCTTTTTGTGTTGGCGGGATAGTTTTATTGGAAAACTAACGTTTTCGGCCTACTCTATAGGCCATCCTCAAATGTTTTAATATTTCTGTTAACGATGTCTCCAAAGTTCAGCAAATTTTTCCGCAATGAAGTTATTAGGAACACGTCAGAGATGAGTAGTCAGGTGACCGAATAGCACCGACACATGTTACGCGACACTCTTCGTACGCGTCCGCCTTCCGATGTGCCGCTCCGCGACAAAAACAAGCTTAAGCAATGGCGTCTTCGAACGGCGTATACTCGGTAAGTATTCCGACAATATTTTGTTTGTAGCATATTTTATATCGCTAATTTCCAACAAATTATACGTGTTTTGGACATGATTGAGTCAAATTAGTCTAGAAATAATTAATTTTGCGGAAGAAAATCTCTCAAACAGACGTACCCCCTAAACTTCACAAGTGTAAAAACCGAACTTTTTACCCAGCTTTCTTCTATTGTGCCAGCCAGTAAATATAGGTGGCGTGTGAGTCGACCAAAATGGCTGCCACGAAGGGTATAGCGTGCCTAACAACATAGGAGAATTATTTGTGTGTTGTCTTTGTAATAACTTTTCTCTCTGTAGTCAAAACGTTTTATCCGCATTTGTGTCCGACATTAATCCTATTTGATTTCGTAATTGTTTAAATCATGATGGTTACACTTTGTGACATTTTAGAATAGTTGGACGATCGAAAAAGATGTCTTATAGAAGGAGAGGAAATGCTAAACCTGATAACTTCATACCTATCCACCTCTTTCTCAGCGAATAATTCACTCCAGTTTCACCAATAACTATTTTTGCTGAATTTAATCTTTTTTTAAATTTTTGCAAACGTTTTAAACCTGTCTAATATAGGCCATCGTCAGGTTTAATTAATATTATAAATGTTCCAAAATGGAACATTTTGGAACATTTATATTTGGAACATTTTGGAACATAAAATATTCAAAAACGGTACGTTTTTGAATTTTATGTTATGTTTATGTTTATGTTTATGTTTATGTTTATGTTTATGTTTATGTTAAATTTATGTTCCAAAAATTTTATGTTATATTTTATATAATTAAAATTCAAAAAAAATAATTTAACTTTAAAATAAATTGAAAGAAGTGTGTATATTAAATAAATAAACAAATAAACATAGAAAACAAAGCTAACTAAAAAGAAATATGATTTAAGGGTTTTTAAGCCCCATTCTTTTTTTTTTTTTTTTTATTATATATTTCCTCCCATCTTAAAACTTTTGCAAAACTTGACACAAGAATGAGAATTAGTTCGGAAAAAACAAATTTTCTTTATTATATCACCTGTAGTAATTTTTCCTGTACACTTATAAGTGTTTCGGGCTAACATGCCCCACATCAGCAGTATTACTACAGACCACTAAAAAAACAACAATTAAATAAACAAGACATTGTTTATTAAGAATATAATAAATTCCCGACAATTTCTGAACTAATTCTCATTGTTGTGTCAATTTTTAAACACCAGTGTAAAGTCCTAGTAATGCGTAATGTCCAAGTAGACAATTAAAAATAAAAGGTGTTGATTTACATTTGTTTTAATCCGCATGATCATACCCACATTTAAAGACAAACGTGACAAAAAAGACGATTTAGAAAAGTTATAAATACGTGGATAGTCCGGAAGATAGTCACGTGAAATTTTCATAATTCGTCTGAGATCGATGGAGTAAATTTTATTTGTCCCTGAACATCATACTTTTCCTGTTAGCAATAGAGTCCTGCCGATCATTATATAACACCTTTCAGAGAAAACAGTGGCGTGCCCTCCTTGGAAGCGGTGGAAGCGCCGCTTCCCTCGTATTTTCTAAAATATAAATACATATTGCGCGGTTACTTTCATATTTTAACGTACTTTGAATTAATTAAAATTAATATTTTATTATAACCGCATTATGTATCTTATTACAAATTTCTATACTACATGTGAATAAAACGATAAGATTGTTATTTTATATTCGAATATAAATCCGTATACGCATTCCCAATGGAAGCGCTGTATTGTCGAATACGGGACAGCTTCCACGGCGAAAATATTTGAATGGTGTAATGCAGCCAGATCAGAGGCGTAGCTACCGTGGAGCAGTTGGAGCAAACTGCTCCAGGCGCACGAATCACGAGGGCGTCAAGTTAGAAAGGGCAAAATAAAAACTTGTAAAATCATTTATAAAAAAATTTTTGGATTTAATAATTAATCAATTAACTATTAGATTTGAATCCGTTGGACAATTATGTACAGTTTTCAAGTGCTTATCGCCTGCATATCTTGTCACGTCATCTGATAAAAATATTCCGGAACAATCAGAATTATAATCGGCATATCCCTTCGACATTCGTCTAGTTTTGGACCTCAACTGCTTCGATTTAAAATGTGTTTTTATAGTCAGGTAAAAGAAATTACTTCTATAAGCGAAATTGCTGAATTACTTTTATTTCACACCGCAGCCTCTAATAGGTTCTCCTATATTATTACAGCATGCGTCATTTTTTTAAGGCCAGGAACACACATGCGTAAAATTCGACGTAAAATCTAGCATAAAACAGAAAACGTAAAAATTTTTCTGAAATTTTGGCTGAAACAGAACTGAAAAAAGAGTAGAGCGTGTCTCTACTTTTTATGCCGTAAAATTTTTACGTTAAATTCCTCCAATAAAGAGAAGTTTTTTCTGTGACGTCAAAGTAGACACGAGGTTTTTATTCTAACAATGGCGGCAATGAGGGTTAAAGAGGGTTGTGAAGAAGAAGAGAAGAAGAAGAAGAAGAGAAGAAGAAGAAGAAGAGTATAATAAACTGCGACTATAATTTTCAAATTAGATACGGATAGGTAACTTAATATTTATCGATTAATAAGATATCAAAATTGAATAACTTAATTTAAATTAGATACGCTTAAAACCTAGATTTGCGACCTGTAACTTGTAAGGATACCGAATACGTTTTTATAATTCTATTTATCACGAATTTATCAGGGATATTTTATAAAAAGGGGAACATTTTAGCATTTTAAAGAAACTATTAGCAATTAGTTAATATTGTGACGTAGATCTTATGACGTAACGCGTGACGCAATTGTTGTAACGTTCGACTGATTCGAATTCGTTCCATTTCGTATCGCCGGCGCCATCTTGGAATATAAAGTTTTCCGGAATCTGCGGGTTATTTTTCGCTCCATTTGACATTTTCGCACGAATTTTAATAACGAAAGCTTGCGAAACGTAGGTAACTTAATATTTATCGATTAATAAGATATCAAAATTGAATAACTTAATTTAAATTAGATACGCTTAAAACCTAGATTTGCGACCTGTAACTTGTAAGGATACCGAATACGTTTTTATAATTCTATTTATCACGAATTTATCAGAGATATTTTATAAAAAGGGGAACATTTTAGCATTTTAAAGAAACTATTAGCAATTAGTTAATATTGTGACGTAGATCTTATGACGTAATGCGTGACGCAATTGTTGTAACGTTCGACTGATTCGAATTCGTTCCATTTCGTATCGCCGGCGCCATCTTGGAATATAAAGTTTTCCGGAATCTGCGGGTTATTTTTCGCTCCATTTCGACATTTTTCGAACAAGTTAAATTATATAAACCCGAATTACGCAGGCAATGTAAATTTTTTGATTTATAAGGGATCAAAATTGAATAATTCTCTATATAATATTAAAAGTATTGTTAGATTTAAAATTTCATTAAAAGTATTTAAGGTTGCTTCCATTTATCATCGAATTAATTCATCAGATTAATAATAATATATTATTATTATATTCGCTTGGATGTTGTCTTATATTCTTCTCAATGAGACAATAAATGTTTTGTATTAGAAAATTAGTTTAAAGAGATAATCTTTAATTAATTAATCAATCAATCAGTCTTCTCGATCTTTTCTATTCTTAATAATTAAATTCTTAAATTATTCTAGGAAGAAGTATCATTCTCAAATGTAATCCGTTTTGCAAAGACATGCAATCATTTTGGAAACTTCTTGTGCTGAAAAAATTAATACGCAAAACAACATTTTAAAGGTAAGGCATTTTAATTTATGATACATTGATGCAGTAAAAAATGATATATAAAAGTTTAGAACCTTTATTGCCCAGTCTAAGAGTTTATTATTGTATAATGATGCTTGAAAAGTAATGTTATTCATTCAGGCGTTCAAATTAACACCAGTTACAATTTTAATTAGAAAAAATAATTTATTAATAAAACCAGAAGTTTACAATTTATGTATTATTTTTCAACGATACAGATATTTTTAAATTAAAAAATAAGTTTAAAATACCACAAACTCAGTCCGTTGAAACTTAAATTGGTAAGATTTCCTCCACTAAAATCTTATCTCTGTAGCATATACAAATCAGATGAGAATAAGTTTTTCTTCTGTCTTATAAAGGTCTGAAAAAATATTTAGAATAAATTAGTCCTTCAAATTATATTTATTTGATATTAAGATAAATTATAAACATTAAGAAAAACATTGGCAAAGAGTTATATCTTAATGTAAATTGTTGGAAAATTATTGATGAGAAAATTTCTATCTATTGATAACAGCATTTAAAAAATGAATTTTTAGCTTGTTATTTCAATTAGTTAAATAGAGTACGTACTTAAACAGTTTTATATATACAAATATCATATTGCGGTCGATTAATTCCAAGTCAAAACAACCTTCCTAAATTTATTACTACTTTTTGGAAATTCGGCAATAATATAAATAATAATGTTTCCTTATTATACTGATTTTATGTACCTTTTCATTCCTTGTATAATTCCTTTCTCTTTGTGTGATTGTATAGTTAATATATTTGAATTTAATCTTGTATTATTGTGATGAAAAACAATTTCTTCCCCATTTTAAGAACTAATCCATTTTATATACACAAATAAAGCTTTAACCTATCAAGATTTCACTTGACTAAATATTTTTATTTGTGAAATAATGTAATTTATAATAAATAATTTTTCTCAACTCTTGTATGTAACTCTGGAATACATTGATTCTGACTTTATTTTTTACATGTTTAATAGCTTTAACCGATTGTGAGCAGTTATAACCAGGAGTTATGTGACATCGTGTAGGCTTCTGATGCACCACTAGAGCAGCTATGTATCATCTATGTATTACAATTACTTCGTGGAGAATCGACTCAATGGTAAGTAGCTGGAAGTGATTACAATTATTTTAAATCATTACTACATTTATTCATATTTTAGAATCTACAATTTTAAATAATGCTTTTTTTTAATTATTCAGGTTATCTGCTCCACAGATAAAAAATTTTTAATATTTCTACTCTACGATACCTGTAACTGATGATGGGGATGGTCCTTTAGAGAATGTTGATATTGAACTTTGTCACTGCAATCCTTTAACAAACATTTCCATTATGGAAAAAAGCACACAACACTTTCTTCTATAAATGGTCAGTGAACTATACTTTTGCATTCCTAGGACCATTTTGATTTAAAGTTTCTGTAAAAACTTCCATTCAGAGTTTGATTTAGTCTTGATTTTTATTTTGGACTAATCATCCCTATGTTAATTAAACACAATAAAATTAGATTTAAATTTTCGTTATCATATTTAATGTAACAGAGATAACTGTAAAAACAGACTATTAATTATGAATTATTGTAACATTTATATTTTAGATAAATAAAGAATCATTCTGTTTAAGTTTTCATACTATATTTCACTATATCTGTACTTGTAATTTATAATATTTGTAATTTAATGTGATTGTAATTGCTATGACAACAAACTATTTAAATTTATTTTTTATTGCATTTTTTGGAATCCTTCCCTTTTTTTGTTATTGTTCAATATGGTATAAAAATATTTTTTGGATTTGTTGTACTTGTTTAAAATGAAACAATATAGTTTTAAAGAAAATTAAAAGTGTATTTCAGAGAATGTGCTTAATTTTTACTGCTAAATATATAGATAACTCTTTATTATAGAAAACACTCATATAATAAAATTTTAGTATAGCAAAAACTTTGAACTTCAGGTGGCCGCTTGTAAGACTTGGCTTGAGAACTGTCAATATAAATTCCAGAGTACCAAAGGTTTATTCACTATACTAAACATTCCCAGTATATCAAAACACTGGGATGGGCTAGAAAATAATTATGAAATTCCATAGACGACTGCACAAAAGGGGGAATGGGCATGTCTAGAAGATGCATTAAGTCAAGGCTAGTGTGGTGGATGGACTGGATTCTTCATTACCCATATTAGAATATCCTAGAAGTGCCCAGAACAGCAAAAGAAAAAAAACCTATAAGAGTGGATGGCACCAGTGACATGAATGTCATCACCACTAGATGACTACTAGGGATGATACTAAGAAGTTAGAGGAGCAAATAAGTTTTATATTCAATGAATCCTTATACTACTTTAGTATCAAATTGGTAATATACTTTACTACACTGTAGTTATGGTCCATCAGACACTGAAAGTAATATTGTCAGATAATAAAATATGCCAAAGAGGAAAAAATGCAGCCAATTTTCATTGTTTGAAAAGTGCTTTCCTACAAGAAATTGATTCTCAGTATAAAAGTTGTTGTTGCAAGGGAGCATGGCATCACCCTTTCCGTTTTGTCAATGAATTTAGAAAATCATCCAACATTGAAAAAAGTTAAAAAGATCCAATGTTGGGTCCAGCAGAAATAAAATGCATAGCATACAGTTTGAGGATGCATAGAAAGTTATTTTCATATGGTTTCAAGATGTTCAAGCATGCCACTGTCCCATGAACAGTTTCTTCTTTTTACAGGATTTTGTGAAAAGTATGGAATTATCTCAAAAGCTATATGCACAGAAAAAATTGATGTTTTATTGCAAATAGCATGTGCATAACCTACGGGCAAGATACAATATTCAAGTACAGCACAGACGGCATTTTCAATACTGATCAAACATGACTTTTCTTCCAACTGCTGCAGCATTGGATTCTGACCATTTTGGGTGTTTGTTGAAGAGAAACAAAAGTTCCAACTAGTGATTAACTGCAATGTTTTGTTGCAATGCTTCAGCTAAGAAATGATTTCACACTACACTGCAATACATTCCTTCATCCCTTTTAACCTAAGAATGATGTGATAGAGATGAAGAATGATTGCCTGGAAAACATGCAAGTTGAGTGCTTTATACTGCTGCTCTACAGCTGATCTTGGAATAATCCACACTGTACAGGCTAAATACTAAAGCAGACCTAAGGATCATTTTTTGGCAACATTGATAACTATGTCTAGAGAAAGATCAACGTAAAGCGAGCTGTTGACAAGAATGCTGCAGCATGAGCACATGTCAAACCATCAACAAGACAGATTTAGTGGCAAAAACATGGCATGATTTCACATAACCTGTCACACACTGACTTGGCTGAAGGAAATGAAGCAGAATCAGAAATTGATATGGTCAGGTAAGAAGTTGTCAAGAGGAATAACAAGTGAATTTTGAAATCAATTATATTATATACTGTAGATCAAAACAAGAACTGTAATAATGTAAAGTCTCTACTACAAATAAATTGATTATCTGTCACACATTTTCTGTAAGGCAAGACAAAATCAGGAGTGAAAATAAGGACAGATTTGAATAATGTCAAGAAAGAGCAGGCAAGTCATCCATTGTTTTGGTAAGTTGGTCAACACTATGGAAATATGTAAGGAATCTATCATATCGATAAAGAAGTGCAATAAGTGCAAATGGTCAGAAATTTAAAGAAGACCCTATACAAACAGACAATGCAAAATTTGCTGAGGGAAATACCAAAAGATACTACTATTGATCACCAACAAGTGCTTGGAGTAATCAGGCCTTTCTTGTAAAAAAGGACAATTTCAATAAGTAGATAATCAGATGGTCAGTTAATGATTTGGAATTTGATTTAATTTGAAGAGACTTTAATATACATGCAAATAAAGCTAAAAAGCTAAATTTACAACTGGAAATAACAAGGCCTAGATAAGTTTCTTGGATATGGTAAGTTATCATAAAACTACCTACTTTTCAGTTTGGAGTTTACTGAAAATCACCTTATACTTTTCTGTCTTGCTATAGTCTTCCAATATAGAACTTTTTTATTAGTTGTCATTCTCCGTATCATATTTCTTTACCACTGGGTAACCCCTGAAAGTGCAGTTCAATACAGTATGTAAAACATCTTTATTTATAACAAGATATTAATTAATAACTTTCTATAAGGTTCTGAGAAAAGTCCAGCATTCCATATTTCCAGATACATTAACTCTGATCCAGTATTAAAAATATTCTCGAAATCATTTATTTTTCAAATAATGCAAATTTCTAAGTTTCTTTGTATTGGTGCTATGACACATGATAACTAAATTATTAGAACACAATAAAAGATAATATGCAGGCTAAGATAAACTTCAAGTTGGTCATTTTAATCCAAAATTATAATTTACAAATACCTAATTGTCAATTAGCAAATAATTGACATTGACAAATTAATAATTGCCGAATACGTTTGAAACTTGTGTGTAGATTATTATTATTATTATTATTTTCAGAAAGTTTGAACAAAATATAAGTTTAGCTGATTTTTGTATTCAAAATTTCAGGATGTTTTAAGGTTTTATGCATAACATATGAAAAGTACTATGATCTTACATTTTACATTAAGGAATTTTTTGTTTTTAAAATGCCAAAACATAAATGAATAAGTATTCTTTTGGCCATCAAGCAAAAGAGAATTATAAATTCCAATGATTTTTTATATTCTCACTTGGCCAAAAAGCACAAGATTCAGTAAAAACAATTTTTAAACCTCAATCGGCAAAATTATTTATTAACATAACATTACTTCCAGGATTATAATGGGTAAGATTCAGAAAAATTATCAGAAAATAGAAACTGCAGTCTTAAAGTGAAGTATATAGTGAAATTTAATAATTAGTACGCAGTATAACTTTCTTTGAAGACAAAAATTACATGCTATGGGTTTAAGTCAACTACTGGTTAACGTCAACACTTACAGACAGTCCCACCAGGTAGCGATGCCAATGTGAGTCTATAATAATATATCATCATATTTGTCAAATACACTAAGTTAATGTTTTCTTTAAAAAAATCTTAATATGTAAATCTTATTACTTTTGATAACTTGAAAGAATCATAAAACAAAATAAAAAAATTGAAATAAGTTAATGACAGTGGCATATTATAACTTCAGGAGGCCCAGGTGAATTTGAATTTGTGGGCCCACATACAGTACAGTGTTGACTTCAGACATTTTTCTTTGGGAAAATTTTTTGAGGAAAATATTTTCTTGTAAACGATTGATTTGGGGCCACCTGTTAGTGGAGACTACAGGCAATTGCCCTTTTTGCCCATAGGATAACATGCCACTGGTTAACAAAAATATTTTTGTGTTTTTATTGTTAGATATACTATTAGATATTGTGATATAGATATACTATTTTGTGTATAACATTGATATTGCAAATTTAATTTTATTCATTGTATAAGTTTATACAATACATAAGACTTAATTCTATGCATAGAAACTTAAATGATGCATTAATGCAAAAATACTCTCATATATTCAAAATTAATTTAATTACAATGAAAATTTTAATTGCCAAGTTACTTTCATGCTACTCTAAATACATATTTATTTAACAATTTATTTTTATTACAATTTCCACGTAACCACACACGGCACACTAAATATAGCATAATGGCACCAGTAGTTGACTGTTTACAGCTGTTTTGGACTTTGACATTTTTTATTATAATACATAGTAGCACAGAAAGCAAAAATCATACATGAAAATAGTTTGTTCTATGCATATCCTGGAAAAAAAACATTTTTTATTAGACCTTTGTTTACATTATAAAAAAAATAATTCAAATGACAGAGGCCGTTCACCCAGTCGTCGACCGGTGGGTCACACAACACTTACCTTTGTCGAGAGCCCGACAAACGTGGCAACCACGAAAGAATAAGCGAGCTCAATAATAAGCATTTTGTAAAAAATACACACCCAAATCTCGGAGCCCTCGTTATCTCCCAAAGACTCAACATTGCCTCACCACTTAGTCGACTACCAGGAGCGTTTCACAATAATTTTTTCTATACAAATATACATCAACGAATCCCGATAATATAAGTAAATTTTTTCTATCACCGAAAGCCAGGCAAACCATTATTCTTTCACATCATCAAGAAAGGGGTCGTCTTACGACGCTTCTGGCAAAAACAGCTTGCCTAAACACGATCAAACGGACTAATTATGCACAGATTTCGGCTTACACGGTCGACTATCAGAGCAGTCTGCAGCAAAATACCCACACTTAATACTTTACGAGCATTTTTTGTCTATTGTAACAAAAACGTTGATTTCATATACCATTTTAGGATAATATTCCTAGTTTTTCCAATCATTTAGCATTGCCAGAAGCAAGTTTTAAAAGGTCTAGGTAAATATGTCTAGGAACAATCCCTTGTAATGTTTCTAGGATGCATTTCTACATTTCTTTTAGATTGTTTTTACTCAAATAGGAAAAATTTGTAACTGAACTGGATGATGATAATATTTGGTAGCGGTAAAATGTCTGAAAGGAAGGAACAATTATTTTTTCCTGAAATTCATGTTCATTATTACTCAGACAGTTCCCCCCTTTTTATACAGAGGATTTTCCTATCATAATCAGGGAAATACTGAGTTATTCAGGAAACAGTTTAACACGTGATTTTGATGTCATATGCATTCATAAAATCATCATTTTTCTGAAAAGTTTACAATATTTTTAGATATTGTGCTTGTTTAACACCAGTTATCTTGTTTGAGTTTCTTTAACCAATTAAATAATTTCTAGTCGTTCTCTCAGCTAAATATTAAAATTTATGAAAAACTGAATGGGCATAACTCCTTCAAAAACTAATTACTAGCGTAAATTTACGTCATAATACAAACTTACCACATGGTTATTTTGACAATTCTCCGTCAAACACCACGTGTTGCCAACTCCATCTACGACTATGACGAAAATCTCCAACGATATCGCCAAAAAACGCCAATTATTCTTCCTCTTATTATTTCATTCCAGATTTCAAATCTGAAATTAAAATTTCTAAATTTCGCACGTAAAAATTCGTATTTAAGTTCAGGGTTTTACTCTATTAAATTTTATTTATTAGTGCGATATTCCTAATACTGTATATAAATTCCCTTTTGGAGCCCGTTAGAACGAGTGCACGCATATAATCCATTCAGTAAAACAGTATTTCCGCATACTTATTGAAAGTTATTTTTTCGAAGAACCTTTAGGGTTTTCTCGTCTTACGTTTCAAGATCCTACGACAGTTAATCGCCTAATTAATTTGGTTGCAGAATTCTATAATATACACGTACACTTAGATTCTATATTCAATTTTCAATTTATATATTCTTTCTATATAATACCAAAGTACACTTTAAATAACAACTAACACATTATATACGAAAAATATCGCGATGCAGTTGACATTAAAAAAAACATTAACGCAATCGCTGATTAAGTTTTATGTCTTGATTTTAATCTAAAGTACATAACATAATTAATAAATGATAATAAGTAATATTTAATTGTTATCTTACTTTGAATTATATAATATTAATTCTATTATTTATCATTAAGAAATTTATTATATTTGATATTTTATCACGTATATAATTACACATTTTTGATGGGCAGCATCATACAAAAGTGCTGTCAGATCAAAAATACCGTTTTGGCATAAGGGCCACAGATACAAAAATAAAATGAATTATACAAAAAAATTATACATTAAATACAAAATATTCAAAACACTCACCATTCTAACTAATAAAAAACATTGACGACAAATATCACATTTTTGGAGGGCCGACGCGGCTATAATGCCCGTCGGCGTATCAGAGGTAGGTTCCACGGACGTGACATCTTCCCGACTTCCCATGCGACGTGTCCGTTTGCTAAAACTCATGGTCAGAGACAAATATCACATTTTTGGAAGGCCGACGTGGCTATAACGCCCGTCGGCGGGTCAGAGGTGGGTTCCACGGACGTGACATCTTCCCGACTTCCCATGCGACGTGTCAGTTTCCTAAAACTCATGGTCAGAGACAAATATAACATTTTTGGAGGGCCGACGTGGCTATAACGCCCGTCGGCGGGTCAGAGGTGGGTTCCACGGACGTGACATCTTCCCGACTTCCCATGCGACGTGTCAGTTTCCTAAAACTCATGGTCAGAGACAAATATAACATTTTTGGAGGGCCGACGTGGCTATAACGCCCGTCGGCGGGTCAGAGGTGGGTTCCACGGACGTGACATCTTCCCGACTTCCCATGCGACGTGTCAGTTTCCTAAAACTCATGGTCAGAGACAAATATAACATTTTTGGAGGGCCGACGTGGCTATAACGCCCGTCGGCGGGTCAGAGGTGGGTTCCACGGACGTGACATCTTCCCGACTTCCCATGCGACGTGTCAGTTTCCTAAAACTCATGGTCAGAGACAAATATAACATTTTTGGAGGGCCGACGTGGCTATAACGCCCGTCGGCGGGTCAGAGGTGGGTTCCACGGACGTGACATCTTCCCGACTTCCCATGCGACGTGTCAGTTTCCTAAAACTCATGGTCAGAGACAAATATAACATTTTTGGAGGGCCGACGTGGCTATAACGCCCGTCGGCGGGTCAGAGGTGGGTTCCACGGACGTGACATCTTCCCGACTTCCCATGCGACGTGTCAGTTTCCTAAAACTCATGGTCAGAGACAAATAGAACATTTTTGGAGGGCCGACGTGGCTATAACGCCCGTCGGCGGGTCAGAGGTGGGTTCCACGGACGTGACATCTTCCCGACTTCCCATGCGACGTGTCAGTTTCCTAAAACTCATGGTCAGAGACAAATAGAACATTTTTGGAGGGCCGACGTGGCTATAACGCCCGTCGGCGGGTCAGAGGTGGGTTCCACGGACGTGACATCTTCCCGACTTCCCATGCGACGTGTCAGTTTCCTAAAACTCATGGTCAGAGACAAATAGAACATTTTTGGAGGGCCGACGTGGCTATAACGCCCGTCGGCGGGTCAGAGGTGGGTTCCACGGACGTGACATCTTCCCGACTTCCCATGCGACGTGTCAGTTTCCTAAAACTCATGGTCAGAGACAAATAGAACATTTTTGGAGGGCCGACGTGGCTATAACGCCCGTCGGCGGGTCAGAGGTGGGTTCCACGGACGTGACATCTTCCCGACTTCCCATGCGACGTGTCAGTTTCCTAAAACTCATGGTCAGAGACAAATAGAACATTTTTGGAGGGCCGACGTGGCTATAACGCCCGTCGGCGGGTCAGAGGTGGGTTCCACGGACGTGACATCTTCCCGACTTCCCATGCGACGTGTCAGTTTCCTAAAACTCATGGTCAGAGACAAATAGAACATTTTTGGAGGGCCGACGTGGCTATAACGCCCGTCGGCGGGTCAGAGGTGGGTTCCACGGACGTGACATCTTCCCGACTTCCCATGCGACGTGTCAGTTTCCTAAAACTCATGGTCAGAGACAAATAGAACATTTTTGGAGGGCCGACGTGGCTATAACGCCCGTCGGCGGGTCAGAGGTGGGTTCCACGGACGTGACATCTTCCCGACTTCCCATGCGACGTGTCAGTTTCCTAAAACTCATGGTCAGAGACAAATAGAACATTTTTGGAGGGCCGACGTGGCTATAACGCCCGTCGGCGGGTCAGAGGTGGGTTCCACGGACGTGACATCTTCCCGACTTCCCATGCGACGTGTCAGTTTCCTAAAACTCATGGTCAGAGACAAATAGAACATTTTTGGAGGGCCGACGTGGCTATAACGCCCGTCGGCGGGTCAGAGGTGGGTTCCACGGACGTGACATCTTCCCGACTTCCCATGCGACGTGTCAGTTTCCTAAAACTCATGGTCAGAGACAAATAGAACATTTTTGGAGGGCCGACGTGGCTATAACGCCCGTCGGCGGGTCAGAGGTGGGTTCCACGGACGTGACATCTTCCCGACTTCCCATGCGACGTGTCAGTTTCCTAAAACTCATGGTCAGAGACAAATAGAACATTTTTGGAGGGCCGACGTGGCTATAACGCCCGTCGGCGGGTCAGAGGTGGGTTCCACGGACGTGACATCTTCCCGACTTCCCATGCGACGTGTCAGTTTCCTAAAACTCATGGTCAGAGACAAATATAACATTTTTGGAGGGCCGACGTGGCTATAACGCCTGTCGGCGGGTCAGAGGTGGGTTCCACGGACGTGACATCTTCCCGACTTCCCATGCGACGTGTCAGTTCCCTAAAACTCATGGTCAGAGACAAATATAACATTTTTGGAGGGCCGACGTGGCTATAACGCCCGTCGGCGGGTCAGAGGTGGGTTCCACGGACGTGACATCTTCCCGACTTCCCATGCGACGTGTCAGTTTTCTAAAACTCATGGTCAGAGACAAATAGAACATTTTTGGAGGGCCGACGTGGCTATAACGCCAGTCGGCGGGTCAGAGGTGGGTTCCACGGACGTGACATCTTCCCGACTTCCCATGCGACGTGTCAGTTTCCTAAAACTCATGGTCAGAGACAAATATAACATTTTTGGAGGGCCGACGTGGCTATAACGCCAGTCGGCGGGTCAGAGGTGGGTTCCACGGACGTGACATCTTCCCGACTTCCCATGCGACGTGTCAGTTCCCTAAAACTCATGGTCAGAGACAAATATAACATTTTTGGAGGGCCGACGTGGCTATAACGCCAGTCGGCGGGTCAGAGGTGGGTTCCACGGACGTGACATCTTCCCGACTTCCCATGCGACGTGTCAGTTCCCTAAAACTCATGGTCAGAGACAAATATAACATTTTTGGAGGGCCGACGTGGCTATAACGCCAGTCGGCGGGTCAGAGGTGGGTTCCACGGACGTGACATCTTCCCGACTTCCCATGCGACGTGTCAGTTCCCTAAAACTCATGGTCAGTGACAGATATAACATTTTTGGAGGGCCGACCTAGTTTTTGATGATTGCTGACGATGTGAAAGGAAGTGTGTTTGTCGATTTAAGATTTTATTTGTCGTTTGCAGTGGCGTGCCGTCATTGGCAGCGGTCGGAGCGCTGTATTTCCGTTTTAATGATATATTATGGTATTTTCTAAAATACGAATTTTTATATTTTAACGTACTCTGAATTAATTAAAACTAATATTTTTTTATTATTGCATTATTTATCTTATTACAAATTTTATGCTACATGTGAAAAAAACGATAAGATTGCTGTTGTATATTCGAATGTCAGTGGCGGAATGGAAGCGCTTTCGAGACAGCTTTCAAGGCGAGAATATCTGAATGGTGTAAAGCAGCTAGAGAGCATTGGCGCATGCGGTTTACAGAGCATTGACCTCAATTAGTTTTGCTGATGGAAACTACACATATATAACGCTTCCAACGATTCTATCCCTTAGCCACTGGTAGGGAGTTATCTGACGAAGTGAATTGTTTAAAATTTAAAATGTGAGAGTATGTAATGCTATTTTTATGTATATTTTATTGCGAAGTTATATCTAATTACAGTATAATTAAAAGAAAATTATAATTATATCGACAGATTTTCAGACATAACATCTTTAGAATTTTTATCAGTTTTAGATGTTTTTCATAATATTAAAATTATTAACAATTTTTTCAAGCGTGTTTTAATTTTTTGAATCAAGTAAATTTTATGGGAAAGTCTTTTATTTATCTAAATTACGTAGCGAATCGCAATATTCATATTCGTGTCCGGACTATATTGACAAGTAACTTTTGGACATAAAACGTATTACAATTAACGTCGATCCGAACAAAGACGTACTAAAAGAATTATATGATATAATATCATTAATTTTTACGGTACCGTCTACCTGTGCGTCTGCTGAGCGCAGTTTTTCGACCACGAAGCGAATTCATACATTGGCCAGGAACACTCGGTCGGAGGAAAGATTGTGGTCGCTAGCATCGCTTTCGATAGAAAAAGAGCTTTTAAATACGTCGATGGAGTCGACGACCGGCGACTTTTATGATAAAGTAATTAACGACTTTGCAGAAAAAGTCGCCGAAAACAGTTAGTTTATAAAAAATTAAAAAAACGTTTTTCCATCATTGTTTGTATCGTGTCAATTTGTATTATGTATGTATTATTTGTATTTTAGAACTAAAATACATAAATTGTTTATTTTTTTCATTTTCGGTATTTGTTTAAAACTTTTATGGAAATGTCACGTACCGGACGGGTCTGACCCGTCACGAAAGACGCGAAAAAACGGTTAATTTAGAGAAAAATTTATTAGTTTAAAAAACATAAGTAAAAAGTCGTTTGTAGTCGGACACCCATTGTTTATATCAAACTGCCGGGCAGAAACCGTAAATCGCGGAAGGAAGTCGTCCTATGATCGGTGGAAGATCGAATTCGTCGTCGATTTTGACTTTTCTTACTCTCCGGGTAAGAGTCTCGTTACGTTTAGTAACCAGGGACCGACCACTCGGGAAGCGTGATTGAGGGAGAACGACCAATTAAAATGGACGAAAGAAAGAACGGAGATTGATATAACTTCCGATAATCGAGGACACCTGGCACTCGGTTAACTTTCCGAATAACCAAAACGTCGTGTGTCAACGCGGAAAAAAAAAAAAAAAAAACAATTTCTCGTCTATTGTGCCAACCCGTAACCCGTGCCACTTCGGACTAAGACCGTGTCCCCGACTCCAGCGGACGAAGTCTCCTCGTGCCTTACAGACTCCTCAACGCCCCTGTCCCGGGCCACCTTCGTTCGACCATCGAAGAACCGCATCGACGCTCGGACGTCCGAACGGCCGATTGTCCTAAAGCAAACTATTTTGTACATAGTGTATGTTTATTTTATGTTAAAATAAACGGTTTTTGTCAGATACTTGTCGTCTTTGTCTCTACAGCCACTACCCATGTACGAATGGACCCTAGACCATTACTGACGCGCAATTAACTGATTGCCTCTGGAAGTCGGCTTCTTACAGAAACACAGCTTCCCTATCATCAAATGTCACGGCACGCCACTGAGAGAAAACTATTTGAATTGAAATAACGTGTATTCCGGTTTGCATCGGAAGTTCGTATATAGTTAATCGAGGCCTCCTGCCACTAAGGTTTCTATATATGGTCTCATCTTTAATCTATCTAACTCTGTTCTAGAGATTAAGGAAAGACAATAGACGGACGACATTGGGAATTTACAGGTCTACAATTTTTTTCAAATCGCAGCCCACTAACTAAAAACGTAGTTTTAACCGTTGTTGTTAACTTTTTAGCGAATAATTTAAGTTATATTATTTAATTTTTTGTTAGACGAATGCGAAACCACTAATTTATACTTACACTACTGTAAGTGTTCTATTAAATTAATGAAAAACAATTTTAAAAATGATCGAAATGTGTAAGAATTGATTTTATGTATAAATTATTCATTATATCGGGTGGTCAGTATATCGAGATAAATATAAATAAATCGGCTTGTATATCATCTTCGATTTGTTAATGTATGCAGCATCGCTTTTGATGCCCATGATGAAAGAAAAATGCATAAAAACTTTATTGTTAAACTTATAATATACGACGCTCTACTGTAATTAAATGACATAAGTAAAACTAATACACTATACTTCCTTTCGCGTTTTGACTATTGAATAGGCATATTCTGTTTCGGTTTGGAATCCGTAAATAGGTGTAAATTTGCATTTAAACGCTAAATTTTGATATTAAAACGCTTTTTCATATTTATTGAACGTAAAAATCGGTTTACGTGCATACAAAAAACAAATTTTATGGCGACTTTTATACAAGTTGACGAAAATATTGATATGATATGATTCGGATTTAAGGCTGATTTCGATTCAGAATGATATCTTTCATTATTCGAAATTACTTTTGGAAGATTTTTTCTTAGACAATTGAATTAAAACACGAATATTAAGTCGTCACTAGAAAAATTTCAGTTTTCAGAGTAGAAATTGGATTTTAGTATTAATTATTCTTCAATATATGGATCGTTTCTAGTTGTATTATTTCATCACCCCGAGTAGAAATTTGAGATTTCATTTCTCGCATATGTATAAAGTAATTTTTATAAAAATGTCATGAATTAATGACTACACAATGAATTAAATAATATCTAGTCATAGCACTTGACTATTTCTAATCGTTTATAAAGATAAAACAAACTCGACTTTTATAACAAGGCGTAAACTTTGATAAAATGTTTTTCGTCCCCGAATATTTTAAATGCGGATACGGTCGTATTGTATTTTATTTCGCTATTGTACCAAACAAATTACTACTAATTTAGACATTTCAGGTAAAATAATAAAATGTATAACTTTTTATTATAGGCCTATATATTGGGAGACTATCACTAGATTGTTACTCTAGCAATAATCGCTATCAGTGAATTAATAAACATCCACTAAACGTATTTCACAATTATTGTAATGGACATTTTAAAATGGTGACCAATGAGAAATTAATATTTTAATTACGTTTACGTATGTGTTTATGGTGACAAGTCCATTTAATAACGAACAAAATATAAATATTTGTAGCAATAGAAAAAAATCTTTGATTTATTACTTTTTTTAAATCAAATTTCGTTAACGGCAAATTTTCAGGTAAGTCTACACTTAAAATTACTATCATATACATCAAATACGCTCAATAGTTTGAAATTGTATAACAAATCTACTTATTAAAATAATACAGTGATGATGAAAATAACTTCTAGATAGAATTTCGTATTTGGAAACTTATAAATGATGTAATATAAAGCATTAATTAGGTTATATTACTGTATATATATATAATTTCATATTTATCTCTTCCATACTCCATTAGATGTTAATTAATCTTGTAAATTATAATTCATCTTCAAAGCTGCTTAGAAATAAATATGTCGTGCTTTAGAATTTCGTGGGACATTCTATCTTTTTGGAGCATTCTAAAGACTGTAACCATCCGAAATATATTCTCTCCCGTCTTAAAACTTTTGCAATGTTTTAGAATTTCAAATATAAATATCTTTAATATCAATTTTCAAATTTGGTGTATTATCTTCTAACCATTACAAAATATATATGAAAATATTCTTTAAAAATAACTAATATTTTTAACCCTCTCCAGCTTAATTGAATTAATTTACTCGCGGTAAGATTAGAATTAGATACTTGATTATTTTAATAGAATTATTTGCGCACTCGAAAACGGTAATATTATCTTTAATATTTTGGTGAATTGAAATCATTTTTAATTATGTTTACATTGAAAAAAATCAAAGATAAAAATGTGAAGATTATAAAACGACAATTTTGTGCTAAAACTTTAAATCAAAAGAATCAAATGCATTATAAAATAAACCAGCAACGGGAAAGTTGAGCAACTTTTCCGGCAACATTTAAAATTTTGGTGGCGCCGTCTCTTGTCATATTTTATTAAACTTTATATCTTTAACTGTTATAAGAAAAAACAAAAAGCTTAATTTTGAGGGTAGGAATGAGTTTTATAAAAAAAATTGTCAATGGTAATAAGGAGTAAAATCATCATTAAGTCCGACCCTACTGGAGATACACACCATCCCCCATTATCTCCCAGCCCTCGACCTTTAATCTCCAAAATTTAATAACATTAATTCTTCTAATACACAAACCTCCCTGCGAAGTTTCAGAAATTTTCGACAAAAGGCACAGGAATTATTAAGTTTCCAATTGGGTGAACAAAATTGTGTCCCCCACATACACACTAACATCTATACATACAGAAAAAACCAACGAATTTTTTTGCATTTCTGAACGTTTCAATTTGTCTTTATGTGGTAGCCTACCCGGAGTGGCAGGCTACCACCTTGAACGCTCGGCCATCCAGCCGTCAAAATCAAGATCTGGTTTAAAAAAAAAAAAAAATACATGAAAGCCTCCACAAGATGAGATTCATTCATTCACATGGCGTCCTCTTTACAGAGGGTTGCAGTTGATGGACAGTTTTCCACTCTTCACGATTGTAGGCTTTTCCCGTGCCTGAGCCAGTCCATTTTTTGATGCCCTGCCACGTTAGCCTAGATCTTCCCTTTCTCCGTCTGCCCTCCACCATTCTTTGAAATGCAATTTTCATCAGTTCCCCGAGAATCCTCTTATTATATGCCCAGCATATGCTGTTTTTCGTCTCTGGATGCTGCAGATATAGAGAATGATATAGACTCTGAATTCTACAGATATAGACTCTGTGCCAAATTGCAACTCCTGACATGTACAGTACTCCTTCATACCTCTAAAGCAGTGTTTCCCAAACTTTTGACATCTGTGTACCCTTTGTATAATTTTCTTAATGCTGAGTACCCCTCGTCAAAAAATGCATATACTTTAAATCAAAAACCAAAGATAACGAGGATATTCCATTTCTATATGCTGCTGCAATTGAAAAATAGAAAAAGCCAAAATAGAAGACTATGTGGAAAATATTGTTCCTAGATATAGCGATATGGACTTTAGGTCTCATTTTCGTCTTTCTAGAAGCATTGTCAAAGTAAGTCTCTGCTAAGAATTGTTAGTTGTAGTAACTAGCTACAGAAAAATTGGTTTATTCGGCAATTTTAGCTTTTTATTAATACTAAAGCACATAACAAACCTTTCCTGTTAGAAAAATCGCACAAAAGCTAAAAATACACACGAGCACATTGTAACAATTCAATGTGTAGATACTGGAGGTTTTTGTGTGACACTGTTGTCTTGTCCATAGGGTGGAGGAATACACAGAATCACAGCACCCGGCGAAACCGCTAAGAAGTAACGAAGTTTTTTATTATTTTTCTATGTTTGTAATCGAAAAAGTAAACTGCTCGTTGACCAGGAACAGCCGAAACACGGTGCAGCGTGTACCCCCACTAAACTCTTCCCGTACCCCTGGGGGTACGCGTACCACACTTTGGGAAACACTGCTCTAAAGTATGGAGCCGTTGACAGCACCGCAATTTTTTAAACAAGACATAATCTTGTCACAGAGTATTAGGTACCCAAATCATGAGCACATAGAAAAATCAGACTTGTAGATACTTAGGGAACCGAGAACCGAGTCAAAATAAAATACAAAATGGCGACACTCTTTATATAAACAGGCGTTAGTGCGAGATTCGCTCGTTGGAAACTTGGAAATGCGAACGTTGCGAAATCGAATTTTGACAAACAAATCTTTGAAAAAACCCGTTTATTTCACCGAAAATGCAAGGTGGACGATATTTGAACGATCGCGCTCAAAACCAGCGATATCAAAGAAGATTAGACAATGAGAACGAGACCCGCCGTGAGCGTCGAAGTGATCCCGCTTACCGTAGCCAAGAACAGGCCGGTGACAACGCAACCCGTCGTAACCACTGCGGCAACGAAGCCCGCCGTAATCTACGCCAGGACCCGAGTACTGGTGACAACTTTTCCTCATTGAAAAGTGCTCATTTTCCTCTTTTTCTTAGAAAACGGTGTGCAGTCGAGCCCTGAGTCTCCGAGACATAGTCTTGTACCAAAAATGGCTTTGGCGTTTTACTCGTTAATCTATAGAGCAGTCTTCAAAAGTATTACCTATAATTTCATAAACAAGCAAATTTCGGCAAAACATCTTGGCAGAACACAATTATTTGAATAACGCGACAGTCAAACAATCCCTCTTTTTAAAGTTCCTACTTTACTCGCTAGGCGTCGCTAGTGCTTTCCGTGGGTGACGAATAGAAATTTTTGGCAGTGCATTGTACGTGAATGTTGCCACTTTGTATATATTTAAAAAAATAATAATAATAAATGTTTTCTTCTTAAATATTTATTTATTGTTACGCTATTCTACATTTATTAAATTTAAAAGAAGGAATAAATGATCAAACGGATATCCCGTTGTAACTAGTGAATAAACCGTACACGTGGTCGGACGTTACACAACATGCTAGCAAATTCTGATGGTAATGCATATCTACTTTGTTAACTTAGATTCGCTGCCGGTGGATCAATTTTATTTGAAATAAGTTTATTATACTAAAATAAGGTAAGATTTTACATTAAAAGTTTTATTTAAAAAAATTTTTATGTTTTTGTTGAAATTTTGGAAGATTTAGCGAAAATTTAAAAGTTGTATAAACATTTCTTGCTTAAATTAATTATGAATTATTACTAATTATTATTTATTCGGAATATAAATATTCCAATATTTGAAATTTGATTATTTGAATTGTACGAAACTAAGTCAGTCCTGTAGAGACTTGCTCCTTTCTTTTATTGTTCAAGGTCGTGTTTGTGAAATGTATTCGTTTATTTAAAAATTGGGAATTAATCTATTTTTTTTCTTGTAAATGGCGCAGGGAAATGAATTTTACAAATAAATGTTTAATGTGATTTTTATAAATACCAATTTTTCATCAAATTATTTTATTGGTAATTTTAATAAGAAAAATGCCCTTGTAAATAAACAATAATATCCTTTTTGGTTAATGTTACCCTAGGTATACAAAATGGTGGCTCGTCTCTGACTCCAGCACACAGAAGCCAGGAAACAGTGGGGACGCACGTTTTCTAAACCTAACCTATTCTAATAATTTAGTTGCTGATAATTTATTAGAATAGGTTAGGTTTAGAAAATGTGCGTCCCCACTGTTTCCTCGCTTCTGTATGCTGGAGTCAGAGACGAGCCACCATTTTGTATACCTAGGGTAACATTAACCACTATGGTAAATCTTTTTACCTATACGTCCTTACTCTTATAAATTTGTGTGTGTATCCTTGTCTACTCGGACCTAGTGTTGCCACCTTTACAAAATCGCTGACTCTGACGGCAGGTCAGGTTTGTTCGAACAGAAGTTCCTGATGCATGTGCAATGTCATTTTACAATGCGAAGAATAATGTGCAGGCTGGTTCTAACTCAGTTACAGTTAGGGACTAGGGACTAGTGTAGGAGAAACATAAAGCAAAAAAAAAAGGGTCAAGAGGCAGGTTAGGTCACACGTCAGCATAAACAGAGTAACATGGCGGAATGGCAGATGAGTTTCAGTGAGTGTGAGGTCTTTCATTGTTCAAATGGTGTAAATTTATAACAATATTTTCAAGAACTTTGTTTCATCATAATTTCACAATTTCTACGAAATTCGCGTCACACGTCAGCATAAACAGAGTAACATGGCGGAATGGCAGATGAGTTTCAGTGAGTGTGAGGTCTTTCATTGTTCAAATGGTGTAAATTTATAACAATATTTTCAAGAACTTTGTTTCATCATAATTTCACAATTTCTACGAAATTCGCGTCACACGTCAGCATAAACAGAGTAACATGGCGGAATGGCAGATGAGTTTCAGTGAGTGTGAGGTCTTTCATTGTTCAAATGGTGTAAATTTATAACAATATTTTCAAGAACTTTGTTTCATCATAATTTCACAATTTCTACGAAATTCCCGGACAAAATTAATAGTTCACCTGGACAGTGAGTCGATTCCCGGACTGTCCGAGTGAAAACATTATTCGGACCATATTTATTAATAGGACTTATTATACTGGTGTAGTTTATAATTAGCAAATAGAGGAGATCTTAGTCAAAAGTTGACACAAAATATCTTTATTTTGTATCAACTTTTGACCAAGATCTCTATTATTTGTTAATCGGAAACTACACTGGTGGAGTAAGTCCTATTAATAAACGTGGTCCAAATAGATGAGGATACGCACACGCATTTGTAAAATTTTACTTTACTTTTAATCAGCATTGTGTTGACCCCGCTTTTATCGTCTTAGTTGCTTCGTCTAATGGAAAAATAAGATAGACTGCCCGAAGGAATGTACGGGTGATGTGTGTGTGCACATTACGTTAGATGCATTAACATATGTGCATTTGGTTAAATGCTGCTCACGTAAATCATATTCTGTGACTTAGTGACTATGTAATAAAGTGAATCCTTTGCATATGACTATATATAGAGATGATTTGGTAATCATTCTGTATTTTAGAATTATCACTTTATAATAATTCCTTTCAGAGAATAACAGTGGTGCATTTTAGCTTCATGGGTCCCAGGTGAATTTGAACTAGGGGGCTCCATATAGCGTGTTAACTAGCGTTTCTCATTTCCCGGTCTTTTGCTTGTCCCAGGATTTCAAGATAAAAGTGAACTATTTCCTGGGATAGAATTAATTATTTTTAAGATATACAAAATATCTTAAAATCAAATGATATAATTATTTTTTATTTTTTAAAGTAATTTAATACATTCTCCAACCACTAAAATCATATTGATAATGCTGTGTAAGATATGAGGGTAATCCCAAAAGTAAGGTCTTCTATTTTTTTAAAAATACAAAGAAACTTTTATTTTCAATAATGTTCATATCATTTTAAAGCTTGAACATTTATCTATTTTTTTACATAATTGCCATTTCGATTGATGCATTTTTGTAGGTGCTGTGGCAATTTTTGTATGCCTATGTCAGGGATGGAAAACCTTTTTGAGTTCGCATGCAATATTGTAAGCATGCTTAGCTTTAAAGATGTTAATGTGTGCCAAAGTCTTAGACTTTGAATAATGATATTTAAAGAAATTAAACGAATATGTTTTAATTCAAATAAATGTAAAAAATCTGATTAAAAAAAGGATGATTGAAAAAGACAAAAATCATATGATTTTTCTTACGTGCCACTTTGGGCACACGTGCCATAGGTTTGCCCCCCGGCCTATGTCATACCAGCTTGCCGCCATGTTGCAGGACTCATCTTACACACACTTTTCAATATTGCAACTTTTCCATTAAAATCCTATGAATGATGCTTCGAGAAACCCCAAGAACCAAATTGTAGAGATCATCCAGAGTGATTTGCGAATCTTCATGCATGGTTTACTCAATCATCGCAATTGTCTTATCAGAAATTGATGGTTTTCCGCTTCTTTCTTCATCATGAATTTCAGTACAATCAGCTGCAAACTCCCTACACCACTTGAGGATTTTTTTGTCATCTATGCATGACTTGCCATACACTTTTGTCAATTAGCGATGAATTTCAATCGGTTTAATACGACATGGCAATGGGGTGGTATGACGTGGGCATACAAAAATTACCACAGTGCATACAAAAATGCTTTGACTGAAATGGCAATTAGGTAGAAAAATAGATAAATGTTCATGTTTTAAAATGATATGAACATTATTGAAAATAAACATTTCTTTGTATTTAAAAAAAATTGATCTTCCTTTTGGGATTACCCTCGTATATATTAAAAATTACCTTTGGATTACGTAGAAACTTTTACAAATAGAAAAAATTTATTAAAGTTTGCTGGAAACTGCATACAATGACAACAACAAAAAAATGCTTTGAATTGAGTTGAAAATTTAAAAAATGAACTAAAATCAAACTTTTAACTTAAAAAGTACAGTGGTACCTCAGTATACGTCCAATTTGTAATACGTTCTGTTTGGACGAAACATTTTGCTCGGTATACGACTTAATTCAATTATACGCATCATCTATGAACAAGTAGCACTAAGGTTGTACTAGACCAGACTAGATGTTGCAGTGCCACGGTCTATAACTTTGTTAAATTTCTTCTGATTTTAATTTGTAAGTAAAACTTCATTATTTTTATTAATCATGAATTGCAAAAAGGCAAATGAAAAGCAACAGAAAACTAAAAACATGACTAGAATCACAATGGAACTGATAAAAGAGATTGTTGAGAAATATGAAGGTGGCATGCGTGTTCGAGATTTAGCTGTTGCATACCGTATTCTGAGAATGACGATATCGACAATCGTGAAAAATAAAGACGTTATTAAATCTGCTAATGTTGCGAAAGTGGTTAAATCAATTTCTAAACAGAGATCGGAGACATTAGATCATGTTGAGAAATTGCTTTTGCTTTGGATAACTGAAAAACAATGTGCTGGCGACAGCGTATCAGAAGCAATTATTTGCAATTATTACTGTAATAACTTTAAAAATCTATAATAAAATTTATTTTTTATTAATGTGCTCAAACAGTGTTTCAATTATTTTACAACCCCATTAATATACCATATCAAGAGGAGTTTTTTGTACATGAGAATGGATTAATCATTTTTACATTACTTCTTATGGGAAAGGTTGGTTTGGTATACATCCTATTCGGTATAAATCCAAACATCAGGAACAGATTAAGGTCGTATACCGAGGTTCCACTGTAATTTTTGTTTTTCAATAAAACATAATACAAAATAATATTATAAATTTTTATAATAAGATTTTAAAAAGCAAAGATTGTCAATACATCAATCACTCGATCTGGTTCTTACTTAACTAATGAAAAGCCTTCTACCAAGAATGCCCTTTTCGATTCAATTCGTGTGGGTGGATTCGTCTTAAATGCAGTTAAGAAAAGACAGATGTTGTGTTTTTTCACCTGTAGCCTGGAAGATTTCTAGTTCATTTTCGAGATTGTAGTACTTCTTTTGCTCTAGTATTCTTGATTTGTCTACCTCGGCTGTTTTAATAGAAATATTGAGCTTATAGCACAATAATTCGGCAGTTCGTTTGTCTTTAATAATCGAGTTTGAAGAAAAACTTCATTCTTGCAGACTTCATACTTGTTTGTATTCTTGCCCAATTTGCACAACTTGGTGTTATGCAGTTATTGAAGCCACTGGGCATGGTTAAAAATTAAGACAGCATAAGCACACTTATTCCAGATATTACAGGTAAAGAATTTTGAGAGTCCTGCCACAAATAAGCTAGGTATTGATTATTGATCATTTGTGACGTGCCATAACGAAAAAAAATTAAAAAACTAATAAGTAGGTTTAAAATTAATAAATACAAATTTATTCTGACAGTTTATGAGTTAATTATACTTTATATTTCCAAAATTCCCTCAACCTTAACACAAAATAAGAAAAGAAGTGAATTTTTAAGAAATTTGCAGGATTTCCCGGGATGAGAAAAATTTCCCGGGTTAAAAAAACAACCGGGATCCCTTTTGAGAAATCCTAGAGTTAACCGCAGACATTTTTCTTCAGAGGAATGTTTTGGGAGAAATATTTTCTTATGAAAAATTGGTTTGGACCCTCTGTTGGTCAGGACCCCAGGCGATTGCCCATTTTACCAGTAGGATAATGTGCCACTGGAGAATAAAGGATTATTGCAACTTTATTTGATGACACTTTAGTTTGGAGAGAATCAGAAGATAAATTAGACAAAATGCATAAAAAATTGAGCCAATTTAATTTTTCCTTTTTTGTGTAGCTTAAATTGAAAAGTTTATTAAAATCTGTTCTTGTAATTGTTGATGATGAATTTAATGAATATGCAGTTTTGTTGGCAGTGTATAAGCAGATTTTTAAAAAATGTTAATTGTAGGATTAAGTTTAAAACTAAATGTAGAAATCCTAAATGTAGCTGTTAAAATATATTATATTCCAGAAAACCTTGGAGAAATATTTAATTACATGCAATAAAGTAAGTTGGAGTGTTAATATAAATAACTATTCAAGGAATATTTTTTTCTGTTTTTGAAGATTCAAATTTTCTATATGCTCTCTAAATTTATTTATTTTAAATTTAAAATTGATGGGATGTAATTAAATATTTTACGCAATGCTCTGTTTTGCAGTGGTTTCATATTGCACAACGAAGCAGTAAGATTCCAAGGAAATTTAATTAGTGAGGGGCAAAAAAATTTACTATCAGTCTTTGTCAGATATATGAAGGACAAGTCAAAAACACATATTATGATAGGTTAGAGTTTAAGTGGGATGTTATATATGGGAAATACATACAGAAATTATGAGATTTACACTAACAAGACTATGCAGATGATAAGATTAAGAAATAAATTCATTCTTATCAATGGGAGAACAAGGTGGAATAGGAAGGTGTTGACACTGTCTGTAAAAACTAAATAAATTTGGTAGATAGCAGATTAAATGTAGTGTACTATTGTAATATTCTTTCTTTATGTTTTTATTTCAAATAAATAGCATTGTCAAGTTATAGAACATTAAGATTGACCAAAAATGTTTGATGTGTAATTAATAATTGTTGGATTGTAAAAGATCGTTTTGAATTTAATCTGATTAAACTTGGAAACTGATGTACAGAAACTGAGATTTGAAGTACTGTATTATAAGAGGTTAATTGAAAGATGGGAGGATTTTCGTATTAAGATGTAAAATTTTCAATATTTACTTAATATTGAAAGATTATACAGGTACTCCTCACTTTACGACCTATCTGCTTAACAACCACTCGCACTTACGACGAATCGAGCTTTGACCTGCAATTTGGGGAATCCCCTTTCTCAGCTTGAGTGTCAATCAGTGGCGAATGGTGACATGTGCACTAAGCGAACTATAATTGTCTTTTAGTACTATAATAGGCTAATAGCATACTATAACAGTCTTTTTATGAATAAATTTGAAGTTTGTTGCATAATTTGTATAATTTTACAACGATCCTATATTCCCGGCGCAAGCTCCTCGCTTATCGACCAATTCGCTTAACGACGTAGTTGTCGGAATGGAACTCGGTCGTAAAGTGAGGAGTACCTGTAATTTGTTTTATTAAAAACAAAATGAACAAACTGGACAAAAGTATATGTAAAGTACTCAACACTATATTAATCTAGCAAATCTTATTTATTGTTCATGTTTTTGACCACTTAAATGATCTTTATCAGACTACAATCAACTCAAAACTACAAATTCTTAAAAAATGATATAATATCCCATTGAGTTAAGTGATTTCAAAACATGACTTTCAAGCACTAGATATGCTTCCTGAATGTATGTGTATCTGATGCCTGATCAAAAACGCTAACAATAAATAAGGTTTGTTAGATTAATATGGTTTTATAATGTGTTTTATTAAACATTTTCAGCAAATTTCTAAACACTTATTGTTATAGATGAAAAATTAAATGCAGTAAAACTTCTCTAACTCAAACTTCTGTAACTTGAAGAAAATGAAGCACTTGGTATAGCATAAGGATTTAACATCTCCAATTTAAATTTCTTAACTCTAATTTTTTCCCTGTCAAAGTTTTTCGTGGTCCCTGAGACTGATTTATGTTGCTTTCAACTTTCCTGACTCGAAATTTAATATTTATTACATCCAAAGTGATCCTAATTATCGGATTTCTATGAAGTTTTCAGACAGTTAGTTATATCCACTCTCCAACACCAATTTTTGAACAGTGTTTCAGTCCAAAGTGAGATGTCCTCTTGCTTTATCTCAACAAGATGTACCTGCAAAACTGTTCGGATTCTATTAGTTACATTGAACATTTTGCTGAAAGGCATTACATGAACTGTTTAAGACAAAAAATAAAACTATTAAAGATTATATAATGCAAGAGAGGTAAAAATACAAATTATTCAGAATCTGCTTTTATACTCTATTGTTCTCTAACTTGAATCATCCATGACTCGAAGATTTTTCCTGCCCTTGGAGCTTTGAGTTAGAGAAGTTTCACTGTATTTAAAAATTTTTTTGTAAAATCCCCAGAACTATAATTGTAGAAATTAATGTAATTACATATAATTTGTTTTTAATCAAATTTTTTAAATTACAAGAAAAATATGAAATGTTTTTAATTAGGTTTTAATAAAACTACATTAAATAAAATGGATGAAGAGTCTCAAAATGACGAATTGATAGTGCTAGAAAGTATTTTTGACGAGAGTGTGCTTAAAATTGAAAGAATTGGAGAACCATCAGGAAGTATTATTATTCATCCTGATATATCTGAGAAATATTATGTAAAGTATGAAGTAAAAAGTGAGTTTATTGAATATATTTTTATGTATTTATACTAATTGATCTTTTAAGATATCTTTGTAGCCCTGAAGTTGAACGATTCAAACCTTATTTCTCTGAAAATATTGTCCATGTCATATCTTCAAAAAGATATGATACGGAAAATTTTTGCCATTTTATTTTATTTTCAAATATCGAAGATATGATAAAAAAAATGTTTCTTAAAACCAAATGATGAATTCAAAAATCCAGCAGTGAGTTGCTTAACTTTCCCGGCAACATTTAAAACTGTGTGTGTGGTACCATCTGTTATAATATTTTATTATTAAAAGCTTTTTACATTTTTTGTTATTATAAAATGGCAAAAAGCTTAATTTTGAGGGTGGGGATGGATTTTATGAAAAATTATAAATGCTAATAATCAGTAAAATCATCATTTAAGTCCAACTCTACTCAAAATATGACACACGACTCCCCTTTATCTCCCATCCCCTTGACCTTTAACCATCAAAATTTAATAGTATCAATCCCTGTAATACACAAACCTCCCTGCAAAATTTCAGAAATTTTTGACATAAAGCACAGGAATTATTAAGGTTCAAAAAAGGGTGAACAAAGTTATGTTCTCCCTCCACACACACAAACACCCATATATACAGAAAAATCTCCCAAATATTTTTTTTTTTTTTTTTTGTGTTTCTTGATGTTTTAAGGTTTAGAGTCAAAAAATGTAAAACTTTTGGGAGTCATTTTTTATACCAATTGCTATACTTTTCCTTTATTATGTATAACAAAGCAGGGAAAGTAAAAATCAGGTACAGAATATTTTATCATTCTAAAAGAGTAAATGGGGATATGTAAATAGAAGCTATTTTCATTTATGCTTTTGATTATATTTTTAAAAAATTTTAAGTGTTATTTTATGTTAAGAATATATTTAAAATATATAGACCAGCGTTTCTCAACCTGGGGGTTGCGGTGATCTTAAAGGGGGGATGCGAAACAATAATGAAATCATTTTATGAGAAAAAATCATTTATTATAAACTTATAAACATTTTATTTACAATAAGTACACATGTAAAGAAAAGAAATTAATGTGATGGTTGCATTTGTATACATTTATAATTACAGTCAAAATTCAATTAGTAATAGTAAGGCTTACTGTTATTATTCCTTTGGGTGGGGGGTCGCGGAGCTAAGAAGGTTGAGAATCGCTGTTATAGACAAAGAGATAAATGGACATCTAAGATTTCTCAAACACACGTGACTTCAGAACATGGGACTTGTGCATTATCATTACAAAAATTTTGATACTATTTAAGAAAAAATTAATGGAGACAATCCTCAACTTCTAAATATTTGATTTTTGCATGACTTGTTCTTACATATACAGTCAAACCTGTTTTTATGCGGGGGATAGGAACCGCATTAAAAAAAACGCATAAAAAAAATCTCACGAAACTTCACGAATGGCTGTAAATAATAGTTTTCGCGACACAATTAAAAAATATTTTTTTATGCGGTCAACAGGGACCGCATAAAAAAAGTCTCACATAGAAAATAACTCAAAACCGTACGAAATAGAATTTATTGACAACAGATGTCAGCACTTGACTGCATCGTCTGGTCTATCGTCTGTTTTACATATTTTTGTCCAGGTGGTGTTTTGTTGACTTAAAAAGTAAATTATTTCATTTTTCGCATATTCATGCAATAATATTACTGTAATAAGTGCATTTATGCTATAATAAGTTTATTTAGCTATAATAAGTCAACGTGAGACATGACGAATCGCACGAGACTAGTCGCCAACTATACCGCACAAATTAAAAATTCGCATTAAAAAAATCGCACATAAAAAGAGCGCATAAAAACAGGTTTGACTGTATAATATTTTTATATCCTAAAATTGCCTTTTTTTTTTTAATGTCAAATTCAGATTTTCGTACATTTGAATGCAACAAATAAAGATTGAACTTTTGTATAGTGGTCCTTTCAATTAGTTTTGGTGGTACAATTGAAGTGCTGAATGAGACAGTTGGGACCATATCAGAACTATGGTCTGATATGGTCCCAACTGTCTCATTCAGCACTTAACATTTACATATTTTTATAAAACTTACTCCTACCCTCAAAATTAAGCTTTTTGCCATTTTATAGTAATTAAGAATATAAAAAGTTTTTTTTATAACAAAATCTGATAACAGATGGTGCCAAACACTGGCAAATTCAAAATAAATATTATACAAAACTGTGTTCTTTGTAAAAGAATTTGTAGATTAATAAACAAATTGAACTGCATTATATTTATTATTTATATAATTCATCTTCCAGTTCTATACACAGTCTACAATAATGAAAATCTTGTTTATTGTAGATTTTGTCTATGGGATTGGAAGTTGAATTATATAAACAAGTCAATGTTTATCAAATTAAAAAATATCATGTTATCAAAAAATATAAATTAATATTATATAAAATTATTAGTTCAGTGCTCAATCCATTAATTTTTATAAATTTGATAACATCATTTTATTCTCTGTACAGTACTTCCTTTAAATAATGAGAGTATTCATGACATATAGCTATTATCAGATAATGTATAGTGTTGTTGATATTATCAGTAATTTAATAAAAATAAACAATATATATGTGAATTTTCTCGTTTCTTGCTTATGAAAGAGATCGGGGTGCAGTCCACCATCGTTATGATTCAATATATATGTTACCGGCAAAACCTGATTTTACACCAAACTAGTTTGGTGTAAGCGTGTCAGGCCAAACTAGTTTAGAATTATTATTTAAGTATATTAATGGTTAAAATAAAATTGAAAGGCAATCAATTAGATGAACAATATTTATTCAAACATAGTCTACTTAATTATAAAAAATGGGGTTAATGTTACCCTAGGTATTGAAGGTGGCGGCTCGTCTCTGAGTCCAGCAATCAGAAGATGGGGAACTGTGGGGATGCGCGTTTTAACCTAACCTAACCTATTCTAATAAATTACCATAATTATTAAGTAGACTATGTTTGAATAAATATTGTTCATCTAATTGATTGCCTTTTAATTTTATTTTAACTATTAATATACTTAAATAATATTTCTAAACTAGTTTGGCCTAGGCAAAACTAGTTTGGTGTAAAATCGGGTATTGCCTGTAACATATATACAGAAATTTCCAAGTGTGCATCACTCAATGGCTGATGGCTTGCAGAGTTAACATAGGTAACCTCATAAAGCAAACTCTTGCCCTGTCCCGTCTAATGGCATTACAGGGTTAGAAGAGACTATGCCTCAATCATGGGCTTGGTCTCGTACCGTAAGGTAGTCTTGGACTCTTTTAGTTGGGCCACCAGGTACATCTTTCGGGCTCCCATCTGTTCCCTTAGGCCCAACGCACTAACTTTGGCATAACTTTTGTATATATGCAGTTTGTACTGCATTTTAGCTTTGCTCTGGTAAGTAGGCTATTGTAAAAATGCAAGCCCGTGATCACTAATAACATATTACTGGTCAAAGAATTGCCATATTGATATAGCAGCTCCTTGCATATCATTTGCAAACCAGTGATACACATTACAATACTTAATAAAAAATAAAAAGCTTGAACAAGAAGAACAAGTATTAAATTTCATTCTTCTTTATCTCATGCCTGTTCATGTAGCTTAGTATTTGAGTATGATGCACCCATTTTTTTGCGTCATTCAGTGATTAAATGCTTGTGACATTCAATTCTTATGGTGGTTTAAAATTAAACTGGAATAGAGATCAGCAGAGAGTAAGGGACAGAAGTTCATTAGTGTGGGGAAACATTGCCTCATGCCACTCTGTGTTGATACATCCCCATATATATGAATTAATCCTTATGCCATATATATATGTTTCATTTATAATTACTCGTATTTCAAATTGTGTATTGTAGTTTATGGATATGTATTGCAGCTCTAATATATGTTTTCCATTCCTGTATTAGATATGCTGTCATTTTGAAAAGTTTATTGGGAAAGTATTTTAATTATACCGATTTTATCTATAACATTAAATATCATAGTCCTTTCCAAGATATTTTCAAAATATTTGAACTTTGTTATGAAACCTGAATATTGTGGATAAGGAAGGGATTTAGGCATTCCAAAATATTTTCGTTTTGGTCAATTAAAAAGACAAGAACAAAGATATTTAGAATAACTGAATTTAAAACTTCTGGAAGTTCATTTTCAATTTGTTTCTGTAAATAAATAAATATAAATTAATACATTTTTTCTAATAGATTTTGAATTTCCTTTTTTTTTTTACTTGTAAAAAGTGTCCTTTTTTTGTTTAATAATTAATTGGTTTTGAAGCCAATTAGAAATATTTAATTAAAGCTGAATGGTTGCCAAATAATATTGGGCTATACTATATAATTTGACATGTAGTGCCAAATTACTTATCATTTAATTAATAACAGTAGTGGGTAATATAGCTCAATATAGTTCAGCAGTAATTCATCTTTAGTACATAACTATCAGGTTTGAATGTTTACATTTGTTAATATTTAACTTTGAATAAATTATTTATTATTGTTTAAGTGATTTTAGTAATTAAATATTTTTTGTTTAGATAATGAACAAACTAATTCTTCAAAATATGTAGAGTTTGAAGTTAAGTATTTGCCCCCAATCACTTTATATTTTGTTCTGCCTAGAACGTACCCATCTCAATTAAATCCTGCATTTTTGCTTTCGTGTCGTTGGCTAACACTTGATCAAGTAAGTTCCATTTTGGTTTTTTTGTTTAAGAAAATTTACTGCTATTTTTAAAATTTCACAAGAACTTTTTGGTATTTTTTAATCCAGGAAGTTTGTTTATTAATTTTTATTTATTAATATATTATCAAAATATGTAAAATTTATTGATTAAGATTTAATATTTGTAATGCAAACATAAGAATTGTTTTTTAATCTGTTATTTTATACTAAATATTATATACTTGAAATAAATCAGAAGCTGCTTAATTAAAGTTACTAAAATTATTTATTATGAAACATTTTCAGCTTCAGTTTGAGCAATATTCAGTGTACAGTACATGTAAATCAAATTTAGAATAATATAAAATTTACAAAATATAACGTATAATTTTAATATTTTGTAAATTTAAAAAATAATATTTATAAAATCAATGTAATAATGGTAAAATACTAGGACATTGCACAACTTTGTTGTATTTCAATAGAATTTAAGCAGAGCTGGGAAGAAAGAGACGATCCTTGCACTTGCCAACACAAAGAGGCAATCCAAGAACAATGCAATCAGCATTGATTACTTCGTTCTTGTCTTTTCTTTGTTTTTCACATCTATTTTCTGTTAGGTGAGCACAATGCTTTTAATTTTCGTGCCTAAAATTTTGTTAGGCATGTTCAATCATATCAGGGAGCATGGGCATTGTCACTTTGACCTTACTGTATATCAAAAATGAAGTCATGGACCCACATTTTGTATTACATTTTTGGATAACTCGTTGCAACTAATAGAAAATAGCAAAGTTTTATTAAAATCAATTAATCAAATTTCGAGAATGAATGCAATTCTGTAAACCATATAGAAGAGGCTTTATTAACACTTTGCCTCAAATATCATAATATAATATAGTTAAATTAGTATTTTTAGGACAGGAGTCTTAAAAATACAAATTATATCGTGATAAGAAATAAGTAAAACTAAATATTGAATGTTTAGATTGTTTAATAAAGTTTTCATTAATTTACCTTGTTACATTAAAAAATTAAAATGAATCTAATAAGAAAGTCCAAGCACAGTCTATAATGCAGGCATCATATTTATAATAACATCTAAGTGTTTCCTCAAAATGTATATGTATATTTGTTTTAAAAGTCTAAGATGTAATTAACTACATAATTCTAGAATTAACACTGGTTTATCTCAAAAAATCATACTGTACTGTTAGCATCCAAAACCCACAGTGATTTTAAAAAAATTGCAATGTTTGATATAAATACATGTTCATTCTTTTGTTTAAAGATCTAAAAAAATGTTTTGTAAGAAATGACTTCAGTAATATTAATCAAGCTGTTTTTGTTGTTTGTTGAAGTATTTATAAATCTGTTAATTCTCAAATGAAAACAATGTAATTATATAATTTGAATAAAAGAATAATCTGTGAATAATGTAATATCATAACTCTTGACTCTTGTTTTATTGTTGAACATGAACAAATAAATTAATGAATGATTAATTTTTCATTCAGTTAAAAAAATTTTAATAATTGATATAGAAATTTGCGTAAGATTTTCTTTGTTGTAGCTTTCTTATTTAATTTTTTTATATTTAAATAGTAATTACTAAGAATATTTGATAAGTAAGATTGAAATAAATTTGAATTTCTTTGTGATTCATAAGTAGTTTCCATTATGTGTGTAAAATATCTGTATTTAGATACAATATAAATATTAATGATGTGAAAAATCCAATTTAAATAGTTTAAGTTGTAATGAAATATCTGCAAAAGTACATTTACAAATAACTACTGTATTTCCTGCAAATAATCTTCAATTTATTTGTGTTTTAAAATCAATTTGAAGGCAGGTGTGAACTATTTGCAAGTTTTAAGCCCAGCATAAACTAGGCAATATTGAAGCAAACTGGTCGAATTTGACATGGAACGAAATTCATTTGATTACTGCAGAGTAAAACATTGATTTCCCAGTCGTAGACTCAACATCGCTCTGTGTTGTACCTTTGACAAAAAGTAGGTAGTCCTTTCGACAACTCTCAGATCCAACGAGTTGGATTTTTCGGGTGATGATCGGCAACACTCGTACACATCTGAAAGTTTGTGAGAGAGGAGCATGCGCTGCAGGCCACAAAGAAATTTTGCATGTGTTTGTACTGTGATCTTTATTTTGTTTTAGCCATGTTTTTGCTATGCTGTGATTATGAAACAGAAGGCTGTTTGATAGATTTTCATAATGTAAAAATATAAATTATTTCATTACTTTTATTGGAATTTTAAATTATATACAGTACATATCATAATGGAAAATCTATTCTCTATTCAATTTTCATTTTCATTTATTTATTAAATTTTTGTCAACTAGGCAGCACATGAAATCAATTGAAGCTAACATCAACGAATTATTGTCACCAATCGTCACCATTTTACAAAACACCCTGCAATGGTTCGTTGAAGGGGGCGACGAAATCTTTCATTAGTTCATATAGTACAAAGGAAAACAGTCAAATGACCATAAAAATTGCCTCCGATGTCAAATCAAAAGCAATCACATCAACTAGTTTGTAGTGGGCTTTAAACTGCTGTTACAGGCTTGCCCAATCTTAATATAAACTAACTTAGAGCATTTTTTAGTGTGAACAATTTTTTACACGTCAGGTGGCAAATGAACATTTATTCATTTGCCACCTCACTTTTTCTGAAAACTATCAGACATGTATAACTTAAACTTTTCTACTTTTTGTGTATCAATTCATGTTTTAAGTGATATTATTAGACACTTCCCCTTAAAAATTTAACTGTGAAAACTGAAATTTCCAGTAATTCCAATTTATATGCCTTTGTGTATTATATGGAAATTTCAACTTAAATCGTCACCAGGTGATAAATAAAGACTGTTTTCCTGACTTTGTTTATTTAATTTTCAGAATCAGTTATCCAGTATAATAAGTACTAATAATAGTTAAGTCTTAGTTGACGATTTAAGTTGAAATTTCCAGTATATGATGACTTTCAGAGAATTACTTAGAAGCTGACTATTGATTTTAGCATTATATTAATTTTGTACAGTAAATAAGAGTTAAACAATCAACTCTCCAAGACATATTGTTGGGTATTGTAAAGTCTATGTGCAATTTTCTTACTAAAATCAACAATGGTGATGTCAATGGCAATTATTTTATTTATTGCTTATTTGCTTTACATTTGGCATGGTAATGATTCTTGCCTAGAGCAACAACACTGGCTGTGCTTTCATTTGAAACTAATCTTAACACCAGTTAGTTGTTCAAATGTCATATACACTACATATATTATTCGTGTTAAAATCTTTATCTAATTTCTTTGATTTTAGTATTCCTTGTTGTTGTTATATATTTATAGTATGGTCAATAAAAGATGAACTGTTCAAATCATTTTTCACGAACAGTTAATTTGTTGACAATTAAGACAAATTAAGACATGACTCATGTATCTAATAGGCTATTAACTCTTTATTGCTTGTAAAGTGATTTTAATGATTAAAATAATAATTACATTTAAAGTGATATTCTTAGCTTGACTATGTAATGTTTCATTTTCTTTACATATAAGAAAGTGCACTATTTTCTGCCATTTTGCTATAGAAATTGAAACTAAAAATGACAACATTATCAGAACTCTTGTAAATAATTTTGACACCTGAGATAAGTCTGGGAACAGCATCAATGTACTTATATTTCTGTAAACATAATTATGTCTTTTTTAGTATTCCTTTCAATTTGAGCCTTGATTGTGTTTCAATTTATTTGCTTCCTTTTGTTAACTTTACAATCTAAGAAATCATTTTATATCAATTAGCTTAACATTTATGTCAAATTCTGTTTATACATTTCTCAGTTGTGTTTTTTTTTTTTTTTTTTTTTTTTTTTTGCAATTATATGTCGGATATTTCCTGCACAATACTTTCTACAATTTTGCACTTATATATCATATAAGTGTTATTAAAAAAATGAAAAGACAAATTATTTTGTATTCATTTTAGCTTAGTCCACACTGACATCAAATTGCCAGAAGATGCAAAAAAGCAAAGTGAATAATACCTATAAACTTATTAAAATTTAGTATCATTTTACATTATAAATCATCATTATTTTGAAGAAAATCAAAGATATTTTTAGTATGAGGTGTGATAAACTGAAACCTGTCTGGCTTATTTACAATATTAATACAAACCAATACAATGAAATTACAAAGTAAACAAACAGAAACAGTAATGTTTAATGAATAAAAATGCAGTATTCTCTTAGGAGAAAAAGTCACCCTGAAATACTATCACCGAACAAGAGAGTTTACATAAATTGTCATACTAACTGGGAACGTCTTGAGAACCTTTTTCTTGTTAATGTAGGGCTTTCATATTATTAGGATGGAGACACCAAAGTAAAGGCGAGAACTACTCTATGGGCTAGTATCTTCTGACGCAAGACAAAGGCATCTAGTAGTATGACTAAACACTGACTAAAAGCAAGGATGGAAAGTGAGTTTCACCTTTTATAAGAAAATGGAGATCAATTGGATTTGTTCCCTATTCAGTCATTCTCTTCTAAACTAATATAGCAGGAACATTCAACATTCTCTGAATCACAGGAAACAAAGGAGAGATGTTGAAAATAGATAAAATTTTGGGGGATACTATAGATTACCACCTATGGAATTTTGGGTCTTTGAGTATATATCTGAACTCAGGAGACTGAGACGAGTTCAACGATACCCTACTTTTGGACCGGAGACGAAAAATAATAAAGTTATCATACTTTTTTCCAGCGATTGCGTGATGATAGGGAGTCGCGTCGCTTGCCGTTAAAATTGCCTTTAGTAGACGTTTTCCCCTTTTTTTTACTTTGTTCAAGAACTACAGTGAATCAATAACTAGTGACGTTTAGCACATGGCGGCCTGCCGGCGGCTTCCCTCTGGGAGGTCAGTCGGGAACACGAACAGTGGGAACAGCTGCCATAAGTAACATTAACTGAAATGGCGATCGCGCGATGATCGGAAGTCGCGTCGCTCTCTCCGCTCTTGTATCGCGTGCTAACCCTACTGGAGATGATTGTAGTTCGACGTCATGGTTTGCAGACTTTACCACAAGATGGCAGTACTAGCAACTATGGTGCCATCTTCATGAGAACATGTATGGTAACTTAAGTATGGTAAGTATGGTAACTTAAAAAGTATGATAACTTTTTTATTTTTCGTCTCTGGTCCAAAAATAGGGTACCGTTGAACTCGTCTCGGTCCCGAGTTCAAATATATAATCAAAGTCCTGAAATTCCATAGGTGGTAATCTATAGTACACCCAAATTTTGTCTTTCTTTCAATTTATAAAATTAATCTGATTTTCTACAAAATTTTATAATTTTTTTTAACCTTTCTAACTGTTCCCAAACTCCAGGTTCTCACACTGGCATGTTTCATTGCATACTGGTGGCTTTCTGGATAGTTCAAAATGGTGGCACTATGTTTTGTTACTAGCCACTATGCACAATAGGAAGTTGTTACCATATTTCCATATTGGCACAGGTGTTGCAGACACAAACCATACACTATTTCTTACAGTTTTCAATCGGCACCTGCAGAACCCATTGCAAACAGACATTTTGATACAACAATTTATTCTTCTGAACTGAGCCTAATGACATACAAACTCTGTTGCAAGCAAATGTAAACTGTTCTGCCGATCCTCCTGTACAGCATTTTGATCTTGGCAATAAACACATAAGTTGCAATGACGTGCACCTGTCTGGGACATGGAAGGTCGCCATTTGCTGACGTCCTGTCAAACATTCAATTGTCCAATTCTTTAATGTCATCTTTGATACATATTTCTCACCATTTGACAGGCTTCCTTTGTCAAAAATTGAATCATAGCATGTTGATCCATTTTTGATGGATTTGGAATCACTGCCATATTTCCTCAGTGCTTATACAACCAAATGATGCATGTCAACAGTGCCTTCTGCCAGAATATCATGGTATAGTTGCCTCTTTCCTTACCTACCACTGTTAATTGATACAGAAGCAATGGAGCCCAGACATGATTTAGTTGATCACATCTTATATAAATAATACTTATTGTAATTTAAAATAATTTTAGAATTACAGTAGAATCTGCTTGTAGCATTATTTCTTTAATAATACCATTATGTCCAATTATGAATTTTGGTAATACAGGGTGAACATAAAGTCTCTATACATTTCTGTGAAAATGCCAATTTATTAAACATCTACCATATACACTGCAACATGTATCACATTAGGACCACAAATCAGTACATCTCTATGTGATTGCCCTCCAAGTCTAGGCTCCGCCAGCATTCTTCCACAGACTGAAACACACTGTTCAACATAGCTGGTGAAATTTTTTTGCCACTGCATCTGTAATTCATTGTTTCAACTGTGGTATGCTGTTAATCTTCACCTGGTACACCTGGGACTTGATAAACCCCCACACAAAGAAATCTAAGGGAGTCAGGTCTGGTGAGTGAAGGGCTCACAGCCTTTGTGAACCATGACCAATCCATCTAACAGGGAATGTTTTATTCAGGTAATCACAGACATCCAATGCAAAATGGGGTGTACCCCAAAAGTGAATGTGTGGTTAGGGATCATGAAGACCAGGGTCTATGGACCGTTTGTCTGCAGAGACAACAGTTACCAGACACACATACCGCGACATGTTGAAACAATTTTTGGAGCCACAGTTGGTACAAGATGGGATTAAGGACTCAGTTGTTTTCCAGCAGGATGGGGCACCACCCCATTTTGCATTGGATGTCTGTGATTACCTGAATAAAACATTCCCCGTTAGATGAATTGGTCATGGTTTTCAAAGGCTGTGGGCCCCTCACTCACCAGACCTGACTCCCTTAGATTTCTTTGCGTGTTGGTTTATCAAGTCGCAGGTGTACCAGGTGAAGATTAACAGCATACCGCAGTTGAAACAACAAATTACAGACACAGTGGCAAAAAAATTTCACCAGCTATGTTGAACAGTGTGTTTCAGTCTGTGGAAGAATGCTGGCGGCTGTGCCTAGACTTGGAGGGCAATCATATAGAGATGTACTGATTTGTGGTCCTAATGTGATACATGTTGCAGTGTATATGGTAGATGTTTAATAAATTTGCGTTTCACAGAAACGTATAGAGACTTTGTTCACCTTGTATATTCAGTAATGCTCAACCCATGAAAGCTGTAGGTTCAAATTTCAATTTGCCAACTCATTTTACAGGGTGGGAAAGAGTTACTTAACACCCTGCTACAGAATATAGAATGTACATTGAGCACATCATGTAACATGCATAGCTCTGTAACCATTTGAGGTATGGCAATAAAATCTTTCACCAATCAATTCTTTGTGAAATTCTGACCTAAATGATGTGTCACATTACTCCCTTCCCATTTACCGTTTCGGAGTGGCTTTTAATGTGGCTGCTATTAAAATGGTGACCACATTGAAAACAACTCATGCAACACAGATCAACTTGTTTTCCCCATGCTCTAATGTGTTCCTGACATGAGCAAATTAACTTTGGGTACATTCTATATTCTTAGCAGGTATGTTAAGTAACTTTCTTTAATAGCAAATCAAAATTATCATAAATATTGAGAATTAGTATGTTTCAAAATGTACAATAAAAGATAAAATAAACTATAATATTAACTGTAACTGAATTCTGATTATAATAATGTCAGGTAAATAGTGCACAAAGATAACTTAAAAATGCTTATCAGGCATAATATTTGATGATGTACAAACATTACCAGTTATCACTATCAGCTTTAATCAGTGTTTTAAACATTTATTGTTTTAATGTTTATTTTCCCACAGCACAGTAGTATGAGGTTCTTGTCAGGTCTGACAAGTCTTCACTAAAATTTGCATTAAAACATTTTTGAAAGGAAAAAAGTTAGAAATAATTATTTGTAAGAAAAATGTGGCATGAATGTATAAACAATAGAAGAATGTAAGTCCTAAGATGAACAATTCCCAGTTGGGATTGAATTAAACATCAATTTTGACCTCCTGCGATCTAAGTTGAGATCTTGTTACACTTAGCAATGTGACAAGTGTACACTAACCAATTGGAATGGACAATCGGGGACAGAAAATCAAAACCTCAAATTTCAAGGATGCAATGACTTCTCCTGAAAATTCCCAAGTGTTGAAGCAATTGTTTTGTGTGTCTCATGTCTATCTTTATCTCTGTTTCCCTTCTTCAGATCAACCACTTTCGATTACCGGAAGCCGACCACATCTCCCTGGAATCATTGAGATGTCAGAGGAATTCTCATTCATGAACCAGGGATACTCCTTCATTTGGGACTATCTTTAAAAGGAGAGGAAGATCCAGAGATCACCACCGACTTTGAACTTCCAAGGCTGTGGAAATGTTGTAAGCTTCTTTAATGCAAAATAAATTGTTTCTTGTAACTGTAGTCTATCTCAGTGCTAATCACATCTCCTATTGGCAACTTCACAGTAGTTTAAGTTGCTGGCATTTCTTGGTTCAATTAAATATGCTATCTGTTATTAAAGACATTACTGCAAAACAACAAGCAAAATAACACTGGATGAATTACTATAAATCAATAATAATTAATAAATTTTTAAACCATACGTATTTTAACATGTCCTTTTAATCATTGGTGGATTAAGACTTTCCGGGGCTCCTAAGCACAAAAGATTGTGTTCTCTGTATAATTTTATGGTATCATAAACCAATGTAATTTTATTTTTTCCACAATTTTAGGACTCCTAAACATGTACAGTACTTCATGTGCCTAGTAGACAGTTTGGTACTACTGTACTATTAATATCAGAGTTGATAAAACCAGAATTCTATATCCTATGTATATTCTATGCTATATAGTAAAAATTGCTGGGTGCATTACTGTAGTGGATTAGCAGATATATCTATATGCATTGTAAATTACATGCCATTATCTAGTCACAATAAAACTGTATCTAATTATGGCATCTTTACAATCATCTGAACATCACTTAAGCTAGTATTACATATATTGATAGAAATATATGGATATTTTTGTTAATTTATTATTAAAATTATGTTTCAAATATCTCATTTGTGATTTAAGTTGATGTTATAATTGATTTTTTTTATGTTTATTTTGAAATAATTTTAATTACTGTATATTCTTGTAGCCAAAAAATTAAAAATAAATTTTGAAAATGATGGAACAATTTATTTATATGATATTTAATCTTTTTAAGAATTACAAAAATATATTTCTATTATGTAGATATCCTCACTTTGTAGAAAACTGGATAAATTATGGCATGAAGGTGAAAAGGAAGTTGTATTATACAAATGGATACAGTTTCTTAAGGAAGAAACTTTGTCTTTTTTGAAAATAAGAGACTATTTAGATATTTCTCATATACCAGGTAATATGCTACTTAATATTCTTAAATGAATACTATTAATACTTAATATCATTGTATTTTAAACATTAAAGATACCATGAGCATTTTATAATATCCAAAAACTATCTTTAATGATTTTTTTTTATAGATTGAGATTTAATTCTTTTCATTTAAAGAAAATGGAAACAATTAAATATGGAATTAATGAGAGAGAAATAAGACACAAGGCAGAGATCATTAACTGTGATTTATTGCATTGAATGTAAGACTTACCCTATTTTCAGAGATACTAAAATCTGAAAAAAGTGCATCTTACATTCAAGTAAATATGGTAATTCTTGATTTTAAATATATGCAATTAGAAGATAACTCAAAAAATATATTTAGGATCTTCACAATTGTCATTTTTCACATCACTGGAACAGCAAAATCACTTACAAGGAGATGGCTAGACTTTCACGTTTCCGATTTGAATGAAACTTGGCGAGCATGTATCCCTAAACACAAATAGTTTCTTTCCAAATAATAGGACCCACTTCTCAAACATTTCCGAAAAATGGGCCTCTGAAAATTGAGTGTTTAGTTTACAAGTGTAGAAGTTCTACTCATCCTAGGAATGACAGTAGTTGAGTGGATAAGGTTCTAGATTCTGTAGCTATGTGATATGGATTCAATCCTTTGCAACTTTAGTTTTTTTTTTTTTTTTTTAATGTGTAACATAATTATTTTATTATTTTATCATCTCATTAGCATTATTATTACTATTCTTATTTCTTACATTTAAAGTTTATAAAACGAGATTAAAAACTGTGGCATCATTTCCCGTTTAGTGAAAACAGTTTCAGTAAATTTAACTATGTCATTAAATAAAACTTTTATTTCTTTAAATTTATTTTCAGATATTTTCACTTATGGTTACATACTATGACATCAATGCGAATAATCTCTATATGTTACTGAGCGTTGATGAAAAAGACAAGTATGATATGAAAATAGGATAGCATAGTAGTTTCAGAATTTTTCTTTTAATTGTTAATGCTATGAACAATTTCCTCATGTGCTCATGTTTGTTACACTTCAAATAAAACAATACACCCTATCTGAAAATAACTATGAAGAAATTAAAATTTTATTTAACAACATAAAAGAGTTAAATCTTTGTTTTTGCTAAACAGACACCATTATTTTTATTTGGACAAGGAACTACAGGGTGGACCAAAAGTCCTTTAATGTGTCAAATGGTCATAAAAAATAAACACTCTGTGTTAATCAACAACTGTTTATTGTATTTTAAAGTATACAAATTAGGGTTTTATTTTTTGAATATAACATAAGTGTGAGCCTTGTTTATTTTAACACTCCTGTAACCTGGACCAGAAATTTTCCATGACTGCCTGACAAGTGGTTGGTGAAATGTTTTGCATTTCATTGCATATGTTTTCTTTTAATTCTTCAATAGACTCTGGGTTGCTGGTGTAAACTTTACTTTTAAGATATCCCCAAAGGAAAAAGTCTATTGGGGACAGATCCGGGCTGCGGGGTGGCCAGTTAATGTCACCTCTTTTGAATATCAGTTTTTGACCAAAAATTTCATGAAGTGCTGTTATAGAGTCATTGGAGGTGTGACATGTTGCCCTGTCTTGTTGAAACCAGCTTCTGTGGTTGAAGCCTGAGAAGTCCTGTAATGCTGGTGCAAAAAAATTCTGTAGCATCGCAACATATCGCTCTGTATTGACAGTAACAGGACGGTTTCTTTGATCTTCATAAAAGTATGGACCGATGATTCCTTTTGCTGATAGTGCTGCCCATACAATCACTTTCGGTGAGTTTAAGAGTTTTTGGTGCTTCAATTACAAGTTATTGTCACTCCAGTAGCTGCAATTTTGTCTGTTAATGCTACCATTCAAATGGAAGTGTGCCTCGTCTGAGAAAAAGATGTTATTGAAGTTCGGAAACCTCTCCAGCATTTCGTCAGCAAACTGCAGTCTCTTAGCCTAGTCATTAGGCTTCAATTCCTGTACAATTTGAATTTTTTACGGGTGTAAATGTAGGTCCTTGTGTAGAATGCGATTTAGAGATGTTCTGGGCACATTTAAGACTCTAGACTGCTTTCGAGTGGACGGGTGATGTTGCTCTCGAACAGACGCTCGTACGCGCTCTTTGTTTTCCGGCTCTTTCAATGTCCTGGGTCGGCCAAATCACGGCTGCGTTAATGTCGTCTCAAACTTCCGCACCAAATTCTTAATTGTTTGAATTGTCGGAGCTTGATTTGCATTTCGTATAGTGTAACAAGAACAAAATTTCTGTCTAGCTTCGGTTGCAGAATCGTTGTTTCAATAGTACTCGCAAATACAAAGTGCATGTTGTGCACAGATACAGATATATACAGATATATTTTATTAAACAAATACCAATGGGTACATTCCCGGTGCTGTTAAAACATAACCGGGTGAAACAAAGTAGTACATGGAATAGTTATGTACAATATACAAGCAATAAAGACAATGTAAGGTATACAAAAGGATAAACAATAATACACTAAACATGGATACAGAAAGTAGAACAATAAACACAATATACAGGGTTACAAATAATTAAACAAAATACAGTGTACAAAATACAGACAAATATACAATAACACAATATGATACAAAATACAAACACAATACAAGTAGTAAACACAATGCACAGAAATGCTAATGATTAAACGAAAACAAAAGTCAAAAAAAAAAAAAAACTACAAATAATAAGTTGTAAAACTATGTACATAATGCAAAAGATTAAATAGTAAACAAAATAGTAATGAATACAATTAATAAGACATAATCACCATATACAGGAATACAAAACGTTGAACAATAATCCCAATGTACAGGAACGCAAAATAGTTAAACAATAAACGAAGTAATAATAATAATAATAATAATAATAAAATACACTAAGTACAGTGGTACAAAAGTAGGTGCAAAGAGCAGTTACCTGAACAATGTGACACAGGTAAAATAACTGTCTATTAAGGTCTTAAGGGCCTTATAGGTGTCTTCGTAAATAAAAATTTCGTGGCAGTCGTTGGGCCACAATTTGCCGTGGGCTTCCAGCAAGATCTTTAGGTGAAGCCTTTGTAGCTCCAAAGCGGGGCAGTCAAGAAGGTAGTGGGTAGAGCTGTCTTCCACGCCGCATAATGGACAGTTGGTGTCGGGTGCGTTTTTGAATCTGGCCAAGTAGGAGTAGAAATTCCCGTGGTTAGTCAGGAATTGGCTCATTCGTTGATTGGGGCTGTACCACTTGCTTTTAATAAAGTTGTTAATGTCTGGAATGAGCCTGTGGGTAGTGGGGTGCCTCCGATCATCCCAATCCTGTTGCCAAAGGGTGAGAAGATGGTCCCTGAGAATTAACTTGGTGTTGTGGCTGCTGAGTTTGCTGTATGCCACTGGTAGATCAAGATCGGTGCTGGCGGACTTGGCCAGTGAATCAGCCCTCTCGTTTCCGGTCGTGCCCTGATGGGCCCTGGTCCAGAGGATGTGATATAGGTTATTTGAGGTGAAGATGCCTCTCTGGATATTGTCTGCAATGGGATGGAGTGTTTGCTTTTTCAAAAGAGAGATTGCCGATGCGCTATCGGAAATTATAGCTATGGTAGAGGAGGAGTAATTGTTGGAGGACCAGGCCACAGCCATATGGATGGCAAAAAGCTCTGCCTGCAGAACGGAGCAGTTATCGCCGAGCCTGTAACGCTCGTAGGTGATTTCAGTATTATTGTTGTAGGCTACAAAGCTACAACCAACGTTGAGGCCGGTCTTCGAACCGTCGGTATATATTTGAAGGTCCGTTTGGTTAGGTTGCAAGAAGTTGATTTGAATAGGTATGGCGGGATTCCTTGAGTTAGCAATGGGAATATTTTGCTCGAGGTCTTCGCTGTTAACGGTGAGGCCTTCTGTATTTATGTTGTGGCCGTGCTTCAGTTGCCAGAGGATGGAGGATGAAATAATATATTTGTCAATAGGCGGCTTTTTTGCGAGGACTTGTAGCGAAACGTTAGGAGTGGTGGAGTAAGCCCTCGTGATGTAAATGAGGGCTCTACGTTGTGCGGCCACCAGCTTCCGTTTTATGTGTACCTTGGGCACGGCCCAGCTCCAACTGCTGCAGGCATAAGTGATGATGGGGGTAAGTTGTGCACAGGTGAATGACACTAAATCCCTATTGGTCATTCTTGCGTCTGGTACCTTCCCCGCCCCGATACCAGCGCCCACACGGAAGCACCAGGCTTTTCAAATATTAAGAGACTTTTGGTCCACCCTATATTTGTGTGTAGGGATACATGCTCACCAAGTTTCATTTGAATTAGAGATGTGAACGTTTAGCTGTCTCCTTGTTAATAATATGGAGAAGAGACTTGAGCTAAAGGTCAACTCTGCCATATGATTTTCCTGTTTTGTTGCATCAAAAAGGATGAATGTGAAGATCCTAAATATATTCTTTTGTATTGTCTTCTAATTACATATATTTAAACCAAATTTTTGTTCCAGTTTATTATTTTATAGTATAATTATCTAGCTACTTAAAAAGTTTAAAACTTGGATGCTTAAATGAAAATTTATTATTTTACTAAATTTTTGTAAAGTAGCAGTTTCTCATTTAAATATGGCAGCAGTAGTAGAATATGAACAATTATTTAAAGAAAGTATTGATGATAATACAATATAAAGAATTGGAAATTAGTTGTTAAACATAGATTACAAGAATTCACCTAAAATTTAAACCAATTGAGACAAAAAGTGGAAACGGGGTTATGATGATATTAAGGGATGATAAATGGAATTTCAAATATTTCATTTTGGACGATTTAATTTAAAAAAAATAAGTGATAATGTATTGATGTTTTGAATAAAAATAAAAAATTTGCATATATATTAAAGAAATTAAAAACTATTATATTATCTTTCTAGGGGTCAGTTTGAATATTTCAGACAATTTATGTATCCATCTTCAGATTGAATGTAAAACAAATTTTTAGGTCAAACATAGAACAAAAAAGGAGGAGTTGTATATAGAGTGGTTTCTGTATACAGGGGGTTGATATTGGAAAATGAAGATAGTTCATATTATTGAGTTTTTAAAGTAATTTTGAAGCATTTATTAACATCTTATTTTTACTGAAAATATGTTCCTTCAAGTAATGAAAAAATGAAGTTTTGTATTAGTCCCAAGAAGAATGACAAATTAATTTTAGAGGACAGAGATCCCATTTTCTCATTCATTACTGAAATGAACAAAATTAAACTTTCCTTATAGTTTATAAATATGCTCGGCAGCACATCATAACTAAGAGGAAGCGAAGGTGGGCACGTGCCCCAGGTATCGACCTTTGGGGGTGCCAAAATGAACGCAGTGAACTAAAGTCCTATACAATTTTTTTTGTAATTAATGTTGAATCAGGCATTAGGTATGAAGTTTGCCTTGGGTGCCAAAACTGTTTGGTATAGCTCTGAATATGCTGGTACTTTATATCGATTGGTCCATTACTGTTCTTAAAATCTCTATTTATTTCTGAGAATTAAGGATTTTAATTTATTTTTCTGTTTTGAAATATTGAAATGAGTAATAGAAATTTGTGATGTTCATTTGTTGGAATCAAAAATATTAATGTATCATTTTGATAGTGAAAAATTGTCATTATTATTTGAATAAATTTAAAAGAATGGACTTGGTGAATTAAACTTTCAGAAAATTAATTTTATTGAATAAAAGTTTAATTCATTTGTAAAAAATACCATATTTTTTTAGTTCTAAGATTCCATTGATTTTTAAGGCTTACTATCAATTTTTAAAACTGAAAATGAAGAAAAACGTTTTAATCAGTGGCATAAATTTATGCTTAGCATTTTAGACAAAGTAAACGTTTTAGATAATTCTAAAGTAAATGAACATATATTTTTTACACTTTGCATGCTTTTCCATGTTCTTTTGAATACCTACATCTTTTTTTTTTTTTAATGTTGTAATATGATATAGTAAAACAATTTAAATGTAATGAAGTGATACTGACCAGAATTTTCTGTTGTAGAAGGCTACATTTTTATTAACGTAGAAAAAAAGAGATGAAAGAAATATAATCCTTTTATGGTTTTCTAATGTTTTTCTAACCATTATCAACAAATTAATCTGCCCAATCAGGATAAAATTCTGATGAATATAGATTTCAAACTGAAAATATTGTATAAATCTAGAAGGTTTTACATCAATAAAATAGAAAAGTTGACTTTTGCAATTGTGAAGGTAGGTAAAATTATATTATAAAGGTGTGTTGGGACGACAAAATTATATTGAGAAAAACAGATGTACAGTACCTTGATGTCAGCTTAAGAAGTTAAAATTTAATGAATGCTATAGATAAGTGGGTCAAAACTTGTGCATAGATACAGTACATGCTTACATCAGTAAGCAAGCATGTCTTAAATGGGTTCCACTATACAGACTTTGTGGAACACTTTAATAACACTGTATTTCATTCAATTATGTCTACAGTTTTCTACAAGCAAGCTGTTCTATTCATATTCCTAGTATTTTATAAATTAATAAACTCATTAAATTGATTAGTATTTGATATGACTAAATTTAATTTTTATATTAATGAATAGAATCATTTATTAAACAGATAATTTTTATTAAATGTGCATTAAAATGATAACACACTTTTTTATAACTGTGAATAATAATGAATTAATTTTAATGATTTATATTTTTAGATGAAAGGTTTGACCAAAATAGATTTAACAGAAACTCTTCACCTAGAAAAGCAATTCAAAATGATGATTGTAAATTTAATGACTCGGGTAAGAATTTACATTATCGAGAATGGAATGGCTATCATCAGAAAGCACAAAGAAATGTATACTTAAATCAAAATACGAAGTATAATAATTCAGTTCAAGATTCCTGTTATCGGTATAAGTGTGACGATCGTTATAGTTCGTATAAATTTAGAAATACACGCAAAGAAAATTTTCCAATGAATGTCTCTAATGGAATCACTCAAACTAATAGTTCAAAATATCAAGAAGTAAAAGAAAATAAATATAAGGACAACTGTAAAAATTTTCAAAGTAAAACTGTTAAAAACCAAGCTATCAACCATTTGTGTACGGAACAAAAAGACGAAGAGACATTTAATCCGACGACAAGCAAAAGAACGCACTTTAATCAAAATCCTAGACAGGAATATAGGAATCGAAATGTAAATGGGGAAACCCGCTTTCACAGTCAAAATTATCGAAGAGTAGATATACAGACCGATGCTTTTGGCAGCAGGCAAGTAGCTCCTAGGAACAATCAATCTCATTACACAGAAACGAATGGAAGCTATCAAAGAGGGTCAACATCTTCAAATTACAGAGGAGGAAGGAAATTTCAGAATAATAGGACGAAATGGGTACGAGTTTTAGTTTAATTTAAATTACTGAAAATATAATTTTTCTATCGTAAAAAATATATTTTTAATTATGAAATATTATCTCGGTAGTAATTTGTCTAATAATATGATATGCTTGATGTATGGTAATTATATATTTGGTATTATTTATTGTTGTTGTTCTTATTAACAATTCATTTGAATATTTAAAATGTTTTTTGCTAGGTCTTAATACATTTGCTAGTTTTTTTTTGCAACTTGTAATTGGGCTGTAATTTGATATAATTATAGACCTATAAATTCCCACTGTTACCTGCTGTCTGTCTGTCCTTTCTTAATCCCAAAAATGGTGTTAGATAGATGAAAGTCAAGACCAGATATGGAAAGCTTAAGAGCAAGTGTCCCCAGTTAACTATATATGAATTTCCAGTTTAGACCAGAAGTTGCATGATTTCAATTCAAAATTTCCCCTGAATGGAGTTACATAGATGACTAGCATGATTGTTGTTTTCAGGAAAAGTATAATGTAAAGGAACAAGACACTACTAATTTGAAATCAAGAGCATATATTTTAAATTAAATAAATAAAACTAAGATCAAAAATTGCAGCCTGGCTTTGTAACAATGTCGCAATAAATTTTGCTCGTTAGATGATTACTTGAATTTATATAAAAGATATTATTTCCTTTATTACCAGTAACACATCCATTTCAGTCTAGAATAATCTTTTACTTTTATAATGCATTTTGGACACAAGTACTACAGCGCTTTGGCCTCTTCAGCTACAGCTGAATAAAAGATGAATTATATAACAACATGAGCCTAAGCAATTAACAATACAGCATATTAATTTTACTCACCTGTATGAACTTGGATATTTATAAGCCACTTACAATAAAAATATGTAATTTTGTGTGGATAACCAGCATCATTGTATATCCTGTAAAAAATTGCTATAGAATGAAATATAAGTTTCATGTAACTTACGCCTCTAAAGATTCCATTGAAAATATGATACTTAACAATATACACAAATATAGCTCACAAAAGTATCCAGACACCTGGATACTTTTGTGAAAGAGTTTTTTAGTTATAACTCATTTCTTACATGAAATAGGAAAAAATAATGACCGATGTAGAATATTTAGACTTTTTTACACTAGAAAAAAAGTATTTACATGTACAAAAACATTTATCAAAAAGAGAAGTATACTTATATTTAAAACTGTGACAATTTTCACATCACAAAAGTATCTGAACAGAAGAAATAAATAATAATAAAACAAAAAATTTTATACATTTAAGAACGAGTTGGGTCTCCTTTTGCTCTGATAACAACTAGGCATTAATTCATCCAAACTTTATTAACAGTTTTGTCTATTAAATTCAAAACTCTGATGATGATGTTTCTAAGATTAGTTTTGTTTGTTATCGATTCTGTTCTGATTGTTCATTCAGTGCAGTCTTATAAATCCTGAATTGGATTGAGGTCGGGCAATTGTGGAGACCAAGGAAGCACTTTTATACGGTGCACATCTATTTTCTAATTTTTGACTAATTTTCAAAGTGTGCTTTGGATCATTGTCATATTGGAAAACAAACCCTTGATATCTTAATCTTATCCTAATTTTAACTTTCTTACTGATTTCTGAACATTTTTATTTAAAATTTATTTATACATATATTGATTTGTTATTCCATTAACAAATTGCAGAGTTCCAGCACTGTTTACAGACATAAAACTCCAAATAGCAGTAAACCGTCTCCACATTTCACTGTAGGGATCAGATTTTTCATTTTTAAAGATTCTCCAGCTTTTCTGTACTTTCAGGCAATCATTTGGATCAATGACCTCAAAACTGATTTCCAAAATGTTATTGATTTTGTATAAAAGTTTATTACAAACTTTAACCTTTACTGCTGGTTTTTTCATAGTAAGTAGCTATAAAGATTTTATGGCTAAGTTTTTCTGATAGTTTCTGCAGATACATTCTACAGAAGCATCAACAACAAGTTTAGGAGCAATTATTTGTGAATTTTTCTTCACTTTCCTGACAATTACACATTTCTCTCTCGATGTAAATATTTCAGGACGTGCAGCTTGAGCCTTATTAATTACACTATTTGTCGTAAGGAATTTCATAATAGTATCTTGAATAGTGGATTTTGGAATGTAAAACTGTTCTGAATGGTTTCACACAGATTTCCTCCAGCTATTCCTTAATAATGAGTCTTTTGATAACAATGATTAATTTGTTTGTATTCATTGTTCGCAATGACAAAATAAATGACCCAAGTATGAAACAAACACTTTAACTCATTTGTTGTGGCAAACTGTTGTAAACACTTGTGATCTGACACTTCTTATCATTTATTTCCTCTGTCTGGATACTTTTGTGATGTGAAAATTTTCACAGTTTGAGATAAAATTGTATTTCTGTTTTTGATCAATATTTTTTGCACATGTATATATTTTTTCTAGTGTAAAAAAGTCCAAAGATTTCACATCTGTCATTATTCTTTTTCTATTTCATGTGCAAAAGAGTTATAACTAAAACTCTCTTCCATTCTATAGATGTTCAGATTGTTCTGTGAGCTAGTGTACAATTTAAAACCAATAACAGACAACTGGAAAATTAAGTTTAAATAAACATGCAATGCACCTTAACAAACTTTAATCAAGAACATTTCCAAACCAGTTTGATGGTTCAGCTTCAGTTGCTTACATTCATATTCAAAAGAAAAGAATGAACTCATTCAAACACAATTTAAACTAAACATAAAAGAATATTTAATGGTTATTTGCTGAAATACAAAAATCATATAAAATAAAATGAAAATTTGTTTTGGAGTTTAATGTGTATGTATGTGTTAGAACAATGATGAGGCAGTCTTTTAACTTAGAATTAAACTTTATTCCAGTCTAAGACTATATATACACTTGTTCACACATCCATAACTTGGCACGCAACTGAACAACGGTTTCTTCCCACCTCAAGCTGTCTTAGCAGGAAGTTGCCAGTTCATACACGGTTTGGGATATTGACGCTTGCTTTAGTTTAATATTTCCTAACAGTATGTTTATTAGAAGATATCTTCTTAAACATTAAAAATATCTTTTTCTATTTTGCTTCCGTAGCAGGTTATTGTAAATATGATCGTAAAATAAGTGAAGGAAAAATAAAAATGAATATTTGAGATAAATTAAGTGTTGAAAATACAAATAGTCACTATCTCCCAAATTTTTTCTATTGTTTTCCTTCATTTCTATTTTATTTTTCAAATTTTGATGATGATGATAATTTTCAGGAAATTTTAAAATACAGATATAGTACATAAACAAGTCTTTGGTAGCTATGTTTTGACTTTAGTCTTGCATAGCACTAGACAAAGGTATCACTTAAGTAGGATAGAATCTACTAATAGAACAATAACAACAATAAAAAAATCAAATAGGAAACTTTTAATACTGTTTCAAATTAGTTGTAATTATTCTTAATTTTAATATATCTCAGTTGACTGACCATTGGATCACTCTGTATAATAAATTGAATATACCACATATAATAATGTTGTTTAATGTTTACAGATAATCATTGTTAGAAGTTATGAATTAAAAAGTACAGAGGTACCTTATACTTCAAACTTAATTCATTCCAGGAGGTTGTTTGAAGTCTGAATCAATTTTTCCCATAAAAAATAATGGAAAGCATTCATTAATCCATTCCCAGATCCCAAACAATACGGATTTCTATAAACTTAAAACAGCAGATTCACATAATTTGAGATAAAACTAAATGCCTGAATGATGATTTAAAATATGAAAATTATAAATAAAATACATAAATACTGTATAATTAAATGAAAATTACATTTATCGATCGCACACTGAACTTCACATCTTAACCATAGATGCGAGACTTCATTTTTTGTTTAGAAGCTTGCTTTAAACATTTTACTTTACATTTTGTTTGAATAGCATCAAGTTGTAATGTCTTCAGATAAAAAGCATATTCAGCATATTATGCTTTATGAGCAATGTTCCCTCTAATTTTTTTGTAGGTGAGCGGAACATATATACTTCTCTGAGCAAAAAATTTTTCTAAGCGTATATATATAAAATCTTATTTTTTCCTATAAAAATTAAAATAATTAATTATACAGTAGAGATTAAAATTCATTTTAAAACATACTTCCATACAAAATATTATCTTTTGTCAATGATTTAATGTATTTAATTGAAATATACGTAGCAACAATCGTGTTGCAGACGGAGTGAGAAATAAGTAAACAACAATTCAAATCAGTGTGCGTGCTCGCCTGCGCGGCACATAAATTCTCGTGCGCGGCAACAATTTGAGCAGTGTGCAGCCACGCAGCTTAGAGGAAACATTGTTTATGAGTTTTGAAAAGGATATTTTTAAAAAGTTCTGTTTGGGAATTTTAAACTGAAGGTTACAAAACATATGAGATGCCCAAAAGTTATCAATAAAGAAAGATTGCATCAAGAAATTGTTAAAAATTGATAAATAAACACACAAAACAGTATATATAACCAACACGCCAAAAAATAAAGTGAAAAAATCATCGAAAACATACAAGTATAATGCGAGGGCAAGAGATGACTTAGACACTAACAGAGTGCATTTATGCTTCAAGCAGATTTTTTCACTGCACACAGTTTTAACTCCAAGGCAAGTTTTTGTCAAATTTTGCATTTAAAGTACAAGGTATCACTGTGTATATGTTAACATTGATTATTGTTATAGTTATATTAGCTTTATTTGTTATTTATACCTTTACATTTATTATATAATCTATATTTTTATGTATATATTAAAATAACAATTAAAAATTTAACATAACTTTATTTATTCATTACTCTATATCAATGAAGAAGCATTATAAAATATATTTTTGGAGTTACATATATTTATATATTTATTGCATTCAGGACATAAAGCTAAACAGTCAGATATTGACGCCAAGAATACATGGCGGGAAGTACGATTTCGATTTAAGAGCAGTCAGTGAAATGGAAAATAAAACAACATTAATAACATACTTAACGGGTAAGTTGAAATATAAATAAATAAATGAAAGTTAAAAAAAAATTATTAATTTTATTTTTCATTTATAGCTTTTCTTAAATATACATATACAGTAAAATTTTTATGTAATAACAATAACAAAAATATTTTCTTTTTAAAAGAATATAATAAAAAGAAAGAAGAAGAAATGTATAGTAATGAATGGTTTATGTGTGGAGTATGTCTCTTAGAAAAGCAAGGAAAAGACTTCATGAATTTCTTTGGTTGTAATCATAAGTATTGTAAATTGTGTATGAAGTCATATTTTGAAATTCAAATACAAGATGGTAATGTGAAATCACTTTCATGCCCCAAAGAAAAATGTATTTCTCAAGCTACACAACATCAGGTATAATATTGGTTCATAAATCAATTATATATTAAATTTATGTATTTTAAAACTAGATAAATATTTATATTATTATTTTAAGATAAACATAATAAAATATTGGTACAGTTTGTTTAACGTGTTTTACAAAGTTAATTAAGTTATCTGGATGGTTAAGATCTTTAAATATATATTAAAGATTTATGGAAGAAAACTTAATAAAAGTGAAGCAGCTTGCTTCACTTTTATTAAGTTTGAAAGAGGACTTACATTAGATTACCAGAAAAATATGAAATGTTGGAAAGATGATGTGTCTTGTAATTATAATTCTGTCTCTATTTATTTGACCTTAATTTAATTTTTGTCATCTCCATCTCACCAGCTTTCTGCCATGCTTTGTTTAAATTTTCAGAATGGATATTTAGTCATATGATGTAGCCTTTGAAATATTTTTGTTCTTTCTATTTTCATTTAAGGAATGTTCTGCTTTTTAAAAATTCTTTCAGTTTATAGAATGTTTTGTGGTTTTTAAAAAAAATTTGAGGTAGTATTTGTTCTGAAGCCAATGTTCTTTCTTTTGAAAAGATCTTCTACAGTACCTAGGAAACATTGAAAATGGTCTTCAAGAGGCTGAAAACATTCTGATTATTTAAATTGAATAGCATGAATTTAATAGTGTTATGTATATATTTTTTCAATTTGGAAAGTATTGATATAATTACAAGTCTAATTATCCAATAACCCAATTTTTAGTTTGATGCCGAAACGATTGCTTGGTTATATCGGGCTATAATAATGATACTTATTACTAATTAAAAAGCCAAGTAATTTGATCTAGAAGTAGACATTAGGTGCCATCTCTCGATAAATTTAATAATTATAATTCTAAATAAATTATTAAATATTAATTTAAAGTTCTGGAAGAAAAGAATTGACCTAAAGTGTGACTCGAACCCACAACATCGGCTTGTTGCATGGACATATATACACACCATGCCGGGTGAAGTGGTAGCCAGCTGAACATCATAGTGAGTGTTACAGAATGTGGGTACTGGAGTCTGCCCCAGTTGGTGCAGTAAATAACTAACATAGTTATATCTAAATTAATAGTTTTGGAAGCAAAGATCAGATGGAGGTCCAGGTAGCATAACTGGCAATGTCCAAACGGGAGTTGTAGATTCAAGTCCTGCTTTGGGCTGATTGTTTTCTTCTAAAACCTTTGAAATTAATTACTAAATATTAATTACAATTATTAAATTTATTAAGAGATAGCATTTAACATCTACCTTTAGGCCAAATTATTTGACTTTTAATTAATAATTAGTAGCATTATAATAGCCTGATGTAATCCAATAGTTATTTGGTTTTAATGACAAGTCATTAAAATTTAAACTTGGTTACCTCTGTTAAATTTTGGTTCAGGAATAGTTGTGTTTTCAAGCATCATCTATTTTTAAAAATACAGAACAGATTAATAATAATAATAAACATCATTTTAAGTTATATTTTCTCTTGTGTTACTGCTGATTTTTAAATGTTTTGATATATAGATTAAGTAACTATAAATAATAAACAACATTAATATGCAGTTTACAGAGAGTTTCTGTAACTATATATATATGTATATGAAATAAATGTAAATATGATGTAGTACCCCTACCCCTCAATAACTCAGAGAGATTGATTTAAACATCTCATAGGGCTTAAAATAAGACCATTATTCTTTTGAGGAGATGTGATTTTTCAGGTAACATACTTAAAAGTTGTCTTAATTAAATCATATTATTTTTCTATAAGAGTCTGCTTCTACTCAAAAATTTTATATCAGTGAATCATCAGTCAATAGAACCAATTTATAATAAATTTTATAATATCAGATATCAGATTTTGTTACCTTTAACAAAGTCATCTAATCTTAATTACAAAAGGTAATTAGTTTTATTTACTGAAATGTAAAGCATGCATGGTTTTTAATTTTCAAAATTTGAGTATTTATATGACAGTATTCAATTTATCTTTTCTTGTTCCATTTTTAGTTCATTTTTAAACTCAAGTTGAAAATGCCAAAAGTTAGCCATAGGATTTCTGTTTCGAGCAGGATATTTTTAAACTTTAGTTCTAAAATTTCATTGCCGACTTTCTCAAAACTCTACGATAGAAATGAATTATCGTAAAACTTTAGTTAGCAACATTTTGATAGTATTGGTATTATGCATCTGATTCTGAGAATTTCTCTAATTTATCTCCATCAATCAAATTAATCTCACTTAATTTGACTTGACATGTTTTTAACCTCTTACGACCGACATCTTGTTTATGTTTATTTTGTAATCTGTCCTAAGGCAATATAGGTCAGTTAGACAATATTATTTTAAAAATTCCCCAAAAATCAAATTATCATTATATTGATATGAAAAAAATCGTGTACATTTATTAATATCTTTAGTTTTAAGTAAGATATTTTTCAATACATTTTATTAGAAAAATTTATAAGAAAAAAAATAATACATATCAGAACTGACATTTAAACTTGATAATTTGTAACTTTTTGTTAACTAGATACCTAGTTTTTTGCTGGCACTGAGCCAGAAAGACAAAGAATATTGTTTTGTACAACTCTATATAACACTGATGCATGTACGTTTATTCGTTGTGAAATTATCGCACATTATATCAAGCATTTGTTTGAAATCGAAACTTTATTCTGCTATCAACTAATATAATGGACTACTATATTTTATTCACTTCATATCGAACAACAATATAAATTTTTGTAATAAACATATGATTACTATTATAGGTGAATAAACTTATTACAGCATGAATGAAATTATTATAGTACAGTAGAGAGTCGAAAATCTGCATCAATTGGGGACTGGGATTGTTCAGATTAGGGATTTGTTCCGATTACGGTCTATGTACGAAAAAATATATTAACCTGTCCGATGTTCAAATTTTCCTCCGTTGCGTGTCGCTTCGTGTTGAATTTTCGTTGATTTTAAGCCTAACGAAAATTTTTATAATAATAATCGAGGCTATCGTATCATTAAAAATTATTTCTTTATTTTGTACAAACAAAATAAATATATTGAAGAATATAAAAAACATGAAAATTATACTTTAGAAGTAAATTTAGTATCAAAAACGTTTGATTCAGCACGACACAGTTTGACTGAAAATCGTGCCGATTACCAGGGTGCCGATTTACGACTTTCTACTGTAATACAATTGCATGAGTATGCTAAAAATGAAATAAAAAATAATCAGGAAAAAATAAATTAAGAAAAACAAGCATTAATTAAAATTTCTTAAATTGACAAAACACCACGTACACAAAAATATGTGAAACAGACAATAGACAACACCCTGCCGTCAAGTGCCGACATCTGTTGTCGATAAATTTTATAAAAATTAATTTTTAACAGGGTGCTTACGAATCGGTACCCTCGTGAGGAAAGGGTTAATTCTATGAATTGATTTTTATTATTGGCAGTCATGATTAATCCAGATCCAGTTTATTACTTTCAGAATGAGATTAAGGAAATTAAGTTCAATAAGCTTCAAAAACTAATTGATAAGCATCTGACAACTTTGACTTTCCAGATAGTTGAGATAGTTACAGGTCAACCCTTTGGAACAACTTAAATGAGAAAATTGGATAAAATGGATCAACAACATACACTTCCAGTTAATCTGTTTATTCTAAACTGGTTGTAATATTCTTTCTAATGTAGCGTGAGGAAGACCTTTTTAAATAGTTGAAAACATTTGCAATAAATAGATGCTGGAATTATATGGTATCAGTTAATTTGATTCCATCTAGGTCCATGGTCGGCAAACTGCGGCTCTTTGGCCGCTTGAGTGCGGCTCTGCCACAAATATTTACTCGCTACTAAATATTTAATGACTTATATTTAAATCATCTTACCATATAAACAATTACAGAAATATTAAAATAAATCACTTCGTTAATCATAAAATTGGACGAATATTAAAGCGAAAACTAAACATGTTCACACACTGTTATATGTACAAAAAGAGGTCAGGTTTTGTGCTAACGTCACTAACTTTGCATTCCTGGCTAACATTGTAGAATAGGGATCTTGCTCTTTTGTAGTATATAGTCCTTGAGTCTGTCAGCAGTCTAATTGTGTACAGTGGTTAGTGCTTGTCCATCTTGCTGAAAATCCTACAGGTATTATTGTAATTATTTTGTGTTGGTGGCTTTATTATTATAAAATGAAACATTTTTTAGGTGCTCTATTTGACATGGCTACAATGAAGAAGCAAAGAAAAACAAAAGACGAAAACCGTAAATTTAAAGTTGAATTGACAGAGACTTTTGTGTTTATTCAAAACTTAAATGGCCTTCCGACCTGTCTTATTTGTCAGGAAAAATTGGCGCATAACAAGAAGTCAAATTTGGAGAGACACTCTATAGACACTCTATAAAACCAAAGGGGTTGAAAAACCCAGGAGGACTCAGAGGTATTTCCTGGGGGTGAAGATGGAGAGAGGGGGTGGGGAGGGGGGAAGAGCGGAGTGGGTGTGAAGAGGGGGGAAAGTAGAATAGGAAAGGTGGTGAAGATGAGAAGCTCAAGGCGTCTGCGTCAGTAATAATTTGAATGTACAAAACTGGAAATAAAAAAGAAGTACATAGAAGATTTGGCTGATGTTTACAAAAGAAATCACGCGCGTTTACAATAAAAGAAAAGACAGAATACAAGTGTAACCCGACAATTAATATGTATAAAATGAAAAAGTACAGAGGTACCCGCAAAATAGTCCGCGTGTGAGAGCAAATATGAAGCTGTTGTATAAAAGTTTTCTGGTTGCCAGAATAATACAGTAAAACCGAAAATTACAAGGTACCCGCTTAGAGGACACGTGTTGTGGTATAGCAAATGAGCCATTAAGATACACAAAATTGCGATGACTTTACTAAAAATAACATAAAATTAATCGAGGAGTATTTACAATTACCCGCATAAATTTTGCGTGAAGACCCACAAGGCAGGCTGCGCCGTTAAAGGAGAAAATCCATAAGACAGCCAATAGCTGAATGCTGCGTAGAACGGGAGTCCGAACTGCTGAGGCTCAGAGAAAATACCAAAGCCCACAATGAAGCCTAATAGCTTCTAGAGGAGCATAGTTCAGTTACTTGTGTTTCTTAAGTCCAAGGCATTGGTCTGAATAATGAATTTTATTAGTTTATTGTAGATATTTTTGTTGGACACAAGGACCTCGGGCAGGCAAGGCCAATTGTGACCCTCGATGAGGACTGTCCTGAAGAGTGCAGTTCGTTGTTGGTCGAAATACTTACACTTGTAGATGAGGTGGAAGTTATCCTGACTTGAGCTGCCATCACAACTACAGTTGGGAGTATCGCTGTGCCGAAATCGATGTAAATAGGCAAGAAAGTTGCCGTGGCCAGTCAATAATTGTGTCACAATGTAGTCAAGAATCAGGTGGTGATACTCAAGTCGTTTGACAACGTTTGGAAGAAGTTTATAGGTATTTCTACCCGTGGTCTCTTCCTCCCAGTTCCGCTGCCAGATATATATCATTGTCTGATGAATTAGTCTTTCAGTGGCGACCATGGGAATCTCCTTGTAGCTTATATGTAAAGTACGGGTGGCCGCTTCCTTTGCACAACGATCGGCCTCCTCATTGCCAATATTTCCAGCGTGGGCTTTAACCCACTGAAAAGTAATAACGCCAGTATTCATGGCCAGCTCTGATGATTTGCTGCTGAAGGTGCCCATTGCAGCTATAGTTTGCAATGCTCAATAGGGCAGCTCTGCTATCAGAGCAAATTAAGACCTTTGAATGGTTAAGGTCTGAAGTGATATTGATGTAATGCAGGGCCTTTAAAATTGTGAACAGTTCTGCCTGCATAATGGTGCAATAATTCGCAAGCCTGTAGGTTCCAATGTGCCTGGGGACCCCAGAGTTAAACTGATAATGGACGAAGGCCGCACCCACCATGTCCACTGACTTGGATCCGTCAGTGAATATGTAATGCTGGTAGCCGCGATCTTCCTTATCATTGATGATGTTAACATTAACCTCCTTGGCAGGGTGTATCATAAGTGGCTGAGTATTCCATAGATCCATGTTAGGATTAGGATGAAGGAAATCGTCGATATTTAGGTTGGGAAGGCTACCTATGTTTAAATATGTACGAAGTTGTTCCTTGTTGTGTTCACTGATGTCCAAGTGTTTAATCTTCCATACAGCTTGGTTGGCTTGAATTGTCAGATGTAAAGGGGTGATGCCTGTGATAACTTGTAGGGCCGCCGTCGACGTGGTCCGGTAAGCTCCAGCTATACGAAGCAAATTGATCCTTTGAACTTTGGAAAGGGTCCGTTTGATATGTACCTTGGTAGACGCTTTTCCCCAAATTGGAGTACCATAAAGGATAATCGGTTCAATTGCCTGTTTATAGATGTTCGTTAGGCTTATACTGTTCAAGCCCCATTTCTTGCCAGCAATGTGGAAGAGGAGGTTCGATATCTTTTGTACTTTGTTGCAAACGTATTCAATATGGGAGGTCCACTTAAGCCCTTGGTCCAGGACAAGCCCCAGGTACTTCATTTCGGTGGTATAAGGGACACTTTACAACTAAACCTGCATCATTTAGTACTAATATCCTGTTGGTGATGCAAGGAAGAAACCAGTTGAGGAACTTTAGAAGAGTCAAGAAAAATCAAGTTCTGTATTTAATTACTGGATATTGCATCCAGTAATTAAATACAGAACTTGATTTTTTTTGACTATTCCAAAAATGTTAATATTGCAAGTATTGTGGTTAGTCAAGAAATTGCTAAGAGAGGAAAACCATATACAGACAATGAATACATAAAAAGTTGTTTTATAAATGCATTCGAAGAGCTATTGCGGGATTTTAAGAACAAAGCAGATATTCTAAAAAGAATTAAAGAGTTATCATTGTCTGCTAAAACAGTGAAAGATAGAACAGTCAAAATGTCTTCAAATATAACCAACCAGCAAGTCGAAGATCTTAAATTGGTTTCAGTTTATCAATAGCAGTTGACGAGTCTTGTGACATAAATAATACAGCGCAATTTTCACTTTTTGCACGATTTATTTCATCTACAGGTCCTAAAGAAGAACTTTTAGGATTATTGCCACTCAAAGGTCAAACATGTGGAGAGGATATAGCAAATGCTGTAATTGACTGCATTGAAAAACATCATATTCCACTCGATAAAATTGTTTCGATTTCAACAGACGGGGCGAAAAGTATGACCGGCGTAAGAAATGGGTTTGTTGCTATTTCGGAAAAAAAAAATTAATCACAAGATACTTGCTTATCATTGCATCATTCGTCAAGAAACACTTTGTGCGCAGACATTTCCAAAAGAAATTTGCAAAGTTATGGAATTGGTCATTAAGATTATCAACTCCATTATAGCTGAAGCTCTTAATCATTGCCAATTTAAAGAATTTTTAGTTAAAATGGAAAGTGAGTATGCAGATCTTCTGCTGCATAACAAGGTACATTGGTTATCAAGAGGAAATGTTTCGCTTCCTTATTAACAGAAATTAAAGCATCTCTTCTTGAGAAGGGTGTTCACTATCCAGAACTAATGGACGATCGGTGGATCCAAAAATTTTGTTTCATGGTAGACATTACATCTCATCTAAATCACTTAATCATAAACTACAGGGGAAAGGAAAAACAATTTTTTCGACGTTAGAAGTTATTTTATTCAAAAAAATTTTCCCTTTTTGCTCAAGATTTTGAAAGAGAAATTTTGATTCACTTTCCAAGCATCTTGAAACATTGCCAAGAAAAGAATTCTGATATTGCCATTTGCTATTTCAAAACAACAATTTTAAATATGAGGGAAGCTTTTCTCAACAGGTTTCAGGAATTCAGAAACAGCAAAGCGACATTAGCCTTTGTTAGAAAACCTCTTAATGCTACTATAACAGAATTAAATTTTTTTCTCTTTAATGTTGACATTAGCAACTTTGAAATGCAATTGCTGGATTTAAAAAGAACAAAGAAATATGGAGCTCTAAATTTGAACGTCTTTGTGCTGATATGGAAATATTGGAGACAAAAAAATGTGGTCTGCTTTGAAGGACCTGAAGAAGGAAGACATGGTGATTTTTAACACTTGGAATAGTATTCCTGGCTCATATGATCAGTTGAAAAAACTAGCATTTGCTGTTCTTTCACTTTTCAGTTCTACATATTCATGCGAACGATCTTTTTCAAGCATGAACCTTATCAAAAATAAATTGAGAAGTCGTCTTATTGATGAGAATCTGGAATCGTGCCTAAAATTAAAAACAACAACATACAAATCTGACTTACCCAAACTTTTCAAGGAGATGCAAGGCCATTGTTCACATTAGTGTTTGTTAGTCATTATGATTTATGGATACCTTACTTACAATTTAATTTTATCAATAAATAATATCATTATTAAGTATGATATCAAGTTTTCTTCAATATACCAATTGTTTAATTAAGACTTAAAATTTTAATTAAAGTTTATTGATTAATTAAAGATTTTATGTATGTATGTATTAAGTTAATAACACTGTATCTACTTATATAGTTTAAGTTTAAGAAATTTGGCTCTCAAAAGGAATCTCAATCGTCGTAATGTTGATATTTGGCTCTTTGACTAATGAGTTTGCAGATCATGGATCTAGAACATCATCATAGGAAATTCTTATCATACAGAATGAAGTATGACTTTTTTGGTTATTGAAAAGCAAAAGGAAAATTTGTTACCTCAAACATGAGAAACAACCACTTGAAAGTTGATTGTGATGCTACATTAAGTTAGCCTGTGGGCTTCATGGTAAATGAAATAATCAATGTGCATGATATCTTGCCATCCTCCTTAAAATGTCTCCTAAGATCAAGTTTAATAGAGAACTATATTGTGACAATACCTTAAAAGTATCTATCATAACTATATCCTCATATGGTGGACAGTGTTACATTTTACCATGCATCCATCACATACAGGTATACCTCGACTTACGTCGTTTCGAGTTACGTCGTTCCCGGTTATACGTCGTTTGTCAAAAAAGTATATGGAAAAATAAAAATCAAGTTTAAGTCATTTTATTCGACTTTACATCCGTCCACCACAAATATTGCCACAAATAGTCGTAATATCACTAGAAAAGCGTTAAAAGCACATAAAATCATATTAAAATATGTACATTTACAGTAAATGTTAATATAATTGTCATAAATCCTAGAGAACGAAACGTGAAAACATCTGTGTTTCTGTGTTGTCGTCTTATTTAGCAGTTTTTAAGTGCTCATTATTGGTGTTTTCCACCGTAGTTTCGACTTACGTCGTAACTACACAAGTAAATTCGACTTACGTCGCCTCTCCTGGAACCAATTACCGACGTAAGGCGAGGTATACCTGTATATGCAACTTGATTTCCAATTCATATTTCAAAACAATTAGAAATTAAATTGTTTATGTTTTCTATGTAATTAATTTCATTCTTACTAAGTCTCCTGATCCTAATTTATTTGACTTTTGGAATTGGCTACTTCATACAAAACTTTTTTTTTTCAAAAGTGCATGCAGTAGCTGGAAGAAAGCAATTGAGATTTGGAATTAGATTTCCTAAAATTTGATTGAATGAGTTTTTCCAGATTGGCTATCATTCTGCATCACTATTTCTGAAGTCCAGAGAAAACAGATTGAATACACGAAAGAACTAAGTAATTGATTGCTGCATCTCTACATTTCAGTAAATAAAATAAGTTCACACTCTGTATCGTTGAATTGCACGTCATTGTGCCGTAAAGCCATCTCTAGTGATACAGTGTCCCTCTGCAACAGGTAAACTATAGACAAGATGCCTTTGCATGCTTTTTTTACAGGTCAAGGGAACACAGTTTAATGTCCTCTGCTGGTATTATGCAATGAGTCATTATGCTATAACTCTATCATTTTCATATCTGCTTGAGACTTATCTGCATGCCAAGTTTTGCAGTGATACAAGTCCTCCTTGGTGTACTAATTTTTATGGCAATGAGTGTATTTTAGTTTTTCTTAAATTTTTATTAGTACAAATATGTTCTAAATAGAATAAAATGCTTTAATTATTTATCACATATAAAATTTTTTTTGTAATTTTTAGATACGTGAATTAGTAAGTCCGGACACCTTTGCTCGTTATGATAGACTCTTACTTAATTCAATACTAGAATGTATGACAGATATTGTTTATTGTCCAAGAATATTTTGCCAAACACCAGTGATTTTGGAACCCGACTGTTCAATGGGAATATGTCCATCTTGTGAATTTGTATTTTGCACTTATTGTAGGATGGTGTATCATGGCATTGCATCTTGCCGTTTTAAATCAGGTAGAAAAGTTATTTGAATACTAAATCAGTTTTACACATATATTCTCAAATTTTCTAATTACAATTTTGAAATAATTTTTTTTTAATTTTATTTTTGTATATGTAGAAGAAATAAAAAAAATTAGGGAAGAATATCTTCAGGGAGACAAAGAAATCAAATCTCAAATGGAATGTCGTTTTGGAAAACGTACTCTGCAAGTGCTAGTGGAGGAAGGATTATCTGAAGAGTGGGTTGAGAACAACAGTAAAAAATGTCCAAATTGTAATGCTTCCATTGAGGTTGGTATATGGATATTTTTCCTGAAATTACATATCTACTAAATCTAGATTAATATACCATATTTATTCACATACAAGACAAGGTTTCTATTCATTTTTCACTACTTCAAAAACCTAGGTCCTATACATATGAGCAAAGGATTCTATGCATTTTTGCAATAATTTTTGTGAACCATGTATTTGCATTTTTTACCAGATGCTCACCGTATGGTGTTTAAAAACAAAAGTATTTTATCTGGGTCGTTTGAATTGTTCTTGTGTATTGTCAAGACTAAATATGAATAGCAGTAGGAAAAGCAAAGCTTTTGAATTAAATTGAAAAATCACACGAGAGCCCGATATAAGTTTAAATTTATTCCCAGATGAAAACGTGATTATTTGGAAATCAGAATTTGGAGAAACTCATAAGTGTAATCAACATAGAGTGGATTCGACTGCTAAGATTAGGCAAAAAAGGTTCCGGATTGTCCAACTTTACATGAACAAATTATGTTGTCGATTTTACAAGATCTTTCCTTAAAGTTTAAAATGCCAGTAATTTTTGCAGGACAATGTGTACATTTACATGCACTTGATATAAAATTAGAATTGTATTAATAAATCTAATTTTCTTTATTTTGGACTTTAAAGTCACACCTCGTCCTATTTACTCGTCTTATATGCAAGCAAATATGGTATATGTGTCCAAAACTTAAGAATGGGTAAAATTCGTACATGAATAGAGGAAACTGAAAACAAATGCAGACAAATACAGAAGAATTGTATTATTTGATGTCTTAACACAAATTGTAGGATTTTACAAATCAAAACAATAAAAGTGAGTCATTGGTGAAAAAGATACATATAGCAATTGGACATAGGAGGGAGAATGGATTGAAAGTGCTTAACAATAACATGGCAGAAAGACTTGTACAAATGAAGCTTGCCTCCAAATTGACATCTATGCAAATTGCCACCTGCTGGCTCAGTAACTTTTTCTAGCTATCACCACTAGCAGTTGTGTTCATCCTTAAGTTTTGGACACATGTAATAATACAGTGGAACCTCACTTAACAAGCACCTCACACAATGAGTATTTTGCATAACGAGCAAAACAAATTGTAAAAATTTGCCTCGCTTAACGAGTGATGAGGAGAGGGGAAGTCCCGAATTGTGCGTATGCGGCATGCTCCATCAGTCTGTGTTTAGCACTCGTTCCGCTAGCATCTTAGTGTCACTTGTGATCACACATTTTTCCAAACTTGCGTTCCCACATATTACTTATAAACATCAACAACCATAGCCCATTATATAATAAACACGCCGAACGATATGCCAAATTTTTGGGTCATTAAATTTAATGATCATTTCCAAATTAAATTTTAGAAATGTCTGAATTAAAAATTAACTATTTATAATTATTAAATTTAATATGAGATGGAAACATAACTGCCTACCTCTAGTCAAATTAATCAATTTCTAGTATTTAATTATAGCATTTACATAGCCCAAGAATTTGGCATATCATTTGGGGTGTTTATCAAACATATTAGCTGTGATATTTTTTTGTTTCTGCAAATCGAATTCTCATTCCAGGATGGTTCATTCCTCGCTAGAAGAAAAGATGATGATAATGATTTATGTTCCTTAACAGTGTATATTGTACAATTTTTTTGAATAAATGTAATACATAAAACATTTGCATTTTTTCGGCATGGAACCCATTATCGTATTTTACATTAATTTATATGGGAAAAATTGTTTCGCTTAACGAGTGTTTCGCATTACGAGTAAGACTCTGGAACCAATTATGCTCATTAAGCAAGGTTCCACTATACAATCATAACATTTTTAATATTAGAAAAATTATTATTAAATTTGCACACAAAATATAGAAAATGATTTTTCCAAAAATATAGTTTTTTCCCCCAAAAAAATTTGTTGTAGATTGGTTATAAAAAAACACTATAAAGAAATACAGATAGCATATAATTAGTTTTTTTAAACTATTTTTAACTAAATTAGAGTATTTATTTTTATTAATTACACTGCCACTGTCGGGTATTCTAACAAGTTTTACATACTGAGATTGAAAATACCTCAAAATAAAGGTAAATTCTGCCTTGTTGTGTTTGATGTGTGAAAAGAGTGAATTAAGAGGACATCCTTTTTTTTAATTTGGAGTATTTTTGTGAATTTTAATTATTTATTTTTCCCCCTTTTGGTCTATGGTTTTAACCTTTTTAATATTAAAAGAGTTTATCATATTTTATATTTTCTTTTTAGATTATTTTAATTACATTTTAAAACAAATTTTAGTATGTTTTGACTCTATCTGGAGCCTTGCAAAATTTATTAATGCTATAATCATTTTTAATTGTGGCGACTGTTATTTTAATTTTTATAATTAGGAATGTAGTAAATATAAGTAATTAAGAGATTAAAATGCATATTAAAATTTTATTTTTATTCTTTATTTTATAGAAAATTGATGGATGCAATAAAATGGCATGTTGGAAATGTAAGACCTTCTTCTGTTGGATATGTATGCAAATTTTAAAGCAGGTAAATCCATACGAACATTTCAACAGGCCGAACACGCCTTGTTTCAATCAGCTTTTTCAAGGTGCAGAGGAATTTGAAGACAGCGATGATGAAGATTGGGCAATAGGAGCATTTCTGATTTAATTTTTACATGCTAGAACTCAAAAAAACATTTCTTTTTTAATGAATTCAAAATGAAAATATTTACAGTCTATTTCCAACATATTTATTTTTATTAAAAAAATTAATGAAATAATAAAATATATAAAACAGAAATAAATTCAGAAAGAACTCTTTTCAATACAATTTACTGTTGGGAGAAATGAAATTCAAAGTTTCATTAGCTTATGAACACAATTAAATAAAATATATTGCTTATGAAATACTTGATATTTATTTATTTAAAGTGATTTAATTTTAAACAAGAATTTCTTGCAGTCTAAAGTTAAGAATGTGTGATTAAAAATGCTAGAAAGATGCTTTATAGATCAATAAATTAATTTTTAATAAATAATAAAAATTCCGAGTCTGTTTTTCAAATATTGTTCTTTACAAATTTATGAAGAAATAATAATGTACTGTAAGTTTAATTGATCCTATTACACTGATAAAAATTAAAATTCTAGAAGTAATAGAAAAATGTAAAATTTTTTACATATTAGAATAATTAAATAAAAAAACACCTTGTTTTTATACTACAATGTGTACAACCAAATGATCGACTGTCCAGCAGTGGCCGGTTAATAAAATTACTGGACAGTGATAGTTGGTCCTGGGTTTATGCCCAACTGATGGGATGGCAAAGAAGTTTTTGGGGCTTTCTTTACATGTATAATGTCCAAATAGGAACTATTTTCTTGTAGAAAGTCTTCCTGAGAAGCTCACTCCCTTCGCCAATTGCTTTTGTGTTGCATTGCCTTATCCTGTCAAATTACAAAATCAAACCAAATGGTTGAGGCGGTAAAGATGGCTCGCCATTCGAAGAGAGCCAATTTGAGTCAGGTTGGATCTCAAATTTTTACAGGTGACTCGGAATGCATTGGGTCTGTTCCCTGTGATTTGATTGCTTTGTAACAATCCTAGCTGAGTTTGCAAAAAAGGGTTCTTGGTGCTTGTGGAAGGATGGCTGAATGGTCAAGGTGGCAGTCCATGACAATGCTGTCTGGCCACACACAAGTTGATAAATGCAGGATGCATTACAACATCTCAAATTTCATAAGATTTTACCAAATCTGGTGTACAGCGAGATATTGCACCTGGAGCATTTTTCCTTTTTCTGAAGCTTAAACAGCATCTGAAGAGACTGTTATATAATGCAGATATGCATCACTGGTGCTGGGAGAAAACCTGATTTCTTCACCAACAGGATGCAACAATTCGTCCAATGGTGTATGTGGATAGGGATGGTAATTTGGAAAAATGATACCTCCTAGTAGAGGACATTCCAGGCTAGTGGGCATAATGCTCTTTTTGATATCATGCCTATTACAATTCACTAGGACCATAATAGAGTTAATTTCTATAACCAATAGCAGCTTGGCTAGGATTTGATTTTAATTAGATTCATAAAATGTTCATATTTTGCATCCCTTTGTACAAAGCACTAAGGCAAAGCTGCAGAAAAAAAGAGGTACCTATGTAATTTTTAAAATATCAGATTTTGAATGATTATTATTACATGGGTGAAGAAATGTGTCTGCAACATAGCATTAACAAGAATCAGTCAGAATCTAATCAAAGCAAGATCTAAATTACATCTTTCTTGAGGATGCATAATTCATTTTCATACTACCAACATGTCAACTTTGACTGTTGGAAGAATATAGTGCTAGATCTTATATACTAGAAGATTATGCTATTAAATACTATTATTATTATTATTATTTTTTGGAATCTAGAATTGCATCCAGTCCAGATTAAAAAATATAAAATAATGCAATCTTCATTTTTAACATAAAAGATATATTGTCTTTTATGTTAAAAACGAAGATTGCATTATTTTATATTTTCACTAGTGTCACTTTGTATGAATGTGGTAATTACAATACAAGTTCTTGTGATTATCCAAACACTACAGTAGTGAACCGAAAATCGGAATCAATTGGGGGCTGGGGTTGTTCAGATTAGGGATTTGTTCCGATTACGGTTTATGTACGAAAAAATATATTAACCTGTCCGATGTTGAAATTTTTCTCCGTTGCGTGTCGCTTCGTGTTGAATTTTCGTCGATTTTAAGCTTAACGAAAATTTTTATAATAATAATCGAGGCTATCGTATCGTTAAAAATTATTTCTGCATTTTGTACAAACAAAATAAATATATTGAAGAATATAAAAACATGAAAATTATACTTTAGAAGTAAATTTAGTATCAAAAACGTTCGATTCAGCACGACACAGTCCGACTGAAAATCGTGCCGATTACCGGGGTGCCGATTTACGAGTCTCTACTGTAGTTATTCGAGTGTGACATAACTAGCGTCATTATGTTCAATCTAGTGTCGGTGGGCGACTTGTGTGTTTATAAGAATTGCAAACTGCTTTCAGTTTAATTAATAGGTTATTTTATACGTGTTCGTGTTCTTGCATATGACGAAAGGAAGAAACCTTGAGGACAATAAGCTTTAATAACTATGTAGTATAAATCATTTAAATAAAAATTTATAATACTAGATAAGATTTTAAACACTGTTTTTAAAGTAGATATAGTAGAAACTCGGTTATTTAAAATGGCAAAAAAACTATAACGTGTAGCATTTTATGTACAGTAACACACAGTATTATATGCTACCGCTAATATCAAACTTCATACAACAAGATTTTACCATATTTGCCGATTGCAGCGCCACGAAATTAGGTCATATATATAACATTACCTTAGATTTTGAGTGAATTTACTTTCAAATATAGTAATTGCATTACAGTATTTATAGTTCATAAAATTTTAAGTACAGTTTTGCTGTACCCAAAACAAACACGAGTTTCTGGCTTATCCGACAGACTCCTGGTCCCACGATTGATAATCGAGTTCCATTGTATGAGAAATATTGATATGATTAATGGAATAGCTATTGAGTTTGTTAAGTCAACTAATTATATTCAACTGTTAAATTAATAGTAATCAATTAAATTAAAAATAATAATAATCGTATTGTATTATCGTATGATTAATAGTAATTTATTAAATAAAAATATTTACAAGTTTAGAGCTTTTTATAGGCATGTATAATTAGTCTAAATTATCGAAACATTAGTAAGAGTACAAAATTTATAATAACGGAGCACAATGACTGCGAGATTAAAAGGATATGCAGATAAGGTATAAAAATTAATAAATGACCAATACAACATTTCTATGCCTAACTTTTATATTTTATTATATTACATAAATTAGAAAAATTACAAATTTAAAATCAAATGTTTGCCTCTTTTATTGCTAAATTTGAAAATTAAAAATATGAAACTTAAAAGTTGAAATCAGAAAATATATAAAATACAAAACAAATGGCTGTTCAGCTGTAAAGAGATTCTATTTTAATACAAATTTAATGAATTTCAAAGCCTGGATAGTTTTCTTTGTCTAATTCATAAATTTGATATTTCTATCCATGATTGACATTTGATCATTACTAAGAAGTAATAATTAGAGCTGGTATGAGTCATTATCATCTTTAAAATCATTGCCAACTCAATGGTAACTTGCACCTGAAGGCGAAACCGAATTTTTTTTTTTTTTTTTTTTGTTTTTGTCCCTGCTTCCAGAACGGTTGCCAACAATGTGCACTTCTAGTATCGTCACTATTATTTATAAATAACTTTAAAGTATTGCTATATTTATTGTGCTCCATTATATTTGGCTTATTATTTTTATTTATCTCATTTTCGGCTTCTGGAGGCAATCGCCTCACTCGTCGCTGTTTAGCATTTTCCACTTCCTTTTCATAAATTCCAATTCTACGTTTCGCTCTTCTGGCGGAGTATGCATGACATTTTTTATACATGATATTTTTAAAATTCTTTTGTAATGTAAATATATATCCTGTAAGTTTTTAAGATAATTTATTTTGATTTTCAGAGATGTCTTTAATGCATTCTGCACATTAACAATATAAATGACACTTGCCTTTTGTATCGTTATTGTGGAGAATAAATTAAAGGTGCCTTACATCTAATGATATTAAATTTAAAAATAATAAAATTACAATAAACAATAAATAAATTATATAAAATATTTTCTAGACATTCCTAAAAACACCCATTTATTTTATCTATAGACAATTTCAAAAATTACAAACCTATAAAAATAAAGAATGTAATTAAAATAGAAATATCTGCAGTTAATTGAGTAAATTTCAAAAAGACATGTTTGTCACGTCTGATAAATACCTTCCAAGAAACTACAAGATTTAAATATAACTAATAAAATTCTATATTACATGATATATTGAAAATATTGTTTAAAAAGCATATTTCCAGAATAAAGAAGGAAAATAGTTATATATCAGAGCTGCTCCTATTAAAACCATATTTTATATAATAGTTAAAATAATCTCCTTTCGCCTGCTGTTCATCCGTTTTGGATTGAACATGAGGATATATATGCATGTAGATATAGTTAGAATCATGAGCGCCCCTTTGTCGTTGGGCTGCCCTTTTCTTAATCCCCAAGGGATTGAGAATTTAATTTTAATCACAGAAAATTTTTGAATGGAAATAACGTGACTTTCGGTTAGCATCGGATGTTCGTATATATTTAATCGAGGACTCATGCCCTTATATAGATCAGTGATTCTCAAAGTGGGAGTCGCTAAAAATGATTCCAGATCAATTTTTTTCCAAATATTTTATAAATGTTTATAAATATTATGGATTCATGTTTAGAAATAATAGAAATCAAAAATATATAAAATAATTTTTACTTAAATAAATTGCGCATATAAATACGTAATAAAAACAGTATAAATATTTAAATACGAGCCTAAATATTATATTCATAAATTTGTGCGCTATTGGGTAATCCCCGAGTGCCACTCTCCGCCTAAACTATGATAGAACAATGTTGTCATTTGGAACGATGTTCGCTAGCAGCGTTGCGTTTGTAGGCAAGTCCAGTTAGAAAACAGTAGAGCGTCGTAATCCGAAAACCGATTAATTGAAAGCGTTTCAGTCGGCAAATTCGAATTTCCGCTAGTGCTGTGGCGCTGCAATATTTGGCTATGTCTTGGGGTACTCCGATATTATTTTAGTTGATATGCGTTTTTAGCTGGCAGCACTGGGAGGGTACCATGAAAAGGTCCTTAAGGACGCGCCAGTATTTGAACGAGACTTTTTTCCCAACGTGAGTGGTAAGTTTGTTTGTTTTTCTGAGGTCTGTGTTGTGCTGAATTGAAACGTTTCGAGACTAGATTATCTTCCAAAATATAATTCCTTTTTGTTTTTATATTTGTCAAAATATTTATTTTGTTTGTGAAAAATAAAGAAATAATTTTTTTTTTAATTTCGTTAATCTTAACGTTGACAAAAATTCAACACAAAGCGACACGCAACGAAGAGAAATTTCAACATAAAATAGATTAATTAAACAAAAGAAATTAACTCCTCCTGAATTTAAATTGACCCACTATCTCCGGGATGTTTTTCTACACATACTCATTCTTCGGGGTCCTTTGAAATTTTTAAATGCAAAAGGGGGATCGCGGACCAAAAAGTTTGAGAAACACTAATATAGATGAATGGCGAGACCTATCTGGTTTCGCCATTCATCTATCTAACTCCGTTATTGAGATTAAGGAAGGACAGACAACGGACGACACGGGAAGTACAGTTTTTTCAAATTGCACGTTACATACTGAATATGGCGGACTGAATATGGCGGATTTTACCAACCAATAGAAAACATGATTACCAACACAATCATTACCAACCAATAGAAAACATGACAACCCACTGTCGTCACTGTGAATACATACACTACAAGTTACATATTTTTTATAACGAATACAACCAATCGAATAGTTACTTGAAATATCAAACGAACAACCAGATTCCTTTATCGGGCTACTAAGGCTAAATAATTACTAATAAATTTGGAGGAGGTAGGCGGTAAGGCTGCCACCTCTGAATTAATTATTAGGTTGATGGTAATATATATATTAATATATACTGTATATCATGCTGGGGTTTAAAGTGTAAATTGGCTGAGAACAATGGGGCAGTGGGTGCTCAGTCATCCCCAGTTGGCTCGTGAGTGATTGATATAGTCGTATTTAAATTAATTAATTAATCTGCAAGCGAAGACCGTAGCATAACTAGCAACAAACCCGCACGCTAAGCGGCAGTTGCGGGTTCGATTCCCGTTCCAGGTACAGTTTCTTTTTCCAGAATATTCTAAAATTAAGTTCCATTTATTTATAATTATTAAATTTAACAATAGATGACGACCGAACCCTCCTACTTTCTACCAAATTTTTTAGTAATTATTTGTCTTAGTAGCCAGATAAAGGAATCAGGGTTGCTTTTTTGATATTAGATTTTCGTGAAACCATAGCTTACAGCCTTACACTATGGTATAAACTAATAAACGAATGTATGGTTTTGTGAAATTAAAAACGTTATTGAAGAGATATAATACCGAAAATTAATACTAATTAACGTCCTATTTTCCATTTACGAAAAAAATATCCACTTTTTTTATAATTCACTTTAATAAATTTGAATTATGACATAAATCGGTTAGTAGGACGCGTATATTCAATACTTCTTAATATAAACCATAAAGAAATTTTACTCAAATTAAATTTTTTAATCGAAATTAAACAAAATTTGAGAAATTTTTAAAACTTTAATTTAAAAAAGGATCCAATTAATAAAATTAAAAAAAAACTAAAAACTTTTAAATGGCGACAAAAGATATATTTGCGAATAATAAGAAAAATTGTTATATTTATACATTTTATTTATTTTTGGTTAAAATAAATAATTAATTAATATACAAAAGCAAAAATAAATTAGTTAATTAATAATTTGATAAAATTAATGTCTGCTGCTCACGATTTTTGACGTCACCAACCAATGGTAAGATGGCGGAATGTCTTGTTTTGATGTTTGGGAGAAAGAAATGTTAGACCAAGTAATTAGAATAGGAATGTAAGTTCTTTATTGCAATATTTACTCAACGTTGATCGCGTTATTCGTTGTTCTATAATAATTTCGTATTTAAAAAATGCATTAAACGATGATTAACTCGATGATAAATTTGCCTTTGGGATTTTTAGAATTCCGAAGTAAGTTTTATAAAATTAATTTATAAATTAATTAATTAACTTCTAAACAATGAATTATTTAAATATATTTGTGGGTTTAACGTATACAGATCCGATTATAATACAATTATATGGAGTTTATCGTAAAATCAAACCTAAACTTAATTAAAATTGTCCTTAACATAGAAAATTTGCTGGAATTAATTTTAATTTTGTATTAAATCAAGAAGAATTTTACAAGATCTGATTATATTTTATACTTTAAATGAAATTAATATCTTGGTTTAAGTGAAAGTAATTGTTCTTTATCATAATCGTCATCCAATATATAATCAATTACATATGAATCTTAATCATGATTACTCTTAATGAGTTAAATCATAATTAAAATGAATACTGATTTTAAAAATGGAGAAAGTATTTAAATCATAAAAATCAAACTTTTATAATTAAAGCTTTTTTCTATTAAGGTTTTAAGTTTCTTTGTTTTTCTATATGAAAATTGCACTGTTCTAGAGAAGTTTATATCATTATGAATATGTTTTCAAATTAAAACCTTGTTCTCTTATCTTAATTGTATTATGATATATGTTGATTTTTATTTTTAAATCTCTTTGTATATATATATATATTGATTTAATGGATATTGGAAAATTGACATAAAATTATATGATTTGATGGTCTTATTATTGATCATTTAAATTTTTATTGTGCATGCTTTTGTGGGATCTTACATTTGAATTTTGTGAGAGAGCAGGCTACTTCCACTTTGCATTGCCTTTGTAAATTGTGAAAAATATGGAAAATTATTAAAAAGTGAGAGATGTTAGTTAATAGTTTGAGATTGTTCTATTACAGAAATGTTTTTGGCTTGTTTAAGACATCTTTGGGTATGGATTTGAAATAAAACAATTTAAAAATGGAATTTGCTAACTTTTTTAAGTGTAAAAATTTTTAAATTATTTTTAAAATGTATTCTAATAGATTATATGTAAGCATTAATGTTTAAATTGAATATTTTTGTTTAATAAATAGCTGTGGTTTTTATAAAGAAATATTTATTAATTTTTAAATAAAGTTTTTTTCGTAACTGTATTTAAGTTCCTTTGTTCTCGTCGTCGGGATACATTTATAATTATGATGATGATGGTGATGATGATGCAAAAATATATTAATAAACTTTTGAATTACCTTGTTTGTATAAGTAGCATTTTAATTAAGTTTTTTTTTTAATTGTCATTTATTATTATGTTTTTGATACTCTAATTAGCTTAATACTTTAATTCGGTATGAGAGCTCTGTTTAAAAGTTATTTATTTAAATAATGATTTCATTTTTAACTTGCATAGAGGGTCCACATATTCTTTTCCATAAAAAAATTTTCTGTCATTGAATAATCTATTTCATTATGTATGTAGATATCATGAGATTATTTTTGTCTTCCAGTATCTGTAATACAATGTTATGATCAATATTATATACTGAGAAAGTAACTATGTATGTAATATTAATAAATATAAAGATATTGTAATATATGAATAATTACAATGAATAAGTAAATTATACTGTATAAGTAAATAATTGATTGGCATATGCATCATGCTTTGTTAATGTGTGTATTTACAGAGAATAAATATTATTTAAGAATAAAAGATTGAAATTGTATAAGTTTAATGGATAAAAATAATCTGTGCGCTAATGGAATATAAATATAAATAAATATATATCTGTGAAATTTGTAGCAAAAAGGAGCTGGAATCACATAAAAAAATTACCGTATTTTCCTGTGTATAAGACAACTTTTTAACCCAAGAAAATCTTTTCAAAAGTCGGGTGTCGTCTTGTAGGGCGAGTATATCCCAAACTCTATATTTTAACTGTAAAAGTTGGGGGTCGTCTTAAATGCTGAAAAATACGGTATATATGTTGTGAAGTGGGTGTTTGTATATATATTATTTGCACAAACCCTTCAACTAGCATAGACTGTATTTTTCTGATTCTTAGACATGTTTTTTTATCCATTTTTACTTATCCAAAATAGAAGTGAATGTTCAGTAAGCTTTGCTGATAATATATGTTTAATTTCAACTCCTTTTTGGGTTACAGTTGCAGACCTATAGATTCCCATTGTCATTTGGCTGTCTGTCCATCCTTCTTTAATCTTGAGAATGGAGTTAGATAGATGAAAATCAAGACCAGATATGGAAAGTTTAGGAGTTGAAGGCCCTAATTAACTATATACGACCTTCTGGTCTGGACCAGAAATTATGTGATTTTTCTAATTAAGATAGGATTAGAAATTGCAGTCCAACATTATGATAACATCACAATAAGTAATTGTTAATATTTAAAATGTCTTTAAATTGATATAATGAAAATTGAACTTTCAAACAATATCTGTTTTTTAGCTTTGTATTATGTTTTTAACTTTGTTTTTATTTAACAAAACTCAATAAAAATTAATTATTTAAAAGCTTTTTTCCTCAATAAAATAATCTTAAAATTTGATTTCAAATTCATAGTATGTCTTAGAACCAAGAAATAAGGTTTTGATATAGGTATATGACATGCTACTTGAATTGTGTGTGTGTGTATACATAAATATATATAAAACTTTGATATATTCAAATTCATATATATACTAAACATGAAAATAAAACAATATATTGTTGAAATATGTGAGTAAGTAGGACAAAGATTAACATAAAATTTGTAAAATTCTTATGACAATTTAATACTGTTGTGAACTAAGTATAGAATAAATATTACATTTATTAATTCCAGTGTCTACCTATGCACCCAGTTGTGAAGTAAAGAAGAATTTATTAATTCATTAATAAAAAGGATAAAATACTTGTAAGGTCAATAAAACGCATTGAATATAAAAGTTTAAGAAATCAGACATAGATCAGACTAGTTTTTAGAGTAAATTAAACATAAACCAGTATTTTAAATTTATAAATGATGGTGAGATGAAGATGAATACTTTTACAACTATATACTGTATGCTGCATTTTCAATATCAGATAAATATTTGGAAATGTATAGCACATGATGAATGTATCTTTTTTTGTTGTCTAATTGTTTGTTGGCATAGTTAAATTTACAGTCATGAAATGGAACAAAAACATGAGTTCTCAAATTATCATTGTATAATTTTCTGTTGAATATTAGGATGGTGATTAAAACAAACAAAAAGTTCAGAAACAGTTAGTTTATATTCTTATAGTAAATTAGTCCTAACACAGAAACATTTAAGTTTCTGTTTTAAGATATAAAAAATCGTAAAATATATAATCTTAGATTAAATTTACTAACCGAAAGAGAATAGGCTGCTTCTTTTATGGCTAATTTTAAACTTATTTCTAAACAATAGCTAGTTAAACTTATTCTTTATATAGCTTAAAATGTTTTAAGCCTGTGATATACTTGAGTAGAATCTGGGAAAAATTGAAAAGCTGCTAGAGTCAAATTAAATTGTAAAGTTTATCTGAGAAATTGTTTAAAAATTGTTACTGTTGCGCAAATGTCCTTCTGAAACTAAGTTAAATCATACCATCAATTATGATATATAAATAGTTTTTAAATGAAAAGTGATATTTTTAATTTTAACTTTTATGAATTTGTTTTAAAAACATTTTATATATTTGCTAAAAAACTCAGTTGAAGCAGATGGAAATGCTTACATAAATTTTATGAAGTGAAATGCTTTTAAGATGTATGCATCACACTGGTTGGTTGTGTTTGATTTATAGTAGTTACAATCAGCACTCTACTGTTTAGAGAGGTATAAATGTAATGATAGAGATAAAATTCCAGAAATTTTAGAAGTTTATAACATCCTGTTTGCATCTGCGCATATATATTTAGTCTGCATCTGAGAAACTACTATGTTCATGTGTTTGAACGTAGTCCTGTAAGAATTAAAACTACAAGCTTAATTGTGAAGTGTTATAACAGAGGAAGGAAATTGTTTTTATTTTTATTTTTTGTAAAAAACACAATTATGTTATAAATAAACAATCCATTTGTTCTTAGATTTAAAAGTTATATATGCAGAGGCTATTTAGAATTCCTTTGTTCATTTTCTTTCTTAGTATAAAGCAAATTCAGTCCTTTCAAATCAATATAACATTGTTATTTACATGAAAAATAATTCAACTTAATTAAGATGAATTTAATTAAGACAGTCTTAAAGTAGAATTGATTATATGGTTTTTATAATGTAATTATTATTTATTGTATGTTTACTTTTAAGAAATGTTAATTTTGAAAGGTTTTAAGGTTAAGTAAGTCAGTGTAAGTGATGTAGTATCATGTTAAGTAATTTTAAAATTTAAATTTGATTTTTCTGAAAGGAAAAGAAATGTAGTTTGGTGAGTTTTCATAAAAATCTTAAAGTTTCACATTAATAATTTATTTTAACTGAAATATCTTCATAAAAATGTAATGAAAAATATGCAGTTTAGATAAACAAAATAGAAATTAAATTTATATTAAAAAATCTTTTTTGTATATTAATATAAACTCTTTTTGTGCAAATTATTACATAACAAAATTATTAATTATTACTCCACTAAGCTTGATTGATGAATTAACTAATTTACATAAGTTTTATTTTATTTTTTTCTGAAATTAACTATATATTGTTTTGTAAGTCAACTTTTTCCTACCTTTGGTTCACGGAAACTTGTAGATGTTTACTGTATAATAATTAAGGGTCAGATTTGTATGCATGTGCATGTTTTTCCTTAAATGATATGATGTTAAAACATCAATATAAATGTGATTTGGTTTTAAATAGATCAAATTAAGATTGTCCAAAAATGGATATGTTATTTATTTCTAAAAATGCATATAAAATTTGTGTTTATGATTTTTACTGCATATTTTGCAGTTTTGATCATTACAGAACTAAATACATTCTTTATAAATTTTATGGCTTGTTTGTATGATTGTAACTGTTATTTTTTTCAAATGATTCTTTAGTCTGTTTTTCCTTTCTGTACAATGAATGTTTTGTACATGTACAGTTCATGTGAGAAATAGCATTCTGACATCCAATTACAGATGAGCATGCAAATTTCAAAGTTTGTATAGTTTAACTTGCATTCCTTTGAAGTCTCACAAAGACATTTTGTGTTGCCATGGAAATCTCTCATTTTTTCATATTCTCAAATCCTTTGAATTGATTGGATTAAAATTATTGAAAATGTTATATTTATTAATTTAATAATATTAAATTTAAATATTTCAAAAAACTGTGTAAATATAATGTTTAATAGAATACACACACAACAAATTATCTTTCTCAAAGTAGTCAAACTTCCATGTATAGGGCATCCACAGATAAGTGTGAAGTCCCAAAAACGGGTTAACATTAATTATTTATATTAGAAGATTGTTCAAACGAATGTAGAAAATCGTCCATTGTTAAAAGGGACAAAAGCCGATCAAAGATCGTATTTGACGCGTTAGTCATTTGAAACCGCGACGCATGAAAAAAAAGGAGAAAGATGTCGAAAGACAAAAAGGCCTAATGTAAAATAAAACGCAATAATTGTAATGAGTAATGATTGTAGACGAATGTCCTCCAGTATAGATGGACCTTTGACAAGTCGCTCGTATACGAAATTTAGATCATTAAAATTAGGAAAAAGGGAAAAGTTAATTATAAAAAGGAACTTCATATCAAAGCATTGAATTTCAAAAATCTCTCAGACTAGACAACAATAGGGAAAATATGAGCGCAAGTTTCAAAGTTCCATCAATTCTTTCCATCCTGAGTAAACGGAGGGTGTCAAGTAAGATTTGTCGAGGTGGTTTTTTCTCGTGACTTGAACAAGGGTCGTTTTTCGCTTGGAAACAAGCGAGGGACCAATCGAGAAGAGAGAAAGGAAGGACGTGGAGCCAATCAACATGAACAATACGAAAAAGGGAGATTGAAGTAATCGCCGAATTGGAAGGACAAGAGACTTTTCCGAGAGGTTTCAAGGGAGACAAGAGGTGTTCCAAGGTGTCCATCGAAAGGTCCGCCGACGCCAACCGACGAGTCGCTGCACCAGCCGCTGCCCCGGGGCCTTCTATCAAGCGACGATAGGAAACACATCGGCACAAAAACGTTCGAACGTTCACCTTTGTAACGATCTGTGCATAGTGTGAGTTGTTTTATATTTAAATAAACGGGTTTCTTTGTGAGACACTTATTGTCTGTGTCATCCTCCCTCACACCCACACGCGAACGACCCTAGACCATCCTGTCGCGGGATTAACGACCCCCCCAAAGGTCGGCGAACTTACATAAGATTCCATTACATTGAGTTCAGTTCAATCAACAATATGGCAAAACAGCAAAAATTAAAGCTGAATTGCTAAGTACAGGAAATCTTCATTAGTTCAAAATTCAAGGGACAAAGGAATTATCAAGTTTTGAATTATCTGAGATTCACATATTTTTGAACAGTATGCTAAATGCCATGTAACTGATGTAATTTGTTAAGCAAGGGCTACATATACAGAATGCTATTTTCATTAATTAATTAATAATAATAAATAAACAACAACTAACCCGGCGCCTAACGCCTAACTCTAGTACCAAAATTAACTTAAATTATTAATATTACTATAGCCATTTGCTAGACCGATAATTCGGCAGTTGTTGGTTTTTAATAATAATAACGTAAATGTGAAGGTAAACAGCATGTGTCCAGTGAGAACCTCATACATTGCCAGATAGGTTTTATAAAAGTAAAGCAGAATTCCCCAAAATGTAGCCCAAATTATTATAAAGTGGCCCAAAAAGTAGTAAGTCATCCAAATGTAGTAACCTAGACCCTATAGATATCTCAATCTGCTACTTGTAGCCCAATCTATCAATTTCAAAAACTAGTCATATTTTATGAGATAAGAGATAAAAAGGGTAGTTCATGGTGACTCTCGAAGATGTGTTACTGTAAAAACAAAGCCTTATTGACCAAATTAGAGTTGTTCTTTGTCTATTGTTCTCTTATGGCATGGAAGCACATAGATCTAAAAGAATGAGTTAACATATACATATCACATTTCAGACAGAATATTCACTTCAAATTCCATAGTAGCTGTATTTCAAACTGACCGAATTCCTTAATGTGTAAATCTTTATATCCTTGGCCAGGACAAATAGTATGGTTACGAACTAATGAGATTTTGAACTATCTGAGTTCAAATTAATAAGGACTTCCTGTATATATAGGTGTTTGGATCCTAGATATAATGGAAAAATTTTTTTATTATACTGTACAAATCATTTCCTGCTAAAAAATGATTTTAAGTGTTGAAATGTCTTTAAGTCAATGTTGTATGAAGCATCAAAATAAGCCAAAACAGTTAAGTTCTAGTTGCACTGAAACCATTTTTAGTAGAGTTTATGATATTGCATGGAACAAAACATTACTATCAACTTCGACACTAAAGGTATACTTAGTTAATAAAGAATGTTTACTCATTTCTCATTATTTGTACAGGGCTATAAACAAAATATACAGCTTTAGATTGGTTACATAACTGTACAACAAGAGAAATTAAGTTAACCCAACCATGTTCAAACTTCTTATAAACAATTATATATAAATAGAAATAAATTCAATAACAATTGATTAAATACTACAGAAATTTATAAAATGTTATTGAACATATAATTTTATTCATAATTGACTTGATTGCATACTTCCTACATGAAACATTATTTTAATAATGTTTCATGTGTGATGTCATAAATCACATATTATTTTAATATGTGATTTACGACATCATAATTTTCAAATCCCTTGTGTCATCTATTATATGTTTGTCTCTTCCACCAAAAAAGTGTGATGTAACATATATTAATAAGATTTGCTCTCATACAGAAATAAAATTTCTATGCATTTCAATCTATCAATTTTAGCATATATTACTGGTACTTTTAACCTGCATAATGGACATTTCAAGTATTTTTACATGCATATATTGATATTTGCAATTGTGTTATATTTGATAAATTATCTAAATGCCATATGGAATTATTAATTTTAATTTAAAGGAAAACACGTCATACCACATAAGATGACCAAGTAAAGATGAAGATTTTCTTATTCAATGTTTAAAATATCTAAAAAAATCAAGAATTACATCATATCATATCATATATCATACATATATATATTATATTTATTTATTTATTTATTTATTTTTATAAAAATAATGTTACAATGTAAACTGGATTATCCAAAATGCAAAGTGCTTGATTTTGTATCTAAATCACAAGAGCAAACGAGTTTCTGGGTTATCCGAAAGATCTCTGGTCCCATCAAAGTCAGATAATTAAATTTTCACTTCATATGAAATTTCAAATAAATAATCAAAAATCATTAGATTTTACCATGTTGTTTTAAATTAATTATGTAATTTAGACTAGAGTTTGCAGAAACCATATTTTGAATCCTGTTTCAGCTTGATCTTTTTTTCTAAACATTTTTAAAATTATTAATTTTAGTTTAATTAATAGCTTTACAACTGCTATAATTACCTATTGTGAAATTATATAGTAAATTAATTCATTTTTATAATTAAAATAACTTGGAAAATCCCATGATTTTTAAATAGGATATTTGTTTGGTTTAAAAATTCTGAACCAAATTAGTGTATATATTTGAAATATGTACCATGCCAGATGATAATTTTCAATAATAGAAGTTAGAATACAGGTATCAATTGTACAACATGGTTTGAATATTGGGGATATCCTCCATACAACACGACTTCTGGTTTTGCTCTAACATGGTTTTGGAAATCCTTTGTAGAAAATTTCACAATTTTTAATTGTAAACTTTGTTATTTGATATTTTTTCTTTATTCAAATAAGCAGCACGCGTTTTTGCCCATGGATTTTAAAATATCGAAATTTTCGAATTACTTTGTGCTTTTTGTCAGGTTTACTGTAATGAATACTGATAGGACAAGAAAAAAAATTTTTGCACTAACTTTCCTATCAAGCAGGTGTGCATTGCTTTCAGACTTTAGCCCTAAAGACTGTGTTTTGTTTTTATAGATTAATCTTTGTATTTAGTAAAGTTTATTTAAACATTTTTAGGTAAGTGTTATTAAATTTATTTTTTAACTGTAGGTATTACTTACCTACAAATGATTACTTCATTTGTAAAAATGACAAACGAAATACAACAGTATCTCTGTATTTGAACAAAAATTTTGGAAAAAATCGCTCGGTACTTGACTGAACAAATACAACTCACTAGAACAAATTTTCAATTAATAACATATTTTTATTTTGTCATCCATAAAAAGTTTTTATGATAAAAAATAAAAATTATGAAAATGTTACTGATACTTCTGATTAAGATCAACAAAAAAGCTGAGATGATGACGATACTTTGTGAAAAGAAAATGCCCTTGTTTAACTAAAATTAATATTAATGCCTAATACAGTAGTTTTAATTGTGATCGTTAATTAATTATTGATGGAAATAAATTATCGATTGTTTTAATAAACATATTTCTCTTAGTAACAAAAAAAGAATAGTATACTACTGCTAACTTCTGGAACATAACCCTATGTTTTGCATTAGTCCTTTGCTTTGTATATCACTGATTCACATAATATGACACTTTTTCGTAATGTAACTACAATGTTATATGAGGGATATCTGTATTAATATTTTAATTGTATATAGAAAACATCATGGATATGGTCATTATTGGTACACTCTTTTATTATATATATCTAAAACATTGAATTACATTTCCTGTATAGATTATAGTTAGCATTTTTTCTCTGCATGGGTAATGAAAGAATATGTATTGAAAGAAAATATTTGTTTTTTCATGAAAGTAAATATCTTAAAAGTTTTTCAGTTATCAGCACACTTGTTAATAATGGCACTAGGATATTCTTTCTATGAGGGTGGAGGCAGGACAGAATGTTGTTTCAGTGGGATGGATGTTATCTGCACATTTTATAATTAAATAAACTCATTTTTTAAATTTAATGATTAATTTTCCAGTAAGACTTATAAGTAGAAAAAGTTTACTGAAGATGCATAATTATTTGGCAAACAATCAATTCACATTTAAAGTAACTCCTCCAATAATGGTCAGCTGAATAAATTATTTTAGGGAAGGTTGATGAGTGGGATGTCACTTACTCTCTCTTAACCTAGCACCATCCATGTCTGTAATGCACTATATTTATTATAGCAAGTTTTTCAAGTATTAAAAACATAATTATCTAAAGCTAAAATATTATGAAAATTATAAGTTATGACTATGTAGCAGTCAAACAAACCTTATACACTGGTGACTTTTACAGGTGCACTTGCAATAATGAGATAAAAATGCTTTAGTGTTAACAGATGTCTGTTGCTGAGGTAACCATGAGAAAAAGTTTTTAATTATTTAATTAATTAGAATAAAATTTTAAACAATTTGTTTAAATGTTTTATATTTATTCCTCTTTCCTCTTAATCTTTTCCTTTAAACAAACATTAATATGGTGACCTTTTTCAGAGAATATGTTTATTAAATTCAACCTACTGAGACTATATTTAACACTGTTTTCTACTTAATCACAAATATTAGAAATTAATTGCTAAAGCAAAATTACAAAAGTAATGTAATTTTAGTTTTATAATTTAGTTTTGTTATTGACTTTGTTGACAGCTATCGACTTGTTTGTTTGTTTTCCTTCCACAATCTTGTTTATAACAATGATTCATAACAGCCTTAATCTGCTGATTATTGGCAAAGAGCAGAAACATGGAGAAAGGAAATCCTTGCTATATGTCAAGGTAATGAAAAGAGTGGTTTAGATTTGAGTAATTTACATTGAAACATGTGAAAGAAATAAAAAGCATGCTGAAAACAAACTAATGCAGTACTATAAAATTTGGTGTAGATACTATGGACCAGATGATGATTAAGTATTCTTTGAGAGCTGTCTCATATAAACAACAAATGCATTTTACACGCACTGTGTTTGATTTGACAGAAAACAGTTATTGGGTTATCCATAAAGACATTATCAACATAAAAATCTCTTAACATGCATTTATTTTTTAAATAGTGGAAGATGATTATTTATTTGTAAAATATTGGATAAGACATGAAAATTTCAGCCCTAAATCATCTGTAAGAGAAGTAGTAAAAAATAAATTCTCTAAAATATACCAAATCAAACAACTGCCTCACAGTCTTCTTTAGAAGACAGCCTGTATCAAATTTTCATGAAAGATAGTTACTTGTATCAGTTACTTGTAAATAATTTGTACGTTGAGCTCACTCAATCATGTGGAAAGATTATAGTGGAACATTTACTTTTTATTTGACAATTGACAGTGTCTGAAATCATAGTGGCTTACAATAATGTAAAAATCATTATTGTTTGAATTGTGTTCCTGTTATGAACATTCTTTTAGAATAAAAAGTTGAAATGTGGATCTTATCATTCCTTTAACTCTGTATTAACCTTGTAATATTTTTAAATATTCTTCTATGTTTTGAATACACTTTAACAATTTAGCAAGGATGGTTAAAATGACCATCTGCAGCTGTTCAAGGTGTGAGAAAAGTACGGTTGTTCAAGTGTTATTGCTAGTATAAAAATGAACTGATCAGATTATGTGAACTCTGCTTTTGTTTGATAACAAGACAATATTTTGATGCAAGCCAGTTTAAATTTCTTTCATAGTGATAAAAATATAAAATAAAGTTTAAAATTAAAGATATTCTTTTATAAGTTATGAAACATCAAGATTCTTTTATTTTCCTAAATAACAAATACAGTAGTTTTATTTAGAAAGTGATTTTATTAAGAGTTTAAGTTTTTTGAATTAGGTTTAATTCATTTTTAAAGTCGAAAACTGTATTTAGAGAGAAAAGTTTTCTAAAATCTGTCATATCTGAAAATTAATCAGATTTAATTCAAAATATGATGTTTACAATATATAATTGGCAGTTAATAATCTATGTAGTTAACAGTTGAAGAGCTTGGTTCAAGAAGTAAGTGGCCCACAGCTAGAGCTCATATGGAGGATTTCTGTCTCACAAAAGCTTGGTAGGTTAAATGTTGATGCACCATGTTGTTGTTGTGACCATGCAAATACCTTGGTCATATATCCTTATGTTGCATGCAAGAGTTTCAATTAATGCACTTTTGATTCAGCATTATGAAGTTTCATTTGAGGTATTGTTATCCAAAATGTTATTTCTTGGTTATTGCAATTCTTTGAAAGAATTAGCAAATTAATGATTCACATCTGTTTCACAATGTTTCACATTTACAAGTTTTACATTAAACATTGCTTCCAATACAAAACTATGCCTTTTGTATTAAACTGATTAATATTATGATCTAATTTTGACTATATAGAGAAAAATAAGTGTGAAAAATCCATAATGATATTATACTAAAAAAATAAATAGGTGGTCTTAATGCTCTTAGTATTTGGTAAGTAAAATTAAATAGAAAATATATTCATAAAGCTTTTTACCTGTTGATTTGCAATAAAAAGAAAAACAAGATTCAGTAAGAGTGAATTCAAGACATTAACAGTGCATTTTGCAGGAAGATGTCTACTTGAAAATCTGGCAACATTGCATTCTATGCATCAGAATAATATATCCCATGGATTTATAATTTATACTTTTCTTATCTTTCTACTTTCCTTTAAATGTTTAAGAAGTGTATATGTTTTTGGACATATGCCCTTGTTCCACACTCATAACTTCAAATGCTTTCAACAGCCCACAATAAGGCATATCATATATTTTTATTGTGTAGACAGATGGGAACACATGTACAGATGACAAAAATCAATAACTCAAAACCAGTCATTTATGGACTTATACACTGACCTCTTCAATTAAAATATATAATTAAGGAATTTGAATGAAATAAATTTTCTTTTGGTTGTTTCTTGTTGTTAATGAAGCTGTTTTACATATGAATTGCACACAAATCAAAATAAAAATGCTAAGTAAAACAATTCTTATGTTTAAAACCCAAAGTTTATTTAAACCATTTGATTTAGTTTTTTACTATAACATTGTACTAAATTACATATTAAACATATAATATGCTTATTGTTATGCTTACTAGTTCTAATATTTTAATAAAACTCATTTATATAAAAATAAAAAAGATGTTGAAAAGTCTTCTTTAATATTTTTATCATTAACAAAAAATTATGACCAACCTTTCATAAAGTCTAAGATATTTTTCAAATACAAAATAATTAATGTTATTTTTTCTAGGCACTGTGGTTCATGAAATATGATAAAATTTATGTATTTAATTATATAAAGTGCAATGAATAATAATAGTAATGAATAGTTGAAAGCCTCCTGTATACTGGCAATCAATAGTTATTGATGTAAGGATATTTCTAACCTGTAATCAATTCATGACCAAATATTCAGAATAGACCTAGATTTTAATAAGAAAAGTTTGTAAACAAAAAATATGGGTACTGAAGTACTGTTTTAAAAAGTATTACTAGTATGTATCTTATTATTATTATTATTATTTTGTATCATTAAGATTATTAAGTTTGTACTTCTTCAATCTAAAATTTAATGAGTTGTCATATTTATGATAATAGGTAAGAATTTATTAATACTTTAATTTGTGATTTTGTTCATTAGTTTGTCTGTCAAATGATATTTTTTGTTTAAATGCAGAAAAAGATTGCCATTGTTTTAAAAACAATTTTGATATAAAGTCATAAAATTTAAACAAGTGTATTCAACTAACAAGTATATAAGACTTAGACTACTTGACATCTCTCTCTGATTCTTTTATTCAAAATTAACCATAGTAAAATAAACTGTTTACTTTTAGAAATCTTTTTTAATAACTGATTGTTTTCAACATTGGCTCTCTTCTTCAGATCTTATCATCATTAAAATGTCCTTCAATTTCATTGACTGTTAATGACACAAGCCTCTTTTATATCTGTTTCAATTGTTTTAAACTTAACTGCTGCGTCAGATATTTAACAGTTCAAAAAATAGATATTTTTTCTGTTCAAAAGTAAAAATTGCTAAAATTTTGAAGTACTGGTTAAGTTTCAAACTGTTTTGAACAGATTTGAAAGAGACTTATATGACTGGCAGTCAAGGAAATTGAAGGATATTTGGATGATTATAAAATATGCAGATGAAAATCAATTTTCAAAACATTAATTAAAAGATATTTTAAAAACTTTTAAAATAAAAATGGTTATTTTATCATGATTAACAAATAACTATACAAATATTTTAATTTTATAATAAAAAATTTTAATTGGATTAATATCTTCTAATTTAGTGATGGGCAGCCTTTACTGGATATGGCCACATACATTTTTTCTTGTAGAGATGCAGGCTTAAAGCTTTTCTAGTACCAACATACTCCATAATTGCCAATACACAAGGTAGTAAAATAATATATGCTAATGATATGCAAACTAGTAATGTATAAACTTGGTTTATTTTCATCTTTTACTTTTACCGGTCAGGTTTAGTTTGAATTTAAACTAAACATTGCCAGATTGGGCTATATTACTGCTACTATTAATAATTAAATACCAAGAAGGTAATACCTATAATTAAATACCAATTAAAACTCCAAGAAGGTTAGATGGTTTAAAGAAGACGTTCGTATGTCACCAGTTCCTTTTTTAAAAAAATTTATATTTTTAATTGGAAAATGTGTGTTTATTAAAAAGACTTTTTAGCATTTTTGGCAGCTAGTAGCCTCAAAAGAAAGGTCAGTCGCCGGAATTGTATTGTCTTAAATACGGAATTAAAAATGGTGGTCTCTGTTTGAGTGAACTCTGTCTTCAAATCATTAAATATGAAAAGAACCATTGGACGAAACGAAATTACAAATTAAATCAAGATCTGGCTGGTTTAGAATTGAAAGAAGCCTAAGGAAGAACCCAGAAGGGGTTACGAAAACTTTCGATATTCAAGAGTTAATTGTAATTCACACTGGTTAATGGTTAGAGTGAGTCTAATTTTTATTTCATTTTTCTGCTTAAGTAATTTTCAGATTAATTTGGTGGCCTTCTGAAGTTATTATTCAATGCTTTTATGTCTGCACCAATCATTACAATTTAATAGATTAATCTAAAAATAATTTGAATTCAAATGGAATTGCAGTTGAAATGCATACTCCACCATTGTAAATAGTATCATTCTGGTGCATAATGGACCTTTTAGGATGAGGTGCATATGTTCTGCTGACCCCCACCTGTACCATCATTTTAGTTTTTGTCATGTAAATGAAGACCAACACATGAAACCAGCAGTGTTGGGCACAACGTGAGTACCATCCAGAGATGTATTAAATGATGACAAAGGAACATCTGCGAACATGTCTCGTAGGAAGTGGATCAACTAGCACATGACAGAGCGCACAGACAGCAGATTCACCAAACAGCCTTTTCACAATGGCATGTGACATTCAAAGCCACCTGTTGTCAATAGGTTCATCTGTATTCACTCAAACCATTTGCAACAAGTTGCATGAAGTGTGGCTGCACATATGGCAGTCAGCAACAGGAGTGCCATTAACTGCTCAACACAGAGCTGCAAGCCTGATATTATCAAAACTGGATCACTGAATGGCATCAGATATGAATCCCATTTCTGTCTGTGGAGGAATGACAGCAATGGACGGGTGTAGCAATATCTCAGGGAAAGCTATGTTCCAGCCCTTTTTACTGAGCATTACACTTGCCTCACATCAGGCATCACGTTCAATCAGTGGACAGCCCTGGTGCACATTTCCAGTACTCTGATAGCGGACCAATGCGTCACACGAATTGAGGGGCCTGTGGTTTGCCCACTGGTGCAGGCCGCACCCAATACTGTGTTCCAGCGAGACAATGCCTGACTGCATGTATCATGTGAGAGTTTGCATGTGTGATGTGCACAAGTTAAATATACTAATTTTTTTGCCATATATTGCATTTCCAATTTAAAATATTGACAAAATTGATTAAGTTAGAATTGCATACTCTAACAATGAGACAGTTTATGCTTTCAATTATTAGGAGATTATTAGGAGACAACATAATATTGGGATTATTTGGAGACAACATAAAAATGTGATAAAAGAAGTTTAATAGTTTAAATTAATAAAGTGTGAATAATTTTAAAACGATGTTTTCATTTCTTTTTCTATCATTTTTAATGGATTACAGTTTGTGTAATAATTAAACATTAAATTCAAATAAATTGTAGTTTATTTGAATTTAATGTTTAGTTATTTCTTTTATAACATGTTTAACATTATAAAAGAAGAATTTGGTGAACTTTTAAATTTTGTACAATATTAATACAGTAAAACTTGTAGACCTGAATCACATGATACCAAATTATTTTTTCTGTTTTGAAAAGGTTTTAGTATTTTTCTTTTTCCTTCTCTAAACTACACTCGATAAAATGTCATATAGTTATGCTAATTTTTTTTTTTGTAAAATCACTTTTGTATATGTAAAAAAATTTTATTACTGGGCTGAATCTAAAATCTAAGGTGATTCCAACTAAAGATGGATGTATTCAAATGCAAGAATTGAAAACTATTTGCTTTCAAAAAGTTCTTGTTGTTACCAAGAAGTTGTACTAGATATTCGAATACTAAAGCTATGTCCATATCTATGTAACAACTTTTTAGACAATATTTTGTTACTAATACAACCTGTACCATTTTGTTAATAATAGACATTTATTTTGATATATGTTGTTTTGTGCTATATAATGCAACAAAAGCTATTTCACATAGCTTTTGAACAAACCACTTTGTCTATTGAACACAGATGAAGCTGCAGCTGCTTTTAAAGTGTGTCCACACCTGTCTTACTTCAAGGTGTGTTTCATACTGTGTTGTCCTTGGATGGGTTGTCAAAATGTTGACAAACAATGAATTGGTGGTAGACTGTTTCGTGAATCTTTGAGTGATATCAAACATGACGTTGCAGACTCTTTTTGCCAAATCCAAACTGGTTCATTAAGTGCTAACAGGATATTGCTTGTGATATTGTTACATAGATGTGGAGATGAGTTCTGGGATGCAATCCTTATGAGCTTAGATGATAGTGAACAAGCAGTTTGATTATCAAAACTAGTGTCTTGCTCAACTATCAAAAATTCTAATTGCATTACAGTAATACAGAAACCAAGTTATTCTGTGATCTGATTTTTGGAGGAATTTTAATACTGCAATCATTTATTTTAATCTCTAATTTCTAACATGTTAATCAACTTGTTTTTGAACACTTGGTACTAGTTATTTACTAATCTGTATAAGGCAAACCAGCAGCACTATGCTATCTTTTTCTTTTGTTTTCAAACAATTACATTTGTTGGTTTTTCTTGAAAATGCATTCAATTCTTAAATGTGTTTGACTCTATTCCTGATTAATTCCAACAAAATCTAACCTTGACCTTGAGTCTATTTGTTCCCTTGTCATATGACCATTGTTTCTCTTAAAAGGTTCAAAATCATTCTTGCAATACAGTTTGCTACATTCTACAATGACTGCCTCCAGATTTAATAATTTTGTTTATTTGACTACAAACAGAATTTTTCTTCTTTATCTTGGTTAAACTGTTCTTCTTATCTGAAAATTTCTTGTTTGTGTTAGACAGATTTCTGGCTTATAATAAGATTTATAATAAGAATTTTTTTGTTTGGATACATTTCTGTTTTATTTGGATTTTATTTAGGACAGGCTTTATACTGTTTCAATGTTCTTTTTATAAGTTATTGTTCTTGGATAGTGCAGTTAAAAAACCATAGTTTAGTTTGAAGTAGTGCCAAAGAAAAATGGCTTTCCTGAAACAAACATTTGTGAATTCATATGAATAAAATAATTTTTAAATAGAACTGTGGAAAATATGTGAAAAGTAAAATTTCTTATTTACTACTATAGTCTGTCTATGGCGGGAGTCACCAAACTATGGTTCATGGGCTGGATTTGGCCCACCACCACGCTGTGCCACAAATGGGGTAAAATATAATTATTTATATGGAAATATCATAGCTTGTAGATAAACTTACACTTAATTTAATTTTTTATATGTATAAATGTCAGAAGTGGTCCAATCTGATTTTTGCATCTGGCAATAATATAATTTTTAGGAAAATCAGTGAAATAAAAAATTTGGCGACTTTTTGCAACTTTGGATATCAGAGCGCTTTTTGTGTAAGTTCCTGTAATGAAGTTTCTAACAAAAGCAATTATGAGCTTGCTGCAACAATTGTGTTTGTGTATTGGTAAATAAATATTTTGGTTGTATATTTTTTGTGCACTTAGTATGCTGTATTGAACAAAATGGTTATACAGCCCATGCTTCTCATTTTTTCAGCTATCTGTCCTGCTGTGAAAGTTTGGGGACCCCTGATCTATGGAAAGAATCAACTTGGGTATTAACCAATAAGCATCAGCCATTGATCTCTTAGTTGTGGCAAGTTACTTCTGGTTTCTTCATCATTGTAAAGTGTTATGAAAGCTTTATGTTCTGGTATTTGAATATGAGGAAGTTCATTGTAATAGTAGTTAAATGCATGATTCTTCACAGTTAATACATGCTATAAAAAAGTTAACACAATTAATGGAAAAAGTTGTTCTGCTATCTAGTGAGAGAAAATAAAATAAAATTCACACATTGCTTGACATATTAAGTGAAAAGTGCTGACGTCACACATGACGTTGATATTAAGTCAACTCTTTCTATATACAGACTTTAGTAACATGGCATTACTTACAATGTTAAATATATTTTGACCTACTAAGCTAACAAATTGTATTGTTGACTTGATACCAGACTGTGATATTAATTTGTAATTATTTTATTTGTAAAACATCATAAAATGCATGATGAGACCCTGTTATGAACAAATTTCATATCAGGGCATAAATACATGCTAAAATAATATGATATTCACTCTCAAAACTTCATTTAGAAGTTTTGAATTTAAATATCTTAACAGAAAATTTATTGTATGGGAAGTTTGTAATAATTTTTGAATAGTAGTTTATAATTTACTAGTAGCCCAGGACACCCCCTAGTGGGTGTTCTAGCAGCAGCAGTGTCATTCCATGGTGTAAATAATAAAATTCATATAACTAATAAGTTCCTATTACAAATAAAAATAATAATATATACTGTTAATAAATTTCATATTTTGGTAAAATTATATGAGGTTATACATATAAAATGTAAAAACACTCTATTCCTAATCAATGTTACAAAATTAACAACACATCTGTCAATCAACATTACAGAAAATATTTACCCAAGTACTTTTGGCAGTTTTTAATTAACCTTTTCAGGCAATATCATTCACAGAGAACAGAATGCTAGTACAGTAGAGAACTGAAAATCGGAATCAATTGGGGACTGGGGTTGTTCAGATTAGGGATTTGTTCTGATTACGGATTATGTATGAAAAAATATATTAACCTGTCCGATGTTCAAATTTTTCTCCGTTGCGTGTCGCTTCGTGTTGAATTTTCGTCAATTTTAAGCCTAACGAAAATTTTTATAATAATAATCGAGGCTATCGTATCGTTAAAAATTATTTTTGCATTTTGTACAAAATAAATATATTGAAGAATATAAAAACATGAAAATTATACTTTAGAAGTAAATTTAGTATCAAAAACATTCGATTCAGCACGACACAGTCCGACTGAAAATCGTTCCGATTACCGGGGTTCCGATTAACGAGTCTCTACTGTATTTGAAAAATGGAATAGAAATGCTAAAGACCATTTTTCAAAATTGTTCCTCATGAACAAGCATAGAACATAATTGAAATATAAAATTGCAAAATTTTAACTGGGATAAACAATGAAATAAAGTAGTAAAAATTTATGCCAAACCAAAATTTCCTTACAAAATTGAAGAGCTTATTTCCAAGTGAAGTATCTCCAGGAAATACGAATTTTAAATAACTGCTTTAAATGTTAAGGCAAAAACTTAATTATTGGTACAGAGCTCTACTTTTATATTCTGAATATAGGTTTAACAGTGAAAAAATCCTGAGGCAAAGGAAATGGTAGTTTTGGTACTTCAAACCATGAACTTACATCACTTTGGAACAAAATTGCAGGATTTAAATGGATAATGTAATAAAAACAACAAATAGATGGTCAAAAACTTTTAATATATAAAAACAAAGGAGAATATACGAAATAAGGTACAAAACAAAAATCAAAACCACACAAACCTTGTTCATATCATATCATATATGATTGAAGATAATAAAAAACAGTGTTTAAAAAACTATATTAATTCCAAAAGAAAGAAAAAAATTTGATGATTACATAAAATTAATACAAATCATATTGTAATTGTTCTGTCACAGTACCTATTTAGAATCAGTCACTTTCTAAACAAGAAAACACTTTTTGTGAAATTTCATTGCAGTATGCCCATTAGTTATTCCCAGTTTATTTAAAAGTTTCTTCACATCATCTATCTTTTCCATTCTTTAGTGGTAACAAATCAACTAATAGATATGACCATTTTTTACCTCGTTAACATTGTATGTTTGCACATCCCCAATCTATGAGAATAGTACTCTTTGCAACAAAGATATTTAGAGTTTATTCTGATTACTTTCATTTCAGATACTTTAAAATCCACTTTTGACATTGTATGAATGAATTTCAAGTTTCCAGTTACCAAGTTGCCAGTCTTTACCAAGAACATGTATTTGTCCTATATGCTCAAAAATTTTATTGTAGTATTCTGGTAAAAGAAGCAGTTCAGTTTTTCTTAACAGTTTTTCTACCCTTCCAAAGGCCCTATGTATGGGTAAATAACTGTGACCCTGCACCGAATATATAATCTCAAAAATTACACTATATATGTCTGAAAGTTTACTTAGCATTACTAATAATGTGTAATTTTTGTTTTGTGTACTGCATCCATCACAAAACAAATTAATTTTTGTGATTTTTAGATTTTTATTACGAAAATTTCTACAAAATAAGGACACAACCTCTTTCTAGCATATTGACTAAATACTTTTTGAACTTCTTTGGAAAATGTGGCCATTATTGAAGAAAAATTAAGAAAACAATGAAATGCAATAACACTTGCACTTAGCAGTCATTACTGTGAAATAGTCACGTGACCAATATATACTTTTTATGGAAATGCGACAGTTTGGAAATAAAAAGAAAATGAAAAACATCACATTTGAAAAGAAAATCAATTTTATGATACATTTTTCAACAGAAGAAAAACCCATTTCAGGATAAAATATTGTAGCACTATAGAGAAGCATATTATCAATGTGTTGGTGCCATGAACTAAAACATAATGATAAACGGAGATACATAACTTCGGAAATAAGCTCTTCAATTCTGTAACTGGGTTGAAACTGTTTTATATTAGGGTGACTGTCAAAATGCTCTGCCTCTGTCTTGCAGAGCATTGTGCAGATGTAGTGCATAATAAATATACAACAGAGCTTGACTAAACAGATAATAGAGGGTAAGTTTCATCCACTTTGGTCACAAACTTTGCCCCTAAGACATTGTGGAGACCAAAGAACATTATTTGGAAGTCTCTTTTCATTGTGTTAATGTCATTGTGCAACTTCCCCATACTTGATGTACCAAAATTGTGGATAGTGTTACTTAAACTTCTAGTCTTTAAGTTATGTATTTTGCATCAAAAAGCATCTCATATCATTAATGATGCTGCTATGTATTTACTTTCTTATTTTGGTTTGGCATAAATTTTTATTAATTTCATTTTATTGTGTATCCTGATTGTTAAAATTCTGTAATTTTATATTTCAGTTATGTTCCATGCTTGTGTATGAGGAACAATTTTGAAAAGTGGTCTTTATCATTTGTATTCCATTTTTCAAATAGTAGCATTCCATTCTCTGTTAATGATAGTGCTTTGAAGAGGACAGTTATAAACTGTCAGAAGTGCTCGTGTAAAATCTTTTCTGTAATGCCAATAGACAGTTGTGTTGTTAATTTTCACGCTATACATGATTTTGTGTATTTAAAACTGTAATGCAATTTAAAAAATAAGTTTTTTTCTACTTGTAGAAGAGCATTGAACTTGTTTGTTTGCATTTCATTATATAGATATTTCTTTGTTATAGCATCTATATTTGCAATACGAAATGCCCAAACAATATAGTTTTTGGACATTTCCTTTATAACAGTAAGTCACATATTTATAGACAAATGAGTGCAATATATTTGCGATATTTTATGTTATAAATAATAAAACAAAAGAACAAATGCTTTTTGAAGTTAACAAAAATGTGAAAATTATGAATGATTAAATAAATGTTTCAAGCTATAATTGAGACTGTTATAAAAATGAATCATTATGTGAAAAAATGCCATATGAATGAAATTAAAGCAATTATAGAGATTAATTACAGCTCTTTGCATAAGATTCTAAACAAATGCTTGAAATATTCATTACTATATACCTATTGAATTCCTAGTAGAAATTTACTGTTATGTGTCACTAAATTATTTGCTGTAAAGATTATCAATACTGAATCTTGATATCACCAGAACAACTAGAACAGTGATGAACCTGTGACCTGTGGCTTAAGCAATGACACACATGATAATTTTAAGGTACCTGCACTGAATACTGAAAAGTATTAGGTTCTATAAATTATAAAAAAATATTTGATTGACTTCAAAACTTTGTATATGTAGTTGAAAGCAGGATCCTAAAGCTGTCATGAGAAGTCTTAAAGGCCACTAATTATGAATCTCAGAAAATTTCTCATCAAATAAATAACAGCATATTTTCCATTAAACACAATATTTTATTTGGTATATAGAAATCTGACATTAATGCAATGTAATAAAAAAAAACACACAATGTAATTAAAACATTTGATACTGAAAGTACTTTTGCTGATTTTATTTAAGCATTGTTGACTATAAGATATTTGAAAACAATGAAAGGAACATACTGCAAATAATGTTCTATAATTTTACTGTTTGGAGGGAGCAGCAAGAGCTTATTGCTGGATGAACAGATAATGATTTGGTAAGACACAAAATCTGGTATGTGATGGAGTCTTGAAAATGTAGCATCATTTTTGTGAACCAAGATGCAATTTGTCATTGTGTCAACACCGTTAAAGTCCGTAATGCATATTTCGCTTTGATCAATAGTTTCGAAATGATTAAAAGATAACCTGCTCTTGTCCTGCATGTGTGATGAAAGAAAGCTGTTGACTGAAGAAATTCAGATTAGATGAGAGAAGAATGAAAGCTGAATGTGGGGATAAATGAAAGAAACTAAATATGTCTGATACTGAAAGGAGTGATAAAGGAAGGAAATACACTGGTGCAGTGGATTTATGGTAAACACCAAACTAGAGCTTGTTGGAACCCCTATGAATATTACTATAAATATTTGTTGCCATTACAATCACAGTATTATTTTATTTTTACTTATATATAGTTCATTGTTATTTTTTGATATTAAAAAGTAAAATGATAAAGTAAAATTTATAAGCATTATTTGTTATATTTTTAATTACTATTATATATTTGACCCTCAGTTTGGAGTTACTAAAATTTGAATTCCGTTTCGACTCACCTTTGAATAAAGGTTTGCCGCTATGATATGAGGTGAAAAACTGTAAAAAGTAGTAATTATCTTTCTTATTCTCTCAATGTGCAAGATCATACATTTGTCTGAGAAAATACTCTTTATTTTGATTTTGATTATGAAAAAATTGTACAGTGATATTGACTGTGATATGTAGTTGCATATCACAGTTCTGCTATTAAAGTTAATGAAATTCTTTGATATGTTTGTACAGTATATGTATAAATGTGTTGATTGTCTCTTTTCTTATTATCTGTAATAGGTTAAAATAAGAATTTAAAATATGTAAAGATTATTCAATTACTTTAATAGAGGAAGAATAAAGAATCTTTTTGCTATTAAAGCGAAACAGGTTTTTTTTATTGGTATTGATTTATTTGATGTGTGCCATAGTATATTGCATTTTGTTTTAATGGAGTTTTCAAAAGTAGAGTGCAGAAAGTCAATATAGCAAAATAAAAAAAAATTTCATAACTTGATTAAAGAAAGCAAGTAAAGAATATAAAGATATTATGGAGTACCAAATTAATGGAAAAAGTATGCCAGAGAGAGAACTAGAATGACAGTCTCTCTCTCTATCAGTATTTTTAGACAGTTTGTAGGAAGACACAAAGAAGAATGAGATTTATTCCCGAATTTCTGGAAGTGCATGTGATTAGAAAAATAAATATTAGAAATGAATCATTCTTTCACAATAAATTTCTAACAATAGTTAGTTCAATTTTTCTGTCTTTTAGTAAGTTGTCTTATTACAACTTATTAAAAGACAGAAAAATTTTATTTTGTTTTATTTTTTTAATTATTTATTTAATTAATAATTTTTTTATACTTTAATTTTTATTTTATTTTGCTTCTGTAGTTATTTTAGATTATTAATACACATCTAATCCACCATTGATTAAATGCACAATTATGGTTTAAACATAGTTGAAAAAATATGATTGCATATCCATATAAACTCACAAAGCTGGAACAGCAGTCAATAACACATAAACTTTAGTACTTATCTAGTACTTGATTTACTAATTTTCAGCTCCATTTAGTGACCTTTGTCAGGTTATTATAACCATTATGGAAATGTTTGGTTTAAATTTATGTCACACTGTTCTTGTAGAACACTTTATAATTTATTCTGTATTTGTTAAGTATAATGGAATGGCTTTACTACCTGACAAAGGCCTCTAAATGGGACCAAAAATGTTTGTGTAATTAGTAAATCAAGTGCTGGAATAAGTACTTGCCACAATGCCGGGCTGCAATTTTTAGTCATATTTTTAATTTATTTAATTTAAAACATATGCTCTCCACCTTAAATTAGTAGTGACTTGCCCCCATACATCATACTTTTCCTTTAACACATTGACTGCCATGTCACTTTTCAAGATTCCGGTGTAAAATGCCAACTTAATTTAATTATATTATATTATTAAAAACTCTAATTAGAGTACATAGTAATAATCAAAAAGCATATAGAATATGTTTTTTTAAAAAAAAGATCCTACAAATTATCTTGTAGTTGGCTTATGTAACAGAAAGCTCTTCGCTAAAGTCAAACTACGAGTTAATTCGTGCACAGACATGATTCGACCTGTCATTTCGCTACAGCCAAGTCAGAGATGTGCATCTAAATTCATTAGTAATAAATCAGGTATAGAGTCGAGTGCATCACATTTATGTCTTTCTTGAATGTGTTGTTTTATAATTATTTTTATAATAAAATTATAAATATATATACACAATGCACACAAACTGTTTCAAAAAGCAACTTTTTCTAAAATAAAACTTATAAACGTTAGAGAAGCATTCATCGAGGCATTGATTGGAGAAGAGGTTCAACCAGTTTTTAAAAAAATTAGAATGCGAGAGCTTCATTATTTACAGAATATCCCATCTATCGAAAAAAACTGCATCCGACAAAGCCATGTCAAATTTGTAACAAAGCTAAATAATGCTGAGAAATGCGATATTTTTGTCCAATCTGTCCAGAGAAGCTAGCCCTTTGCATGGAAGATTGTTTTAAAAATGATCACAAACAATAAAAATATTCTTTTGCTTTTGATTTAGAATAAACTTTTTATGATTATATTTTCTGTTCATTTATTAATAAATGTTCTGTTCATGTAAGCCAATATTGATTTTTTGTTCTTGCCCCTGAGGCTATCTATTCATATTTACACTGATATAGTACGAATTTAATCGTGGATGCACAAATATGCAAGTAAACAAACTACGAGACAACTCGTAGTTGGCGTCCTAGGCAATAACGCAAACAGTCATCTGGCATTCAATGTGTTAACAATAGGTACCAGTCATGTATCTAACACTTTTCAGGAAAAAGTTTTGAATTGAAGTATGTGACTTCCAGTTTGCATTGGAAGTTGGTATATAGTTAATCAGGGACCTCCTGCCCTAAAGTATCCATATCTGGTCTTGTTTTACATCTGTCTAATTTCGTTCTCGAAATGGAAAGGCGGATGGAAGACAGTCGGAATTTATGGGTCTACAATTTTTTCAAATTGCATCCCAACGAACTACATTGTTTAGAACAGTGGCAAACATGGACCAACTCAAGATACTAGAGGCACTTGAAATTTTAACCAAGACAAACTTTAACCTGAAACAGGTCTTAGACATAAACCAAAAGTGTTTGTTTTTTCTGGACTTTTTCATCAGTCTGCTACGAGAATTTCAAGGTTAGAGTTTTTATCTGTATATTAATACCCAGTTTTGAGTACTGAACTTTTTTGTAAAGACAAACATCTGAAACATTTTCTTATATGATGATGTAATTGCTAGAGATAAGAATAAAGAAATACTGTGAGAAATTTGATAATATTGGACTATTAAGTTTAAAGAGCTTGATTTCAGATTTTTCTTTAATAATTTGTCAGCAAGTGAATTTTAATAAATTCAAATAAAAATACATTTATAAGAAGTAAACATAAAAGACATACACCACAGTCTCAGGCAAGACCAGCAACACAGCTTTAAAGCTCTATGAAAGTTTTGATCTACTTCTTAATGCTTCATCAGGTAAAAGTCATTCTGAAATATGCATGCTATGTTTTTGTTTTTTGTTTGAATTTTGCCTTATTCTTTAAACATTCAACTTTAGAATGACTTCTACTTAACAAGGGTAGACCAAAAACATTTGTAAAGTTTTTAAGCTATGTTGCTGGACTTAACCTGAGGCTGTGGTATATATATTTTATGTTACTACGTTGTCTAGTTCCAGTGAGAGAAGGATTTTTGTAAGAAGTAAAAACTATCTTTGAAGTTCTGTCTTATTTTATATTATTGGATACAAAAAGAATTTTAACTAAATATCACTGCTGTTTTTGTGTAATTAGTAAATTTTAAGTATTATATATAAACTTTAATACAAAAAAGAATTATTATATACATATTCTCCACTGTGAAATTATATATGGACGAAACTCTGTATGCAAATATTTCATAAGTTTACAGTTTGGTATTTGCAAGCATTTTTTTTTGTTCATATTAATAAAGCTAATTAAAATGCTTTTATTTATAAAACATTTAACAAAGAAAGAAAAAATGAACAAATACAGAGGGTTGATTGCGTTACATAACGCCGAATTAAGAGGCCTATAAAGTAACCTAAATGCCACGGTGCCAGTTTCGATTATTCTTCATCTGATGGCCATGTTGTGAAACTTTAACCCTACAGCAAAGTTTCCACTGTAGAAGACTTCTTTGAAGAATATTCATGTCTAAACGGTCCCATTCCTTCTTACAGGCTTTCCATAAGCCTGCCATTGTTTTTGGACGACGGCTTCTCAGAGCTCGTTTCAATAGACCAAACGCACAGTAGTTCATTGGAGCCGCATCGGGTGACTTCACGGGAATGTCATCGAAAGGGATGGTATGGATTCCTGTTTCCTGTTCCAATACATGGATGAAATCTTGGGTTGATTTGGAGGTATGACTAGAAGCTTTGTCTTGATGCACCCATACATTTGTTTGGTCATTTCTGTACAAAGCAGGGATCTCTTCACAGTATAGACATTCCAGAACATTAGTCTGGTAATACATCGAATTAATTTTAACGTTTTTTTCGACTTCTCTGAAGTTTAGTTTACCATGATAACAATAACCCACAATGACCATAAAGCCTGATGGAAAACTTTTGTGACATTCCTTAAACTGTTTTTGTATGGTCTCTCATCTGATGGTCTGTAGTAAATTGCCTGTGATTTGTTACAATTGTCCATGTACACCCATGCTTCATCTAGCGTGACTACAAACTGCCACTTGTTTATCGAAAGATACTTTTTGTACAGTTTTTGGCAGTTGGGTCTTTCGTTCTTGGATGCGACGAGACAGCAGCTTGTGAATTCGACCTTTATGGCATTTCTCTAGTTTCAAATTCTTGTGAATGATGGCATGAACTGTGGACTGGGCTATTCCAACACTCTGGGCAATACTTTGCTGGGTTTTTGGATTTGAACTACTGATCAGTCATCACACTTTTGCTATCACTTCTGATGTGCGGCTTGGGGCATTCCTTTTTCTGGGCCGAATTGAAACACTTGATGAACGGTCCTGGCTCTTGCAAATCATTTCTTTTGAGAACTGACTGTATCCCATATCGTGAAACATTAAAACCACAATTTTTGCACATTTTAATAATTTGAGTTGGCAAATATTTTGTGTTGGAAAGCGCAGTTACATAACCTGCCCAAAAGTCTGAAATTTTAGGTGGCATATTTGCGATAGATAAACCTTACTTATTAAAAGTAAAACTCAGAATATACAGCAGCACATGGGCCAGTTGCTTTTATTCTATTTCCTACAACTGGAACTATGGGTAATATGCAAATTGGCATTATGGAATGCAGTCAACCCTCTGTAGACTATTACAGTAACTCTATGTTAGGCATGACCTCTTATGTTAGAAAGTAGGTACATGGATTACTATTGACGTCCATAACAAATTTTGTGATAATTTAGGAAATAAGAAGTTTTTATTAAAAAAAATTATACATGTATCTTACATGTGTTCTGTAATTGTAAACAAATACTTCTGTATTTTTGAATATTAAAAATAGAACAAGTAAAATGGCAAGGCCATTTTTGGTACAAGACTATGTCTCGGAGACTCACTACTAAGCGGGATCACTTCGACGCTCATGGCAGGTCTCGTTCTCATTCTCCAAGGTCATCCGTGATGCATTTTTGGTGAAATTAACCTATTGAATATCGAAATTTCTCTCCGTTGCATATTGCCCTGGGTTGAATTTTTGTCAATGCCTAACAAAAATTTCCTGTTTTTGAAAAAAATAATCGTGGCTATTGTATTGTCCAAAATTATTTTTTTATTTTGCACAAACAAAATAAAAAAATAATTAAATAAATAATTAATAAATAATAATAAATAAATATATTAAATGTAAAAACAAAAAAATTATATTTTGGAAATTTGTGCAAAATATCGGCAGTGCTTATGATGCTAGTCATTATAATATAAAATTATAACGACTAGCACCATCTAGTTTCAAAAACGTTCCGATGCTGAAACTAGATATCTCAGGTCAACCGGTCAGGGCCATCAGGTCATGACTAGAGATATGTCAGGAATAACACAGGACACGTAAATGGGTTTTTTCAAAGATTCGTTTGTCAAAATTCGATTTTGCAACATTTGCATTCTTAACTTTCCAACACACGTGTTCGTCAAAATTAGATTTTGCAATGTTTGCATTTCCGACTCCCCAATGAGCAATGCATGCACAAATCTCGCACTAGCACCTGTTTGTAAAAATAGTGTTGCCATTTTGTATTTTATTTTGGCTCAGTTCTCGGTCCGCTGACTACCTACAAGTCTGGGTTTTCTTTTTATGCCCACATGATTTGGACACCAAATACTTTGTGTCAAATTGCAACTCCTGACATGTACTCCTTCATACCTTTAAGGTGTCCAGTTGTTGACAGCAGCATGATTTTATAAACAAGACATAGTCTCATCAAAAATAAAAAAAATGAAGTTTATTACATCTTGAGGTATAATTTCACTCTTATTAGTGAGGTTGCGGCCGAAGTTTTCATCTCTAAAACGTGAACGTTGAATGTGAACGTGTATCTTGTAAGCGGCACTCGATGTTTGACATTCACGTTTTACAGATGAAAACTTCAGCCGCAACCTCGCTATTATAAGCAATTGTTGCAAACTGCATTTGAATGCTCATTGCAGACCCATTTTCTATTTTATTATATATATTTTTTTCTTGTTGATTTTTTACAAATTCTACAAATTCATAACAACCTAGAATGTCATGTTGCTTTTCAAGAGTAGTTTTAAAGTTTATAACTTCTCAATAAAGAAAGCCCTTCATATTTCAGATGGAATATTTAGAATAGCACATCTTTACAGAAGCTGAGGTTTATTTCCAGATCATATTTTTTATAAACTTTGCTTCTTTACATTTTTCTCTTTATAATTAGTTCTACAGATGTACAATGCATTGAGGCCAGTAATGTTAGCAGGTTATAAATGATTAAAATCAACGAAAAAGATTTGAAATAGCATTTAAAGATAGATCAATGACCTCTTAACAGCTACCGTGAGAGAGAAGTATACGGACTAAACAGAAAAAATATATATATTGTCAAAAGAATAGTGATGGATTACATATATGCATGTATAATCCGTGTACCTCATGGAAAGTTAAGCAATTTCAAATGTTTTTATCTTAAAAGTTTTACTGGTACTACACTTTCCATTATTGACCATTATACTTTGCTGGGGAGACTATCTCATACTCTCATGTTATTTTAGGACATTATTTATACAGATAGAAAATGTATTTTATATTAGAATGTATTGTGAATATCAGTGTTATACTTTATAAGAGAATTTTGGTTTGTTGATTTGTAAGGATAAAAAAAAAAAAACTATGTCAAACTTCAGCACAAATTCTTTAATATTAAGAACATTTTCAAACACATTGAGTGTCCGTCATCAGTTACTTTCCTTAAATCAAATGTGAAATTCGAACAAAACTTACGCTGAAGAATTTGTGCTGAAGTTTGACTGGTTTTTTATTTTATTTTATTGATTCTTCAATAAGCAAGTATATGTTTATTTAAAAACTATGTCATCTAAATAAAAAGATTCTAGTGGCAAAATACAAAAAAGGTCAAAGAAAGTCATTCCTTGAAGACAAGACAAAATGGTAATTGTTTGCAGAGATGAATCATCAGCTATATTGCTCATGCTTTCATCTTAAATGTGTCTACTGTAAGGGTATTGGGCATTCTATAAGGAACTTTGGGTATTCCATTGGTAGAATATTATTGAACCTGAAGCAGATCTCGATAGAGATACAAAAATGTTTGCTTGTGCAAGTAAATATTATTATATTTTACTGGAAATAAAAAGGTTTTGAAAGGGCTAGCTATAAGATACGTTAAAAAAAGAAACAGAGATTAGAAATGCAGTAGCAAAACTTCTCTATATGAAAATATGCTTCTATTTTTCAAAATATATATGTTTCAATCCCTTAACCTTATTACTTCAATATATTTTTTTTTCTACATTTGTAGCAGCTTTTCAGGAACATAATCTCTGTAGATATTAGCCTTCGACTGTACAACATTCTGTTTTTCAAATATTAATTTTTAAGAATTTTCAACATAACATGTGAAAAAGATAGTTTGCAAATTATATGATTAAGTACATTATTAATACAACACAGTAAGAAATTTTATTACATCAAAACAAGTACAGTAAAACCTGCCAAACTAGAAAAAATACTTAGTATTGTGTGATTTTGGTTTATACAGGTTTTACTGTATAATATGGCTGAACCATTGGCAAAAAACCATTTTTTCAAATTCACTAAAGTAATTACAATTAAAAAGACTTTCAACAAACAATTTAGAAAAAAAAAATACAAAAAGTAAAAGAAAAAACAACTAATAAATTACAATTGTACACTCTCCTACCAGTAATTTTACTTAATTTATGGTCTTTGCATTAATTTCAAACATATGTACATTTAGAACAATTTAGAAATATGTACTGTACTGTACTGTACATATATTATCACTGCCGTGAAGTATTTTGCATTGATTTTTTAATTACAGATATCTCCATTTTACACTGAGATTGTTATCTCAATTGATTTACAGTATTATCAAATTTTAACTACAAGCATTAGAAAGGAAATGATGTGGGCAGCAACATTCTTTTGTTATCTTTATTCCCTTAAGATTATCTCAGATATTCATTTGAAGTGAGACTAATTGACTAGAAAAATCGGGAATTTTCTGAGATTATCTGCTTCTAGAGCCAGTTAGCCTCTTATATAATTTTTAAAAATCTATCATTTATACTCAGTACTCCATACATGTATGGAATACTGAATTATAAGTAAATAGTTCTAGATTTACTTTGATAAGTTTTCAGATTCTTAGTATAAGTGGTTTATAAAATTGAAAATTTAAAAGTATTTTCATGATATAAATTAGTTGTCATTACAGATTTAGATTGAACTATTGTTACATTTTTTCATTCTAAACTGTATCATTTTTTGGTTAGATTTACCTTAGGTAGCCAAAATGGCAGCTCGTCTCTAATTCCAGCAAACAGAAGAAGGGAAACAGTGGGGATGCATGTTTTAACCTAACCTAACCTATTCTAATAAATTACCATAATTATTACCAACCAAATTATTAGAATAGGTTAGGTTAGAACGTGCATCCCCACTGTTTCCCTTCTTCTGTTTGCTGGAATTAGAGACGAGCTGCAATTTTGGCTACCTAAAGTAAATCTAACCCTTTTTTTTTACAATGTCAAGTTGATTTAATATTTAAAACATAAATGTGTTAAGAAATTTATGTGCAAGATATGTATTCTTTATTTTAGTGTTGAGTTAGAGAGAAAACAAGTCAGCTTTCTCACATTTCCATGCAATATAAATTATGTGAAATCTTTTAAGTACATACGTTTTTCTATCATAACTTCAGTGAAGCTTCTAAATATATAAGTTTATTTCTTCCAGTAGCATCAAAAAGTTTATGGAAATATTTTTATTTCTGAAATTGGTTACATTTGAAGAGATTTAAACAATATGCTCTTCAAAGTATTATGGTTGAGCCAGTCATACATTGTTTGGAAGACGTCTTTCTTCACTTTGTGCAGGACAGCTATCATGACCTGAATATTGTCATCTGTGGTTTTGAAATACCTCATTTTCAAAGCCTTTTCACTTTATCAAGCAGGTGAAAAATTGCATGATTCAAGATCTAAGTAATGCACTAAATATTATATTTTGCTAGATACATTTTAACTAAAATTGAGTAATGGGCAGGCATATCACAAGCATCTTTTATTCCCACTTCTCTTTTATATGTCATTGCTTCTGTAAAGCTGTAAAGAATTTTCGTATACACTTCCTTATTTACTGTTCATCCCTCAGGAGAAAATTTAAAGTGAACAATGCCAAGGATATCAAAAAATACTCCCGACATCTCTTTTCCTTTGCTTCTTTCCTGCAGATACTTCATGCCTTATAGTGATGATGGTGATTTCCACTTAGTAAATTGTCTGTTTGATTGGAAATCAAAAAGTATTCTAGAAACAAAAATGTCATATGAAGCACAGTTAGACAGTAGAGAGGTTAATCAATGCAAAATTTGATTAAGAATATTGGAATAGAAAGTATTACCATGTGCAATGTTGTGTAAATTAGTCATTCTATTAGAATTTTAATCATTTCTGATAAAATCTTTAAGTGAATAAAGTAGCAAAGATTTTCCTAGAAACAAGTTACATATTTATTTTTTCTATTTATCAATAATATGATTTTTAATCTGCTTTTAAAAATATTTCAAAGATGGCTAATCATTAAAATAACATTTTTATTTTAATGATTATTTATCCTTGAAATACTTTTACTGCTTGGATGTTGCAGTTTTTTAGGTTCATATTATTTCTAAATTCTTTGAAAACTTTTATTCCATGAATTTCGTTTTACTCTATTCTCCGATTAGTATTTTAAAAGTAGTGCTTCTTTTTGGAAACAGATTAGCAGAATGTATACAAGTAACAGAGTTAGATATAATATCAACAGTATTTCCATAGAAAATTTGTCCAGAATTGATTATTTAGAAAGAATTAAGACCTTTAAAATCAAATTTAAACAATTATAGCAGTCCAGGATAAAAATTTTAATAGGAACATTTTTTCAAAATCTTACTTCATCATTAGATGCATCTTAAATTTTAGATATATTTGATGGTGAAACATGAAGATTTTTAAAATACACTGCTGGCCAGGCAAAATGCAACACCATGAAGGATGTTTCAATATCTGTAGTCCGTCACGGTGTTGGCCAGCAGTGTATAGAAAACTGAAATTTTGGTAGCTAGATTATACTGTAATTATTTTTATTTTTTGATATATCCAAGACTTTTTAAGTACAGTTTACATTATTTACATAATCTCCTTTTTATTATCATTTTTATGTGGAAGATCTTTAACATTATTGTTACATTTTTAGTACAAAAAAAATCATTGTAATTTGTTTGCTGATTATCTTATTCAGTATTATTATATGTATATATGTATGTATTTATTGGATAGAACTATTCTTCAATTCATCTTTGTTAATTTAAGTGAAATGAACTTTTGAATGAAGAAACATAAAAGTTATTTAAAAGATGAAGATGTAAAGTTATGTAAAGATGTTTAAAAGATGATTTATTTGGGATTTGAAGCTTATAGAACTCTTGAAAATATTAATTTTCTGATTTAAGACTTATTTAATTGAGAGATTGTTTTGAACTTTAAAACTATTTTCTTCTGGATTTTTATTATGCAATGACAACAAATATCTGATAACTGACAAACTACAAAATCTATGTAGTAAAGAAGTTTTATTTTGTATAAAACTGCTTTATCTTCACCTGCCTTCAACATTTTAAAATGTTCTAAGTTTATTAATAATCAATTTGCAATATCAATAATTCCACTTTTATCATTTCTTCATGTATTATCAGTAATTTTTCTAATACTTTCATTTAAAATTTTATAAATATTTGTTTTGTTTGTGTTTTAATTCTCTATTTTATATTATTAATTATAATTTTAAACTTTTTCTACTAAATATTTTAATCTTTATTGTTTTTTTCCTAAAAATTCCCCATGCATGGATTTCTAATCATCCATATATAAAGGTACTTTGTTCAATAAGAACAGTAATTGAGTAGATTTATGGAAGAAAATTTCTTTACACAATGCTATTATATACGTAATGAAGAAATTCATTGACAAAGTACACAAATTTTAGGTTCTATAATTAAATGAAGTAGTGTTTACATTAGATATGGTATGTGAATGACTTTGCACTTGTACATTTCCCTATTTAACCATAATCATTTGGACTGTTTATTGATAAAGGTGTGTCTTTCATGGCCAAAATGTTTCTATGGGAACGGCTATTGTTTTGTTTTAAAACCAATATTACAAACTTGTGTGAAAATTTCTTTGACCTCAACATGTATTATCAATTTATACAAAATCATATTAAATTGTAGTAAATAATTCCATTTATACCATTTTATTTGAAATATAATTGTTTGGTCTTATGTAGCAAGAAATATGTAAAATTATAATTCAGGAACATTAATATTGAATATTATACTAATTTACATGTTATTGCAAGGAAAACAGAGAGGCACTGAATGGTTTTACATGCTAAGAATTGTAAAATTGTATATCTGAGTTCAGTTGAGGAAGTTATGCATTAATAGTTCTGAATTGCTGCATACTAATAAATATAGAAACTTTCAGTTACTAAAATTAACCGTATCTCATCAGATGTAAGAATTTAATAAACTGATACATTTATTTGTAATTCTTATGATATCAAGATACTGGCACATTAGATTAATTGTTGAATTACTTTAGTGTCAGAATAAATAAATCTTTCTGGATTCTACAGCTGGACTTGATTACCGAGATGGAACATCTTGCATCACTTGAAACTCTAGTGTCAATGTTCTTCTAACTTGCATTTTCATTTCAGATTCATTTTTATTTTAATTGTAATTTTTTATTTCATGTAACGTGTTTGAAACAATAGTAAATAAATTATCATTTGCCCATTGTGATAGACTAATCTAAGTTGTATTTATTATATTGTATTGTATTTAATTGTCTTTTAGCTCTGCATAAAGTTATTTAAGAGTGATTTAAAAACTATAATCATTTTTATTCTGTTTGAAGAACATTTGGACATCTTTTAAGCAAAAAATAATCATTTCTGTAGAAAACATTATTTATAGTAGTATTTTGAACTTGTTGTTCTATTTTTTGTAATGTTCTATTTTACTTGATCCATTGATTGGATTGAAAACGTTTGTGTTAAGAATAAATATCTCTCAGCGAGTGATCAGGTGCTGGTTTAGTTTTTGTATAGTAGCTCTATTTAAAGGTGATTTTAATTGGAAAATCAGAAATAATCTTAATTGTTGTGAATTTATTTTTAATTAAATCATTTTGTAGTATTGCTCATTTGATTGATGTGTTTAATAGTTACAATGTTGAGAGAATATATATTAACTATTTGTATTAATGATATCTGTGTGTAAATTTTCAACAAAATATTACTAAATTTAAACTTTACAAAAATATTAGAATAATAAACCTATATGCAAGTGTATATTAAAGTAAAGCCAGGACATTTGAGGACTAAAATTGACATAATTTATGATTTTTAATGCCTAGATATCCTAGCTCTAATTATAAGATGCGTAGTTGATAACTAAACATATTTCAATATACAGTAAACTTGCTTGTAGGTTTATTAGAATGATTTAAATCTATTATCATCTATAATAATTTTTATTTTGTTTGAAGAACATAACGAAATAAAGAATAAAAAATTAATAGTAAGAAGAAAAGTCAAGATGTTCAGTATAATTTTGAATTGTGATTAGGGTTTAAAAAAGTAAAACGAATGCAATTTATTAAATAACATGAATGAAATTATTTGAGTTAGAGCAGTTTACATTGGCAGATTAATAGGCTGATTTTCAGTAATCAGCAGCATGACTTTCTCACTTGATAATTGTTCTACAATGATTTGAGTTTAAGCACTGAAAACAGAGTACAGCGATTGATGTTTCCAATATTTGTGTTTTTGCAAAGCATTAATAAAATTTTTGTAAGAAAAGGATATTGCACTTATATGTAGCTTAAAAATATCAAGAACAAAATGATAACAGTTTTAGGAAAATTGAGAAAGTAAAATATAATTCACTGTTATTCTTGGAAATTTCTTTGTAAAATTTTACCATAGACATTCTTCAGAAAGTATGTGTAAAGTTGATATTAATTAGTTATTGAATAATGTGTTTTGTATATCAAATGCTATTGTAGCATTTACTGTTAGAAATTTATTATTAAAGTATTAGCGAGGTTGAGGTCGAAGTTCTAAACACGAAAATGTGTACGTTGGATGTTCGGCACCGCTTTCCTGTAAGCCTAGAAGTTTGACAATGGTGTTTGGAAAGTCAGTGGAATCATGCTCGACATTCCAAACGCCATTGTCAAACTTCTAGGCTTACAGGAAAGCGGCGCCGAACGTTCGACATACACGTTTTCGCATTGAAAACTTCAGCCTCGACGTCACTATTATTTATGAATAAAATAATTCAAAATCAAAAATTGATATTTTATTTTAGAATGCAAGAAGTTAGAATTGACTAAAATTTATGAAGTTTGCATTATATCCTTTATATTTATTTTCAAAAAATTAAAGAACAAGTGAAAAATTGAGGTCTAATATTATTTGATAGATTTTTTTTTGTTATATGATATTAATATTCTGGCTTTAAATGTTATATTGTTTATAGCATTGATTTAATGTATTTGTTTAATAAAATTCTACATTTCACATACTAAATTAGAAACATGCAAACAAAAAAATAATAATTCTTTTGTTTCTGTGTTGACAAAGAAAAATAATATTTTGAAACTTATCTTTCAAAGTTCGAAATTTCTCCTGTTGGTTTCATTGATGCCTATTTCTTATGGGGATATTTTTATTGAGAGAAATTAAAAACAACTGAAATACAACTATCAAGTGTTAAAAAGGTGATGTTTATATGCAGTGTATTATATATAATTTTTATTCTTCTGCACCAGAATCTAAAAATAACAGACTTGGTAACAGTTTGGTATTAATACATTTTATCTGGAGTGACCCCAACGGTGCTTATGAAAGAAGTTTCTCCATAGGATATAGAGATACAGTGATAATTATAGAAAGCATAAAGATTTCTTATTGTTGAGTTCATTTGATACTACTAGTGTTATGTATATTTCTTTACATTCAGTGTCTGATAGAAGTGGAAAGTTTACTATTTATATTCCCTCAAAGAAAGTTATGTTATATGCAATTGCCTTATCATCACATATTTTATAAATAGAAAAAATTTTACAGATATATCAAGATGGAACTGAGATGTAGAAAAATGTTGAGAAAATATTATGTAATCTATGATATACAATACACTGCTCCATCAGCATAGCAAAGATCAGAGGATCAGATTTAGTGAATCAATTCTCAAAAATATCTGTAATTTGATGAAAGTGTTATTAACAAAGATGCTAAAGAATGGGTTTTTCAGTTTTAACTTTTTTTAATAGGAAAATTTTCTAGGAAGTTAACTTCCCTCCAACTTTTATGCTGAGTTATCATTTATAACAGTTCACTGTTATGATTGATAATCTGATATATTTGTCTGTATCGATTTTGATGATATAATATAATAATAGGTCTACTGAAAATTTTTAAAGTTAATGTCAAAGAAATGTAACATAAAAAAAAAAGAAATATTTATTACCCGTTCAGTTATTTTGGATAGATCAATGCAGAACAGATCAAGAAATTTCTTTACTGCCGCAGGAAAAATGAAAACGTATGGACAAAATATGCAAAATATTTATTTAAATGATTAAAAATAGGAATAAAAGCAGTAAAAAATTGTCATTGCTTTTTATTGGTATTCGATTTTCTCATAATTCTGCCATTTCATTAAACTTTGAATTTGGTTTTTTGACATTCATATATTTTGTAGATCGATTCTTTCTGCCCAGCCACATTGATTTGTATGCCAAAGTCGAATAATTTTCCCTTCATGTTATATTTAGATCAGTTTCCGAATATTAAATTAGTAGAAATGAAAGTTTTTACGATGATTTTCTTATCAAATTATTGGGAAGTCATAAAATATTAACTTTCTCTGTTTTTAAATTCAAAATTGACGAAATTAAATTCGGTTTTCTTCAAATATTACTGTTAAGGTTTGGCTTAACATTTAGTAAGTTGATGGTAAGTAATTTCTATGTAATGTATTGCCGATTTTGTTTTTCATTTATTTATTAAATAAGATATTTTACTTCCTGCAATTTAATTGATATATAATTTTTAAACACTTCAAAGAGAATTTTTATTTGCACTATTCTTGTATACAATTCTGCGCCCGTGTGGTTGTGTGTGTCGCACAGCACACAATTATCCACACGCGCACGAACAACAACCCCAAGAAAATTTTACAGTATACACGTATATATTTCGAATCTTTTTAGAATGATTGACTTGACACAAGTGCGAGGATTTAGGCCGCTTACCTATCGTTCGACACAACATTATTATGTTATATATAGTCTTACGTGTTAGTGGATTGGATTGACTGTTGGATGGTCGATATGACAAAATACACTCTTTAAGATCCGAATTACATTGCAAGAATACTAAAACTCTTGTATAATCTTTGGCTTTTCATATATTATATAAAATACAATGCTTTAACACGTCAAAGTTTAATGCGTTTAAATGGTAGTTCGAAAGTTATTCTTCTTAACGCCCATAAATCTGTATTTTGTCCCTATAATTTACGTGTACATTTTATTATTATATATATTAATATTCTGTTGAGCTGTTTGCATTTCGAGTGAAAAGAATTATCATTCTAAAGATAACTTTCAATTTTTCTATATATTATTCAATACTTGAAGAATAGGCGAAGGGTGGCATTAAAAAGTTATTTAATAAATTTAAAAAATAATAATAATTACGTGTTTTTTAATTATTTCGTAACTTCGCTCGAAATGTAGGTCTTGGATGTTAACAAAAAAAATGACGGAAATTCGATAAGATTTGTAGAAGTGAAAATTTGAAAGTTAAATATTTCTAAATTAATAATTATTTTTCTCAGAAAATAGTTACAGAAATAATTTCATATCCTTTTTCTTTTAATAATTTAACATAAAAGAAAATTTTTAATTGTTTCAACGTTGCTAGAATGAGTTTAAGTGCGACATTTTTATGTAACCGGCAAGGAACTCTTATAAAATATTTCGTGCAGTTTACAGCGCAATATTAAGTAATTATAATTAAATTTTAAACAGTTTTTTTATGTTATAAATCCGATTTTTTTTCAATCGAAAGCTTAAATATTTCGAAACTTATCGAGGACTCGATTGTTATTAAAGAAAAAAAAATTGGGCACAAAAATCTGATTCTTTTGTCTTTTTTTTTTATTATTGAACAGATGGAAACCGAGTAGTCCCGCAGCCGTAAAGAATCAAAATTCCATCGACGGCTTCCAATGTCCTGCGGGAACAACTGTCCAGCCAATGCTGGAAACTGTCAGCCAAATGCTAGCGAAAACAATAACAACAATGTGATCGATTTCGAAGGATCCGAAAATTCGAAACAAGCTGTAAGTTCCGAAGTGGAAAACCGGATTGACGCGGATAAGGTAAGTTGCGCAACCTTCCACTTGTAATAATTTTTTTTTTTTTTTTTGTGTGTGTGTGTGTGTGTAGGGGACCGCGCATAATGCTTGACCTACTACCGTTTAGAATAGAAACTAGTGCTGTAGCAGGATGGATAGACCTTAGAATGACATCTGTCTACCATTTGTTGGTCCGTTTTCGTCACTTCCTTCTTCGCTCTTCTCAATAGTGAATGCGCTTCTGTTCGATTTTTACATGTCCGGGCTTTAATGGGTCTGGGTGAATGATACAAAAAAAAAAAAAAGCGTGAGAAAACTCTTTTCCGATTTCATAGTTACACAAAACTAAAACACACACACACATTCACACATATATGTACAGTACATATATATATATAAAAAACTGGGCGTAGTCCTTTTTTGGATTTTTACAAAGTGACCTTGAACTTATTCTAAATTAAGAGGGCTTCCAGGGGGTACATTTTTTGTTTTATTATTATTATTATTATTATTTTCTTTTGTTTTTTCGAGCGATGTTAGTGACGGAATTCGTGTACGATTACCGTCGTTATCGTATGGGTAGCGTGTCGTTTCGGTGAGGAGAAACACGATTTTGTAGATCGAGTTTCTAGCTCAATGTCCGCCACGCCCTCGTCGGTCACGTGTCGTCGGGAGGGGGATAGATTTGCACGTGCTGTGTGCTCGAGAAATTACGTAATCGTTTCGTATTAAAGAATGGATTTTCTTCTCCCGCGCGCTTTTGTTAAGAGTTTTCGGTTTTGTATCAGTTTTCTTTTTTTAGTTAACAATTTATTAAGTATTCTAGAAATTGACTTACGTAGAGGGGGAAGAGTTTCTTTTAGTAGAGGCTACCGCTATCTTCGATCACTTCCTGATTTTTCTGGTTGTCTTAGCCTCGGGTTGTACGGTACTTTCGAAGTCGGTCTCCAGATCATAAATTAGTTTTAAAAAGCATTAGTTAAATTACTTAAGATTAAATGATTAAATAGCTTAAAATCGTTGCCATAAATATTCTCGTTTCGATTTCTTCTCCGGTATTGATGTAAATAAAACGATCCAATTCTCTTACTGATCGATGATGTCGATCGAGCGAGCGACAGATCGATCGAATTTTTAGAGCGATTAGAAATTGATTGATTCTTATGTTGAGTCGATCTCCTAAACGTTTAGTTTTAAATATTTATCAAATAGATATAAGTTAAACATTCCCCTAGGGTTATTTTATATGCATCTAAAAATAGTTTTATCTGCAATTATAAATGTTAATAATTAATGTTACGTTGAGAGGGTTTTACCTGTCGAAAGTTTAAAACTTAAGTTACTTAACGCGCGATCCATTCGTCACAGTTAATTTTTAATATTCGTAATCGCCGGATTTTGAACTTTACAAAGGGGTCAAGTATAAAAAGGGAGAGTTATTCACACGTTTGTGTTTTTTTTTAAGAAGTGAAAACAGAGTGACGTGTCTTTCTCCGTAATTAAAATCGACTTTTTTGTGTGTGTTTAGCCACGTGTTCGTCGCTTTAACGCTCCTAATATCGTATAAAAAGCTCGGCTGTGTTCGCCCGCCGCAACTAACAATAGGCTTTATAATGCTACGTTTTAGGAGGACGTTTAGTATTTAACAATTCGACGGAAATTTTCTGTTTGAAGTTGACTGGTATCTTCGACGAGAAAGCAGTGTTTCTTCCAGAATTTTTCTCCGTTTATGGGTACTTTAATTAACGATTTTAATGTGTTTTCTCAATCTGGAAAGTTTAGGAGGGGTTCTCGAGAAGGAGGCGAAATGTCGGGGCGCGGCCGTTCCAGTGCTTCCTGCTGTGTAGTGAGAAACAGGTGGAGTATTCCAAGTGTGTGTTCACTGGACTGTGTTTGGGTGAGGTCCGAGTTTTGTTTGTCTGCGGATTGTTACCCTTGGCAACGGCGGGACACGTTCGTTTCACTTTGTTTGTTTGACTTTAGTCTGGTTGGGATCTCGTCAAACAAAGGTCGCATTTCCATCCCGGTTTTAATTTCCTTTTTTTCTTCTCTCCTCGTTCCCTATTTTTGAGTCGGTGTTTGTCGTTTCAAAGTCAAAATTTACAATTTTTACAATTATATCGGTAAGTGTTGACGTTAAGAATAAATTCGATTAGAACTTTGAAGAATTTACTTTGAACTGAGAAATAGTAAATAAATAAAATATACGTTCCGATATTCGTTTCGGTCAAAAAATAAATATTAAAAAAAGATTAGCGAAAATTATGCTTTTATTATTTTTTATTTATTTATTTATTTATTTTTTTGGTCTAATTTCCCATGAATTTTTTTCTGTAATTGTTCAATTACAATTTTTTTTTATAGACAGACTTGTTAAGAATATTAATCTCAGTCAATAATATAACTTTATTAATAATGTTTATGTTCACAATATTTAAATTTTTTGAAATTTATTATTATTATTTTTTTATTTTCTTATTCTCTTCCTTGTGAATATTTATCTAAAATTAAGTATTTACAAGGTAAAACAAGAGTAATATAACGTTAACCTTAAATGGAAGCTTGCATTTCTTTCTACTTCCATATAAATGTAATGTCTTTGATGTTTAGAGATTACCTAGTTGCTCAAATATTAAATATTTTACATAGATCTAACATTGAGTAAATTTATTTGGTGTATGTATGTGCAAGTATGTATATATATATATATATATAAAACAAATGTTAATGTCTTGCTATGTAACTCATGCTTTTTTTTTTAACTGAAAAAATATTCACATACTTATAGAGAAATAAAATTTAAACTAAAATCTTAACTTAAACCTTAAAGTAATGATTGAATATTGTTTGTAAGTTATAAATGCTAATATCTTTTTTGCTTTAAAATGCAAATGCTGTTTATAAAAACAAGAAGTTTATTTTAAAGATTTTTAAGGTGTTTATTTTTTTCTGTACTTTTGACTATTTGATTTATTAACCAATAGTGCATAAAAATTTTTTTTTAACATTCAAATTTTTATAGTTTAGATAGGTTTGATATTTCATATTAAGAATTTAGTTATTAACGAACAATAGCAGGAACAGATATTTAAGATTGGTAAAAACATTTTAAGCAAAGAATAATATTCAATGTCTACATCTGTCTGTATATACTCAGATTTTATTTAATTTTGGAAATTTTTTTTCTTATTACATAGTATTTTTGTAGTTTAGCTATTTTATAAACATAAATAATTTAAGTATATGTTACAATAAGGAAAATTATTATTGATTTATTATCATTGATTTTAATGTAATAAAATATAAAACTTTTGCAGGAATTAGAGTCTGTAAACACAGAAAATTCAACAAATACATTTGTAACAAAAGCAAATGAATTCAATTGTGCCATTCTTTCGTGTTCTTCTTTTGCTAAGCCTTCCACATCATCTTCCACTAAAGACACATCAACACTTAGTTCCTGTGGTCCAGTGTCGTGCGCATGTAACATTTCCTCTGCCCTTCCTTCGTGCAGGATTATCGAGGAGAACGTCTGTCAAAGTCAATTAAATAGGATTGAAAATAGCAAGTAAGTTTTAAACAAAAATGATTACACCTTTTGTTAAACTGAAATTAATTACAAGTTTTTAATTACATCTGTGTTTCATAACGTAAGTTTATTGAAAATTTGAATTTACAATAACAACATATATTTGAAAATAAACATTTTTAACATTTTATGTATTGTAATATAATCATTTTTTTGTGATAACTCTATTAAAAAAAGTTCCTCGAACTATTAACAAAAATTAATACAAAAAAGAATGACGACAAAACACATGCAGACATTTTGAACATATGATACATTCTTCATTAACATGTGCTATAATATGATATCCGTGATAATGACATCATTCCTTTTGACTTATCTTTACTTTTATGATATGACTAATTGAAAATTAAGATAAGATGCAATTTTTTTATCTGGTAACTATAATCTATGTGATAAACTGTTTTGCATATTTTATTTATGTTTAATACAAGTTATCGTGTATTTTTATATCTTTGTATATAAAATGATTTGTGTCAAATTAATCTCTCTAGTAAATTACAAATCATTAAATTTTTTTGTTTCACTGATTACTATATTTTAAATATTCTAGTTTGATGTGTAATCAAATTAAAATTGCTGTTATTGTTTCAAGTTTAACTTTGATTATATATAAAATTTTATATTTAATTATTTATAAGGTAAGTTTTAAATATGTGATACACATTTCTTGATAAAATTTTATTAGGTTTAGAATACATTCAGATTTTGTAAGTTTATGTATGTGTTCAACTCACATTAAGATTAAAATTAAAATGACTTGCTAAACAGTTTTCACTTTTCTGGCTGTTATACAGAGGGAAATATGGCAAAAAATGACCCTCTCCCAGATTTTTACATTTTTGGACTTAAGACACCTTGAAATGTCAAGAAATGCAAAAAAATTTGGGGGTAATTTTGTATTTATGGGTGTTAGCATGTGTGGCATGATTTTGTTCACCCTGTTTGAAGCTTAATAACTCCTTTGCTTTTTGTCAAAAATTTCTGAAACTTTGCAGAGAGGTTTGTTTGTTAGAGGATCAATGCTATTAAATTTTGGAGATTAAAGGTCAAGGAGATGGGAAGATAAAGGGAGTCTTGTTATCGCCTGTAGGGTTGGACTTAATGAGGATTTTACTCCTTATTACCATTGACAATTTTTTTTATAAAACTCATTCCTACCCTCAAAATTAAGCTTTTTGTCATTTTATAGTAGTTAAAAATATAACAAGTTTTTAAATAAAATGTGATAACAGATGGTGCCACCAAAATTTTTAATGTTGCCGGGAAAGTTGAGCAACTCGCTGCTGGTTTATTACAAAAAAGATTCAAACATAAACAGTAAAATTCTTTAAAATGTTTTAGTACGTTTTTCTGTATATATTTCATGGAGTTTCTGAATTATTCAGATTCAAAGATATGTTATGAATTTTAGTTTAATAATAAAAATGACTTCAATAATTAGCATAAAATATAATAAATAACAAACGAGAGATGAAATAGAACTGCAGTCACATCCGGAATTAGCAAATGTCGTGTTTGATTGGAATCGTTAAAAATCAAACAATTACACTGTTACTCTAATACTGTTAACTTTAAAACTCTGTAGTTGTTAGAAAATATGTCAATAATTTCCTTTCTTTGAGGTTATAACCTTGGCACAGAATATCCTGGAATGCGTGATCCAGTTATGCCTAATCAGCCTAAGGTTGGATCCATCTGCAATACATAAATATTATTATAACAAAAAATTTTGTTAACAATACTAGGCTAAAGGCTGAAGTATATTATATAAAATTTTAATTTTTGATGATGATCATAGTATTTTCATTAAAAATTAAGAAAAAGTAATGATAGGTATGAATAAGGAATGTGTAACTGAGATGTAGTTTTATGCAAACAATTTCGTTACATTTAAAATAAATGCTGATATATCACCTTTTTATTCTTTTAAATACTTTTAAAAAGGGGGAATATTTTTAAAAATCAAATATAATTCTGCAAAGATTTGCAATTTTAACAGAATGTAGATGTTACTTATTGCAGTTTCAGAAATTAAACAGTTTGGAATTTAGTTTTCTAAATCAAATACTAAATGATGCATATTCGTTTTAGTATGGTGGTTTAAGCAATCCTTAATATTAACATATGAATATGTAAATATTTTGGTGATAATGGAAACTTTTAATCCCTCTTACCCATACTCTGCTTAATCAGATCAATTTTGTTAATTTCTTTGCAAAATTTTTCAATCAAAAGCAAGGAAAATATTGATTATTTTTGTTTATAAACATGATAAATTTGTAACATTAATGCATTCTATGCATTTTAATATAACGATAGGTACCAAATGCAATATAAAACTTTTAAAAATATACATATTTGCCTGTATTCCTTTTTGACTTACTTGGCTCTATATGTATATAACCTCAGTAATCCAAGCTATTCACTAATCTGAACAACTCCATAAAATAATTAATTTATATTAGTGAGAGTGCATTTTATTATTATTTATAAATGTATTTTTAATAATAAAATATTCTTGGAGTCAACCTGGAAATGAAATTATTGTGGCATAAAATGCAACATTAGATGATCTCCTGATAAGCAATGTGTAAATTAGTGTTTTATGATTTGAAATAATCTGTAATCTTCTTAAATCTATTTTTAAATAAAACATTTTTATGAATAAAAACATGCCAAATGAACTGCCAGATTATTTACCAAGCCATAATAAGATTAATTTAATGATTAGACACACAGTAATTTGTCTATAGGTAGGAAGTTAGGTCACCATCTAAAGAAAAATTGGCATCAAGTTCCTTCTCTTCATGCAGCTACATTTCCAATTATGCTATTCAGTCCTCTGTCATCTTTACTTTCAGAGCTATTAATTAATTAATTTAGATACAGTATAACATGATTATAGCGCAATAAGTAATTTGGCATACTAATTGAATTAGATTGATGTATATGTTATTATATGAATAAAACTGTATTTGAAAATTTTAAAATGTACACAAAATAAGCTAAAAGAAATGAAATGAGTATTTTAATGGATAAATAGAAAGTTAGGTAAGTGCTCCCAAAACAGATGATACAATTGTAGAGGATAAATCTGCTTTGAAAAATATATAAAATCTAGAAATGTATTTGTACTGTCTTAATTTTTTAAAGTTATTAACTTTTTTGTCATCTTTCATCTATTATTTGATGAGAGAAAATAGGAAAACAAAATATTTAATAATGAACTTGAAAGATAGTTAAATCTTTTATGTCAGTAGGCTATCTTACCAATTTTTATAATTGAAAATTATGTAGCCTAACTTTTCAGTATTTTACATATTAAAAAACTAATAAAAGTTTGATTCTTTTTGTAGAGATAATACAGATTTAGTCGACGTCATGAATATTTCTAGTTGGTATTATAATCTTATCTTTGTTTATGTATTTCATTAATATCTTTTTTATTACTTAATTTCTTCCTTGCTGTTAATTTAAATAACATGCTATGTGAACAAGGAAAAGTTTTAGTATTATAATTTATACAAAATGAATATCAGTTTAATAAATCATGATTAATAGAATATAAATGAATCTTGAATAATAAAAGGTTTATAAATTTTTATTTTTTAATAAAAATTTAATTTATAAATTCTGACTACAAATATGCAAAAATACTTAAATTCAGTTTATTAGGTTCTGTCTTATATCCTCATCATCTTTATTGAAGTTTATAAAACATTAATAAATATAAATTTGCTCCTTAAAACAGTCTCACCAATACCATCTCAGTGACTAAATGAAAACTCAGTTATTGATTTAGATGATATATGATACACATTATTATTCATAGATGTAATGAAAAATTCACAACAATTCAATAATTTGCCAAAATTAAGTAAACATCATACCTGTACAAAGTTTGTTTAAATATTATATTAGAAATTATTATCTTAGGTAACATATACATACAGAAAGAATTATTTTTTTATTTTTCATAAATTTGATCTACAATGATCAAATTTCATGTATCGATTATAATATACTTTTACTTCTTTGCATTCAAAGCTAGAATTACTTAAAATAAGTAAGACAAAAACCTTTTACACTTTGTTTCTAGCAGTTTAATCACCAAGTACAAACATTTTCGGCCATTTTGAATGGCCTTCTTCAGGTACAATAAGGTCAGTTGGAACGTCGGTTAGCGGATATTTAAATGACGTCACTGTTTACAAAGGTTTCTTCTTACTAGTGATGTCATTGCTAATAAAGTTCAAATGATATCGACATTGTTAATTATCTTTTGAGTTTAACCAAGATGTGCGAATTTTAGAAAATGCTCAAAAGATTGCAACGGGCTCGACGAGGGTGGATTGTCCTATTTATTTTAAGGGGTTATGGAGGAGTGATTGCCATGCGATGGAGAGCGAGTCTGCATCTCTGCTGTTAATACAGTTTTCTTTGAGGGATTTTGTAAAGATTTCTATTGTTTCAATTGTTATAAGCTTGTTATAATCAAGCATAGGTATAAAAATGTTAGCCTCTTTCATTTTGGCTGTTATATTTGGTTCACTTGCAAACTGGGCTAGGGTGGAATTAAACTTTTTGTTGTATGTGTCGTATTTATGCTCAGCTATCCTTTTTGTAAGTGAACTGTTGGCTGAGCCTATGTAATTTTTTGTTTGGCTTAAATCTATTGTCCTATTGTTTATTGGTTTCGCTTGAGGACAATAGATTTATGCCAAACAAAAAATTAACATACATAGGCTCAACCAACAGTTCACTTACAAAAAGGATAGCTGAGCATAAATACGACACATACAACAAAAAGTTTAATTTTCCCCCTAGCCCAGTTTGCAAGTGAACCGAATATAACAGCCAAATGGGAAGATGCTAAGATTTTTATACCTATGCTTGATTATAATAAGCTTATAACAATTGAAACAATAGAAATCTTTACAAAATCCCTCAAAGAGAACTGTATTAACAGCAGAGATGCAGACTCACTCTCCATCGCATGGCAATCACTCCTAGATAACCCCTTAAATTAAATAGGACAAGCCACTCTCGTCGAGCCCGTTGCAATCTTTTGAGCATTTTCTAAATTTATCTCGTTTTTATTTTCCACTTTTAACAATTATCTTATCATCAATAGTCATTCGCACATCTTGGTTAAACTCAAAAGATAATTAACAATGTCGATATCGTTTAAACTTTATTAGCAATGACATCACTAGTAAGAAGAAACCTTTGTAAACAGTGATGTCATTTAAATATCTGCTAACCAATGTTCCAACTTACCTTATTGTACCTGAAGAAGGCCATTCAAAATGGCTGAAAACGTTTGTACTTGGTAATTAAACTGCTAGAAACAAAGTGTGAAAGGCTTTTGTCTTACTTATAATATACTTTTATATATTAATACTGAAATTTTTTAAGTTTTGAGTTTTTTATCCATTCTTGAAGATTAATATTATCATTAAACTTTCAAATAAATTAATTTTTAGTTGTCTGCTTTTACTCTCCTGGCTGTAGATATAACAGAGAGAAAGTATGGTGATTGGTCAAAAAGTGATTCTTGGGATTTTTTACACTTTTTGGACTGGAGACCTTGAAATGTTGAGAAAAGCAAAAAAGTTCTGGTTTTTTTCTGTATGTATGGGTATTTGTATGTGGGGGCACAATTCTGTTTACCCTGTTTGAAGCTTAATAATTCCCATGTCTTTTGTCAAAAATTTCCAAAATTTTGCAGTGAGTTTTGTGTATTAGGGGGATTGATGCTATTAAATTTTAGTGATTAAAGGTTGAGAGGATAGGGAGCTGGGGGGTTGTGGGTTGTATCTCAAGTGTGATGGGCTTAATGAAGATTTTTCTGGTTATTAGCATTTACAATTTTCTATAAAATTCTTTTCAGCCCTCAAAATTAAGCTTTTTGCCATTTTATAATATGTAATAATAATAAAAGTTTTTAAAATAAAATCTTGTAACAAATGATGGCAAACACAATTTTAACTTTTTTGCCAGCAAAGTCATTACTGGGGTTTTTTTTAATTATTATTATTTATTGAGTCTTATTAAATGTTAATCTTTTTGCTACCATTTACGTCATGTTGTGCTTTTTTTTTTTTTGGACAAAACTTAGAGAGAATTCACTTTGTGTGCAATATACACTACATATTCAGAATATAAAAATCTTGTTTCTCAAATATTTTCATGAATTAATGTAATTTTTTTTTAAATATTCACTATTAATGACAACTTTGTTTAAGATTTTTTTAATTTTAGGAGCTAATTAATTTTTTTTTTATAAATTAAAAGCTAAAACTTTAAACTTTAATTTATATGAGTATTAATAATTATTAAATTTTTGTATAAATATATAACTGATATTTTAGTTTTCTGTTTCTGTGAAAATAATATTGATGTTGAATTTGTTATTATTATAAAAAAACAGAAAACTCCTCTGATTTCAGCACTGGGGTGAAATCTATACTATCCAGAATTTATAACCGGTGCGTAACATGTATATACTATATGTATATGATAGCTTGAAAACATTTGTCATCTTCACTATATATATAGTATATACATGTTATGCACTGGTTATAAGTTCTGGATAGTATATATTATTATTATTATAAATAATTTGAAATGATAAGAAATTGTTAGTTTTGCATTTTTTTTTTTTTTTTTTTTTTACTCTTACAAGTATTACTAATTTATCATATAAAATTACAATATAAATTATAGTAAAACATAATTTTTTTTCTGTTTAAAGGGATGTAGAATGTGACAAACGAGAAATAGAAATAAATAGTGATCCTTTATTACCTGGATCCAGTCATCCACTGCCCTCAGATGATCACAATTATGATGTGCCATCAACCACTAGTGACACCTTATGTAGTCAAGGACAAAGTGCCATTTTATCTAGTACTACAGCTAGGACTACAAATGAAACCAAAGATAATACAAACATCAATACCATTGCTTCCTCTGTAAGGAAATTGTTGAGGGGATCGTGCTCAATGAACTCTGGCATCAGGAAATCTGTATTGCCATTGGAGGATCCGCTCGAAAAACCGCATATGGATATTCTTGCCGATGATATGGGTTCTTCGAGCGAAACCAACGAAGAAGAAGAGTACATGGAGGGATTGGATGATAGTTTACAAGAATGTCCTGTCGATCAAATAAGTAGTGAAGGATATGATCAAGATGTAATGATGGATATTAGTGCTCCATTAACAGAAAAATCAATAGTAAGTATTTATCTTTAAAATACCATTATAGGTTATTTTAAGGAAGTTATGTTGCTAGATTAAACTGACATCAATAGTTAGTTTACTCTAGCAACACAATTATTAGTTTTACAAAGTTTGCAAAAATTTTTTATCTTGAATTTAATGTTAAATAAATTGATTTCACACACAGAAATAAAACTAATTTTTTTTTTTTAAATTAGAGCTGGGCAAAAGTAAAATATTTATTTTCAAGTCAAATTATTTTATTTGATAAAAACTCTATTTTATCAAATAAAATAATTTGACTTGAAACTCAATACTATTGAATTATACAAGAGCTATCCAGAAAGTTCATTTGGTTATTAAAAGACATCAATACAGTGATAGGAATTTTACTGTATGCAACTTAAAACTATATCTTTGCACTATTTTTCAACATTGTCTCCAGCCAAATTTAAACACTTCACAGAGCATGTTATAAGTTTTTGTATTCCATTGTTATAGAACTTTATCATCTGCGATTTCAACCATATCAATGATTACTTCATGAAGAACTGTGTGAAAAATTGTGGAAACTTACTAGAAAATTCTGAATTTATGAATTGGCAATTCTGTCTAACGTTTTCATCTATCTTCTGTACAAGTTCATCAGTTGCCGTAAACAGCCAGTCGCTTCTCTGTTCATTGTGGACATTTGTCTGTCCATTTTTGAACATAATGCATCATTGCCTCATTTCACCCTCACTCATATGTTCTCTGCATAAACTTTGCACAGTTGACAATGGATTTCAACAGCTTTACAGTTTCTGGCCAACAAAAATCTTATGACTGAGCATACCTCATAGCTGGCAGGTTTCTAAATGGCAGCACACATTTTGAATGGCAATTGTGGGAGACAACAGAGAGCAGGATCTGCACTCTGCTATAGCTGGATGTATACCAACTAACTCTAAACGGTTGCCAAAATTTGTAACATTATCTTTACTACTGCCAGTGCCACATGAAAACTGAAGTTATTTTTTGAATAATTCTCATATACAGGGTGTCCCATAAATCTGTAAATAGTTTAAAAATTCATAAAAGTTGAAAGAATTGGTATATTTGAATGCAGTTTGCATAAAAGTTATTCTCATGAAGGGGGATTCTTTTGGGTAGAGAAAAAGAAAGTAGTTCAAATTTTTGTTGATAGAGGGCACTGAACTCAAGAAATATTACTGGAATTTTGCAAATCTGAGTCTTACAAAATGCAGGGTGTACGATTAACAGCTCATTTCTGAATTTTCCCGTTACTGGTGCTGACCTATGGTTTTCATTATGATGTTGACATTGGTGGATAAAGCACTATTGGTGAAGTTGTTTTATTTCAGCCACGAATCACCAGCTGAAACTTTACAAAGGTTTAGGACACGGAAGAGAATGAAGAATGGTATATGTCCAAACACTTCTGTCTGATTGGTTTCCATTTGCAAAGCCACGTCGGAGGTATGGACCTCTGATAAACGTGGTGCACCATTGTGTGGGCAATTACACAAACTTCCCATTTCTTCGAACTGTTGTACTAGGGAAATCAATCCAGCAGGAGTGATTGGACCTGAACCTTTCTTCGTTCTCTTCTGTGTCCTAAACCTTTGTAAAGTTTCAGCCGGCAATTCGTGGCTGACAAGAAGATCCTACAGCTTTGGGGAAACGGATTTTGATGATCTTCGGTGTGGAGGTAGTACACCATGTGAATGTACTACCTGTAAAATACTAAAGTGCAATACTCAAATGTAATCAAGAAAAATGAACTTAAAGTTTTCTTTAGCACTTTATATATAAGTTATGCGTACTATCACTTGAGCGTGCTGTGGCATGAGTGGTAATGCTCCTGACTCGTGCGCTTGCGTGCTCGGATTCAATTCTCTTGTGTATACTTCTTTTGTATTCATAAATATTTATAATGTATTTATTTATTTACTCGTTCATTTTTTATTATTTATTTATTTTAATTTAATTTCTACTGTTCCAAGTCTAATATTTTTACTTTGAAAACCCACCTTTTTCAAGTTGAGAGAGAACTATTAATACTTATGCCGGGTTTGAACATGGGTCTAGAGCAGACATGGGCAAATGCGGCTCGTTTTGAGTTACATGCAGCTCTTGCTGAAAGTGTTAATTTCTGTTTTTTATTATTGTTTTTACAATTTTATTTTTATAATCCTGTGAAAATATGTTTGTTAAAAAAATTCAATATTTGTTTTATATTATATTTATATTATACAATAAAATCGCTCACCTTACCATACTATCTGCCACAATAGTACTGAACTGCAGCTCCCATACATTTTGCAAAACCTACATTTCGGCTCCCACTGAACTCTTGCTTGCCCCTGGTCTAGAGTCTTTTTCACTCACTCTTTAAAGAGTGAGTGAAAAAGTTCTCTCTCAACTTGAAAAAGGTGGGTTTTCAAAGTAAAATATTAGACTTGGAACAGTAGAAATTAAATTAAAATAAATAAATAATAAAAAATAAATGAATGAGTAAATGAATAAATACGTTATAAGTATTCATGAATAAAAAAAAGTATACACAAGAGAATTGAACCCGAGCACGCAAGCGCTTGAGACAGGAGCGTTACCACTCACGCCACAGCACACTCAAGCGATAGTACATGTAACTTATATATAAAGTGCTAAAGAAAACTTTAAGTTTATTTTTCTTGATTACATTTGAGTATTGCACTAGTATTTTACAGGTAGTACATTCACACGGTGTACTACCTCCACACCGAAGATCATCAAAATCCGTTTCCCCAAAGCCATAGGGTCTCCTTATGAGATAAAACAACTTCACCAACAGTGCTTTATCCACCAATGTCAACATCATAATGAAAATCGTAAGTCAGCGCCAGTAACGGGAAAATTCAGAAACAAGCTGTTAATCGTGCACCCTGCATTTTGTAAGACTCAGATTTGCACAATTCCAGTGATTTTTCTTGAGTTCAGTGCCCTCCAGCGACAAAAATTTGAACTACTTTCTTTCTATCTACCCAAAAAATCCTTCTTTGTGAGAATAACTTTTACGCAAACCACATTCAACTATACCAATTCTTTCAACTTTTATGAATTTTTAAATTATTTACAAATTTATGGGTTTGTGAATTTTGTTAGACAGATGATGAATAATACGAATACAATGTAAATATATTTAAGTTTTTAAATGAAACTTACATTTAAATGTTAAATGCAAAAAACTTACAAGAACTGTGTGTATTTATTAATTGATAAATTATCTTTTTGTATATTTTCTAAATACAGTGTGTGAACAGTTAACAAACATAATCTGTTCCAAGACTTTGTTCGTTAACCAATTATCGATTTACCATAGCTTTTTATGGGAATTTGATTAATTCATTCTGGAGACTCCAAAAATAAAAAAAAAATATACAGTAGAGCATCGATTATCCAACTCAATTGGGGACGGGTTGTTTGGATAACTGAAAAAACGGATAACCGAAAAGTATGAAAAAATACATTATTAGTATAGTATATTAGTATATCCCATGTAATTAGTGTATTAGTATATCGCTATTAACCTACTTTGCGTTGAATTTTTATCAATGTTAAGCCTAACAAAAGTTTTTTTTAAATAATAATCGTCGCTATTGTATCGTTAAAAATTATTTCATTATTTTGCACAACATAAATACAGTATAAAACAAATATATATATATATATATTCTGGTTACATATTTTACATAAAGTAGGCCTATACATTAGAAAAAGAAGTCCAAAATTTTCTTTTGCTTCACAGCTGACCCTCGTTTTTTGCCACTAAATCTCGCACACGTTTTAAAAACAGTAATTGGATAGCGTCGTTAAATAAAATTAAGTGTCGTTTAAATACTGGCCTCCCTTTCATGGTCAAGCCAGTGTTGCCAGCTAAAACACGCCAAAATTTAACAAAAATAATATTAAGGTAGCCAAGACATAGCCAAATATTGTAGCGCCACATCACTAGCAGACATTTGAATTTGCTGACTAGAACACGGTTGGTTGATCGGGGGTCAGGTAATCGATGCTCTACTGTACTTTCTTACTACATTTATTTATATGTAATAATAAAAATACATATATACACAGTCTTGCATTTTTATTAGTCATGTTTTTTTCGTGTTTGTGGGTTAAAGAATCTGTCTAATGTCAATTGCTTTTCTCTCTTCAGGATTTTTTGGAAGTAATTAATAGCATTGTAATTGTAGAGATCCCCAAGCTTATTAACCTCAACCTGGTTAGGATGCCATTCTAAGACAGTTGTTCTGACATCCTCCACTTTAAGTAACAGATATGTAATATCAATGGTGTGACTTCTTTATGTTGTTTAAAATTCAATTTCTTTAAAAAAGATCTTTCTTTCTTAAAAATAATTGACGAAACTTCACAGTTAAGAATGATAAGTTCAACCATTGTTATTTTATCTGGACCGCATTTCATCAGAGACAAAGACTACTGGGTTTTATCTTCGTTATTCTTTATTTTACTATGCATTTCGGGTGCAATCTTTTGGTCTAACTTGCACCCCTCATCAGGTGTTACATTTCTATAAGTGGTAGTAGAAAACACATTTATTACATTAATCATTAATTATTGTAGTGGAATTTTTTACAAGTTACATGAAATTATTACAAATTATATTATTATTAATATTATAGTGAGCTAACCTTTTTTTACATTTAGACATTCAGTTATAAGGTGTTGGTGTTTTGTTCTATAAGGCATTTCTAACATTTCTAAAAAGAAAAAAAAAAGAGCAAGTAAACCGACAGAAAGGCTGTTAGAAATGCCTTAGGGGACAAAACACCAACACCTTGTAACTGAATGTCTAAATGTAAAAAAAGGTTAGCTCACTATAATGTTAATAATAATATAATTTGTAATAATTTCATGTAACTTGTAAAAAATTCCACTACAATAATTAATGATTAATGTAATAAATGTGTTTTCTACTACCACTTATAGAAATGTAACACCTGATGAGGGGTGCAAGTTAGACCAAAAGATTGCACCCGAAATGCATAGTAAAATAAAGAATAACGAAGATAAAACCCAGTAGTCTTTGTCTCTGATGAAATGCGGTCCAGATAAAATAACAATGGTTGAACTTATCATTCTTAACTGTGAAGTTTCGTCAATTATTTTTAAGAAAGAAAGATCTTTTTTAAAGAAATTGAATTTTAAACAATCCTCTTTTTCAGAAGAAAACATATATTGCCAAGTTTCTTGGTGTTCTTCATTCGAGTTCGTGGGGTTCCTCTGTCGTTGCAGGTTCCATTATGAGCTTTTCAATGTTCTTTATTTCTCAGAGTGATTTTTGTACTCCCTTGCTATTATACTCTCACCTTTCGAAAAGAAAAACTGACGCAAAACTTAATCAATGCCTGCCGGCAGTCTTGCAAATACTACAAAAAAATTGTTTCTGTAAGGAAAATAAAAGGCTGAAATTACAAGGAAGAGTTCAAAGTTCGGTGGAATACTATCCAATCAGTATATACCAGGTTGAGCGTCGATGTTGACGTCTCCTGCACTCTGAAAGGTTTCGAATTGTTACTTGAAGACAAAAGAAAATCATTCAGTATTCGTTACTTTCTGTCACTTATTTTTATGTTTGTTCACTGAAGTGTTCATTGTCCGATCATAAAAATCTTTCACGAAAGTGTTTGTTATCCAATTTGTTCGTTAACTGATCTGTTCATTAACTGATTACCCACTGGTATTTCCTCTGTTTATATTTATAAAAATTTGTCTTTTATGTATTTGTGATTTCTAAAATGCTAATTTTATATGTCAGCAGCAATTCTTATGTCAAAGTCAGCATGTATTGCAAGTTCACTGTGTATGATGATGAAATTTTCCTAACTAGATAAATTATATGACTTTCTAGGAAAATACTTGTAATAAGCATTTTACAATGATTTTGTAAAATTCTTTTATTGTGATGCATGCATTGCATATTTCCTACTTATCATAGTGTGTTTCTCGTTACTTATTCTTATCACAGAGTTATCTAGATATAATATTTCTAAACCATGATATAGTATCACATTATTTCTTATTCTCATCTTTTCCTTTAAGTCTATAATCTGTAATTTCTAGAAGTTTCCTTGTGTAAGGTATCATTTCCTAACCAGTGACAAGCTCTAGTAGGTTCAAAAAGTGTCCTTGCAGTCCACATCCTAATTTTGATAATATGGTTAACTCCAAGAATCATTCTAGTTGGCTTTTTATAGAATGCTTCACGATGTTCTCAAGCAGATCCGAAATAGATGAGAAACAATTCCTGTTATGTGTAGATTTCAGAAAAATAGTCTTTATTTCTTTAACAAAAACATTTTTGTATGAATGTGTTATTAATTCAACGCCTTTAGGTTATTTATCAAAACCATTCTTAGTCAGCTGAGTGTACTGTACTTTGTCTGCTGTCTGAGGATGCAATTAATGCAATAGGAATTTCAGGATTAATTAAATTCAATATAAATTATTCTCTAGGAGATTAATATATTATTTTACACTGCGTAGTCAGTTTATTAAGTATCCCATTTTATTTCAGTATTATTTATGCTAAGTCATTCCTTAGAGCAGGGATGGGCAACCAGCAGCCCCCGGGTCGCATGCGGCCTGCGTCACATAAAATATGAATAAATTTCCCATCCTAAGGAAGTATGCAGCAAAAATTCAAACGCTGTTTTCTACAACTTATGTATGTGAATAGTTTTTCCGCAATGAATTTAGTAAAAATTAAAACAAGAAACCGGGCAAGAGACACATCGAAACTAATTTAAAACTAGCAGTGACGAATATTTAACCAAATATTTCCAATGTATTACATTTACATCAGTTCCAGAAGCTAAATTAAGTGTACATATGCTAATTTATAAATATATATGAATAAATAATTGTGATTTATCGGCATTTTTTTTCCTTTTTTCTCTTGTATGCAGCCCGTGTCAGTTCAAAAGTTTTAAAATGTGGCCCTTACATAGAAAAAGGTTGCCCATTCCTGCCTTAGAGGATATTAGGTGGCTGTGGGTAGACCTATTACATAACAAATGAACATGTAAATCACTTATCATTTGTAAGAAGGGAATAGGTTAAAGCAAGTGATTTAAGTGAATTAATAATTATAACAGTAAATAATGAATAAAAAATTTTATGTAGAAATAATTTTTAAAGGAATTAGCACAAATTAAAAGCTTAAGTAGGGACAAAATAAGACATATCAGTTGAGTAGTATTAATATATGAGTATACTGTATTTTCATGAACAGAATGGTAGCACTAATGATAAGTTTTCAATAACAGTGCTTTTTGCTGTTTCAATATTTAAAAATCTATAAACATACAATTATTGTAGAATTAAAATTATAAAATAGAATCATTTCATGCAAAAGTGGAACTATTAGTTTGGGGATAGCTGCATATTGTGGGCCTTGGAATGCCATATTTATAAATGTGCAACTGTAGTTGATAGCAGTTCTGTGGGCAAGAATAGTTTGTTGATGAGAGGTAATAGAAGGATGGTATGAATTATGCAAGGAAACAAGATGATTACCATTGCACAAATTATAGTCCAATACAATGGTGGTATGACATCTTTGATCAAACAATTTGTTGCATTTATGTTGGATGGACTACAGATGTAGATTGCTTTTCCTATAGCCTGTCTGAGAGAAGCATTATATACTGAGCACTCTTATCAGCTAAAAATAAAATAAGACCTTAGAAAAACATTTGAATGTCACAGTATTGTAACTGTTGTTACTAATTAACTGTTTTTTTCCATGGTTGCAGTATGTTCCTCAGTGCAAAGTGTATTTCCAGCAGGACATATGTTGTGTCATAAAATAGTTTTGCAGTACATGACAGTTTTCCTCAGAATTTAAGCTTCAACTCAACTGTGCATCCATAGGATGATATGGAAACAAGCAGTTTATAAAAATATGTGTCACTGTTTAGTATACAACTATATGATGCCATTGTGTCAACATAGACTATGATTCCTGTGGAACACTGTCAATATCAAATCTATACATAGATGAATTCAGGCTGTCCTAGAGGTCAAAAGAGAATTTATTACAACTATGGGAATGTATTTAATAAAGTGACACTTTAGTATGCAATTTATCTTCATTAGATATTGATGACAAGGTATATTTAAAAATACTAAAGATAATCAAATAATAACTGTAATCCGTTTAAGTGTTAGTTATGTCACAGTGCATTAATATACAGGGTATTTATAAATGAAAGGTGCGGTTTTAAAAATTAATAATAAATCTGTTTATTACATTATATGGGAAAACCTTACAGCATAAGCAGCAGCAACTGTCCAAGTTTTTTATGTGCTATCTGCTCTTCATTGTCATGCTTACTGTGCAGGCGTAGCATCACTTTCCAAATTGGTGTCGCAACAGGAAAAGGCCTTCTGTGTGCTCTGTTTTGAGGTGTCCAGATCTGTGGTTACAGTGCAGCATGAGTTTCGTGCACGGTTTAAGAAAGACCCACTACACAAGAATAACATAGGTAGGTGGCACCAACAGTTTGTGGAAACTGGATGCCTTTGTAAGGAGAAGCGTCCTGGTCGATCTTGTGTGTGTGATGCAAACATCAAAAGAGTGCGCGAGGCGTTTCAGCAAAGTCCTCGAAGTCACTTAGTAAAGCAAGCAGAGAATTTTCCATGCCAAAGAATACGGTGTGGAAGGTGTTGCGTAAGAGGTTATGTTTTAAACCGGGCCTGGCCAACCCAAATTGTTTTGCGGGCCACTTTGATCACGCATAACATTACAGTGGGCCACAATTTAGGCAAACATGCTTTTAAAATAGTAAAACAAATACAAAATGAGCAAGATTTTATTGTTATACCAAGAGTTTGTACTCGCACTTGCGCATTATAACAATGACACAGGCAAATTTTCATTTATTTAATTGTTTTGGTATACACATAACGACAAACAAAAGTTTTAATAAATATATAATATAATATAATATAAGATGGACACTTAATGCGTTTGAAAACGTTCTTAGGATTAAAGAATTTTTGCTGAAGTTTGAATGGTTGATTATTTTATTTTATATTGTCTCTTCAGTAAGGAAATATAGTTTTATTTAATATATAATATCGCTTAGCGGGCCACACAATTTAACGTGATGGGCCGCATGCAGCCCGGGGCCACGGGTTGGCCAGGCCTGTTTTAAACCGTACAAAGTGGGATTAGTGCAGGTCCTTACACCAGCAGACAAAGTGAAAAGGCATGACTTTTGTGAAAAACTGCAGTTAAAAATGGAGGACGATGGGTTTGTAGAAAGACTCATCTTCTGCAATGAAGCCACTTTCCATGTAAGTGGCAAGGTGAACACATGCAATGTTCATATCTGGGGAAGCAAGAAACCACATACGCTGATAGAGCATCAGCATGACTCTTCGAAAGTGAACATTTTCTGTGCGGTATCACGCGAGAAAGTGCACGGCCCATTTTCCTTTGTACAACAGATGGTGACGGGTGACTCATTTCTAGACATGTTGGAAACCTGGTTGTTACCCAAGCTGAACACCAATTATGATGACTACATTTTGGACAGTGCTTCGCCCCATTTTTACAGGAATGTACGCGAGCTTAATTGTGTTCTTCACCAACACTAGATTGGACATGGTGCAACAGCAGACAACAATCTGCTCCCCTGGCCACCTCATTTGCCAGATTTAACACCCTGCGATTTCTTTTTGTGGGGGTTTGTTAAAGACTGAGTTTATGTACCGTCAATGCCCGTGTCCTTTGAAGAACTGTGTGATCGGATAAAGCATGCACTGCAGACCATCACGGAGGATATGCTACACCGCATATGAGAAGAATTTGATTACCGTGTAGATGTGTGTCGTGTGATCATGGGTGCACATATTGAAGGATTGTGATTAATGCATAAAAAACTTGGACATTTGCCTCAGCTTATGCTGTAAGGTTTGCCCATATAAGAGAATAAATAGATTTATTATTAATTTTTTAAACTGCATCATTCATTTATAAACACCCTGTATATATTTTAACCAATGATAATGGGTACATTCAAGTGTGCATCAGTCTCAGCCAAAACTGATGCACAGGTGAATGGTTTAATAAGCTTTTGGAATGTTGGCTACCTAACAAGATGGCAGAACCAAATGGTGCTATATTGGCATTTGCATACCTATTTTGTCAAAATATTTTTGGATTAATACAGATGAGCAGTAAAAATGGTGTTAATAATATAACCATAGAGGAGACCATATTGCTTCATCAGAGCTCACCATATCTACAACCTGATGAGTGCAATGCAGATCAGTCACTGCACCTATAAACTCATTGATGAATATCAGAACACAGTACATCACAGTTCACTGTTTGATGCATTGTGGAATGTACCCAATCTTATAAAAGATCAATTAAAACAATTTGGATTTCATAATTATGAGATTTTGTAATTGTAGAATTGAGATATATCAATATTTTTAAATTACAGATGAAAAGAAAATCAGAAGGAAATATTGACAGTAGAGGACATTCTCCTGGTAAAAAACCTTGTACAACAGCTGAAATTACAGGGTATGTAAACTGCATATTAACTTTTTTCTTTTCTTGAATGTTTTTGCGTTTAAATTTTATTATAAAAATTAAAACCCAAAATTCTGTTCTGTTGGAGTATACGAGTTAAAAATATATGAAAGAAATACACTCAAACCTGTATTTATGCAGTCTTTTTTTGTGCAAATTTTTATACGTGCAATGTATTTTGTGCAATTATTTTTGTGCAGTATACCAATTTGATTGAAATTCATATACCACACACAAAAAATCACACAAAACAAATCGCACAAAAATAGATCGCACAAAAACAAGTTTGAGTGTAATTAATTTTTCATGCCAGATTCTTATCATATAAACATTTAAGAGCACTTGATATAAATTTTAACATTAATGCTAAAATTTATATCAATGTTATAAAATTTGTTTTTGTTTCACCTGAAGAAGACATTCTATACACGTTGAAAATGCTTGTGAAATATTGTTCGTTTGTTTTACATCAAAACCTTATTAACGCTGATAGACAGTACTCTTAAACTTTTATATGTTAAAAAAAAAATTAACCATTTTAATGTGGTTCAATAAAATAGAATTTTGGATTTTATCAGAGAAGGGTTGGAGAGTTTATTCATGGTTTTTAATTTATAATTAATGAAAATAATTTTCAATGATATAAATATTTTTTTTTCTAACAGATTAAATGGCTGCACAAATTTTGGCGACGTGTCACAAGACAGTGGTATTGTTGAACCCGAAGGGGAAGTCGAAGGTGGACATAATCATAAAAATATTGAAACTCTACACACTGGAACCGTTAAAAAACGCTTAGGAACAAAAATGATTCCACCACCCGAATTAGATATTTGGTTAACAACTTTTCAGGTAAATTTTCCATTTTTAAAACAACAATATAATTAATTTTGGCAGTTTTAAGTAACAATAATTTTATTTAAAAATGTTTAGTCCTGGACAAATACAGAAAGACTTCTAGCATTAAATCAGTTAATTGAAGTTTGTGAACCAACTCAGGTTCGACATATGATGAATGTCATAGAACCACAATTTCAACGTGATTTTATTTCATTACTTCCAAAAGAGGTAATTACATGTTTAAAAAATATAGATTAAATTGTATTTTAAATAAATTCAGTTAAAAATTTATATTTCAATAAGAATATTTATAATAATAAAATTTTGAAAGTTGCTGGTAAATAATGTGACAAATATAATTCAGTATTTAAAAAATATTATAATGAAACCATATTCTTGAATAATCACAACTTATTTTTTTAAGAGGTGATAAAATGTTTTATTTAATCACTTTAACATTTTAAATTGACATTTTGAAGTCGATTAGTCTAACTGATCGACTCCAAATGCTGACAACAATATATTGACTGCATCAATGTACTGCTGTCAGCAAAGTATTTCATAGTTACTATCATATTATAGTTAGCTTAATATTTTGATACAGCATAATGATGACTCTTATTGTTGCTTAAGTCACAGGTGGAAACATGCCATAAAAGGATAAATTTAGAATATACATTGCTTATAACAATATAGTGACTTGATATTATATTGATACTAAGTTTAGTACAAAATCACTCTTTAAAAATTAGAGGGATAATATTGTATGCAACCTCATATTATTATGAAGGAAAAATTATTTCCTCAGTGTGCACAACTCAGAAAAATGACAAATAAGGCTCGGGTGTAAATATTGTAATGTATTTATACAGAAATGTTTTGATGAAATTGTTACATTTTTAAAGTGATTTTGAAAATTTAAAAAGAGAGCATTACATAAAAGATTAATTGATTGGCCAATTTATTTTTAAGAAGAAACTTATGATTTTAGATACAAAACATTGTTAAATTTTTTACAAGGTTTATGTATTGCAATGAAGAAGAGCCTCAAAATAAATGTTGACTGTGCTATGTGACTTTGTTACATATCTGAAGTGTAAGAAAAAGACAAATTATGAAGACACCATTTTTTATTTTGGAGTGTTTTTGTGAATTTTAATTATATTGTGATATATTGGTATAAACTGAAGATACATGTAAAATTAAATTCAGTTCATATAATCATTTAATTATATGTGTGTGTTTAGTTATAAATTTGTTTTTATGCAATCCATTTAGCTTGTAAACATAAAAGAAAGCATACAAAATTAGTCATGAAGTAAATACAGTGGAACTTTACTTTCAAGTCAATGAAACAAGTCATCAAAATTGTTTTGACTTGTAAACATACAAAACACATCGAGTCTGGGCATTATGTTGGGAGAAAAAAATATTTGACTTACTGAAAGTTAATTATTTTATTTTTTCTTACAAAATCAAAATGAAAGAAACAAAACAGTTTTACAAGAAACAATTATTTATTAATTTTGGATTACATAAAAACATATTTAGTCACTTGAAAGGACTTCAATTTTTTTAATAAAATGATATTTATCTAAATCTTGATCACGAGTAATACATAAAAAGCACGCTTTTGTAAATAATACTTATGCTTTCACTATTGTCAAATTACTAATAGGAAATTATTTCTTACAATTGATGAAATTTCTGTGAAATTTCTTCAATGATTGAATTTTCTGTTTAAAATAAAAAATCATAAATTCAAGATAATATTTTTTTAAATATAAAAAGTGGAAGGGAAGACAATATGCACTATTGGACTTACTATTCTTTATAAACTACCTGTTTCCTCATTTCTATTATATAAAAGCAATAAAAAATCCTCTCATGGTTTAAATTTTCCAACTATTTTGATTAAAAAGTTTCTTGCATAATACTAGAGAAAGAAAAAGACATTCAACAAGAAAGCCCCTTCCTCCAGCATAAAGGGAAGTATTAACATTTTATGATTTTGTTAGCTTTTATATAAATATATAACATATATATTTGTATCTGTATACTAAGTTAGTGGTACTGAATATAATATTAAATACTCTGATAATCAATAATTGATATTTGGAAATAGAATAATTACTAACTTACATAATTATTTAAAATGATAAAAAGTTGAAATTATAAAACTGAAGAACAAGCATTACACATTATACATTAAAATTTTTGAAGTAAAAATTGTTTCTACTTTTGAAATAATTGTCTTCTGAAGCTGGAATAATGTTAGATTCTTTGTACTTTTGTCTCTATTTAACAATATATGAAGGAAAAATACTTTAAACAACAATTGTAAATAATCATTTTTTTAATGTGGTATGATATGAAACTGGTTTGAATGAAAATTAAATTCAAGATACAGAGTACAGTGAAATGTTGCCTATTTTTATATCGTGCTTTCTGTTTGCACTTAATTTCTGGATATGAAAAGAAATTTCCATTAGCCATAATGTAAAAACTGATGCTCATAGACAACAATTAGCATTGCTGACTAGATATACATATAAATACATGGAAAAAGAAAAATTATGATGGTATGTACTCCATGTAATCACAGAAACACAATAAAAACATCACTGTGTCAGCTCTTCATTATAGATTTTTTTCTCTGGGGTAGTGAAGGATGTAAAATAGATTTTACAGAAAGTTCTTTCTTGTGTTTTGTCTTCGGTATTATTATTATTTATAAGAAATACTTGTCCTAGAATTACTTAAAATACAATACTTGGAAAAAAGTTCTACTGCCAGAGAGATTTTTAGCAGTATATTCTATTCTGGAGAGAACCTGAGGAAATGTTGAGATATTTCAGTTGCATTACTGTATATACAATGAAGAACATGGAGTAGACAGCACAGAAATTTTTTTTCATATAGTCATCATTATTAAAAATATATTTAATATTTGTCTCATACATTTTTTGTAAATTTAAAATAAATTTTATTTTTATTTCAGTTGGCCTTATATGTATTATCTTTTCTCGAACCACGTGATTTACTTCGCGCAGCTCAAACTTGTCGTTACTGGAGAGTACTTGCAGAAGATAATTTGCTATGGAGAGAGAAATGTCGAGAAGCAGGTATCGACGACGTGAGAGAAGTATTAGGAAGACGTAGGGCGAGAAGCAGCAGTAACAGTGGAACGACAGGATGTATTGGAAACATTACTCCCTGTCCTTGGAAGGCAGCATACATGAGACATCACAATATTGAAATGAATTGGAGATGCCGTCCGATTCGACCACCAAAGGTAATGATATATTTTTTAATATTCAAAATTTATTTGTTTGATGAGAATTAATAATCTCGGTGAAGTTAAAATACAAATCCCGACAGTAATTTCTGACAAAATTAAAAATAGTTAAATAACATTTATACAGTTTTGATCACAAGTTTTTATTTCCAAGATACACTTTGGAGACGTGTTTCTCTAGTAATAATTTGTTATTTGTGAAACTGTTTGGCATATTTTCTTATTTTATAAAAGTTTTTCAAAGCATTTTCGTGAGAAAAGTTTAAATCTTTTTCTTGAAAATGCTTTGGAAAACTACTGAAAAGAAATCTCTGATTAAACATTGTTTAAACGTATCCTTATGCTTTGATTAATATTTTGTAATTAAAAGAATTGAATAGTTAAAATTCTTTTAAAAAGTAGTGTGAATACTGAATAAATATTGAAAATTTCATAAGCTAGAATGAGGGTTAATCATAATTGAATTTATAATCTTCCTAATTCTGGTCTAGAGATTTTTGTCTATTATTTGATGATTTTTTAATGTTTGTCTGGCTTGTTGCATTATTCTTTCGATTATTAAAGTATATTTTAGTATGTAAATATTTGTACAACAGATCAAATTTTACATATTACAAATATTTTTGTCTTTAATTTAGAATAGAAATCATCAAAATATAAAAAATAAAGTGTTTTCTTGTATAATAATAATTATATTAGTTTAAAATAAAATTTAATACATTAAATTTTCAGAATTTGACATTTCAAAATATTCAAATTATACAAATTTTAGTTCAAAAGTCCAAAGAATAATTGAACATTTTGAAATACCTTGTCATCATAATCTAAAATTAAAAATACAGTAATTTTGGCAGGGTGGTAAAAAGTGTGTTATAAATTGAAGATAATCTCAAAAACTTTCATGAGACAATAAAAACTAACAACAGATATATAAAACACCAACTGAAATAAGCATTAAAAAAAATCAAACTTAAAAGTTTTCATGGATCTTTCTGAATATCAGTTTGATTATGATTATTATGAAGTTATTTATTTGAAATGTATTTCCTAGACTAGTTACTACAGTAGTCTCTATTTTCTTCAAAGAATAATCTAATTATTTGGCTTTATATTCAGTAATTACTCACACACAGTATTCTTCATATCTGTTTTATTTTTTCCTTATGACCTTTATTAGTAATACTGATTTCTTTGACCAAGTTTATTCAATAATTTGTCACAGTTCATGGATATTTACTATCTCTTTAGTTCAGTCTCTTTGTGAATTACGTGTTCAGCCAAAATCATAATTTTTACTGTTTGTACACCTTATCAACATTTCTCCAATTTTTTTCTCAAAGATTTCTTATATTTTTTGTTTTTGTTATATATTGGAATTACATACATTTCTGGAACAGCCTGGCTCTATTCCTTATCTTTCCCATTCCTGATTGTCAATTATATTATTGATCTTTTTCTGAATAGTTCTTATAAATCTTGATATTTTTTTTTCTTGAGATCTTTATGGGGCCTTATATTTTTTCTAGCTACTAACTTTTAAATTCTTGTTGTTTCTATTTTCTCTTCTTATTGATGGCTTCTTTCATTTTTGAATTCATTATTCAAAACCTCGATTGTAAAGAAATTTCAATAACAAAACTTTCTGGTTGTTTATGCTGTAAGATCAAGGCATACAATGCCTTGACCTTACAGCTTTGAGAAGTTCAATTTCTAGAGTGGAGCCTGTTTAGTTTGAAATTTTTATATTTGAATTTATTTAATTTTTTCTTTATTATTTTTTAATTGAATATTAATCCTAAATATGTAAAAAAAAAAATACATTATTTTGCAGGTATTAAAAGGGCACGACGATCATGTCATCACTTGCCTACAATTCTCGGGGAATAGAATAGTTAGTGGTTCTGACGACAACACACTCAAAGTGTGGTCGGCCACAACCGGAAAGGTATGAAAGTTCTTTAAAATGTTTTAATATAAAACTAATCTATTCCAATAACAAGTTTATTAGTTATATTTGCATGTCATAAATATAATAAATTAAGTATTTTAAATACTTAATTAATTAATACCCAGGTAGATGCTTTTTAATTTCCACAACAACACCTTATCTCTCTCAGAATTATATATTAATTTTTATATTACTGTTTTCAACCTGTTCTCTAGGTCATCATCAGGTTTTTAAAAAAAAATCTATGGAACATTGATAACTGTTCTTTTCACATATAACAGTTAAGAACACATTTAAAATATAAAAATCTTTAGAATAATAAGCAATTTGAAACCTGAATGTGTTCTTAACTGTTATATGTGAAAAGAACAGTTATCAATGTTTCATAGATTTTTTTTAAAAACCTGACAATGGCCTAGAGCAGTGTTCCGCAGCACAGTGGTGTGCAGTTACAATGTGAAAGGTGTGACATGAACTTTTACATCTATTAATTCTCAAGTTTTATTTATATATTTTTATCACAGTTGCTGTGTTTCTTATGCTTGTATTTCATTCTCTGTCGCAGCACTGATGAAATAAGATGATGTTTGTTTATTCTTTATTACAAGCCATGCATTTTTACATATTCTAAGAAATTAAATGTAAAATAAATTTGCTCACAGGTGTTGATGTCTGTTTAATAATAATAATAAGAATAATGATGATAATAATAATAATAGGTTAGTGGCATTACGTAATTCTATTACTAGTATCACATCATACGTTTTTGAGGGAATAACATTTTGGTGTGCTGTGTTGAGTCATGAGTGTGCCACAAGTAGAAAAACACTGGCCTTAGAGAACAGGTTGAAAACGTTTGTTAAAGCTAATAAATAATTCTCAGTGAGATAAGGTGTTGTTGTGGAAATTAAATATTTTAGTTTAAGTCAATGATTTTTCTGAATCAGTTTTAAAAATTTCAAAATTCTAACATAAATAGATATTAGATATTATGATTTAATAAATATCATTGTGTATAAAGGTTTATTTCAAAAGTAATCTATCTATATATAGATTCTGAGATTGTTCCAAGTAGCAAATTATAACTTAATTAAATTTGCAAATTATCATGTGTACAGCAAAGCAAAACTTTAAACTTTATATACAATATGATACCAAATAACCAGTATTAAGCAATGAAATAACAGCATAATAACAGAAATAATAATAATTATTTGCAGTTTGGACTGTTTTAAGTTTAATATGTTTAACTGTTTTAAAAGCACAGTTTCAAGATGGTCACAAATTTCATAGATTATATGAGAAAAATCAGCTATTCAAACAACAGAACAATTTTCTCAAATTATATATGGAATATTAGTGAAACACTTTTGATTATAGTTCAAGAATATGTTTATACTCTAAATCAGTGGTTTTCAATCTTTTTTGAGTTAGTGGTGCATACACATACACCATTCAACAATAATAGAACATACAGTGATTGCCTAGAAATTCTCTATTATTTTCATGTAACTTTGATGAAATTTTCTAGTATGTTTGATAGCAAAATATCAACTATTATTTCATAAGTTTAGAGAAAAATGATTAATAAACAAAAGAGTTAGATATTATTATAAAAAATAAGATGTCCAACATTAATAGAATATGTACTGATTGGAATTAATTACAAAGAAAGTAATGATTGCAATCCATGAAATTTGCATAAAAATATGATCAACAAGAGTGAAAAGAAAGTTTTAGTAAATTGCATAGTACCTTACTATTAATTAAAAATGGACATGAAAAGGACCTAACTGTAGAGGAGATAAAAATGGATGTATTTCACCAGGAAAGGAAAAAAGTAACTTGGATTGCTAAAAATTTGGGAAGACTTCATTCAACAATCTCAAAGTATCTCAATAATAAATAATGAGTAAAGAACATGAAAATGAAACAGTGGGCGCAAGAGTTCAACAATACCTAGACAACGACATTTAATTGTTTGACAGGCACTGCAAGGAAACACATCCATTCAAAAATTTAAAATGAATTGAAGCTGAGTTGCAGTAAATCAACAGTACACAATGTTTTGAGATTGACAGACAATGTTTTTTCTATCAAAATAAGAGAGGCAACCAGCTTAAGGAGAAACACAAACAACCTTGATTACAGTTTCTTGGAAATGACTTTGAAAGAAAGAAAAGATGGTAAAAAGTATTTTCTCAGATGAGAAAAGGTAGAATCTTGACAGGCTTGATGGTTTTAATTATTATTGGGTAGACAAAAGACTAGATCAAAAGCAGTACTCAAAGAAAGTAGGTAGTGGTGGTACTCTCATGATTGGATGGGGATTGAATGGAATGGAAAGACAGATCTAGTATTTATTGAAGGTCAGAATAACTCAAATTTATCTGAAGTGTCTGGAGGCAGCTCTAAACTTATGGACAGAAAATTGCTGGACAGGACTTGGAAGCTTGCATTATCCTGCATGAATTAAATGTATCAAAAACAACATTGTCCTTTTTTCAGAGCAAGAATGTCCAACTTTGGACTGGCCAGTGTGGATTTAAACCCAATTGAAAATCTTTGCAGTGGCTTGGTTTTTCAAATGTATAGCAGGGGAAAGCAATATAAGACCATCACTGAACTAAAGGCTGCTCTCATTGAGACATGGGAAAATATCCCACAAGAACAACTGCAATCTTTGATTAATTCAATGTCTAATTGTATTTTTCAACTTGTTTCCAAAAATGGTAGCAAAATCAGCTATTAATTATAATTTAAAGATATCATAAGTCAAGATGTTCTATTAATGTTGGTCATTCTATTTTTGCTAATAGTATCTAGCTCTTTTGTTTATTACTCATTTTCTCCAAACTTGTGCAATAATTGTTGATATCTTAATATAAAATATACTAGAAAATTTCATTAAAGTTACAACAAACATCAGTTAACAAAGTTTTATTCTAATTGAAACACAGTTTACTTGTATTAAACTGAAAAAATCTGAGTTTAATTCATTCTGAATATGATATTTTTTATTCTTCAGATTCTGTTTTTAAAAACATTTATATTATTTATAAATAGTACCAAATATTTTAATAAATTCATATTGTAAAGAATTTTTCAAAGTAGATTGTTACATTGAAAACGTTAAATAATGATTATAACATAATTTTATCTTTGATCATTTTCTTTAAATAATTCTAGATATGATTATTTTACAACTATCTTTATTAGGTAAAATCTTTTGAATTGGTATTTTTTGAAAATGCCAAAATTTTTAAATTAAAATGCAAATGACTTCTTATACAATTATTCTAAGTGTAAAAAATGATATAGTTGATTCTATAAATTTCATTTTAGTGTTTGAGAACATTAATGGGTCACACGGGTGGGGTGTGGTCATCTCAGATGGCCGGCAACATCATCATCAGCGGTTCCAACCGATCGCACACTAAAAGTCTGGAATGCTGACACTGGACAGTGCATTCACACGTTGTACGGTCACACTTCAACCGTGCGATGCATGCATCTTCATGGAAATAAGTGAGTAAATACAAAAATTTTTCACTGTTTTGTTTGTTTTGTTAACATTTCAAACATAACTTTATACCATAAATGATTTCTAGAGTGGTTAGTGGATCGAGAGATGCCACTTTGCGTGTCTGGGACATCGAAACTGGTGAGTGTCTCCACGTGCTGGTCGGTCACGTGGCGGCTGTTAGGTGTGTCCAGTACAATGGCAAATTGGTGGTGAGCGGAGCTTACGATTACATGGTTAAAGTATGGAATCCAGAACGAGAAGAATGTCTGCATACTCTTCAGGGGCATACTAATAGAGTTTATTCTCTTCAGGTATGATATTCTTCTGGAAATTTAATTAAAACATAATAATGCAGGCATACTATAAGAGTTACATCATCTTAGGTTCCAGGCTAATGCTGTAACTAGAAAATATCTATTTTTTCACTTATTTACTGTTCTTATGTACTACTAAGAGCTGTAAATAAGTGGCTATTCATGGCTTTCTTTCAGTATTTTCACTGTCTCATTTTCTTAGCTTTCATGTCAGTGAATTTGGCCTTTATTTTGAATAACAGCCTGATTTAAGGAACATGACAATCAGTCTGATTATCTATCCAGACTTAAGAGTCTGTTTTTATCAGCAAACAAGGCCATTTCTTTTCTTAATTATAGTAGTGTTCACTGGAGTAAGCACTTTTAATTTCAGTAAGAACTTTGTGTGGTTTGAATCAGTGTGAAGGAAACATAACCTTCAGCCTATCTCAGTTTGTCATACAACTTCATTCCTAAGTTTAATCATTATCATTTTTGAATCCAATATAATAGCTTTATGACTTTTCCTTTCACTTTTATCTGCCATTGTATTATTTTGCACATTTATATTTTAATTACAATAAAAACAATGAAATGAACAATGAAGGTATAAACAGTGTAATGTTCACTTTTAATAACAGAATGTAATACAGTAATACAAAGGGTGCAAAACAAATCACATTTGTAAACAAACTGATGATACAGTTGAAAGCCAATTGGATTATAGCATCATACCACAGCGAAAGAGTAGACATGAGTCAGCCTGAGCTGGAAGAGTCTATGTTAAATGAAAGGGGTGAAAGGAGACATGTGATTAACATTAGAAGTAAGAGTAAGTAATAAAATTTGTAAAAAAATAAAACAATAAAATTATTTATTATAAAGATGGTGTAAAAATATTTTGGAAATGAAAAAGCAAAATAGCTGAAAGAGATCAGATTCCTGTCTCAACTCTCATGGAGGTAGCCAAGTGTCTCCTTCCATCTCTTTTATCTGACATAGACACTTCCAGCTCAGGCTGACTTGTATACTCTTTCACTGTGCAGACTATAGAAAACTATAATGCAGAAGCAGAATTACACCTTCAGAAAAGTAGCAATTCAAAATGTTTAAGTTGAAGAGCCATAATGCGGAGTATGCTTACATGCAGTTTTTCAGATTGTATATAAGTATACTTTGCATTATTTCTCTTCACTTAAAAGAGTTATGGTGGAAAGTTATCATATTTTAAGGTTTTATATTAATTAAACCTTGTAGATAGTGTTGAATTGTATTGATTTACAACTATAAAAATGTTTCTATATTATTTACTAATCTATAGTAAGTAGATATATAATAATAATTACATTTAACTGAGTGAGTGGTATTGTGATGATCCCTGAATTATTCTTATATATTCTGGTGCTGAGATAACTATTTTTCTTATTATTATAAACTTTATATTTACATACAGTATATACATTTTGCACATTGATGTAAAATTAATTCAAAACTTAAAGAAAGATTACTAAACATAAATTTCTAAAATAATTATCTCTAGTAATAATTAAATTCAACATCTGAAAGCAATAAAACAATGAAAGAAAGTTTATTTTTCCATTTATATCTCATATTTTTCACAATTTTTTAATGTTTATATTATTCTGTATTAAAGTATATTATGTGAATATAATATACTTTAACTGTGCTTTTTCTGGTCATTGAATTGTTTTTAAAATGTGGATATAAATACAAATATATACTAGAAACATCACACCCATTATACATTTCATCTACTTCATAGGATCCAGTATCATACAAACTTTTAGCATTCAGAACCCTTATCAGACAGATGTATACATATACAGCATAAATGACACAGTGAGAGAATTGGCTCACACCAAGAATCTGGTCACAAATTATGGATATTACAGAAAAATCATACATATCAGTAGATTGATCACTTCATAAAGAAAACATATTCAATGTAATGAAAGAAACACTAGGTTACTAATTATATACCAGAACCCAACCATTTATACTTTTATAAAGTGACAAAGTTTACTTTGTATCCATAATCTGATCTACTAATGAAATCTCTTCTGATCTGTCATTGATTAATGAAATTAATCAATGACAAATGATAAATATCAACTTAACACTAAGTTCAATCCCCAGAGTATATGAGATTACAACAGAGGATAGAAACTTTGATACACACAGAATACATTAGTTTTATACTCCATTTGCTAGACATGAGACTGAAAGAACATATTGCTGACTTACAATTGGAATGCTACAACATAACCTTAGCAGCGTACATCACACAACTCAGTAATGAGGTTTTATGTGGAATGAAGCTAAAATTAATAAGAGACTCTAAATTAGCCAAAATGATGGAAATGATTGAAATACATAAACAGGACACTTATGGAAGTAATATTAACAACAGAGACCAAGAAACATTCCCTAACACATGGAGGCTACTATATTGATGAGAATAACCCTCTTCAGAACTAGGGAGCTGTCCATAAATTGCATCCAGATTTTTCTCGAAATTTTTACTCTCCCCTTTTGTCCCAGTTTCTCTAAATTTCCATAACCCCTCCTCTCTTCAGATGTTCGACAAAACTCAAACCTCCTTAAAACCTTTATCACTTTATGAATGATAGATACTGTTAGTAAAAATAAAACATACAAGAATTCTTATAACAGTCTTCTTCTCAAAACTACTGGAGTGAGTAAATAAACAATCACAAACAAAACCTTTTTTCACTAGTAATTGAACTTTAACGTAACGTCCGAATGTTTTCAGCCTTCACCAAGGCCTACTTCAGGTAATGAACCAAACTGACTTCCAAATTGGAACGTTAGAATGATGATGTTCAACCTTAAACTTTGTTAAAGTTATACTTATGAAGTTTAAAGTTGAACACGTCATTCTAACGTTCCAATTTGGAAGTCAGTTTGGTTCATTACCTGAAGTAGGCCTTGGTGAAGGCCGAAAACATTCGGTTACGTTAAAGTTCAATTACTGGTTAAAAAAAGGTTTTGTTTGTGATTGTTTATACAAGAATTCTGAAATAAATTTAATAAAATGTATAAACCATATAAAATTTAATGAAATAAAACAAATGTCAACTGAAGCTCAAACCCCCCCTTGTCTTGACCCCTTCCCTTTCTTCCAGTGTGGATGTCATTTTAATGTTCTCTTTGTTATTTTTTGTTACTTAATTTATTAATGTATTTTTTATTATATTTTTAACTTGCTTATCATATTTTACATTTTAAATTATGTTTCACATAAGCTAGAACACGCTTTCAAATAGTCATTCCACGACGTAATATATTCTATAATATATTTGAAAGCTAGAGAACCCAAAGATGGTCTAAATTAGACCAAAAGTACTCGAAGATAATAAAAGTTTTGTTGGTAACAAGTTATTTGGTATTTATACATTAGAACTTATTTTAGTAATGTCTTTGTATAAAATACATAAAAATGAGGAAAAATTCTAATATATTAACCATTGAATTTTTTTTGATATTTTCATTTCTAGTTTGACGGAATACATGTAGTCAGCGGTTCACTGGACACTTCGATCAGAGTGTGGGACGTCGAAACGGGAGCCTGTAAACACACACTAATGGGACACCAATCTCTCACATCCGGAATGGAATTGAGGAACAACATACTTGTGTCGGGCAATGCTGATTCTACGGTTAAAGTATGGGACATATTAACTGGCCAGTGTCTTCAAACTCTCGCAGGTAACATTTTTTTTTAAAAACTGTTATAATTAATGAATTTATTAACAAATAACTAAAGATAAAATTAGCATTGTGTGTCTTAAAAAAAAATATATAATATGATTTTAAATAGTTTTCATCAGTTTCCAATTTTTAGATTACCAATGTTAAAATAATTCTTTAATACTAACTCTTGATATTTTACATGCATTTTTTAAGTCATTTTATGGAAAAAAACATGATCAGTTAGAAGCAGAAATATACAATTTATATCAATAGTTAAACAAACTATATGTAATTTTTATCATTGTAAAAATCCAGAAAAATTGATGTTTAAAGAACATTTACTCAGTATCTTGTTAATATAATGTAATCAGTTTGAAGATTTACCAACACCACAATATTTTCAAACGCCAACACAAAAGTTTCCTTTTAAAAATAGTTAAAGCCCTATTGGTATTAAATTCGAAATAGATAGACGAAGCGTTACGAAAGGTTTTAGTCCCCCTTGCTTCAAAATGAATGCAGAAAGGCTTTCTTCTCATACATGGTATTAAACACCTCAACAAGATGCAGTTTTAATATGGAAAGTGCTATATTTTCCTGGATTAAATCCCTGGTATGATACTGTACACGTGCATACTGGTGTATTCTCACTCCCCTCATTTAGTTCCTAATAATAATTTAGTGTGTAGAAAGTTTTATGGTGGAAATTAAATTCGTAAAAATAAAGAAAGATGCGGGTATCTAAAATTAACATTTTCTTTTGTTTCTGTGTTTTCATTAGGTCCCCACAAACATCAAAGTGCCGTTACTTGTCTGCAGTTTAACAATAAATTCGTCATAACGTCGTCGGACGACGGCACCGTCAAACTCTGGGATCTAAAAACGGGCGAGTTCATCCGCAACCTGGTAGCTTTGGAAAGTGGCGGCAGCGGAGGGGTGGTCTGGAGGATAAGGGCGTCTCCCACCAAACTGGTGTGTGCGGTCGGCAGCCGTAACGGAACGGAGGAGACCAAACTACTGGTTCTCGACTTCGACGTCGACTACAAGTGACCGACCAATAGTGCCACGAGACTTTTTTTTCTAAAAAAAAGAAGAAGAATCTCCCGTCCCGCCGCCGCGTGTACGGCGGGATCTTCGATAACTGCCTGCTCATAAACAAAAAACAAACAAAAAAAAAAAAACTCCAAAGAATTCACACGTGTTGGGTGAGAACCTCATTTGCCAGTTCTTTATTATTTTTTTTAACCGGGAAAAACTGACATTAGAATTAATAACTATGATGATAATAATAATAATAATAACAATAATTGGAATTTTACTACCGAAAAAAATTGCGGGAAATATTTCGCGGCGGGATGCGCGCGCTCGCACCCGTCCCCCGGTCCCCACCCGTTATCGGTTGTAGATACATGTATAATTTTCTTTTTTCTTGTTTTTTTTGGGATTCCGAATCGTACTTCGTTCTCGTATCTCTCGTCGAGATTGTGTGACGATTAGTGAACTGTCCGACCGGTCAGCGTGTAAATAAATAGTAATATGTTGAGTAAATTTCGAATTCTTTTTTCCATGTGGTTCTTAAAAATTTGACAGTACAAATTAAAAATTATTTCTAGAATTTTTATAAATTAAAAAAATAATAAAAAAAGAATTAAATGGAATCCGTGCTTATTTTAATCGATTAAACAATAGAAATTCCCGTGAGTCCATCGGAATTCGACCTGTGGACTGAAAAAATTGCATGAAATTCGAATGGAGTGGTGGTTCTTAACCTTTTCCAGGCGTTCATTTTTTTTAAATGTGCTGTGGCAACGTCCATAAAAATCTATTAAACTTTTTTATTTAAGGGGAAGACTAATTTTATCTCGTGTATTTTAGTCATACAATTTAAGAGAGTAAGACAGACCTAAAGTTTACTGGCACGAAACTCAGATATAAGATTATTACCGCTTTAAAATCAAAAATTGAAGTAAATAATGAGTTTTCAAGAATTATTTCATTATAAATTATATTTTTAAACAACAATTACAGTATCGCATCTCCAGGTTAAGAACCACTGAAATACTGAGAAACATCTTTGTATTAATAGAGAAAGTGGATTAAACGATTTCCATTGCAGAAATCTAGAAAATACCAAATCTTTACTCCCAGAAAATACAAGAAAAGCTGCTTTAATATGGAACAATTACAGAAACGTTTTCCTGTCTATGACAGACATTGACTTCACGTGGGTAGTTTTACATTAAGAAGGATCAACAAGTGTTCTTGTAAATTCGGATCAACAAGTGTTCTTGTAAATTCAAAACTGAATTTACAAGAACACTTGTTGATCCGGAGTTCTCAATCCGGAACAAGCGATTTGGTATCAAACAATTTTGATAAAGATTGACCTTTTTCCCGTTGCTTGATTCGATGTGTCCATATTCTTAACTAATGTTCAAGAGCCAGTAGTTAACCAATAAGCATTCGTATATTTAGTGTAAAATTAATAATTGGTCAAGTTCTGTTACCTTGTAATCGCGACTAGGTGTATGTTTCAGTATGATTTTAATCTGGACAGACTAGACTAAATGACTTGGTTCTTCTAATACGTGGTAGCGGGGTTACTTCCTCAGCCTTTGTGGCCAAACCGGAGTCACCAACACTAACAGGACAACTAGGTTCTGTACACATATATAGTTATGTGCTGCTCAACTAGATGCCTACACGCGCCCAAGAAATTATGACTCTGACATCTTAGGAACATTAGAGCCTCTGAGAAGAATTCGTCTGGTGGGTTAACGGCAACTTTTACTTTGCAATCAGTTCAAACAAACTACAGGAGGAGAAAAATGTAGTTTAAATCAGCATCACACTTTATAATTATTCTTGAATTGCATTTTATTAATGAAAATAGTCGCTAAAATTGGCAGCCCTAAGCATACGTGGTATATGATATCAGAGTGTATTCTGCATTATGGATTCTTCCCACGTAGGAGAAACGTAAGCAGCTCGCGCTTCGATAGGATGGACACGTGGAAGACCTTATCGGTGAGGCATTCTCAATCCCGTCATTGCTCGCGCGATTATGTGCTTTGGGCGGACTCCATTCTTTGCAGTACGTTCACAACGGAGTTAATGTCGATCGGGTCTTTGAACTCGATAAATTTTTCATATTTGAACAGAGGTTAATCATTTTCGAATGGGTAAGTGACACGATATCACAGCATCCATCTGCTGGAATTAACAAATGGAAGAACGACGTAATATTAACCCGAATCAGCTTACATTGTACGAACGCCGCCTTCCTCTTCGAGCGTGAAAATGTGGCGCAAAGTACTCGGGATTATGGAAAACCTCGAAAGACTCGAAATGGATGGACGATTACGCGATCGAATGCACGACCCCTCCTTTATTTATATTTCAATTATTCAAAAGCTTAAGCACGTGATTGAAGACGACGAAACGGAAGGATTGTCACATTTACGGGCCTTATTTAGCCATTTTGGGAGATAAGGATTCTTGCGTAACGGACAAAGCAAAGTAACAGCAGCAGATATTTTACTTCTATGGAAGTTTAATAATCAATAGTAGTAAACAAGAGAACTGTCCCACATTAACGAGGATGCGCGAATAAAAATAATTCAGAAAAATTAAATCCGACTGCTTGTGTTGTTTCGTAAATCCCGTATTCTCTACTCGACTTCGGCGTTATGAAACGTTGGGTCATATGCATAACACGTGGTGCATAAAACCCACTTTATCCAAAATAGAGAACCAAATCCTTAACTTATCACTAAAATTCTGGCAGCAAAGGGGAAACTCCAGCTCGCCGGAATTTTAACGTAATGAAATAGGGATCATTATATATATACTGTGTAAGCATTTTGTGAGGCGTTTAATACAATATAATTCAGAATTCGATGTGTGGATTTATCTGTTAAAACACTTGGAAAATGTAAATAAAATCTTAAAAACAAAATTGTAAAATTAAAAAATAAGGCGACTATTTTGGCTAATTTTGACTACTAATAAAACGAATTTGGCATAAAAGCGGCAGCGTCGCGCATAATCGATAACTGCCAGTTTCTGCAGGTTCTCTCTTCGCGGCAAGAGAGCCAGGTTTGTGATATTCGCTTTCTAGGAATGATTGCGTGTAATACTATTTATACAGTCAAACCTGTTTTTATGTGCGATTTTTTTAATGCGAATTTTTAATTTGTGCGGTATAGTTGGCGACTAGTCTCGTGCGATTCGTCATGTCTCATGTTGACTTATTATAGCTAAATAAACTTATTATAGCATAAATGCACTTATTATAGTAATATTGCATGAATATGCGAAAAATGAAATAATTTACTTTTTAAGTCAACAAAACACCACCTGGACAAAAATATGTAAAACAGACGATAGACCAGACGATGCAGTCAAGTGCTGACATCTGTTGTCAATAAATTCTATTTCGTACTGTTTTGAGTTATTTTCTATGTGAGACTTTTTTTATGCGGTCCCTGTTGACCGCATAAAAAATATTTTTTTAATTGTGTTGCGAAAACTATTTTTTACAGCCATTCGTAAAGTTTCGTGCGATTTTTTAATGCGGTCCCTATCCACCGCACAAAAACAGGTTTGACTGTATTTAAGTTAATTTTGACAACAAGTGTACGTTCAAAAAGGGGTGTACTGTAGATTACCACCTATGGAATTTCAGGACTTTGATTATATATTTGAACTCGGGACCGAGACGAGTTCAACGGTACCCTATTTTTGGACCGGAGACGAAAAATAAAATAGTTACCATACTTTTTTAATGCTCTCATGCAGACGGCATCGTAGTTGCTAGTACAGCCATCTTGCGGTAAAGTCTGCAAACCATGACGTCGGACTACGGTCATTTCCCGGAGGGTTAAACACGCAATACGAGAGCGGAGAGAGCGACGCGACTTCCGATCATCGCGCGATCGCTGGAAAAAAGGATGTTTAATTTTTTATTTTTCGTCTCCGGTCCAAAAGTAGAGTATCGTTAAACTCGTCTCGGTCCTCTGAGTTCAGATATATACCCAAAAACCCGAAATTCCATAGGTGGTAATCTATAGTATCCCCTTTAAAAAAGCTTTGTAGGGTAAACAACTAATAAGAGAACATTTAACTTTGTATTTTTTTAATATATATATATATTTAATATATAATATATATATGGCTTTATGCGTTGTGATGCTCTTCACGGGAGTCCACACCTCACGTCAAATGTTGAAAAGATCTCTCTTGCGGCGAAAAAACTTGCCGAATAGCAGTGTCGCTACTTATAGAAAACAGCAATGAATTAAATAGTATTTATTGGGCTGCAGTTTTCAAATTTCACACCTATAGCTTCTCATATCGTTCGTTTGTCTGTCTTTTAATCTTGAGAATCGAGACCAGATATGGAAAGCTTAGAGGTTGGAGGTGCCAATTAACTATAAACGAACTTTCGGTTTGGACCGGAAGTGAAGTGATTTTTTAAAAAGTAAAATATGATTAAAATTGCAACCGGCATTATGACGATTTTACAATAAATAATTGCTCGTTTTATTGACACCTCGGCTGGTGGCGATACATTTCTAATGTCAAATTAGTTAAATTTATAGCCGAAAAGCTAGGCCATGTTCGTTAAGATTAGACAGATAAGAAATTCTTCTGACTGTGCCTTCTCCTAGAGGAGGTTGGCGGCCAGGAGTTTTCTGGGTTTTCTTCGCGTTATTAACATTACAATTCTTTATTCCTCTACTATATACAATTTAAAGAAGTGTTAGATTGGTCACTCGGGTGATAAACTCTTACGTAAGATAACTTTCGTAGTTATATAAATCAAATACTATAATATATTATAAGGGTTAGAAGTATGAAATAATCTAATAATCGTAATCTTAGTTGCTGTTATTTTTTGCCCAGATAGTGCCAGGTTTATCTACTAGTAAAATAATAATAATGATGATAATAAATATTCAAAACAAAAACCTTATTTTAGAATTAATCAATGTTAAAATATAAAAATCAAATAAATCTAAAAAACGAAAGTCGCTTATAATTAAAAAAATTAATTTTAAACTAACTGGTAGATAGTTTTGGGCTATAACTTAACTAATCAAATGAATCTGGCATAAAAACGGATAGTGTCGCCATCTCGTGACAATTTTTATAATATATCTTTTCCGTAAACTCTACGGATTTTCAATTTACATTTAAGTCCGGAAGACGAAATAAAACCTATATGACGTCACCCCCGGCAAGAACATGGCGTGAGGAAGAATATCTTTTAAGTTCCCCAATCATTGTTCTGGTAAAACGTAAGAACTCCCTACAATGAAAAATCTCTAATCTTGTCTTAAACTGTCAATTTTGCCAGCCTTCCCGTGTCTAATAATTTCGTTTTATTTAAATAAAACATAGGCTAAACGTTGTGAAAATTATAAATACGCTTCTTTTGGAGTGGAATTAAAAGAAAATAATAAGAATTTAACGATAATAATTGAAAGAACATCCCAAAGCTTTCTTGTTAAACAGAGAGACTGTGAAGGAAAGCATGATTTACAGGCGAATTTACTCTAAAATAAAACTAAGCATTACGTAAGCGTAAATATAAAATTAACTTAATTTTCGGTACATTTAACTTTGTTAAAAGGAATTTAGAATTTTGATTGGAGATCCGCGTGCCAAATATAAAGTCCGCTTGAATGATTGAAACGCTGCGCATTTTACGTAAATTTTGCGTCATTTTCTAGAATTTCCCGTTGAAATTTGAAGAGATGACGTCAAATTGACGTAAAAATGTATACTATTCCAACCAATCGAAAAGCGCCATAATTTTCGAAATAAATATTATTACTATTATTTTAATTATGAACAAATATTCAGTTAAATGTGCACGTTTTGCATAATTATCAGTGTATGTGTTATGGACAAAGTGATTAATCGGGCATTATTCCTAATGCCCGTATTAATCACTTTGTCCATAACATATGCATATATTAACATTACACCTTTTCTTCCAGAACATCCTAAATTTAAATTGTTTAATTTATTAATTATTAATTGTATCACGAGATGGCGGCCTAACCGCCCACCTCTTGTCAAATTACCTTATAATCAATTATGAAAATTAGTCATATTATAGCCCAAAAATAATGACATATTCAACCATTATGCGTGGGAAATCATTTCAGCTTATGATTTCCCATTATAGAAATCAAGCTGAAATGATATTATAGTTTAATAACGATAACATTTTTCAAAATCAAGATCCTCACCAACTGGCCTCTCCCGTTATGGGGTCTGGCCGAACTCATAATGAGTACGATTAAAAAGCTTTATCGGTGTCCACGGAGCGGGAGACAAAAATGGCGTGTGAAAATCAGTAAATTGTTTTTAAAGGCCGTACGAAAGCTATATTGAAAGTAATTTCTTCTCGTTTATTTTAATATTAAAATTTTATAAATTTCTTCTAAGTTTTCATCGAATAAATCTTCTTAAATTCGAATTTCGAATTATCATTTTAACGTTTCGAGAAGAACGATCAAAACAAAGTCGATAAGTCGAAATAAACAGTTGTCGAACGGAGAAACATGGCGGAATTAATTGAGATGATGGACGTAGTGTCTGACAAATTACATTCAGATAATAAGTACACCAGAATTCTCAAAAATTTAGAAGAAAAAACGAAATGTGACAGATTTTATATATTTTCCTGTAAGTTCGGCATTAGATAATAGCGAGGTTGAGGCCGAAGCTTTAAACGCGAAAACTTGTACGTCGGACGTTCGGCGTCGCTTTCCCGTAAGCCTAGAAGTTTGACAATGGCGTTTGGAACGTCGAGCACAATTCCACTGACTTTCCAAACGCCATTGTCAAACTTCTAGGCTTACGGGAAAGCGACGCCGAACGTCCGACGTACAAGTTTTCGCGTTTAAAACTTCGGGCCTCAACCTCGCTAATGGAATATTTGTGTGTGTTTGTGCCTTCTCGCAAATAATTCTGGTTTGAAAGCTGATTTTAAACTGATTAAATTAATATAATTCACTAATTTACAGTTATAGCAATAATAGTCGCCGCGTACACGGCCGTAGGATTCGGGAAGGAATTTTTATGCACATTTACATCCATTGTTTATCCTATTTATGCTTCGTAAGTGCGCTTTCGATTTCCTATACTTCAAAATTATTATATTTCATTCTAAAATAACGTTTTCTAATATAGAGTTTCGTCGGTGGAACAAAATAATCTGGAAGAAACTAGAAAATTGTTGATTTATTGGGTGATATTTGCGTTAATTCATTTATTTGAAACTTTTTTTGATGCCGTAGTAACTTTAATTCCTTATTATTGGATGCTTAAAGTAATTATTGCTTTTTTAAAAAATGCGGTTTGACATTGTTGCCATGCCTCATTTAAAAAAATTTTTCTTCTAAAATTTTAAACAAAACCAATAATTTTTTAGATGATTTTTCTGGTATTTTGTTTCGCTCCCATTTCAAACAACCTTTCGGTCTTCCTTCGTCAGAGTTTCTTGTTGAAATTAATGAAATGCGCCATTTTGGAGGAGGAAGAAGTGCGTTTCAGACAGACGGAAAACATTCAAAGCCAATCAGGTAAATCTTATTACCACTGTGTTAGGAATATATTTTTCTATATATGCGGTGGCACACTGCATTCGATTAATATCGTGCTTTTGTTACTTTAGAAAATGAAACGAAAGCCCAATTTGAGTAATTTCTGAAGAAATTTCCGTAGAAAAATGATCAAAATTGTTTTATAGAAAGAAAAATGTTTTAAGTAATAATAAAAATTAATTTTCAAATTTAAATGTGGTGAAATTGTAAACTATGCCCTCTTGTAAGTGTTAAAAATTAAAAAGATATTTTCTTCAATATTCCAAGTCTTTCAAGGCCTTAGTTTTTCATTGTTGATTGGACTGGGGCACTAAGAGGGTACCCAGCGGCAGGGCCCATTGATGAGGGATGTGGTCGATTTTACACTCCACTATCCAAGGCATGGTGCCAGTGTTAAGGGTTATATGAATGTGTTATTGAGATATTAAATTCTTTTACCAAGAGATGGAACTCTCAATATATATGAGCCATAAAAAAACATTAACAACTCATCCTGATAAGAGATTGTGCAAATAATAATTTTGAAATTATTAAGGTGGTCAAATTCCTAAAAAAAGTTATAATTTATTTGCATATAATTTTTGGGATCAATTCTAAAAAAAAAAGTAACAATACTAGTAATTGTTATTACCAACAAAATAAGAACTTATGAATATTTTCAACTTTGTCAACTGTAAGCAAGTCTGAGCATAATTATAATTATCTCAAATATACAAAAAAATAATAATAATAAAAAAAACGTGTCTGCGTAAGTAAACAGTTTGATCTATGTAAAAAAATACTTTTAGTTGCTACTGTCCATGGGCATCGAGACGGCCTTTTTTCGTGCTCGTCGTGAATTTGGCCGAACCAGTTACGGAAGACTGCAAGAGACTGGGCCCTGCTCGTCTGGAATGAACCACTCGAATTCGTGGCGCTCGCCCAGGTCTCCCGGACCGGCAGGTGGTCGTCTCGACCGTCCGAGAAATCTATACGGTTCGAAGTTACGAGTCAAACTATGTAAATGTTTTTGATAAGTAACGATGTATTTTCATAACTGTTAGTTTTCTGATCCAAATAGATTGCAACAACATAAAAAGTTAACTGTGAGAGCAAAAGACTGATCGGTAATGTTTGATTATGTCCGTTCCAGTGACTTCACCACCATTTCCAGATAAGTTTCTTTGCATATGATATAATGAAATAAAGAAAATTTGTAATCTACTTTTTGTTATTTTAGCAAATCAGACACTATAGGAGAATGCTTTTATTAGTATTCCATAAATTACATAAAATCAAACTTGTGCAAGAGATCTATGGAAGAAATCCTGGAACATATCAGGGGCAGACTGTTTAGAATTGATGTGACGTTTGGTACCGAAAATTTCCTACATTAAGAAGATTATTGATTAGTCCACAGAATACAAGTTATTAAAATAGTGTATCATATAACTTTGTTTTCGTTGTTTGGATTACTTCAAACTTCTCTAAGTTAAGAGGATAAAAGTTATACAGTATAATTTAATGCACGAGCCATCACAGTATTTTTAAGTACTGTCAAATTCACACTATAATCATCTGTCTGACTCAAAAGGTCCTTTTCATCTTCCTTCTAAATGAATATCTAGTTGGATTATCTGGATCAAAGTATATTATAGAAAATCTTCTGCAAATGTAACATGTGTGAAACTTCAGAAATGATTTAATAAATTTCCACCATTTTTTTTTTTTTTAACAACTAACAATTTATTTTTGGTTCACAAGGATAATACATAGGAACGTAATTTGTGGAATATAATTGAATTAATGGATATTATTTAGGACTTGGCATGAGTATATTATTTTGCAAGAAAACTTACTCTTAAACTGATAAGATACAATTTAGAACTGAGGAGTTTTTCAATTTCAAAATAACATTTTCCAGTTAATTTGATTTTCCACATATCACACAGAAGGTTAATGCATTTTCTTTTAGTAGGCGTGATCCTTAATGAAGAGGATCTCTCCTGCGGCGGCACCGGCCACTCCTCCGCCATACTTGCCGACCGAAGCCTCGCTGTTAGCCTGAAATATTAAAATATATTAGATAAACATTTTTTGTACTTAATGTTTTCAGTAATTAACATTACAATTATATAATTTAGAACTAACTAGAAGAAAAGAATCGGCCCGAAGCAGAACTCGAACCTGCAACTCCTGCATACCGTGCAGATGCGTTACCAATTACGCTACCCGGACCTCCAGTCTGATCTCCCCTTCCAGTTTATATAAGCTTACGTTACTACCATCGACAGCCATCACAATGCCAGCTGGGGACACATTAAGCGCCCACGTCCCGTAAACATCTCCAAAGGCACTCAACCAGCCATTGCAACCCCGGCAAGGTGTATATATATATATATATATATATATAAACAAACATCATCAGCTAACCCATTAAAGCAATACTCTAACCAAAGCCGAATTATTGGGCTAGAAATGGCTACAATAATAAATAATTTATAAGATAATTTGTTAGTAGAGTCAGGCGTTAGGTGCCATCTCTTGCTAAATTTAATAATTATAATTATTAAATTTAGCAAGAGATGGCACCTAACGCCTAACTCTAGTACCAAATTAACATTACTTTTTGAAAGGATGCATGCAGGCAAGAAAATTAAGATGTTGAACATTAGTTAAATTATCTGTTCTCAATGAATTGGCAATAATTGTATCTTGATTTTTGTATCATGTAAAGTTTCTATTTGGACTATATGTTTTATACAATATCATAATTGATCTTAATTTTACTTATTTTTTCAGTCAATTTTACAAGATTTGTTAACAATTGCAAATTTTAAAAATTTATACCTTTGCTCTCTTCAAAAATTCTTGCTGTCCTGCTGCCACATTGTCTGGTTTTCCTTCCCATGCCTTCAAAGCACTGGCTTGGAGCGCTCGGCCATAACTGAAAGTTAGAGCCCAGGGCTTCTTGCCGGGATGTTTGTTGATGGCATCGAGATTAACAGATGCCTCCTCTTCCGACTGACCACCAGATAAGAAAGTGATGCCTGTCCATAGAGAAAAATTCCTTTTAAAAGCAAGAATAAACATTACATGTCTATTCTATATATGGTTTCAATCTGCATCTAAAGAATTACATTTTCAAGTTAACAAAATGTTTTGCAACTTTTTAAAATGGTACTAAAAATTAAATTTTAAGTATAAAAATACAGCTGGTTTTGCAAATCTTGGCCAGGCTGTAAAAATGCACCATAGTAGGGACCAGTCTTACTTAATGAAGGTACCAGATTGATGAATCTTTGACAAGTTCACTGCATTAAGAAAGGCAACACTAAGTGATTGTGCGCCCAATAATGAATTTGGCAAACATTGGTTTTCCAAAACTTTGAAAAACAACTTGTTGCAACCAACACCCAATCACGGCAACTGTCTCAGATGGTACTAGTGCCAACTTTTGAGAAGTGAGCAAGTGACATCTGTCATCACATTCCTTTTATTTCTTCATTTTTGACAATAAAACAGCACTAGCAGCATGTCTTGATAGGTGTAGCCATTTTTGTCTGAAAATGTAGTATTACATGGCAACATTGTCATCCTCTAGCAATCAGTCAAGTGCTCATCCTCTCCACAAACATTGTCACGTCAGGCAACAAACCCATCTGCCAACCATGGTCAGCCAGCAAAAGTCAAATAGTGCTTGTTCTGCTTTACTAAAAAGAGGCCCCTAAACTTTTTAAAACAATGCTGTTCATCACCTGGCCAAGATGTGAGATAATTAGTAGTGTCTGATTTTCTTCTTAATTTATGAAACAAGTATTTAACGAATCTGTTTATTCTAAATATAAAAATATTGAAAATACATAATTACCAGGAACAGCAGCCGGAACAGTCCTTTGCAATGCGGTAACCGTGGCTTCGGCAATCTGTTGGGGTGTGTATTTGGTTTTGCAACTCTGGCCGGCGGTTACCATGTTTGGTTTCAGGAGGGTACCTTCAAGATAGACGTGGTGATCATTTAGTGCCTTGTAAACTGCTGCCAGGACAGTTTCCGTCACCTTTTGTGCCCTGTCGAGATCATGATCGCCATCTGGGAGAACTTCGGGTTCGACAATAGGAACGATTCTATTCTAAAAACCATAAAGAATACAGAGAAACATTAATATTTTATGGACCTGGTAAAATTGTGGTAGAAATGTAAAATTTTTATATATTGACACAATTCCTGTTAAAGTTAATAATTACAAATAATTCAATTTTAAAATATTCTGGAAGAAAAGATTAGGCCCGAGCAGGATTCTAACCTGCAACTCCTGCTTACCATGCAGATACATTGTCAGTTACGCTACTTGGACCTCCACCAAATCAATTTTCAGACTAATTATGCTTGAAATCTGGTTATATCTATATTAGTTAGTTATAAATGGGAGCAACGATCATTAGAATGAAGGTGAAGAATAGGTTAACAATAACCAAATTTACGTTGAATATTCAGTAAGGATTTTATAAATTCATACACTAATTTATTTTGTTAGAAATAGTATTCACTTTTATAACAGTTTGCAATCAACTCTTTTTTTATGATGGGGAAGTCAAGAAATGACTTAAAAATGACAGTGTATACTATACTAACAAAATAAGGCACTTTTAGTAGGTGTAAAAGATTCTTGAGATTTTATTTATTTTAAATTTCAAACATTACTATAATTATTATCCAAATATTAATGTTTCCATATTGTTGGAAACATCAATATTAACATTAATCAGTGGGAAGTAATCATCAATATAAATTTTATCTACATCTTCAATAAATAGTATCTATTTGGCATTTGCTTTCAATATCTAATTAGTCAGTTCAGAAAAAAACTGTCTAGGAAGTATTTTATTTTCTTTAAAATATTGAAATAACTTTTCTTAATGAAATTTTTAATAATTAACATCCATAGTTCCTTCTAAGATTATGAAATTGTGGAGTATTCTAATAGTGCACTAGAAGAATATAAATTATGCAACAATTGCAGCAAGTTCAAAAAATGTTTATATGAAGTTATAATAAACTAGTTCTCTCTTTATCAATGTTCCCTTTAAGCTGCACAGCTGCCGATTACTTGTATACTTGATTCAGTCTGAGCAGCAGTTGGATTGCCGCTCACAAGACATGACTTAAGCCCGAGAAGTAGATGCACAAGTAAATCACAGACGTTCAAGTTTATTAGTGAACAATACTAATTTATGAACGTTCAGATAATATATTTTTGAAATGGCTCAATTATTTTAAATTATAAAATATTAATAATTGATAAGTATATGTGAATGCATGTGAGCATGTCATCTTACATAATAAATTTTTCAAAAATATTTACCATTTGGCAAATGGATGCGTAGCGAGCCAAAACATTAGCGTTTTCTAAGATAGAGAGAGCAGAAGGTTCGCGGTCTCTAATCTTCAATACACATCTCCATTTAGCAAAGTGGCAACCTTTAGCTTTGTATTCTTGGCATCTTGTAGCCAAATCATCCAATCCTGTAAGTTTAATTTAGAATAAACAAAGTTCAAAAATTCTCCTAAGACAAATTATTAGAAAGGATTTCCAAAATATACCTTGGGTGGTGCATTCTTCTGTTGTTCCCATCAATGGTACGACACCTTTGTCGACTTTAATTCCCGGAATAATACCACGATCCTCCAAAATTTTAACAAATGGTGTTCCGTCGTCGGCATTCTGGAAAAGGGTTTCGTGAAATAAGATCACGCCGCTTATGGCTTCGGTCATTGCTGCCTTGTCGGAGGTAAATAACAGCTGACGGTAAGCACGCCTGTTGTCCTCTGTGTTTTCTACGCCAATTCCTTGCAAACGTTTACCCATGGTGGCTATATAAAATGCAAATTTAAATTAATATTATAGTTTTTAAATTAAGTCTCTTAATAATCTGTTATGTATCCTTAAATAATAATAATCTGAAAATCAGAAATTTAAAAAAAAGCCTTTGGTTCTAAACTCACCAGTACTTTCATCAGCTGCTAAAATACCCTTTCCAGGTGCAACAATGCTGTTGGCAATCTTCTTCAATTCATCTTGCAGTTCTTTAGGAGGGTATTGGAAATATCCAGCCATTTTGATTTATTTGAAGTGGATTTTTTTAAACTAAATATAAGAATAAAGTCTTTAGAACTTTATATGTTTTTATATAAATTAAAAATGCAACCAAACTTAAATGGTTGTAATGTCAATTACAAACCTCTTAATGCTAGAAAAAAACAAAGCACACACCTTTCAGATTCTCAAACAAATACAATAAAAAAATAATCTAGAATAAGATTAACATTAAATCCTCTACCATTATGGTATAATTATTACCAAACTTGTAATAATATGCAATGTATTCATGATATTTGATTCAAAATTTTAGATTTACAGTGTAATCAATGCTAAGTCACTGTTTAATGTTTCAGATGGGAGATAGAATAAATATAAAGTAAATAAATCAGGAAGACATGACTCAACATTTACATATGTATATATATATATATAAACTGATGAACAGAACATTTATGCATTTTAAGGTTCCCTCCACTCTTTCTGCTCTTTATGCCCTAAAATCTTTTTTCTACACCCATAAGGAGTAATGACAAACACAGAACTAATAACTAATGTGAAGAAAAAACTATCAAGACAAAACTACCGAGTTCTTCTTCAGACACCATATAATGGTACCAGATGGAACATCATTCGGAACATAGAAGCTTTTTTGAAATAAATGTAAATTCAAACCACAATTCGAACTATGGAAATAAAAAATTAAAAGCTGCGCATGCATTGTCCTATGCAAAATGAAGATTCAACCGTCATGCATTGTCCTGGCAAGGTTTACTTGACACGTGTGGCTTTAAATTTTTTATACTCATAGTTCAAATTTATGTTTATTCCAAAAAAGCTTGTGTTCCGAACGACATTCCATCTGGTAACTGCTATAGCTCCCGAAGAACTCGGGAATTAGAAAAAATTTTGTCTTGAGATAGTTTTTTTTTGTTTTTTTCACACCAGTTATTGGTTCTGTGTTTGTCATTATGTATTTCCCAGCATGGTGTGTTGTTATTCATAATGAGTTTAGCTGGGTCCACAACGGGATCGGCCAAATGGCAACAGACGAGACCAAAAATATCCAAACCAATTTTAAACATTTCCGAAGTTCCCGATCCAAACTAGAGCCTCCAAAGTGGCAAAGCTGATACTTTTACTGTCCAGTCATCCACATCACAAATTTGAAAATAAAGAAACTATTAAACTATCAGTGTTTGTTGCATATTTTGTGGGGCCAAACTATAAATGACCGAATTTATGCCTAAAACAATATATCCAGACAATCATTTAAATAAAACAATGCTATTTAAGTTACATATTAGTTAAAATGTTAAATATTTAGTGATGTTTTTATCAGTTGAGGATTTGAATAATTGCTTTCTTATTCACCATTATGGTCCAATGAAGAATCAGGTCATATCTAAATTCTTAGACAAGACAAATTTGATATCATCTACCTGCACACAAAATTACATATAGCTGCATAAGGCAATATATTATTGAATTGTCTATTCTTTATTTTAGAAGATTTAATTGAACAATTATTTAAATTTTTTTCTAAACTTAAAATCAATTTACACAGCAGAAATATTAAAAATATTTGTTCTAATCTCATCTGATGTTATCTTTGTCAGTTTAAAATTTCTAATTTAAATATTTTTTTAAGGATTTGTTTTAATTATTTAATTTTGTAAGAGTCTGGAAGAAGTGAGGCCAAATGGCCGAGCAGTTAGATTGGCAGCCTACCACTCCGGGAGACCCGGGATCGAATCTGGATAGGTCGAAAGTACGCGATCCAAATATTTATTTATATTATTAAAACCGACATTTTCTTTTTAGATATTGAACGAGAAATACATTTTCTAAATTTATAAATTTCTGTATTATTTTTGATTGATAAAGTACACGTTGTAAGTTAAATAATATTATGGTAAAATGAGTATTTGTAAATTAGATATATCTATTTTTTAACTCTCTCTGTACAATGTGCTCTAAGAGGGTCTTTTTTTAGTAAGTCCAGACAGACCACCTCCCGAAAAATTCCTGCGGTTTTTTGACCTTCCGGATTTGATCCAGAATCCTCCAGAGCGGTAGGACGTGCCCGTTAGCTGTTCGGCCGTCAGTCATAAATTATTATTATAAGATCATATAAATGCTTTTTTTTTAACTCGCTATATAACAAAGATAATAATTCTTACAATTTTTAATATTTATGTTAATAGCTTTCTTCCTATTACAAGAGAGAATTAATTCTTTTATCTAAAAAATTTTCTATTCACTTCCTAATTCAGCTTCTCAATTGTGATTTAATTTGAAGAGCTTAAAATTTTACAAAACTAATTTTCTTATAATTAAGAAATTGGTATGTTATTATAGCCTTAATCAACAAATACTTTTAGTTTTATTGGTTCTTAAGTCAAATTTTTTTTAATAAATTAAGTAAAATTATACACAAATTAAAAGCAAAAATGGCAAAAGTGTAGTTTATATAAATTGTAACCTATTTTAAACATCTATTATACAAAAATCCACATATAATACAATCAATTTTATTTTATATTAGATTTTTTCAAATGTCATCAATTTATTTAAACTTTTCTCAGATTTCTTCAAGCTATTCAACAGTTTAGGACAATATTTCAAAGATAACACAATGTTAATATCTTCCTTTTTAATAAATTATCTAGAAGAAATGAGCAGAAAGATCTCCATGAACTGTTTAGAACAATGTTAGACTGTTTTTACTTAAACAGTAAGAACAGCAAAATTCTTCTAATAATATAGTTTCTACAGATATTATGCAAGGCACACATTAAGAAATAAAGCATGATTCAGCTCAACAGGAACATAATAAATTGCAAAGACACATTGCATTAAATTAAGCAACAAGGAAATTGACCTAAAAATTTTGCTATTATTGTTCATGTTATTCATTGAATACCTGGATCCATTTATGTAATTGGATTTTTTGTAACAATTACATAATCCTGTCAAAATAAGTTAACATTTTAAAATAAAAAAGCTGCTAATAAATCGAACAAATGTCTTATTGCTCTACGAGTAAAGAGGTTCGTGCACTTTAGATTTCTTTCGCATTAAAAAACCGCACTCTCCTCCAAAAGAATCAAAAAAAAAAAAAAATTGGCTCCAGAACTCTTTCTTTGGACGACGAATGCTCTCCATTATATTAAGTTATAAATTTATAGAATCAATTTTATTAAATTTAATCCAGATCTAATTTCTTCATTTATAGTTTTAAATATCCACATAAACTTTTTTAATATGGAATTAACGAAATGTTAATCTTGTTTTATATTTGATATTAACGTGTTTTCTTTAACGAGTTTTAAGAGAACAGAAATCAAATAATTCATTAAAACTGACTTAAATAGAAAGCTTTTAATATTTTCCACAAGCATCCAAGACTAGTATTGGACATGTCGTTCAATTATTATACAGAGCATCCCGTTTTAAGCTTTTAACATATTTTGCAGTTATAGAGTACCGTGCGGCTTCGGAAAAACTACAGAAAGTCGAAAAGAAAGCGTAGAAAGTACCGGTAGGCATTCTTGTTTTATTTATTCTTTAAGATCGATTTGTTTACCGTCGATATTTTCCTTATATTTGAACAATTTCTTTCACACAAAAGATTTTATATTTGAGAGACAATTTCATTTAAAAACTTCCTAGTCTTAATATAATTAACAAACAAAGATTTTTTTTTTGTTAAAGTACAGAAGAGCAAAACCTTTCCTTTTGACTGAATCACAGGAGAATTTAACATAGAAATATGCAATTGATTTTTATAAAGTATCATAAGCTTATAATAATTCTTCTGTTATATATATATGATTATAAACTACATTCAGTCTTTCCACAACTAATTTGAAAAGCTCATTTCAACATGTAAATTTGATAAAGCAATGAAAAATTTTTGAAAATATCTATAAAAAATTAAAAAACAGGAATTTTCTGTGATCCAATTACCTTTTAATTCATTATATATTCATTAATTTTTAAAATATATTAATGAAAAAGCTATCGAGAATTTCCTTTCTAATTAACATTTTGAAGATTATTCTTATAATTTTTAGGGGGCGATCTAGATACATTCCTTTGTGGATAATGCGTGTGGTTAAATACGGATCCGACGGATCAATACAGAGATTTTTTCTCCAGACTTTAAATATTACTCGAGAAATAAGCCGTCTAATCTCCCTACATTAAGTATTTTATTTATTTATTCTAAAATAAAAACCTGTAAGAGATAGAAATACTTGGACACACACCAGAAAGCAATGTTCGTTGCCTTTCCGAGGACCTATGTCATTGCCAATAGAAGTCTAAGCCCCGACCTTGAATTCTCCTCCCAATGACATTTGTCTAGAAAGTTAACATCCTTTCAAAGTATCACTATTCTAATTAAAACTGCATAAAATACATTAAATGGGGCAAGATGGCATATTGTTTCACATACCTTACAATAAATCTTGCAATTTATACCTTTTACACGAAATCTATGTCAGACATTATGTATATTTTTTAATGCGATAAAACGGTCGATTTATGATAGAAAATTAGTAAAAACTTCATAAATATTCTCAAGGAATGTTTCATAACTGCTTCACTGTACCAGGAAACCTTAATTAACTGTAATATAGGATATGATGAAATATTTACTTTTAAAGTCTCTTTTAAACCGAAATTTACATCAAAAAGTATATTTTATAACGTTTATAAAAACTTATTTAAACGTTAAATTATATATAAATATTAATTTAAAAGACGAAAATGGCCATCACGGTTAAACCAGTAATAACTTAAACTGGAGTCGACGAGTCGGAAACGAAATAGAAAATACACAATAATCTAAATCGAATGTTTGATCCGTAATTAAAAGAGCGTACGTTTATTATCAATATAAATAAATAGATAATTCTAACCTTTAATATCGAAAGGTGACTCGTTCTCCTCTTCCTGACTTCTGCCGACAAGGACGAACCAAGGTGACCCTGGATATATAAACGTGATTCCCGGTGGGCGTGGTCTACGTCCATTTCGTCGGCAAATACGACCAATCGGCACGGTTTTCGAAGACGACGTAACAGTCTGCGGAATAGACAACGTAACGGATTAAGTCACGTGTACTTTTTTCGAATTTAAAAAGTTTGTCTTCGTTTTGTATTTATTATATAATTAATTGGAAAAATTAATCCGCGCATATTTATGCATTTTTAAAATTAATTTACCGTCCGAACGGGAATTACACTTATAACCGATATATAAAAGTTTAGAAAGGGTTAAACGGTATAAATATACGACAAAAAACGGAATAATTAACGCGATTTAATGTATAAAGAGGCCCGTAATTGTTAATATAAATAATTATTTATTACAGGATCGTAGCCAAAGAAAAAATTCTTTTGTAAGCTCTCGAGACGATAATTGCTCCTCTCTTACTATTTTAGTTTGGTGTCAACTACACGTTCCGAAAATCTTCATCTTTCTTTTTAGTGCCTCCGAGTTCCTATAAATAAATGGATAAATTACTCCTTAAACAAAAATTTAATCTTCCACCTACGTCTACGTCGATAAAACATTACATAATTTCTAGTTTTATACAAAAATCTGTAAAATTTATTTTATCGACGATGAGTTTAAAGCCCGTTCTGCAGTGTATAAGCCTACTAATTGAATAAAATAAATGGCAAATAATAACTGGATCATTTAAGGTACAGTATTCTGTTAGAACTTTTCATTTATAAATACCGAAAAATATCACAGATTCATCGTATTTCTACTAAGGTCTAAAGTGATATTGGAATTTTATTGTCGTATATATAATTCCAGTGACCATAGATATTAATGGAAGACCAAAAATGAGCATTAGAAGGCTATAATTTACGTAAATAGCCAGGTAAGACTCGATGAATGCATTAATAACTCCTGTGATTTTTGTCGAAATTTACTGAAATTTTGCAGAAAGGTTTGTATATTAGGGGGATCGATGCTGTTAAATTTTGGCTATTAAAGGTCGAGGAAGTGGGGAGATAAAGGCGTCGCGTGTCGTATCTCGAGTAGGGTCGGGCTTAATAACGATTTTATTAAGTACGAGCTTTAGAAAATCGCATTTTATTTCCTAGAGTATGCATTTCGGACTTCGAGTCCCTTATCAACTCTTTGTGATGTAAATGGCGACGATTGATAAAGGTATTATTAAAAATTGAAGTAGAAAATATTAAAATTTTCTGTCGCTTCGTATAGTTTAAATGCCATAAAACTTGAAATTTTTACAATTAAAATATTAAAACTAGAAAATAAACTTTAAAGACATGATTTATGTAAATATAACACAATAACAATTTTTTCCTTTCGTCATTAGTAACGACACAATCACCATAGCAACCGTATAAAACTAAGCTAAATTCGATTCACTCGGCAGTTGTCGAACGTCAAGATATTCAAATACAGGTGAAAAGAGTAGAGTCGAATGAAATAACTCGAATATAAACTTATAATAAATGATTACATTCGATTATTTTCTTTATCGTAGAAAATTTTAGTGTCCGAGTTTGTTCTTCGGGATTATAAATTATCTTCGTTGTAAATAATGTTTCCTGCCATAGTAAATAAGCCGGCGATCCGTTACACGCCACACGATTGGAACTTGAACAATTTAGCCTTAGAGAAGATCAGCAGGGATGTGAATGCAAAGTCCGTTGCACTGAGGCAAGACAGCTTACAACTAAGACACGAAGCTCATAATAGAATAGAATGGAAACTGCAGGTAATTATTAATATTCGTTCTTATCGTTATCGTCTTCATCCCGTTCCAACATCGTATTCCGTCCTTCCCAATCACTGTGCCATCTTCCTGTTTTTTTCCTATCTTTCCCAAGTCCCTCTCGCTTTCTTCGTCTCTTCCTACGTCTTTCCACAATTATCATCAGTTCGTCATGTTTTCTTCGCATTCTTTCCACGTCCTTCCACTCATTCGAATCATTTACACGATAAACATAAATATGTCTCTGTACAATCGTCATAAACGTGCCTTTCTATTTGATAAATGAAGAATTTTCTTAAATTTTGTAAATTTAAATGCTTTTCTATTCTTCGGATTGGTTACATTTTACAAGGAATTTTACAGGCTGCTGTTCTTAATCCCTTCATTCCTTGTTCCCTTTCTTCTACTTTCTTCCTTTCATTCCTTTTCTCCTTGGCATTTTTATTTCATCGCTTGTATTTCATCTCCATCTTTCTGTCAATTTGGAAATCTACTTCTTATATTAATATTGGATTGGTATACATGTATACGTCTTATAAATCTAAAAGCTTGCACCTCTTCAACCCATGAAAGATATCAAATACTGGTAAACAAGGATATATTTTTAATATTCTGATATACATTATACTTTTCGAGTTAATTATATTCTTACGATGCCATCAGGATTGTAATCTGAGATTCTGCGACCGCATCGATGACGTAGATCACTTGTATAAAAACTTGGAAAGAACGATTAGAGACGTAGAAAAGGAAACGGAAATATTAAGAGATGCCAAATTTAATATAGAAAGAGCGTTAGTGGAAAAAGTTCCTTACGTAGAGGCCGCTAAAGAAATTGTCAGGATGAGAGACCAACGCCATGGCATCGATTTAACCGACGATCAAGTCCAAGAAAATTTATCATGCGTGAGTTAATTTATACTCGACATTTCATAAAACAATTGAAATTATAATTTGGATTCGTTTTAGGAACTAAAACTCTTAGATGAAATATATTGTAAGATGGGAAATAAGAGCCACGAGTGCTGGGAGCAGTTATGTAAATTGAAGGAGATCAGAGATATTTTGTGTAACGACATGAAGGACAAATCCTATGCTTTAGCCCAAGATCGTCGTTTGAAACTCTTGCAACCCGAATGTGTAGATGATATTAGTTATAAACCCAGGCCTTTGGATATCCCTCCGGGGTAGGTACGCTTTTTATTAATTTCATTAAAATTAACCTTATAATTTGTCTTTCTTTACTTCTGGTACTCGAGAATAACATATTTACAATAAAGCGGAACATTCAGAATCTAATATTATTCACTTTTAGAATTGTTGGGGTACAGCAATGGCTCGATCATTCGGTTCGAAATTGTACGAAAGGAGAGGAAATAACAGCCGCGGCTAGAACACTAATCGTTAATTGTTGGAAAACAATTAGGGACACGAACAATCTTCTGTTTCGGCAAAGAGAAGCGACTCAATATGCCTTTCGTCAACGGATACACGAAACCCAACAAGCTAGGGATAATTTAGCTTATCAGAAAAATAACGTAAGCGTATATTAACGTTGAAGTTTATAGCTTAAAATATATTTATGTAAAAATGTATATAATTTAGCTTATTGACGAGATCGAAAGGATGATGAAAGAAGTTCAGAATATAGAAAGACAAATTCGAGCCATTAGAAATCCTTTAAAATTAAATCATACGCGCTTAGAAGATAGAAAATGGAGACCAAGAATGGAATTAGTTGCCGATCACGTATTTTGGGGACTAAGAGAAGAATACGCGCAGTTAAATAAAGCTAAAGAAGAACTGGAGGAGGAATTAAATAATGCCAGGTACGAACTTTTTCATTAATAAGTTAAATTTAATAAAATCCACAAGTTCAATTCGAATCTTAAAGGTTCGTGTACAGTACAAATTCTAATTGTCTATTTGCCAAACAAGTTTAGCATCTAGTGATTGTTCCAAGGTCTTTACAACGTATTCTTACTTGTTAGTTTACAAATTTCATAATACGCATGAAAATTTTCCTTCGTCAATGTGTTTGAATACGCATTGATCAATTTTCCTCCCGTTAAATTAAATTAGATAACGCGTTACATTCATTCGAAGACTGATTATTTTCGTCGAAAAATTGTAATCGTTCGATACGCAATTCTGAATTAGCTTACTGTCAAATTATGCAGCCAATCTAATACTTTGCAAATTATAATGGGAATCTATTTAATATATCCGCAGATTAATTTTGAATCAACTTCAGGAGCATCTATATCGAGTGGAAGACGACTTGACGAGAAAGGAAAAGTCATTGCAGTTAGATACGGAATGTCTGAATCGTCACACCAGGCCAGGTTCAAATCCTTATCAATACGACGTACCGTGGTCGAAGGATACGTCATCCGCCGAAAAGGTACCTTCTTTCACAATTATGCCCAGTTCTCATTTAGAGTCTTACAGAGTGACTCGAAGTACCATGACGGAAAATCCAGCACAAAACGAAAGACTTTTCATCGATTAGTAAATGCAAAAATCTATTTTAAATAAGCAAAATTCTTTTACCACAAAATATAACGTTAATAAATCTTACGATTCGTAGATACAAATACGTATATTTGTGTTTATTTGAAACCCGAATTTAAACGATTAATGGAAAATAAATTGCTCGATTAAAAGGCCCTCTTCCTCTTTTCGCCCCGCGCGCACTAAGAGGGCCTTTTAATCGTGCCTGTCGTGGGTGCGGTCAGGCCCACAATGGGAGTGTTAATACATTATGAAAGTATTATGTGGAGTATTAATATTATAATCTGTGTCAACTTGCCATCTCGCAGTTAAGACGGGTACGCACCTACAGAACCGGTATGCCCGAACGTGTATATGATAGAACTTTTAATTTTTTATTCACAAGTTCAGGTATATCAGTATTTGTACAGGTATGCCTGTATTTGTACTCTGCTTTATATATTGTAAACCCCACAAGGTAGCCGCGCAAGCAGTGGCGTAGCTAGCACGGGTGACACCCGGTGCGGATATCGTGGTGTCACCGTTTTTAACTCTTTTATAAAACACTGTTGAATTGTAATATCTTCGCACTCGAGCAACTTGAACGCTATATTGAATACACGATGTCGCGACGTATGAGTTTAGATTTATATAATAAATCATAGTAAGATTTTCAGCTGATGCGAGCTCTCGTGGTGTCTCTTCATGGCGAAGAAACTGTCATGGGAGGCAAGTCGTTGACCTTTTTTTTAGGTACAGGCCTACCGGGTGTCACCCCGTGTAGGGGTGACACCCGGGGCGGGCCGCCACCCCCCTAGCTACGCCTCTGCTCGCAAGTGTTACAAGATGTTACTGTATTTACAGAAAACTTAATTTACTGTTTTAATTTGATTTAGAAAAATACTTTTGTGTATTTTAATTTAAAATAGTTAATAATAGCCCTAACATATGTCTATATTTCATAAGGCAACGAAACGAGTAATAATACAGGATAAAAAATATCCTTCATCCGCGCCATCTGTCGATAATAAAATTAATTAGTTTTTAAGTTTCACTTTTTTACACTCTTCCATTAGTGAAAAAATAAGATATTATATATTAAAAATTTAATTTTTTACGTTATTTTAAAATAATATTTTTCGAAATTTTCTCGAAATAAATACGTTTTTTTGATATACGAGATTACGTTTAAAAGGTTTTTAGTGGATAGGATGTTTCATTTAACACCCTTTCATTTACGAAAGGTCATTTAAGGGTTTTTCTACAGGCGCTCTATATGATTTTTATATGGATAATGGATTCTCAACAGTGTGTTTGTGTGTGTATTCCTATTCTCACTTAATCAATCTGCACAATTTAAATTTTGATTACGTATAGCAAATTTAGCTGAGATTTTGCCGGATACACAGTGCTACGAACCCCTAAATTTTAAAAGACGACACTTTAGTTTTATTTCTTAGTACATTTAATGAGCTTAATAATACTTTTATCAAGCGTATATATAATTCAAGTGTGTAACCATTATACATCCCGTGAATACCAGCTTCGGCACGACACACAAAAAACTGAAGCTTCAGTTTATTTAATAAGATTTATATTATTCGTAGACTCAGTTGTATTAATTAAATAAATAAATTAAAACTGTAAAAATAAGGTAATTAGTTTCATTAATTTATTTATTAATCTTTATTATGAATTAAATTAAGCCATTAATTTAAGTAGAAATCTTAATAAAAGTCTGCTTCGTGTTACTATTGAATCTTAATTTTATCAATTTATACATTTATTGTTTTCACGTTTTAAACAATAAAAATCTATAGAAACTAATTAATATTATAATAGATAAAAAAAAAACGTTTTTTAAATCCTTGGAACTAGTTTTTATAACTTTTAAAATTAACCTTTAGTTTTAGAGGTTAATAAACTAAAAAATTATCTATTTAAGTAGGTGATATCGTTTATACTGTATGTAAAAAGTGATTTTAAAACCGGAAACGGAAGATTATACGATTTAAATATTAATGTAGCGGATGTATTTGAGTTTTTCTCGAGTGTGCACGGCTCGCTTGAACAGTTATTATGTCTCGTGACAAGAAATCATATGTCATATTCAACTTATTCACGAATAGAGATGCTCATGAACGATTTAAAAATCATAATACAGCATGACGTGTAGTTTATTTCAAAATGTATACATTTTTTCGGAGGGCATATCCAAAGTTATTTAACGCAAAAAAAAATATTAATGTAGCTAAGCTTGGTTGAAACTGTATAAAAAACGTAATTGAATTTTAAGAGGGATTCATTTAGTTTAATTGTTTCTACAAATTTTATGCGTGAATTAAATAAAAACTCATAAGAATAGTTTACTGATTCGGTTAGATAGAAATCCGAAAATTAAAAGTGATAAAATTCCGTTATATTTAGAGCGTGATCGATTCTTTTATATCCTTTCCCCCTTAATTCCCAGTAAAGTTAATGAGTTGTACACCATTCTTCTAAGTAAATGCCTTCGAGGAAAATCGTCCAACTGTTCCGTTATCGCCAGGCACGATAATAAAAAATAAAATAAATAAAAAAAACCACAAAGGACCTTCGCTGACAGAGATTTATATTTACTAATTTAATGTACCATACCCGAATATTTTACTACTATTTATTGCTAATTTTTGTAAGCCTTGGTATCCGCAGTGCCACGACACCGAAAGTTTAGTCATGGTATCAAGGTCTTTGTTATAAGTATATAAACCCTCCAAAGTTTTCAATTGAACAGATTCGCTCACTCACTCGAACCAAACAACTACTTCCAACAATGAAAACTTTCGTAAGTATCTTTCTACATCCTAATTTGTGAAATTTTGGAGATTTTAAATTCATTTCGTCCATACTTTCAGGTGGTTGCTCTCCTCTTCGCCATCTTGGCAACTACTTTTGCTGGTTTCCTCGGACATTACGGAGGATACGGAGGATACGGTGGATATGGTGGTTATGGAGGTTATGGAGGTTATGGTGGATATGGAGGATACGGATATGGCCATCCCGTAGGTCGTGCTGTGGCTTATAGCACCCACATCAAGCATCCTCATTATTACGGACACGGATATGGACTCGGATACGGACTCGGAGGTTTCGGATACGGAGGATACGGTGGCTACGGAGGTTACGGAGGATACGGTGGCTACGGAGGTTACGGAGGATACGGTGGTTACGGAGGTTACGGAAAATTCTGGTAGACCAACGAAGTATCAACAAACACTCCACTACAGTCATTGAAAACCAAAAATTATATACTTTTTCAATTATTTTTTATGGAATTTGAATTTTGTAAATAAAAAAAATAATAAGTATAATTATAGTAGTGTTGTTTTTCTTAATTGCCCTTACTTTTAATGCAAATGTATGGATTAAAATGGTGGAAAGTAGTTATAGTTAATGAGTTTTAGATGCGGAAACTAAAAGGTACACGAAGAGCTGAAAATGAAAATTTATCTCTTAGTTAAGATCGTGTATTTGTTAACGGAGGCCTTTAATCTCTGAAGAGGAGCCACTAAGATAATGGATTTCACATAGAAAATAGTTTTTACATATTATTTAAAAGAAAAAAATTAATTTTTTAAATTGAGCAATGTTCTACTTGAAGACAAATAATTACAAGCTGAAAAGCGTATGGATTATTTATGATTTAATTGATTATAATCACGTAACATCTTTTAATTCTGCACTCTCCTTCAAGTATTCATTCCAATAACTTCAGTCTTGGAAAATTTGATATGATGTGGTAAGTACTTTATATATTTTCTATTTAAAACATAAACATATTTCGCTGCCAATAAGGAGCCATTAAAACCTCCGGAACGACGTGCTAATCCGGTTCTTTTAATCTTTTTACAAGGAAAATTTAATCGTGTTTAATCTGGGTGACGTAACTGTAATTTTCAGGCCCTTAGACCTATGTGCCTACCCGTATTGCTAGGTTCTACATAATGTGGTTACGCTGTTAATTTATTTTTTACTAGCAGACCCGGCCACGCGTTGCTGTGGCTCAAAATGTATTTATTATAAATGTATAACGCCTCCCCCGTGGGGGGAATTTCAAAAAATCCCTTCTTAGTGTACATTCTCTTGACGTACCCTATTAAAACGCAATCAAACACGCATCTAAAATAGTATAATAAAAGTCGAGTTCTTCACAGTGAGCCTTAATCCTGTCCCTCTCCCCCGCAGGGAAATATCGAAAAATCCATTTTTAGTGTATATTCTGTTGACGTAACCTATTAAAACGCAATTAAAAACGCAAAAAACCGCATCTAAAATAGTATAATAGAAGCCAAGTTTTTCACGGTAAGCCTTAATCCTGTCCCTCTCCCCCGCAAGGGATTATCGAAAAATCCCTTTTTAGTGTATATTCTGTTGACGTAACCTATTAAAACGCAATTAAAAACGCAAAAAACCGCATGCAAAATAGTATAAATAGAAGCAGAGTTCTTCACAGTAAGCCTTAATTCTGTCCCTCTCCCCCGCAAGGGATTATCTAAAAATCCCTTTTTAGTGTATATTCTGTTGACGTAACCTATTAAAACGCAATTAAAAACGCAAAAAACCGCATGCAAAATAGTATAATAAAAGTCGGAGTTCTTCACAGTAAGCCTTAATCCTGTCCCTCTCCGTCGCAAGGAAATATCGAAAAATCCCTTTTTAGTGTATATTCTGTTGACGTAACCTATTAAAATGCAATCAAAAACGCAAAAAACCGCATGTAAAATAGTATAATAGAAACCGAGTTCTTCACGGTAAGCCTTAATCCCGTCCATCTCTCCCCAGTAGGGGGAATTTAGACGTGTATATTATATACAAACACTTGCGTATGCGAATGCAACGTTGTGTCAAAATTCAAAAGGAATCGGTAAGAACAAACAAACGTTATATTTTATTTATATAGATAGAAAATGATCTGCTTTAGTCCATTCTAACAGAAAAGCATAATGCCTCGCAGAAAAGCCAACTTAGGTTGTCAGAAGTTAGCGCCATCTGTTGGACATGAAAGCCTTAATCCATATATAAATATATTTTTGAAAGGGGGAAATAGTGGTCTTCACATATGCCACAAACCTTCGCGGGAGTGTATTAAACAACTTCCCAAAGTTTCATGGCAATCGAATAAATAGTGTGGTAATGCATGAAGGACAGACACACAGACACACACACAGACAGACATACATTCGTTTTTATATATATAGATAAAGTTACTATTTAAGTTTATAATATGGTATTTGCATAGACTTACATTTTATTTCTCATGCCTACTTCAAACATTCTATCAGCTGGAATATCAGAAACGTAACCGGATAGACGAAGCGTTGTCTTTTGTCTGGGCCTCGGACACGAAGGGCCTCCAAAATATAATATAAAAATATGATAACGAAAGTGATTTAAGTTTCTTTAGATAGATGATGAAAAAAGTCTGCTTTATATTTATGGTTTGAGAGAGAAAAATGAGGTCTGATGTTTGTGACTTGCACGGGCTCCTCTTATCTCTCCCAGACATCGATCAGGTCCAAAGATTACAGTACGTCAGAGATACATAGACATATATTTCTGACATATAACCTCTAACATAACGTTTTTTCAACCCTTCTAAGCAACTAATATGGTTGGGGAAGTTTATTTTCGAGGCTAAGCCTTAAAGTATTCTTGCTTACTTCACGGGGTGTTGTTCACTAACATTTATATGGCGCAGAGATCTTTTTAACATTAGACGTCTGCATACGCATAGGTTGCATTAGAACCACCGAGATGTATATAGTAAAATAAATACATTTATTGAAAAAATTAAGTGTTTTTACTAAAATGAATTTACTGTAAACATCTCAGTGGAATTAATGCATCGTAAGCTTTGTGGTGCGCCTAGATAAATGTTAGAGTCCCTGTATACATTATACAATAGGGGGAGGTGGTGCAAGATGGGGCCATGGGGTAAGACGGGGACGTCTGTTTATTCGTGGTTAACGCGCTTTCATCTAGCTGTTATTTGGGGGACTAAATGTCAACTTCAAACGGGATGACGGGACGAGAGAGAGTACGTCCGAATCGCTCTCTTTGTTTGGAAGTAAGACAGTTTTCCACGCTTCAGCAATATTTCATCTAATTTACGCCCGCTTCAAAGTTTCTACAAAATAAGTATTATTGTGAATTTGCCGTAGCATTGTCTTTTAGATGAAGATATGGTATTCGAAGTAACCTTTAAGACCGAAATTGTTTAGTTTTGAAATAAAGTTTACCCGTGTTTGCAGTCAGTATGAAAAGTGCACGTTGGGGCAAGATGGGGTATCCCATCTTGCCCCAGGTTGGCCACGAATTCTGCTGCCGGCTGGAGGCACCGCAATATAGTGCAGTAAACTAGTTTTAAATTCGCTATCATCGATAATTCTATATCACCTTTTCGAATATATAAAATAACAATTTTAAAAATGATCTTTTTATAGAAAATGAAATATTCCACTTTTAAGTCATATCTAACTGTAATAAATTTATACAGTATATAGCCTACTGTATTACTTTATTATTTATGTTTTACGTTTTATTTTATTTATGAAAACATTTTTTTAATTTAAATACTATATTAACAAGAAATAAAATGTGAGATAACGATCGAAATAAAATTTTTTTTCCACGAAAAAAATATCGTCTGCTTACAAAATAGCGAAACTGGGCATGCGCGAAGTGACAGTATCGTCTGGCAAAGTAAATACGAGTAAGTTCAAACTTTTATATTTATTTATTCGGAAAATAACAATAAATGTAGCCGTTGCGATAAATGGGCGCACTGTTCTTGTGCCAATATTGAAGAAAACGACAGTTTAACCATTTTAATTTGTCCTTCTTGTAAATAAAAATAATATCCCCATCTTACTCCATGGGTGGGGCAAGATGGTGCATTTACATATAATTTTAAAATATTAAATTTTCTTGTTTTTAAAAACGTCTTTCAAAAATTAAATTTTGTATTATATATTACCAAATGTTGTAGTTGCTGAGAATAAAAAATTATTGTTCTCATTAAAGTAGTTGCCATCTTATGACTTTTCAAACCTTAACGTCCTCATCCTGCCTCACCTTACGTAAGCTAATTCTTGGGATAAGCTTTAATTCTGTTAATTGTATAAACTAACGCTAGAATGCTGCATTAATTCGAATTATAATAACCTAATTAATATATTTATCTCTCGCCATAACGTGGCATGACCCCGAAACCAATTTTGTTGTAAAAATATAAAAATATTTATGTAAAACAAGAGTCAAAAACATTTTTTAAATTAAAAAAGAAAATAATGTGTATAATTTTAATTTTTACATAGGAATTTTTACAGGAGAAGAGTTAATTTAATATACAAATGTCCGAAAGTACTTTATATAAGGGAAGTTTCAGACACAAATATACATATTCCTTAGAAATATTTTCCGTGGCCGAAGCCCAATCCGTAATATCCGTGTCCTAATCCGTAGCCACCATATCCGTATCCACCATATCCGCGATAGCCTAATCCGTATCCACCATATCCGTAACCGAATCCTCCGTATCCGTAAGGACCGTGTCCGTATGCGCTCGAACTGTATACTACGGTGCTAGTAGGGCCGAAAGGTCCCGCGTATCCGAGGTATCCTGCAGAAGCCACGGCTGCGAGAGCCAAAAATAAGATGGCAACCTAAAAATATTAAGAAAATTCCATCATTTCTTAATTCTAAGAAAGAATTAATGTCTAAAACAATGTCTCCCAACCTTACTAATCGACGATCTCCCGTAAACGAGAAACGGGGATCGCGAACGATAGGTTGGTGGAATAAACTGAAAAATCACTTACAATGGTCTTCATGTTTGTTACGAGTTTCTGTCTGGAACCGAGCAGATCTGAAGAGGGTAGGAACTTAGAGGGCTTTTTATATTATCCTTCAAGGTTAGTTCTATACCAGCGAGAAGCTAGCTCTTATTGGTATCAAGGTTAACAATTCATAAAAACGGAAATTGTCTTGGGAAAATAAACCTGTTCCGATTACTACACGAAAGGAAAACCTACGGACATTAAAAGGTTCGCGTTGTAAAAAAAAAAAAAAAAAAAAAAAACGGGTTATTAATAGTGGTTCTATATTAAAAATAATCGCCAAAAAAATTAATTTTTGCTGAAGTTTAAGGATAAGGAGATAACCCCAAACCTTAACTTTCGATACAACGCTTAATACGATCCAGTACTGTTATATCGGGGTATTTTGATGCTTTCCCACGATTAATTATGTACAATCATAATCACTTTTAGTAAGCGTTGAATGGGTTTATCGCGTATTTATTGCGTACCTTTTACCTATTTTAACCTTAAAAAGTAAGGACGAGTAAGAAAAAACTATTAATGCGTATCCTGTAATTTTACTCACTTCAAGGTATGGCTATTTAAATGTTTTAAAATAATTTTAAAATAAATATTTTTAGACAAATATTTTATTTATTTATTTATTTATAAAAATTCATTTATAAGACATTATTTAATTACCACGAACAATCAATGCCGGGCTTTAATTTTTAATCGTATTTTTAATTTAGAAAAACACACGTGACTTCCGGTCCAAACCGGAAGTTTATATATATAGTTATAAGTCCGGCCCCTAAACTTTCTATATTTGGTCTCTATATAACTCCGTTCTGGTGATTAAGGAAGGACTGACTGACGAACAGACAGCTGTGGGAATCTATAGGTATGCAATTTGAATATTGCTACCCGATTATTCGTTATTTTAGAATTTAAATGATGATCGATTATTTATTTATCACTTAATATTCTTTGGAACGTTGCATTCGTTGATAATATAAAAATTATGTAGTGAATTAATGTCGATGTTATTTGAGTATCTTCCTTCGGTGGCGCGCCGTCGTTGGAAGCGGTGGAAGCGCCGCTTCCCTCGTATTTTCTAAAATATAAATTCGTATCGGGCGATTATTTTCGTATTTTCACGTATTTTGAATTAATTAAAATTAATTAAAATTAATATTTTATTAAACCGCATTGCGTATCTTACTACAAATTTCTATACTACACGTGATAAAAAACGATAAGATTGCTATCGTATATTCGAATATCAGTGGCGGAATGGAAGCGCCGTATTGTCAGCTTCCACGGCGAGAATAACCGAATGGTGTAAAGCAGCCAGATTATAGGCATCGGCGCATGCTCTTTACAGAGCACCAACCTCATCCGGTTTAGGCGGTGGAAGTCAAGGTCCGGACCTTGAGTGGAAGCTACACACCAAAATATCGTATAACGCCTCCAACGATTCTATCCCTTAGCCACTGGCAGGGAGTTATCTGACTACGTGAATTATTTAAGATTTAAAAAGTAAAGTGTACGTTTATTTGCAAAGTTATGTTTAATTATAATTTTCTTTTAATTATATTGACAGATTTTCAGACAAAATCTTTAGAATTTGTATCATTTTATATGTTAATAATTTTAATATTATAAAAAACAATTTTTCCAAGCGTGTTTTAATTCTTTAAATGAAGTAAATTTTATGGGAAATTTTTTGATTTATCTAAATTACGTAGCGAATCGCAATATTTATATTGGCGTCCGGACTATATTGACAAGTAACTCTTAGACATAAAACATGTAATTAACGTTAGTTAATTATATGTTAAGAAAACTAACTCCCTCAGCAACTTATAAGGTGGTGGTTATTGGAGTCATATAATTAATGTCGATCCGAACAAAGACGTACTGAAAGAATTATATGATTTAATATCATTAATTTTTACGCTACCGTCTACCGGTGGGTCTGTCGAGCGCAGTTTTTCGACCACGAAACAAATTCGTACATTGGCCAGGAACACTCGGTCGGAGGAAAAATTGTCGTCGTTAGCGTTGCTTTCAAAAGAGCTTTCAAATACGTCGATGGAGTCGACGACCGGCAACTTTTATGATAAAGTAATTAACGACTTTGCGGAAAAAATCGCCGAATGCCACGGAGGTACGCTAACGAAAAGAGGTTGGGAACCGTTGACCCAGACTATCACTGACGCGCAATTAACTGATTGCCCCAGGAAGTCGGCTTCTTACAGAAACGCAGCTTCCCTATCATCAAATGTCACGGCACGCCACTGTCCTTCTTCGAGACAAAAAAAAAAGCGAGGGAGAAGATAGTCTGGGAAGAGGAAGAGATGAGTGAGAGGAAATATTTCGGGGAAACGAAGAGAAAGTAGGGATAAGAGGAGTGAGAGATATTTCGGAGAAAGGAAAGGGAGAGTAAGAGAGAGGGAAGGGAAAACTTTTAGAGCTAAGAAACCGAGAATATTTATTATCTTATATTTTTATTCGAAGAAGGATTCAAAATAAGGAAAAATAATAGAATTGTTTTTAATTTTGAAAAGTTTATGAATAAATAAATATATAAGAATATATATAAGAACTTTTTTAAACAAATTCGTTCCTACATTTAACTTATCCTCAAAAATAAATAAATAATAATAAAATAAAATTTTCTGAATTTGAATAATTTTATATATATATAGACTATGTATAATTATTCAAAATTTAAATATATATATATATATATATATATATATATTAAATTTTGTACAATTAAATATTTTAGTAATTCAAGCGAGAAATTCGTTAAATTAAGCATAAAATATTTAATAATGTAGACAATAATTTGTATAATAATTTATTCGTAACAGAAAGTCATAAGTAATCTAGGAAAAATTCTTTAACTAATGTATTTTAATTTAAGAATTAAAAATTGTTGAGAGACACGAAAAAGTGTTAAGATACTCGTCCTAATTCTTCATATTCTCGGAGGAAATTGTATAGATTTTGTATTTAAAATCGTAATAATTTGATAAGTAAACAATTAATCGCAAAGTTTATTGAGAAAATTCGAGGATCTTTCACTTATACTTTCAAGTTTTGAGTACCTTCTAGAGATTTGACTCACTCAATTATATGAGATCGCCACTTTGCTCGAGATCCCTTTAGTTAGACGAGTGACGATAGGGTGGAAGTTTTAACGTCTTTCGACTTTAAAATGATACAAAGCAGTTTATTTGTGTAGAAAATTGTATTAAAATTTAAATCGGGACAAAATTCTCCATCCTTCGTTCGTGTTAAGCCACTTAGTTGCGAATTTAGCCCATTCGAAATGGTTGAAAGTCGCCTAGCCATGCTAAAAAATGCCAGTTCAATACTCCAATAATTCGAAACAAAATTAGATGATAAAAAAAAAATAAAATTTTATTTTTACAAAATGTTCAGACTATCCGAAAAATACATTATAAATATATACAGTTTAATGGAATTTTCCGAAGCCACCGTAATGGCCCAAGCCGTATCCGAGACCGTAGCCTCCGTATCCGAGACCGTATCCTCCGTATCCCAAACCGTATCCGAGACCATATCCTCCGTATCCAAATCCGTATCCTGGGTGACGGATGCTGCTGCTGTAAGCTACGGCTCTTCCTACGGGGAATCCTCCATATCCGTATGCTCCATATCCTCCGTATCCCAGACCATAACCACCGTAACCTCCGAGGAATCCGGCGAGGGATGTGGCCACCAGGGCGAAAAGAACGACTGCGATCTGTCAAAAAATACAGAAAATAATCTTAAATTTGGCACTTAAATCAAAGATATTTTTGCCGATCTCCGAGACCCGCAAAGAGCTCTTACCATGGATTTCATTGTTTTAGAAGTGATTCGAGTCTGTTTCTTTCAGATTCTGGTGTGACAAAGTTGGCTCGGACTTTATATACCTAAAATCCGAGGACACGTGCGCCGTATCGGACGGTTTCATTAGAGAAGGTTGCGCTAAAAGTATCAAGGTCGAGTGGCTTATGACGGGAAAGTTGTTTAAAGAAACAATATCCACGCCCAAGAGAGACAATATGATAGAATTACACGTATAAAGTATTGATAAAATTGTGGACGACCTTGTTCTCTCCCAGTGCCATATCGGTTATTCATTGCCAACCAGTTTTTATTCTTTTGTTTTTGCCATTCTATTATTGAAGGGGGGTTTATTTTAAGTGAAGTAGAAAGAACTGGAGCAATTACCGGTTGAGGGAAACATTTTTTTCCTCCTTGAAGTTAGAGCTAATAGCCTCCGTTTAGTTAATAAAATCTTTTAAATTTCCGTTTCTAAATACAGAAAAAGTAAAATTTGCATTCTTTTTTTAAACACAAAATGAAGGGAGGCAATTCTATTATATGTTAGAGGAGTTTAAAATCTTCCTCCGATATTTGAGTGACGATTGCAGTGGCTCGTTATAGCTTTACGGGGCCCAGGCAATTTGCATCAGGGGGCTCCGTGTACAGTGTTAACTTCAAATATTTTTCTTCGGGGGACTTTTTAGGGGAAAACCCCCGGTATCCTCGTTGGTTTTCTATCTGACATTTGAAAGATTAAGTTCTGTGTTGCGCCTGAGCCACACCGGCAATCTATAGGGTTCCTAGATATGGTGCCAAATTTAAATTTCGATATTCTTACTACAGTAATGAGTTTATAAAAAATTGGTTTGGGGCCCCGAGTTGGTATGGGCCTCGAGCAATTGCCCTTTATGCCCATAGGATAACGCGCCACTGGATGATGAATGTATCACTCTTTTTTTTAGTATAATTTTCAATTATTTATAACTTTTAAGCCTCTTTTTATTCATTTAGCGAAAAAAAAATTGTGCCGAAAAAGGCAAAAAATGTAAAATCTGCTCTATTTTTTGCTTTTAGAAGTCAAGAAAAAAGTATTCAAATGACTAAAAACGTAGCACAATCCATCGTTTTTACGAAAGTTCAGGTGTTAGATCAGTTATAAATTTGGCAAAGTTAGACATTGATTTCACAGATTCGTCTAATTATTATGCATTATTTTATTATTATTTTTTATACGTTGTCGGCATTTAAAAATCGTGAATATTCTTAAATCGAAATTCAAGTTTGGCCTATTTGAATCTGTACCGACCTTGGGAGACAGTTACGAGCGATCACCCCATTCCATATCGTGTCCATATAATCTGTCGTTAGAAAAAGCGTGACGTTATCAATTTATTCACTCCATTAGCAATCGTCCTCTAACATTATACATTTATTGAATTAATTTTTGTTCTTAATCTCCTTTAGAAATTTCCTATTTCTTTACGCTTCGTAGCTCTATGGTACTCCTAGCTACGAAGAGAATCTTTAACGAAAAGCATTAAAATGTCACGATTTACGTGAAAATTGTTATAAATCGCTTCCATGATATGTAACGAACGAAGTTAATACTTAAATTCGCACCTATAAAACAAATATGGGGGAAAACAGTATAAAGAACACGAGGAGCAAGCACCCTGTTAAGCCGTGAGGAGTCAGAGAAGATGGGGAGTAGCCATCTGCTTTCTCACTATTTAAATAAATTTTGGAGGCCCTCTACGTCTGAAGTTTAGTCAAAATAGCCCTTCTGGTCACTTCATACGGAGCTAATCATTTAATAATTTAGGAGACTTTACAAAATGTCCAGACATGGCTTTGTATCTAGAACAATTGCGTTTCTCCTCCAAGACTTAAAGAAAAACTTATTTTTGGAATGAGAGAGTGTCTATTAATAAATTATTTGGTAAAAAACATACGAAGTTAATTATAAATAACAGAATAACTCAAAATGTTAAATACCGGACGTGAAATTCCCCAAAATTCCATGCAAATAAGGTCATTTGAACTGATTTAAATTGAGTTGAAAAGCTGTGAAATGAATGACCCTTTCTAAAAGTTACCCCCGAAAAAAACTGATGCTTTACTAAGTAAAATCGAAACCGGAAACGGAAACGGAAACAAATAATTAGCATATTTTTAAAAGAATCGTATCGCTTAAGGCCGTCTCGTCGCTCTGTTAATCACGGAGGAAAGCACCGTACAATGCGGCCATCTTAACTTTTTTTTCACCTTTACTTATCGAGAAATTCTGCTCTTATTTTCTCTTCTTTTTAACAATGCATTTCTGCTTAATACAGCCTTTCTAATTTCCAATGCAACTTAATTACGTATTTAAACAGTAGAATAAAGGAAATGCGCTTACTAACGGGTCAAGGTTAATATATAACAAGCTGTCATAAAACTGGTCGAGTGATCTCGCTAGTTAAGTGTGATGAAGTACAATACTGTCAAACGGTATCGAGAAATCGTATTAGAACCAATGTAATCGCCGTAATTACATACGGCGTGAGATCATATCGAATCCGTACATGAATCATTTTTATCACTCGTGTAAGCAGCGTGTAACTGTAAATTAACTATTTATCTCCCCCTCCATAAAAATCTAATATTCTCTTAAACTCGTTTAAGGTCGATATAATCATTAATAAAAATTTTCAGGTATGTCAGCAACACAATTTTCTCGATAGTCATGATTGCACACGCGTTGCAAATGTGGGTGCCACGCAAATAAGAAGAAAAATGTTAAACATTCCTCTCCGTTCCATTAATTTGAAAATAAACTAACAAATTGCTTTATTTATTTATTTATTTTTGGATCATTATTTATATAATTCGATAATCTATGGCCAAGGCGAGACTATCAGCAGTTAAGTTGATGTCTCCAAAGCTTGCTTCAGATATATTTACCTTATATTACCTATTGTCACCTCGACACATTTTGCAAGAATAACAGTAGAATAAAGCGTGTTAATCAGTACTAAAAGTTTCGTTTTGCATGGTTGAGACTGTATAGGCTTTGTTTATAAAGTGACATAGCTTCTCCAAGGATTTTCGTGAATATTCCTAACTCATTGTAATAAAACTTGATACTTTTCCATAGTTAAAACCAGATACAAAAGTTTTCATTTTCAAAAAATAAGAATTTATACATTTCATTCATTTCCATCATTTGTTCGCTGGATTACAAAGTAGAGTAAACACGTCTACAAAAACAAAAAAAAAAAAAAAAACAATAATTCTTGCTTAAATTTAGGAACACGAAGCTCTGTTATGAAACCCTCGAATATGCCAACAAATTATAAACGATATTGATATACGTCTTGTTATTTTTCTTCGATAACAGAAGAGAGATGTTATAATACTATAAGTATGGCTGTTTTAAGCACTTTCGAGACCCCCGGATTGATTTTTTACAGATAAAGACAGAACAAAAGTATCAATAATCAGCAATGAAACCGTGGTCTAATGTATCCATACGTTAATACAGCTCTGACTAGAAGAATATTAGAAACCTGTACTACTATCATCGAGAATTCAAAACACTTCTGGTTAGCATTAAAATTTCGCATGGATCATCTTCATTGCTTCACTTCTCAAATGTTTGCATTGTATCAATCTATTAATGGTAAGCGAGCAAGACCCAAATCGGATGTTTACAATATATCAGAAGCATCCTCAAATTCATACCGATAGATTGAATTAAGATAGAGTATAATGTACGTTGTCATATTTAACTTACTATACACGTTTATTGTGTTAATTTATGCAAATTTGCACAATAATCGATCAAACCGCGTGGTAGTGTACATAAAATAATTGCAGCGGAGGAAGGTGAGTGAGTAGATTATGAGTGAAAGTCTATTGTTTACGTAAAGTATGGCAAGCTTGTTGTTAATCGGGTGAAGTAACGGACACGCCGATGGAGTTTAAATTAAATTTTACATTAAAAAGTTAGTAATTTTGATCATAACAGACAAAAATTCGCTCGATTATTATGTAATTTCCATTATTTGCAGGCATTTCAGCTATCTGAATATCTTTATGCAATCGGAAAGATAAGAGCGATTGAGAAATGGTGTTATAAAATCTGACCTAGAATATTTACTATTTTGAAAAAAAAATGTTATAGGTATATTACGTTATACTGTATTTTGTTTTAAGAAGTCTGTAAATTCATTTAGAGTCTTTAGTATTTTCTATTTTATCTCTAAACGGAAAAGATCGCATGGATGGAAAATTAGCGCTTCGCCTGGTCTTATTTGGTTTTATGTTAACGAACAATTTCTTAAACGTTAGTGAAAAATAAAAAGTAAACGAAGTAAGAACTTTATATGACGTGTATATTCGGCAAAAAGTAATATATAACATGTGTTTGAGACGACTTTCGCATCGCAAAACATCATGGCGGCTGCAAGATATAACAAATACTTCTGTAATTTTATTTTAAATAATAGTCTATGATAAGTTAAAAATATGGGTGTAAAAATCTTAAACAGGTAAATAATTATGTAAATTTATGTAATTTTTTTGGTTTTATTTGCATGGAAGTCGGTTTCATCACTTGTAATCCTATCCTCTTGGTTTTTACTTACTGTTTAGATAATTGCGTAAAACAGACTATGCTATTGGTTAGAAATACTCTTTTCTATCTGTGAATAAATTTAGCCATTGTTAATTTCTGAAATCTTTCCATGTTTAGAATCTATATGCTTTATATTTTCAGAAAAAAATGTATTTATAATTTGCATATTTTGCATTGGTGGACACACGATTCATTCTTCTACTACTAGGGGTATAACGTCGCTGCTACACTCGTATTTTTAACCTATGCTGTTCACTTACATAATATTTTACTAAAAAAACATTATACTTAAAGTGCAGATAAATTCCTTTCAATTAAAGAATAAGAATAAAGGATCATCCCGCTTATGATTTGAATTAGAACCCTCCCGAAGGAAGCGCGATTCGAATTCGCTATATCATCTAAATATTTATACAATCATTTATTTAGCACTTATAATTTAATATTCCGTTTATTAATCTGCACTTTTTAATTAAAAATAATAATTCTGATAGAAAAATGTATTTGATAATAGCAATACAAATAGGAAAAGAATTGAACACGAGTCGCCATTTTGAATTTAATGCAGTAAATTTAAAGTGTAATAGTAAAATCTCAACTCTTTTCTTCGATAAAAATGTTTAATTATTATAAAATAAAATGGAGAAAGCAGTTTCGCCATTTTAACTATGGAGCGAAATATTCAAAATGGCGCCCAGTCATACTCCTCTAGTGATTGTAATAAATCATTATAAATCACAACGGTTGTAATAAATCATCATCAGTTATTTTATAAAGTATTAAGTACTAGGAAAATTATATATATTTACTACTTTGTTAAAATTAACCTGATAAACGAGTAGAAAGTTTATCGTGCGGTCCCGCGGAGGTCAAATTTTTTGCTCACTTATGATTATATAAAATGTGTTTTGCTTTTATGAAATGTTTAATTCCATATTAAAAGAAATGAAAACGCAGAAGATGAGTTAAACCGAAAATTTTTTATTTATTTTACTATTTAACTTTATGTACATTCGAATCGTTTAAGTCCGGGAGGAAAGCTGCAAAAGAAAAAACGGGTACTTTTAGAAACAAATTTATCGTAAATGTGAAAATATATATATATATATTTGTTTAGCAGTAATAACTTACCATTTCGAGAATTTACCAGATTTTTCCGTGACCAAGGCCAAGACCAAGACCGTAAGCACCGTAGCCACCATATCCGAGTCCATAACCGTAACCTAATCCATAGCCACCGAGTCCATAGCCGTAGCCGAGACCATAGCCGTATCCTGGGTGACGGACGGTTGTACTGTAGGCAACGGCACGTCCTACGGGAAATCCTCCAAAACCTCCGAGACCGTAGGCACCATAGGCACCATAGCCGAGTCCTCCGAGGAATCCGGCATAAGAGGTGGCCACCAGGGCGAAGAGGAGAGCTGCGATCTGTGTAAAGTTTACATGAGTAAAGATCATCGCTGGTAAACCATTGCTAAAGTGCGCAGTATATGTTTAAGAACTTACCATTGCCTTCATGGTTATTGGTGTTGTTGTTGTAGTTCGAATCTGAACGATGATCCGAAAGCGGTTCTCGCTTCTTTTATACAATTATTGGAATCAATTAACCTTGATGGAACGTATGGTTTGACATTCCAAGAAACTTGTCCGGTTGAGGTCATCCACACCCTTCACCGGACGACCTTCCGTACATTATTGTCAGATAGCGAAATACGAATTAATATCACGAAGCGGCGGCATTTTAATTCTTTATTTTCTTTATTTACTTCCTTCTCGGAGCCGTGGGAAGGTCGTCTACTTCGCATTACGTATCCCGAAATAGAGCAATATGAATTTTTCCATTGAACATTGGGCGTTAGATATTTCTTTGTCCAAAAAAGGAAGAAATTATTCGAAAAAAATTATACCGATACCCTCAGAAAAATTAACAAAAATTAAAATTTTTTAAGGATACCTATAAAAATTTCAGGGGACGCTGTTCATTCTTATCCCCTCTAACGACTCAATTTGTTAAAAAAAAAAATTGATTACGTTCAAAATATATTTAATTCGTATTAAAATAAAAATTACATTTAAAAACAGGTAAACAAATATTAAAATAGTCAATGGTTTGAAAATAAAACAAAAAATTTCTCTAAAATTATTCGAGTTACGATAATTTTTTTTCCTGGTTTTTCCAAAAGAGGGCGAAGATCCGGTTTGAGATTAGCAGACGAGTTTGAATTTTTGAAATGGACGGCGGACGTTTACGCCAAGTTCGAGTTTCCAAGCGAAATCCGGACGATTGGAAATTAAATAATGGATATTATGTAAGTTGGAGCGAGAAGGAAGAAGAAAAGAGAAACGAAACGATGTACAAATCGAATAATTTACAGAGAAATAACTCGAGATCCGGCAGATTGAGCTTAAGAATGTCTGCCGTTAAAATGAATGCAAATCAGAAGTTTGGTTCGTTGAAGTTAAAAGTGAACAAATTGACTAAGGTACTGTACGTTTGAGTTTGAAAGACGAATAAATTTAAAATTTAATTAATGCATTAATTTCATAAAATGGAAGTATAAAAGAAATTTTTTTATCAAAAAAAAAAAAATTCAAATTTTTCTTTTACGTCATTATTATTATTATTATAAATCTCGGGCGTTGTTCTTTACGACCCCCTTCCGACGTGCCAATTTGTGAAAATTTATTGCATGAATAAATCCTTTTTTATACCTTTAAAACTTCAAAGATAATTTTACTAAATTTTAAAAATTCTGTGCTAAATGATTAAACTTGTTTTATTTACATTAATTTGTCAAGGTTAAATTATTCATAAGTTTGTTTATAATCAGTCTCATTAACATTTATACATTTTTTTGCTAGGTGAGGTAATTAATAATTAAGTTATTTATGTCGGCTTCTCTTCCCTTCTGGATTCTCCGAGCAAGTCCCAAAAATTGGTCCTATAATTTTTAATGGTTCCTCTCGACTGTTTTCTATGAGAGGAATCTTGCTGTAAGGGTATAGGGTTTAAAAGGTCTGGAATCTGTGGGTATATCTCTACCTTTTGTTTCTAACGTTTTAAAAACTGTAGAATATTTGTAAGCAAATACTTTTGGCAGAAGTTGAAAATTAAATTAGAAAGGAAGATTTCTAGAAAAATATACATAATGATTAAAATTTTATGATGCTAGATTGTCATTAGGTATGTTATAACAACAAAATACTGTACTTATTTTTAAATTTTTTTATTTAATATCGGATATCTACCAACAGGAAAAATTTTCAAGTACTGGTAGCTAATAACAAAAATATGGATTGTATAATGCTTTTAAAATAAAGAAAAAGTAATAATGCAATATATAAATGAATACAAAAGATGTCTAAATGCCAAACACACAATCCTCTTTTTATGTAATTTATTTTGCCCTTTTTAAAAGTCTCTATTTGATTAATTCCAAGAAAAAATATACTTCCCTTTCTAAAAAATTGCTGGTTTTTTTTTTAAGGAAAATTCTTAGAATTTGCATATAAGACTGCTAAATGAACTTGAGTGAATTTTAAGATTTGACTCTTTTTATGACTTATTTGAATGTATAATGAAAATTGGTCTTTTGTTCTGCCTTTATCCTGCAATCGAAGCGGTCGGAAAAAATCGGTTGCATTTTTTTTGCTACGGAATCCGTCGGTGGCCTAGTGGATGACACCGTAGAATATCACTTGTCTCAGATTTGCACTTGACCGACGGGCTAGCTGTGTGGAGTTTTCTTCACGTGTGTAATTAATTGCTAAATAGGGGACCGTTTCCCATAAGTTTTCCCTTGTGACCCTCTCCTTGGCAAATTGCTCATATGTTGTTTCTTCATACCATTGATCCAATCCAATCTAATCCCTTCAAAACAGAATCACAATGTAATACAAGAGTCCAAGTCTGGTCCATTACATTGAAAAATTAAGGACAAAAATTTTATAAACTTTCAACTTAATAGTTATGCTAGAAATAGAGTATACATATTTTAAGAGGGATATGTTGAGTGGTTTTATATTCCCAGCTGTTATAACATGCAGTGTTGTAATCTCACATTTGACCCTCCAGGTTTTTTTCAAATCTTGACATTTTGAGACCCCTGAATCCAAAAAAAGCCAACAAAAAAAAGGGAAATAATAATGTTTTTTTTTTTTCATTTATTATCTCGGATATAGTAAAGATTAAGAAATGAAATTTGGCATAGTAACTTGTATATAAGGAGCATTTGTGCTATTAAATTTTGGTGGTTAAAGGTTGAGGAAGATGGAGATATAGAGGGATGGCATATATCGTATCTTGAGAGGTTGGACTTAATGAAAAATTTTACTGGTTATTGGCATTTACAATATTTTTAAAACATCTCAACAGATGGCACCAAACATAATTTTAATTTTAAGCTAGTTTAAGTGTAAGTTTTGTTTATTGCTTAAATTTTATATCCTAGTGTAATTGAAAATTATTGGACTTCCTTCTTGGTCCCCTTAACTAGGCTGACCATAACATTTACAGTTCAACTGGGGACACATTTCATAATCAGTGAAAAATTGGGGTCTAAAACTGACTGAACTTTAGTTATTTTTTTAAAAAATTCATTTATTTATTGATTTATAAATTGGTAATATTATATATGTGACTTAATAAATCATTTCCAATTCAAAAAAAAAAAAAAAAAGGCTAAATTTACTTTATTTCTACTGAATTGTGATGTCTCTCCCATTAATATTCTATACTGATTTAATTTTGGTTGCATTATTGATTTTAATTTATAATTAACACTAGACAAGAAATATGACTGTAGAGATTCCAATATATCTTAGCCTTTTATTTTTACACGCTAGTTGTTGACTTGTCATTATACTTGAATTAAAAATTGTAAATAATTCTCAACATGACTTGCCTATACAGATATTTATATCTAGCATTATCAAAGACTCATTCTATGCATATTCTTGTCTCCCAATTACAGTAATCTCCTGTACAGAATTATTCTAATATTTTTGTTCAAAAAATCTTAATGTTTTTATCAATTGAACTGTCAATGGTCTTCTTAATAATTGTTTTAATATTAGGTCTAAAAGTTGATTGGTCCAAACTAAAAAGTTGAACCAATCAACTTTTAGACCTAATATTAAAACAATTAAGAAGACCATTGACAGTTGATCATGTTATTAATTAAACACATGGCTTCCTTCCCATCTTTATTTAATTGAACTATGAAGAACTAATTAAACAAATGAACTATAAAACATTTAATTAAATCAAAAAATTTAGATATACCTCACAACTTCAAATGAGGAAATGACTTCCAGTTTTCTTATTTAACTTTACCTATCAATATTTCTTTTCCAGCAGGGAAAAACAAACATCTTAACATCTCTCCCAGGTCTGTTTGAGCATTCTACAGAAGCACAACACACCAGATTTTCGAGATGGTACACCTAAACTACAAACCTACAAACATGATGCTAACTCTATGACAAACTTTGAGAAGCTAATCCAGAAAATGATGCCCTCATGTAACTTGGCTAGTATTTAATGAATTGTAGTATATGATACATTGAACAAATGAATGGCCAAACTCCACAGCTGTGTGGAATTTTTTGTATGCCATCTTGTGTTAAAAGATAGAGGTATTTTGGTGTTAGATTGAAGAGAGTCGAATAAAAAATATATATTTGCATAAATTTTATTAAATTGGTTGATAAGTAAGTTATAATTGGCTCTTTTTTTTGGTTGATTAAAATTGAAATATTTTGTTTAAATGTGCACAATAAATCAATTAATATCATTTCATGTTATCTCGGTTGATGGATAAGTTGTTAAATTTTTTTATATTCATCCTTTGATTATAAATTGGCTTGATGATTACTTTTTGTTGCAATCGTTTAGTGTCAAACTTGAAGATTTTTCCTTTGTTTTTCTCAATGTGAATACTTTGGAAAGTTTGTTATACATAAGCCCCAGTATATGTTTAGGAGTTGTATCTAATGAACTTCCACTCCATATGTAATGACTCTAGATACTTTCCATTCAGATGTGAGTTCTTTAGTATCTGTGTATTTCAATTTTTTCAATAGCTGCCACTGCACCAATGACCTGATTTCTCTAGCCCCTTATTCCATAAAATCTTTGTATCTTTGGCATTATCACAACAGACTAGTGCCACTGCAAAATTCTTAGTGTATTGTACACATGTTGTCTTACTCCTCGTGCTATTATTTTCAGTCAGTTTTTGATGTAAATCCTGGTTCTCTGTTTATCTGGGATTTTATCCTTGTTGTTTCTTAACAATCTGTAGACTATAGGATTTTGTTTATATACTAATCTAGAGCCATACAATGCCACCAATTCTACGTATTGAAGCCATCCTGGCCGAATAAATTCATTTTACATATTTTGTAGGACAGACATGTTTGATGGTTGGATTCCATTAAAACAAAACTTGTATAAGACAATTGACAGAGGTTTGGTTATATCTGAGGTCATTTACTATCTGTGACATCCTGCTAAGGTTTTTGTTTGTATCATCGATTCTTATGCGGAGATGATTCTCCTTTAATTGGGGGTCTGAAGACCAATGACTTGTAACCAAAAGGATTATGCAAACCTGCTGGGATGTAAAGCAGGAAGGCTGACTTCAAGTACACTTTAGTACTATATAAACTTGGCCATAATGCATATTTTATAGTTGGAATGTTTTCTGATTTTTGAATATGTCTGATCCCAGCAACGGTCTATAAATAGTTCAAAAATGTTAATCTGTTACTTGTTTGGTGTTGAGTTTAAGTGCACTCATTCATATTGATGACTTTCTCACAATGCTTAAGACTCGGAAGATTTTGGTGTGTAAGGTAATTCAGAGACAAGGTTAAAAACAGTTTATGAATAAAATGGAGCATGCCATCAAGTTCCATGTGTTTTGTGTGATGTGAAACTGTTAAGCCAGCAGTGTTATATGTCTAGAATGGAATACCCATGCAAGGAAATTCCCATACTGTTGACAATTGAAAGATTAGCAGAGCGGAAGTGACCCATTTTATGTTAGACAATACAAATAGGCATCATTGACACATTTTTAGATTTGCTGGAACAACAAAAATTTGTCATTGTTTTCAAAGAATGTGTCTATTTGAATGTAAACTTCAAACTCTTCAGTATTGTATGGCATCAAATTGTGTGTGACATATTTCAAGATATATAAAAATGTCACTTTTTTATGTAAATGATATAATAATCAAGTTGTTTATGAAAGAAATTTTTGTTGCAATTCATAATTTGCTTTAGTATGCAATTAAGTATCATCTACATGCTTTGCAACTGCACAAATCTGTTAATCAGATTTTTCCAGAACTGTATATAGAATTAGCTGTTATTGTTTATATTAATCTATTTATATAATGTAATATAATATAATAAGAGTAACAATTGCATTATGGAATGTTATTAGGGGTTTGATGCCAGTTTTACTTTGCATAACTTTGCAACTCAATATCAATAGATGATGAAGTGATGAAAAAATTACTAAAATTGCCATTGCCAGAATGAATAAAATGGGCTTATTGGATTTTATAGAAGCACTAGGTTAGCTGCATTATACATGGTAATGAAGAGACAAGCACTACTAGCAAAAGGTAACCCCCAAAAGGAAAAAGTCTTAGAACTGCCAGGATATATGGTAAAAAGATGGAAAATCTGTATTCTATAACAATCACAAGAGATTATTACACTGAAGTTTTGTGCTCTCTCCCCTCTATGGATGAAGAACAGAGGTGTTTACAAGCTATCCTTATCAACTGCTAATGGATTTTGGCTATTAAATCTGAGGTCAAATGAAAGATACTTATTTTCTGTGTTAGGGGTTAAGATCTGATTGAGAGTAAGTGGAATTTAATCAACCTAATTTTAGAATAAAAAATTTATCAGAAAATGAAAGGATAAAATTTAGAGGGGAATTTACAGAATATATAACAGTTTTTAAAAGGAGGAATTTACATTTTTTTTTTATAGCTCCACTTATCCCATTTGCAGAAGACTGACATGTCTAAGATTGTGCCGTCTGTCAATCATCCCAACCAGTCATTCCAAGATGGTTGCCTGTGTCAGCAGGAGTTTTTTTGCTAGTTATCTCATACGTGTCACTTGAGTCTTCTTGTTTTGTGCACTTTTTGTAATTTTCACCTCTTAATCTTTCAATACAGAAAATTTGAGATTAGACCATCATTTTGGAATTGGAGAAATATTAGGATAAGACAGAACTTCAGTTAACAAGTTGTTTTTGTGAGGATATTCTAAGAGTAAGAAGATTAAAGGTTAATAAATATGATAATTTTCAAAGAAATCTTATACCCTGTGAACAGTTTTACTGACTGGGTACAATTTGTACCCATTGTTTTTATGAATTTGTTTTATTTTGTATTCTTTACTAGTATCTGGATATAACTATGATTATAAGCTATATTTTTCCATGTTTTGACCATTTTCCATTTTCTGTATCTTGTAAGGATCGATTTTTGCACAGAAGTTTGTTACAACCATAGCAATCAGTAGTCGACGATCGACTAAATGCAGACAAAAGATGTTTAAATTTGAAGCTTTTGGGTTGGCCGACTGAAAATATGTTAACTTAATAATTATTTCAATTAGAATATATAATCATCTTAGAATAAGAATTAGACAACAGATACAAAGTGGATACAAAGTAAAAGCATTTTGAAAATGTCAGGTTAGAGTACGTGGGAAAAAAATGTTTAATTATACTGTACCTATATATTGTGTTTGGTTTTTAAGGTCTTCTCGTGTGCTGCTTAGATACAATTTGCATCCATTTACTAAATGAAAGTTTGTTCAGATTTGATCGGAATTATCTGTAATTCTTTATTCTGCTATAAAATTTCAAATAATTAATTTTTTATGGGAATGATGACGAAAACAATTTGACATTAATTGCCCAGGTGGAGATTGAGCCATCGGATAAAGCTCAACGAGGGAACTGTGGTTGATATATTGGCGTAAAAACTGAGTTAGAGGATCGCAATGACCATGTTGTGATTCTCTAGTTCAATTTTAGTATCCAAAAGATAGTGAATATATATGTAATTATTTTAATCTGACCATCTCTGAGGTGGCTATAATTCATTAATACTTTCTCCTAGCTTTCAACCCCTGTTTGATTTCTTAAGGGTTGAATCTAAAATTTATATATTTTGTTAAAATTATTATTAAATTTTGTTAATTATTTAACTTAACAACTACACAGTTGGTAGAAGGATGTGTTGATAGAAATTGATGTGATGACTGATGTTAAAGGCAGGCAAAATGACATCATTGTGTTATCAAACTGTTAATAATGAACATCAAAAGTTTTTGTACAATCTGTTGTTAAATGATGTTCCCAACCAATTATGGTAATAATTTAACTTTAAGAAGACCAGATATACCTTAAATTTATAAATTATGTAAAGGGAAGATAAGTTAGCTTCCATTAAGGAAATTGTTTGTCATCAACTTTGTTATGATGTCAAGTGATTCTACCCCTTTCAACCCCTCTATGACATAATAATGTAATAATTTGATTGGGTAAACTCCAAGAATATTATCAAGTCATGCGCCCAAATCGAAGAGTCCACCGGGAACCTCAGTAGAGAAAGGAGTAACAAGGTGTTCTCCATGAAACTCATTTAGAGTCTGCCTAGAGCTGAGGAGTTAGCCAGACGGGTACGCCAATAGATATTAGAGGAGTTCACCGAAGGCTGCCGTGCAGTAAAAGACAACAAGGTGTTCTCCATGAAGCCCATTTGGGAGTTCACTGAAGACCTTCCTCGCAAGAGAAAGTCCATTTGGGTTCTCCAATGAATAGTTAAGAGTCCACTGAGGAATTAGAGAGAGAAAAGATGTGAAGGTGTTCCATAAGCCTCGACCTAAGTCCAAGCCGAATTATTCTCTTGAAGGCAGAAATACGCCAAGTAGAAGAGTCAAGACCTTTATCTTGTGAAAGAAAAGAGAACTTAAAGAACGAATAGAAATGAACTTTTTTCCTAGAAGACTGAATTGCAAGTCAACGTCAAGTCTACCAAGTGTCAAGGTAGTATGTCATACTCAGGAAAATTGTTAAACACTCTCTCACGCGGTTAGAATTTAGAGTTAAGATAGCTTTAAGTTGGATCGTTTGTTGTATTTCCATTTTAAATTTTATTGTTAAATGGATTCATCATTGACTCGACTCTTTCCAAACTTACTTGCGTCCCTCCTACTTGTTATTCTGCAAGGTTTAAAGTGCGTTAACCCACTAAATTTAAAGGTTAACTGGTGTCAGGAGAAAACTATTTACAGGGGCTCTTAAGTGTCTCTGTTATTTACAGGATATCTTCACAGATTCCTGTCCAAATTCCAAATAAATTAATCTTAAGGAAGCCATCCTACTCAGAGAGACCGACTTGCAGTCAGAGCCCAGTAAGCGGTGGACGATTTTTAATTATAAAACGCGGTTACCACCCTGGCGGATCTCACACATTTAATTGCCGAATATTAATTATGCCCCTTGAACAATCTTCGTGACTATAGAAATTAAAATGCTTAGAGTCTAGGCAATATAGTTGGAACGCCAATATTTGAATTGTTTGTATTCTCACAAATATGGATCATTTAGCAAGAAAATTCTTATTTAGAAAATTTGTAATGTTTTTGGATATTATAAAAATCCAACAAAATATAATCTGAGAAATATTCTCAAAAAAAGTGTGTATTTTTTTTTTAATATATGTATGTCAATGCTTATAAACAAATGTTCTTACATGACTAAAATCATATGCATGATTTAGAAAGACTATTACTATTGTAATTTATACTAGTTTTCTTGAATGTTTCGATTACATTAGAATAAGATTGTTTTTTCTCTTAGTGGATACAGAGGACGGCCAAGGGAAACGGCTACGAGGGCGAGGCATACAGTCCGCTACGCAACGCCAAATCTCCCGTCAAGCTGTATTCTCCCTTTTACATTGTCACTCCTAGTCCTCGCACACAGGAGTCGAAATGCAGGCAGAATCTACACAGGCCCAGAAGGTGAGAAATAGTTTCCAATTATTTCTTTAATTCTTCACGAAAAGGTTAATGCATTACAAAATACGCTATTACAGAAATCTAGTAGCTAAGTGATTTTATTGTGCAACTATTTAACTGGCCAAAATTTTAATATTCTGCTAAATTCTTTTCAAAATTTCCACGTCTGCTACGGTTAAGGTATCGACCTACCATTCTGGTAACCTAGAATCTTTGGCGAGTGGTCTGGCCCGGCCCGACACGTCACGACCGGCCAAATCCGAGACGGACACGGAAAAAAGGCCCACTTAACGCCCGGGACAGAAGCAAAGAAAAAAATGTATATACATAATGCCGGGAAGATATTAAAAGCATTGACCGAGTCACTTATTTTTTTCTATTTGGACCGTCTTAAAAATTTTTAAGAAAATTGGAAAGGGCACCACCTTGTGTCGTATTCAATCTCCTTGCTCCGAAATCTGCATCAGTTGTTTGTGTTTACGTAAATTCAAATAGATGGCATTGTGTTTATGCAAATTCTATGTAATTAGTGTGCAGAACATCAATTTGGGTAGAATTGACTGAGTTTGTGTTTAAATTAATGGTTAGAAGAAAGCAGTTTTTATTCTTGTTATTAAATCTTATTGTTTCTTATAAACACCAAAAATTTTTAGTTTTTCATTATGAATTGGATCTGTTTTTGTTGGTCTTTGGGTTACAAGTTTATTTACCTCTGTTCAATTTAAAATGTAAAATCCAAATACCTTGATTATAATAACAGTAATTTGCCTATAAGAAGAAATCAAATTAAAACAAATTATCTAGCTTAGATTAACAATCCAGCTTGCAGGCTAGTTGTTTGAAAAAATACTAAGAAGTTTCTTAGTGTACTTGTCAATCACTATGTGGCCTTTTGTTAGTATGTGTGAAGTCTCATTAAAATTTTGCAATCCAAGCATAGGGACATAGTGATCTGGTAAGTTAGCGTATCGGAATGAATTAATTTTACAAACATATACTCAGATTTTTTTCTGAAAACATCCTTTGTTATTTTGACACGGCAGTCCGACAAGCGTACCGACGTACGGTAGACAGAGTATCTTTGCACCGAATTCGTCGTGGACAGTCACGTGACGTACGGCTGTCGTCGTTTTTGGAGGACGAAAACTCGATGGGGTGCTACTTAATGATGGCATTAGCAAATTGAATGTTTTCTATGCCGAGGAGTGTTTGGGCTTTCATTTTTTACCAACATCTGTTCATACAAATTGGAAGGAGTGTCAGAAACATCTCTAGTTGGAGTGGACAACTTTATCACTGTATACGTGGAATCACTTTTGTTTCGGCAGATATAAAAAAAGTTTCAGAGTATTATCTAGTTTTTGGTCTAAGATTGTTAATAAGCCAAGCATAGAAACAAAATTGAGTCTGCTCTGATCTGTTTTTTGTAAACCTATTCCGACAGATGTACTTGGATATTTTTGGATTTTAGATACTTTGAAAGAAACAGTTCAATAAATTTTGTAGATGACTTATGTGCAGACATTTTAATATGAAAAATTTTACATAAAAGGCTTTTAAATTTTCTAGTTTGTAGTACTTATATAACTGTTTTCTTTCAGATGCGAATTTTCGAGTCCCGTTGCTTAGTTAGTGGAAGAATGCATCGGACGGAGTTCGTGCAGCTACCTTTTAAAGTATTATATATGCACGTCGTATCGTTTGTAATATGAACCACGTGCGTGTCATTTTATGAAGGCCCAATTTTGGCAGCTAATCGATTTCATATTTTTTTATACGAAGATTTTTGTATCGTGCTAGTTTTTAGACGTAATTGTAACTATATTTTTCGTCGATCACGCAAGTTTTGTTACAATAGTTTATTAGATATAAAGTTTTATAAATGGTGTGTCTGCGTACGAAGTTACTCTCGCGAACGGGAAGATCGGTAAAAAAATAGGTCCGAACGGAGGTGGCACCCGCCCTAATTTTTTTTCGCCGGCGGTTCGCTACTGTCTTCGCTAGATTCTTCTTGCTTTAGAGTGGGAGGACCATCTGTAACAAATCAAAAATTAATTTTAGCCTCAGAATTTTAAATGGTAACGTAACTAAAATGGATATTCGGAGTAAACACAAATTGGACAATTTTGTTTTTGTTCTAAGCATCGATTCAAACGGGAATTTTTCGGACTTTCTTATTGGGAACAGTTGGAGTCAAAATAGTTTTTTTTCTCGATCCAACACACTACCAATAGAACTACAATTTGGTACCTTTTAACATGGACTTAAATCTTAGCACTTTTGGTGTATGAAAAACCAACCAGATACAAAGTAATAACATTGACAAATATGCCTTTTAGATTCCTGCTAGTTTAAATGCACCCGAAAATGTTTGTTTGGAATAAATTCATCGGCTGTTCTCGATAACGACAACGCTCCACTGCAGCTAACTAGAATGTTCAAAATTTTTTTAAACAATTTAAACATTTAAACCAAATATTTAACATTAAATAATGAATAAAAAAAATGTAAGTTTCTGGAATTTAAATAGGCATATTTGTTAATGTAAGTTGTATATAGAAGTTAACTACCTATATATTTGGTATAATGCAGTTAGATAATCTCGTTTTTTGTAATCTGTTGCATATCTTCCTATAACATCATGATTAATGTATTGTCAAATCCTGAAGTTTTAACCTTCTTGCAACAAGTTATCAGTGTGAAAAAGAGCTTTTTGTTTTAGTCTATTTCAAGCAGAAATTGTTTTATAAATCTGGCAAGTGGTTCATGATTACAGATATCTGTAGCCGTCGGAATATTAGTTGCACTTTGATTTTGTCCGTATACTCTAAGTGGCATTTACTTTCTCTAGACCTAATTATCACCGTTATCTGCCCGGCAAATACTCGGAATCACGTTTCGACCGATCGATACGAGACTTTGCAGAGAAAATTCTGTACGGCACTCCCGAGGAAAGACACGTTTATTCGAAACTCTTCACACGTTTCTCTCGGTCGTACACTAAAGATGCACACACGCTAAATAAATTACACATTCTTTTTATAGAGATTTTAAGTTAAGCTAAGTCAGTCATATTTGCTTTCCCCCCTCTGTCCAGTACTGCTTGATGACGTGGCTCCCTAGAAAAGATCAAGGGAAACTGTGAAACAAATTTAATAGAATTAAATATTTGACAACTTCACACAGATTTTGTAAATGCACTACATTCACATTGCATGCATTTTTTAGAAGTTCTAGAGATTAGGTGCACAGCGGAACCTTGGAAGATTTATATATAGTTATGTATTTAAAACTAACTGCAAGATTTACCCAGTTTAACATCAACATTGAGGTATGGTATTGTTAACACTGAAATTTTATGACTAACAATCCTATAATAATTACTGTATATTTTAAATCTTAAGATTCTCCAGTACCAATTATGTAATTTGCATTATGCATTTAATGTTTTATTGGTCCCTGTATACTAAATACAATTCTTGATTCTGTGTTTATGAGCCAAGCTACAAGCCAGATTCCCAGCACAAGATTGGTAGGTTTTGGCACGTACGTTACGAGGGCTCAGGTAGGCCGTACTTATTACCATATGGCAGGGATGGGCAACCGGCGGCCCACGTGGCATAAAATATGAATAAATATATCAATTTCCCAGCTTAAGGAAGTACGCTGCAAAAATTTAGACGTTATTTTCTACAACTTATGTATGTGAATAGTTTTTCCACCACGAATTTAGTAAAAATTAAAACAAGAAACCGGCTAACAGACACGTCGAAACTAATTTAAAACTAGCAGTGACTAATATTTATCCAAATATTTCCAATATATTATGTTTACATCAGTTTAAGAAGCTAAATTAAGTATATCTATGCTAATTTATAATTATATATGAATGAATAAATTGTGATTTACCGACATTTTTTCTTTCTCTTTTCTCTTGTATTTGGCCCGCGTCAGTTCAAAAGTTTTAAAATGCAACCCTTACATAGAAAAAGGTTGCCCATCCCTGCCATACGGCATCAAAATATTTACAGGCTCTCAATTAGAATGCTTTCATACAGTTATAAAATACCAAAGACTATTTTGGTGCTTAATTACAGGTCTGCCAATCGCTGGGTCAAAACTCATTACCATTAAATTTTTGTTAGACAAGGTTCCACTGCACAATGCCACGGTTTATAAATTTTTTTTACTAGTTTGAGCCATTTAGAAACTAATGCAATTAATTTATTTTTACACCTTTTATTAATATTTTTAAACTAGATGGGGAAAAAATAATAATTAATTTTCATAGAAGAAATTTCCAGTGCTTAAAAAAAACAGTTTTGTCTCCAGATACATTTATCCTTTTGGCCAATTGCATTTAATTAGCACTCTTTAATCAAATCATTTTATTATTAGTAATATGATTTTATAAATTTCAGATACATATTATATTGAAATATGAGTTACTTTTTTGTTCTCTAAACTACAGTTAATAGTGAACAGATGCAAAATAATTTGACTGATTTTCATAAAATCATGAAAGTGGATGTAATGTAACATAAGCCTTTTCTCTTGAATTATAATAGGAAAAAATTGGAGAATCATAGAAAAAATACTGGCTATTCGTGTACATTAGTTTCTAAGTGACTTTCAAATACTATCAGCAATTTTTACAACAATAAGCATGCATACTACTACTATTAAACTATGAAATAAGCAAATTGCTTTTAATAATTTTGCACAATAAAGCCAAATTTAGCAGTGATTAGCATTTCTATTTTAACACTGGCTTAAAAATGCTTTATTTCCTAATTTGCAAATAATTAAATGCTATAAACTAAGCAATATAATCCTTTAAGTGACAAAATGCAATTTCTTATATAAAAAGATGATTTGTATGTGGGATATTGGAACGTGAAAATAATTAACATATTTCCCTATAAGCTATGCACCCGTCCGGTGTATTCCTGTAGCGTCGAGCCACGGAGTCCGACCAAGCGGGAGACGGAACGAGGTTTGTCTTAGAACAAAGTTATATTTCGTGGCCACCAATATAATAAAGACCCAGCAATTTGAGAGTAACGACTATTATTTGAATGTATAAATTCCATAGAGTTGACGTGAAAAATTACTGGCATTGGCAACATCAAATTTAGAGTAAGTCTACCTTTAGATCTCTCTACATTAGAATTATTTTTTCACAAAAACTGGAATCTTGAAGAATGTACCTAAGATAACAACTTTTCTCATTTGTTTTGGTTAAGATAAATGTTCTCCACTATAAAATGAATATGTGAACAGCAGCATTAGTTGCAACTATGTACTGTATTGCAATGAGATGTTTCTAAACTATAATTTATGCTAGCAAAATGTAGTTGCTGATCTTTAAATTATGAACTGAAATGTCTGTTACAAATTGTAGGTATAGAGATTTGTGAGAAGTTCAATGTACTTTACTATTTCAATTTCTCTCGCTGCATTTTCAGCTTAATTTTGAATTACAATTGAACATGTCTAGAAAATATTTGGAAAAAAATCATCTAGTATAATTAATGTAAAATTAATGGTAATTAGTAATATTTAATGTAAAATTATTGTATTTGTGTTTTTTCTACTCTGCAGAATCAGTTTTATTAAATTTTTCTTAATTTTATTAGTATTACTGAAAGAATGAGCAGAAGCAACAAGGGCAAAGCTGGAAAAGGATGTTAACCTGGCATTTGGGGTCACAATAGCATATTTATCACCCCCATCAAATTTATCAGTTTATTTTAATTGAGTTATAAATCTATGCATAGAAATTCTTTGTACGAGAGTCATATCGCAAAGGCTTAAAGTTTATCGATGTGAATGTACAGGTATCCCTCATACAATACAGTTTTTCTCTAAATCAATTGGAAAAATCGGGGATATCCTCTGTACAAAATTTCACAATTTTTGCATGTAAACTCTGTTCAATATTTTTTTTGGTTCAAGCAAGCATGCATATTGTCTCAAATTTTCAATATGCTAAAATCCGTGGGTGATTTTTCAATTTTTGTGCCTTTTGTCAGTACAGTTTTCTTCTTCCTTGTTCTAACTTCCCTATCAACTAGGTGTTGCTGTTGTTGCTTTCTGACTTTAGCCCTCAGGGCTGTCCATAAATTACATCTGCATTTTTATTGAAATTTTTACTCCCCCATTGTCCCAGTTTCCATAACCCCTCTCAACTTTTATACATTTATACAGTTTATCACTTCGTTAAATTTTTATTATTCATAAAATAAAATGGGCATCCATCGAAGTTCAACCTTTGTCCGACTTGTCATACCCCCCCTCTCTCTCCCTTCCAGTGTGGATGTCATTTATGGACAGCCCCTTAAGATTATAAAAAACAACTCTGTCTGTCACTGTGTTTTGATTTAATACCTAAAAAATGTTTATTTAAACTGTAAGTGGTGTTAAGTTTTTTTAATTGTAGGAAAGTAATCATTTGTAAAAATGATGAACGAAATACAAGGGTATCTCAGTATTCCAACACAAATTCTGGAAAAAAAATCAGTCTGTACTCAATTGAACAAACATGACCCTCTACAACAAATTTTCTATTAATAACATATCATATTTTTGTCATCCATAAAAAAAATTAAAAATGTTGCCGATATTTCTGATCAAGATTAACAAAAGCACTCGGACAAGGGCTTCTCTTTCTACAATGTATTGCCATCTTCAAACTTCAATCTTTTGCCTAACGAGACACTTTTTCCCCATAACTAGTGTTGTACGAGGGATTTCTGTATATTAATTCAGCCTGATGAATTGATACACACAATTTGTGTGGTTTCGCGTGTTTCCTGTGCATGAAACTTTGAATGGCATTTCTATAATCTTGAAAGATTTGAAGTGATTAACAGTAACATACATGGTGCAGTACAGTTTAAAAAATCTCATTACAATTCATTTAAATACTAATCTGAAATATCCATCATAATCATTAAAGTACATCAATTTGCTGATATTCTATTCTTTTTCAACATTAACTTACATTAAAACATTACCAATGCCAGGTCAATAATTATTGCCTGGTGGTAGAAGAGCATAATGATTATTTATTTTTCAATATATTCAGCCATTATTCCTTGAAACCCAATATAAAATGCCTACCCACTTAGTCCAGCACATAATTTTCATACTTCCAATGGGTACTTTTGTTCAATTTATTATTATAAAAGCAAAAATTCCTGCAGCAGCAGGATTTTAAACAAAACATTTGTGACATATCAGACTTATCAGACATATATTTGATTTGCATTTGTGCAAATCAAATATATTTTTAAATTAAACTAACATTTGGAAAAGCTAATAAAAACACTCAAAAGAAGCTGTTAAAACGTGGAGCCTTGGTAATGCTAACAACGTCATCTATTACTGTTTAATATTGTATTTCTTCAATTCTACTTTGTCAAATTAATCTATTTTTACTTGTGTGGAATAGAGATGCCTCACATTTGCAGCCCAAAACAACAATCTGAAGTTATTGCATACAGACCATACAATGCACCAAGAGATATTTTTGGTATTCTGACAGATGAATTTTTGAATTTAACATTAAAATGTGCATTTCGAGAATATAATGCAGTATGTGCTGAAGAACATTGAAATTACAGCTGTTGAACATCTGTCTTTACCAACATACCATTTTGTGACAATTGTAAAGTTCTTTTCCTCAAAATCAATATTTTACATACTGTATTTATCTTGTTTAATAGATTCTAAGTAAAACTAATTTATTTCAAATATACAATTTTAGCTGTTGCTACTTTACTGGAATATATATATATATATAAATACAATACTATGTTTTGATGAAGAGAAAAAAAAATCTAATACTAAATTGTTAATTTGCAGTTAAATGTTAAAATCTTAAATGTCAATACAATGTTAAACATAAACTTTGAATGTTTTCAAAGCTACAAATATGCAATAGATAGATAGTTGATAGATCCAGGCTGCACCGAAAGGCATAGCCAGAAAAGGAAGGAAGTAGAGGGGGGAATAGGAGAAAGGGAGGAGGGGGAGAAGACGGAAGGATGAAGATTACAAGTGCGCCATTTCTGGGCAATAATTGCAAAACATAGGAACAATATATACAAAGGGTCCCGTGCACGGGGTAAGCACATAAATGGTGAAAGAATGTGCAGGATGGCATGCCAAAACAAATATGCAATAATGAATTTATTAAATTTGTTGGTAATAAGTGAAAAGCAAGTTTTGCAATGACTGACTGGATCTTTAGTAAATAGGTAGCCATGGTATTTTGACATTTAAAAAACTATCTTTAAGTTTTAAAAATCGTGAAGTGTGTGAACTGTAGACAAATCTAAATTAATTTTGTTTGTGTAAAATGTAGACTGCCTCTACTTTTGGACAAAAGTTACAATTTCTTTTACCCCGAATACCGATCTTAATTAGTACTTACCGTGGTGGCTGTCTGGAAATTGGGCATCGCTGCTGTTTTCGGGGAGACTGAGATTTGTGGCTTCGTCACTAGGAGGTTGAGATTCGATTGTTTCTGCCTGAGAATCTTGACTGATGTCTACGAAACCTAGACAAAAACAGGTTATTGTTAAGTATAAAATAATAAATTTTTGAGAAGTCAAAGTGAAAAGGGCAAAAAAGAAAAAATTACCATTATGTTAATGGAATCATAAATATTGTAATGAAAACAACACAGAAAATTTTGAATGTATTTAATTCTAATGTATTTTCTTAGGTAAGAAATTCTATGTTTTATATACAGGATGTCCCATAAATTTATAAAAGTTGAAAGAATTGGTATATTTGAATGTGGTTTGCGTAAAAGTTATTCTCACAAAGGGGGATTTTTTTGGGTAGAGAAAAAGAAAATAGTTTAATTTTTGTCAATGGAGGGCACTGAATGCAAGGAAAGTGGAATTGTGCAAATCTGAGTCTTATAAAATGCAGGGTGTATGATTAACAGCTAGTTTCTGAATTTTCCCATTACTGGTGCCGACATACGGTTTTTATTACGATGCTGACGTTTGTGGATAAAGCTCTATTGGTGAAGTTGTTTTATCTCGGCCACGAATCGCCAGCTGAAACTTTACAAAGGTTTAGGACACTGAATAGAACAAAGAAAGGTTCAAGTCCAATCACTCCGGCCGGATTGGTTTCCCTAGTACAACATTTCGAAGAACGGAAGTTTGTGTAATTGCCCATGCAGTGGAGCACCAGGTTTATCAGAGGTCCATACCTCCAACGTAGCTTTGCAAATGGAAACCAATCAGGCAGGAGTGTTTGGACACTCCTGCCTGATTGGTTTCCATTTGCAAACCTTTCTTCATTCTCTTCTGTGTCCTAAACCTTTGTAAAGTTTCAGCTGGCAATCCGTGGCTGAGATAAAACATCAACATCATAATGAATACCATATGTCGGTGCCAGTAATGCGAAAATTCAGAAACGAGCTGTTAATCGTACACCCTGCATTTTGTAAGACTCAGATTTGCACAATTCCAGTGATTTTTCTTGAGTTCAGTGCCCTCCAGCGACAAAAATTTGAACTAATTTTTTTTTCTCTACCCAAAAAATCCCCGTTCGTGAGAATAACTTTTACGCAAACCACATTCAAATATTCATAAAAGTTGAAAAAATTGGTATTTTTAAACTATTTACAAATTTATGGGACACCCTGTATATAGTAGTAATACTTCACCCTACATCAGTAATTGGTTCCAGATGATGCAAGTTTAATAATAAGCATTTCCCTTAAATAACTAACATGAATATAATGATAAGTCAAAGAAAAAAAAAACACACACACTGTTCTCATTATACAGCTTTTTGCTATAACAACCTTTGATTCTTATATCACACATACACTGATTTGGGCACAATGTGTATCTACCATCCTGCAACTATCAAAGCACAGTAAATAAGGTACTATTTACTGATAATTATTTTGTTAAATTTAATGTTTTTTATTTTCTTACAAAATAAAAAAAATATTTCTATGTTGAAATAAACTGGGAAACACTCCAGCATCCTGCATACAGTTCTGACTTGTCTCCGTACGATTTCCATATTTTTGAGGAGCTTAACAGGCACCCGAAAGGGTGTAAATTTCCATCAGACGCCGAAGTGGAAAGACGTAGTTCGGGAATGGTGCAGATAGCAACAGAGTTCTACGAGCAAGGAATCAAACGTCTGATGTATCAGTGGGACAGATTATTTAGTACATACAGTACATTACATTAAAAGTAAAGTCATTGATCGAGTTTCATTTGAATGACCCTCATATTAAACACGTTCATTTAGCAAATCAATGGTAATTTGTTTTAAATGCTTGAAAATAAAAATCTTTAGTAGTATTTTTTTACTAAACTCCAAATAACTCCCATAATAAAACACCCCAAAACAAAAATTGTTATATATAATCCTCAGATTTCTTGTAAATCAACAATAAAGGCTGTTTAAATTCAGGTGAAAATGACAAAGCCTAAGTAAAGATTTTGCACTCTAATAAATATAAATTAAAAGTTTCAAATCTGGATTGCCATTTTACATCAAGTTTTATGTATTAAATATTGACTTTAATGTGTAAACAAAGTGAAAAGAATATATTTTCCTTAGAACAAGAAATAATTTTTTTCATAATTTTTTTTAATAAATTAATGAGGTAAATAAGAACCAAGATAAGATAATTCTAAATAAATATTTTTTTTTCTTTTACTAATTAACTAAATATTTAATCAATATAGCATATGGTAGAAATAGAGTTGAATGTTTTTCATATATTAATTCCATACACTTAATTCAATGGTAATTTTATTCCCAGACTTATTACACCAATGATTGGAAATAAAATCACCATTGAATTAAGTTTAGTGAATTTATATATGAAAATCTTAACCAGACAAGAAGCAATGTTTAGGAATAGAAGAATTGAATGTCATTACTCTGCTTTTGTCACTTAGTGTTAAAATACAAAGAGCGGCAAATACACGAATGAAGCGTGTGTTGAATATTAATTCTTAAAAATTATTACCGTAAAAATACTAACCTATACTAGATTCTTCTGTCATTCCCGACATACAGGTCGACTCGGACGTTTCTAACCTTTTAATATCCGGTCCACTCCTAATATCTAGAAAATCAAACAGATTTTATTACCACAATAAAAGAATCAAGCACTGATTCAATATTTTGTTTGTAAAAAAGTCTTACTTTTTAGCAATATAAATGACTTTAATCACATATCATATATATGATTTATATATACCATAGAAGAAAGAGAAACACATATATATCACTCATAAAAATTAAATATCTTCCTTTGAATTCCATCACAGAAATTTGACAGTAAGTTTTGCCCTATTTTTAAATGTTCATAATTTAAATAAATTAGTGTTGACACATTAATTATTATTTACAATAACTTTGAAGATAAAATTATATTAATTTTAAGTTTTTATTCAACCTTTTCTAATCAAAGAAAACTGAAATAAGATTTTTATAATTTATTAAATAGTTTTATTTAATTGTAAATTTAAATGCATCAAAAATAAGTCAATACACAATTCAATGTATTTAATTATTATTCTTTTCTCAAAAATGAAAGTTAACACTTAAATAAAAATTAAATATCTCCCTCTCTCGGCAAGTCAAGAATCGAGAACAGATACATTCGTTGAATATAGTATGTCGAGAGATGTTGCCGAAGAAATGTGTGTATATACAGTGAAACCTGTGTAAACTGGACTCATTGTACTGAATATTATTTCCAGTTTGGCAGGTTTCTTTTTAATACAGAAAATCACTGTTCCTAAGAAATTTTCCTGTTTAGGCAGGTTTCTCTTATTAAGTTTTTGTTTCAGACAGATTTTACTATATATACCTATATCTCAATGTTTAAGATTACACTTATTTCTTTCTGTCATGTACTTCTATATATAATGAAAAGAATTTCACCTGAAGAATTAAAATATTAAATACAGTCAAACCTGTTTTTGTGCGCTCTTTTTATGTGCGATTTTTTTTGTGCGGTATATGAAAATTTCAATCAAATTGGAAATTAATTGACTCCCGTAAAATTTTTAAAAACTCTATTGGTTGTTTTCTATGACATCAGCAGGTTTTTTCATTTTTTATGCAGTAAAATTTTTTTCTCATACGTTTATTTCGGTCCCCTCTTATTTTAATAGCATAAAAACCATAAATATTATGTTATATTTGAACAGATGCGGTAAGTTAGCTCCCCTCCAGCTTTAGACTGCAGGTGTGAAATTACAGGCCTTGTTAAATGAAATAACACTTTCTGCAGCTATATTTATCAAATAAAATCATTATTTAACGATTATTTTTAACTTTTTAATGTTAGATTCGTATTTAAGTGGAAATAATTAATTAATATAAAATTAAAATTCTTAGAGGATTTTTCCCCCATTAGGTGTTGCAGAAAAAGGCCCAAGGAGTTAAAAAAGCAATTCCTAGTTATTTCGTACAGTTTCGAGTTATTTTCAACGTGAGACTTTTTTATGCGGTCCCTATCCACCACATAAAAAAAATATTTTTTAAATGTGTTGTGAAAACTATTTTTTATAGCCACTCATGAAGTTTCGCAGGATTTTTTTTTATGCATTTTCTTTTATGCGTCCCTATCCCCCGCACAAAAACAGGTTTGACTGTATATAATATGAATCTTTGATTATATATGTTGTTTGACATTAAAATCTGTCTAAAAAGAAATAAAACTGCTTCTTGTGTCATGTCAGAGATGGAAGAAAACCACATTTATTTCAACCAGAATACAAAAAAAATAAAGAAATTTTTTAAAATTTATATTTACTGTATTCACGTTATACAAATTAGATTTTATTAAAAGAATATGTAATATTTAATTACTTACCTCTTTTTCCACTTTTATCTCCAGCTTTTGCGCATTTTTCTATATTCTCTTTATTTCCACTTCCCGTTCCTTTACCTTTTCCTCTAGGCTAAAGAAAGTTATTCATCTTTGTATCTCTTAACGTTATCATTTAGTAAAAGAAATTAAAATTATACTGAGTAATTAAATTAAGTCTTCAAAATCTGAAATATTGGGAATTTCAAATAATGATAATTTTTGAATTTTTTTTAAAAAAATTAACTTATATCCTCTATCTTTGTCTTACTAAATACAAAATTAGATAAAAATTTTAATTTATGCCAATACAAAATTTAAAAATGTAATTTTAAATTTGGCAAAATATATAGTAAATGGTATACAGGGTTTTTTGAACACAGGGTGTTTTGAATGGTATACAGGGTGTTCGGCTATTCCCGTTACAAACTTCTAGGACTTGTAGAAGAAAGTGAGTACATAATATTTTGATTAGTAACCCATGTCCGGAAATATACCATTTCCTTCTACGACGGTTTCAATTCAGATGTTTAACTCTTCCACTTCTGCTGAGGGAAAGAGAAAAGTCTCGGAGTGTACCAGAACGTGCTTCGTAGGTACAATGTCTGTAAGAACGTTGGTGATCGCCAAGTCGAGCCGCCGTTGTAATGCATCGGTACTGTTCTGTACGTATTGTATGCCGGGTCCTTTTTTGTTTTGGAATAATGTAAACACGTAAAGTTTAAGTGTTAATAAAAACAAATGTGCTTAAGTGATAAATAGATGTTTTGTTATGTTTCCTTTTGAATAGTTGCACTGCGTCATGGCTAATTCTAATTCCTCGAGCAGAAGTGGAAGAGTTAAACATCCGAATCGAAACTGTCGTAGAATGGAAATGGTACATTTCCAGACATGGATTCCTAATCAAAATATTATGTACTCACTCCCTTCTACAAGTCCTAAAAGTTTGTAATGGGAATTTCTGAACACCCTGTATAATTAATACTTTAAAGTATTTGTTTCCATAAAAATTCAGCAAATATTAAAAGAGGAATTTAATCTATTTATATATTCTCATAAATGTTTTTGAATATCATGATAAACTTATGTGCAAATAAATGTCTTCTCTGCTTCCTCAATCTCAGATTCTATTTAAAAAATTCCAAATTAAAAAAAAAACTTTATCCCCTTAGGAAAACTAAAAAAAATTCTCTCTTTTATAATGAATAATTCTAAATTCTCTCTCCTAAACAATTTATATGTTGCAATTTTTGAATAATTTGGATTAGTCGATCTAGAATTTTCATATCTTCAATCACTAAATTCAAGCATTATTTTTGGCGCACACAAAGTTGTTGAAACTATCAACATTTACACATTCAGTAATTAATACTAATATTTACCTTCCTCAATAAATTCCTAACAAAAAAAATATATTTTCAAAACATTCTGGTGAAAAATAAACAGTTAATATGTAAATTACCATCTTGTCTGTTGAACTAAAACAAAACTTTTTTTAATTGTTGAACATTGAAATTTCTCCTAAGGTGGATGGTATTTCATTTACAAAATTATCCAATAGCTTAAAATTCCATATTTGCACTTTCAATTAAGGTTTAGTACATTCTTTGGACAGAGTTATCAATTTATCTGTTACAATTTATTCCTAAGACTGCAAAATCTTTGTTGTGAATGTTACTTGCAAATAATAATTGTAATTTACATCACTACAGACAAAAAATTATAAATTAGACTAAACTTTAAGGGACAGTTACATAGCTTTTAATCAAGGTAAAATGCATTTTAATCTATAGAATTACTCCCTGACACATTATCTCAAAGATTTACACTTGTGCAAACTGATGAGTTAAGTTAACCAATCAATTACAGGTTGTTGTAATTTATTCTGTAGATTAGCAAAGAAACAAGATGGCCGACCAGCTTCAATTCCAACGTGGATAACCTTTATTTACAATATTTAAAGAAAGTTTATCCTAATATTGGCAGATTATTATTAAGAAGGGTCAGATCTTATAATAAATGTTTAGTAATTGTAAATTTCAAGAATCAATTTTGATTTAAAAAGTTACAGTTTTATGTTAATTTTCCAAGTTAAGTGAATCTTACTTTTTATTAAAATATTGTAGATACAATCCACCAAAGTTCCTAATATACAGTTTAACCCGTTTATAACATCATCCGTGGGACCGGCAATTTTTTGGCGTTATAACAGTGTCGTTATCTGCGGGGTCATAATTTCAGTCCGATAAAACGTACCAAGCGTGTTTAAGAACCTGTTATAAACTCCATTCTAATTTTGTCGTATGTTTTACCGTAAAATTATTTCTTAATGGTAATATAGTATACCGTATCTATTATGATAGTAATAATTTATTATCGTATGTATAAAAATGCAAACTACACGTTTAAATAAACTTTATTTACATCGATGTAATTAAAAATTTCTTATAGTTTCAATAATGGCGGAACTTCCGGTTTTGAGAATAATGTCGAATCAAAAGGCAACAAAAGGTTAAATTAATGTATGCCAATTAAAAATAATTCAATTATTTCTTTATAAACTATTTGATATAATATGTTATATTAAAAATAATAGAATGTTTAACAATTTAGCATAAAGTAATTTAAAAATGAGCACGTAATAACCAATCGTCACGTCATTTAAAAGTGGCGAATTTCACCCCACCGAAGTCAGATGGAAAGAGCACCACCCACAGTCGTTCTAGGAAAGTGAACTCTGACCCTAGGACTGAACACTTAGTATTTTTTTTGTTAAATAAAATTTCGGAGTGCTTCAAACATGACGTTAAAACAGGGTTTTATGTCGTTACAAGTGGGTTTTTTAACATTATCTAGTATAGTAAAATCATGGGACTAATAAAAATTTGACGTTATATCCGACGACGTTATAATCGGGTTAAACTGTACATTTTTGTATATACTCCAATCTGTTCCACACTTTCATTTACTCCATCTTGTTTACCACTGTTTCCAATGTGACTACACAGTAAGAATTTTTCAGCTAACTGAACAAAAACTATCTGACATGTCAAAGAAACTTGCAAAACACAAACTTAGCTTATTCTTTAGCTTAGTGACAAGATCAAATTTGTTATGTAATTTATGTGTTACCTCATGCAACTGGCCCTAAATGATAAAACTGGTCTCATAATGAAGTTTTGTAAAATCTTAATGTTTACCTGTTTCAATTGTTTGAAACAATATCAAAACTTTAGAAACAACTAGAAGAATATTAGTCATTAAATTTGGATATTTAAGTACTTTTAAAAGTAATACGAAATATGCCGAGATTTTTAAAAACTATTATTATATATGCTTCCCTAAAATTGAGTATGACAATTTTAGGCTTTCAAAATTATATAACTGGCAAGAATAGAACTTCCACTATAAAAAAAAAATATTTTGAAATTTTGTGTTAATTTAACCAATATTCACAGTTCAAATTGTACTTAGATGATAAAAATTTTTGATTTGTATTTAATGGTACAAATCAGAAATTGTATCATCTAAATTGTATTGTTTGTCACCATACAATTTAGAAGATGGTTTTCATTGTTAACGTTTAAATGCTGTCTTAATGGTGAAATCTTTCTATGCACTAAAAATTTTATATATAACACTGTGTGTGTATCTATCATATTATATTTTTAGTTAAAAATTTCAATAGAAATAATTATTGATGTAATTAACTTATAGATGTAAAACAAGTAGCTTGAATTAATGTTTTTGTAAAATTATCAAAAAATATTTGCATAAACTGTGGAAACATTCTACACCAGATCATTTCAGATTTTGAGACTTCTTAATTTATTAATTAGTGAAAAAATTAGGCATGCATATCAAACCTGAGTTTGTTCATAGACTGTAACTGAAATAAAACAAATATCATTAAAAAATAAATAAATAAATTTCAACAAAAATTCACTTTGAAAAATAACGTACCCGGAACCCATTTGTAAATTTTCATTGTTGTATCACCGATAGTTACCCATTTCTTTTCCCTAAAACAATATTTTTATAAAAATTAAACAATTTAAATTATTTATTAAATTTTTAATAAATTATTTGAAATTATGATATTTACTTCATTTTATATTCTATTTTTAAAATATTATTCAATACATTAGTTTATATTTTGAAAATTAAATTTATCTTAAAATATTAAGCACCATTTATATATATATATATAATGGTGCTTAATATAATAAGATATAAACATCTTAACTACCTGATACATTGCGATAACACCTCCAATTGCCGTATATCATTGGACTAAAATTTGGTAGTAATAATTATAAATTACTAATGAATTTGACCCAAGAGAGAGCCATTAGGTGCCATCCTGTACTAAATTTAATAATTATAACATGATGGTGCCTAATGCCTCCTTGTAGAATCAAATTTATCAGTAATTTATAATTATTACTACCAAATTATAGCCCAATGATATAGGACAATTGGAGGGGTGCTTAATAGTTCAAATGACATATATCATTTGAATAAATTCTTTATTAACCCATGATCATAAGCAATAATGGTGATTTTCTATGCTTACTAGTTTTTTCCCCACAGTAAATTTTCACCAATTTAACTTATTTAGCTATACTTACAAGGTATCTTCTTGCTATTCATCTGATTATATAAAAATTTTAGTTGAAAGAAATTTTTTCTGTTTAGCACAAGCCCATGTACAATTTTCCCCCATATATGCATAGTAATGATTTTCTACTGTCATTTTTCAATGCTTCAGCATGGATGTTTGTCAACTATGTAGCATGTCATGACGTGGTGGTCTGTAAGTCACTATGAATATACCATGTCTTGACATCATGCTTTGAACACTTAAGTCTAAGAAACTATGACCTTCAACTACAGGTATACCTCGAGTTACGTCACTCTCGAGTTACGTCGTTCCCGATTATACATCGTTTGTCAAAAAAGTATATGGAAAAATAAAAATCAAGTTTAAATCAGTTTATTTGACTTTAAATCCGTCCGCCACAAACATTGAAGTCGTAATATCACTAGAAAAGCGTTAAAAGCACATAAAATCATATTAAAATAAACATATTTACAGTAAATGTTAATATGATCATCATAAATCCTAGAGAACGAAACATGAAAACATCTGTGTTCCTGTGTTGTCGTCTTATTTAGCGGTCTTTAAGTGCTCATTATTGGAGTTTCCTCCATTATTGGCGTTTAGTTACGACGTAAGTCGAAACTACGACTTATGTCGTAACTACACAAGTAAATTCGACTTACGTCGCCTCTCCTGGAACCAATTACCAACGTAAGACGAGGTATACCTGTATTTAAATTTTTCTCAGCTTTATTTCATTCTTAAAAAATAATTTTCTGGTTCTTTTAAGAAACACCTCAGTTCTCTCAATCATTTCCAGCTGAACTTGTTTTACATTGGTCCATGCTGTCACAAAGTTGGGGAGGTTTCCTATGAGAGGATTAAAGATGTTTTTCTGTAAACAAAACTCTCTCTTAAACTAAACAATGTGATCTTGAAATTTGGTACATACAGAAAAGACATCAAAGGATTTTTCAGAATCATCAAATTTGAGGAATGGCAATTGTGTACAGCATAATTACACATGAAAAGAAGTAGAAAATTTCTCTTAAGCCAACAGTCATCTAAATGAAAACTACATGCCACTCCAAGTTAAAATAATACATCCATCAAAATATTTTACTCTACTCTTTCCCACTCAAAATTAGAGCATTGAAATCCATCAACACTAACTAATTCCTACACCTTCAGAGTTTCTAAAATAAAAATCTGACAGACAAGTCAACACTAAATATAACCATCACAAGTAATGAATGAATTAATTAATTTCAGAATCTCTGTTCAATCTCCAATAAAAAAAAAAAAAATGCTATGTACAGAAAATTTTTTGATTAAAATGAATATAATTCCACAGTTAAAATATATAGCATTATATATCACCATTTTTCATAGGCTTTAGGTTACTCATAATGTACATCAATATTGCTATGTATAATGTTACCAGGTGATCATAATTTAATTATCTCTATTTAATGCAGTCTAGAGAGAGATTTAGCAGTTCAAATGCAACCAAATGTCACCAAGAGTATGGTGACATTTCAGGCCTCGCAAAAGACATTTCCAAGAAAAAATTAATACCAAAATGCACCACTATAGTACTTTTGGCACCGCAAGCAAAACTTTATTTATCATACTATACCAAAATCATAGCAATGTACCGGAAATAACAGGAATACTGCTCAATATGGTACTCATTCTTAAAGTTTAAAATTCGAAGGTGATAAACAGTGTTCAATGGCCAAACATAATTGATCCTCTGTGATACTTCTCACGAGGTACGATATCGTCTTTCAAAGTTACAAAATTTGTTATGTGTAGCCAATAGACCACACTAAGTATCCCCATAAGAAACACGAAGATTACAATCAGATAGTTTGCAACAGTAAAAAGGGCTATATGAAGACTTTTGGAACCATACTGCAACATTGAAAATTTGGACTAATTGAGGCCAGACTCTGTCCAGATTTTCACGTATAGATTAACATTTTAATTACTGTAAACTCCAAATAAAATATGTAAGTTTGATTTACAGTGTAAGTTCCAGTCAGTCTTTGTAAGTTTTTTAAATTTCTTGTGAAAGATTCAAAATATAGTTTACATCAATCACTATATTTAACCAAACAATACTCTAAGAAATTTCAAAATTAAAAATTCTGAATTAGTGTTAGAACATTAACAATGCAAGGCCAAAAGAACAAGAAGAAAGTTACCATTGAAAGAGGCTAATATCCATTTTTTGACAGCTGAATCTGGATTTTTGATGTTCCACTGAATATTTTTTATGGAAATGTCTTCTGTACATCCTGAAATGTCACCATATCAAATTTAATTGTATATAAACTGCATAATCCCACTCTGGATAGAACTGATCAGAAATACTTTAATTACAATCACTCTGTACTCAAAGGGATATTCAAACTATTACAGATATTTTCTTTGCAACAAGTGCAACATTATCTCAACCAAGAATCTCTAACAACCTCAACCATTGAAAACAACAACAGACTCAGTAAAATTATGATGCTAGTGTCAATGACTATCGACATGTATCAGCTTCCATGTTAAAAGTGATCATTTTCATATATTGAAATACTTATATAACTCGTGTTTAGAATACTTTTAAACAAAGTTTGTAAATCAGTGCAAATTATTTGAAATTTTAATCTGTTTTCACCATTTGAAACTATTAAATGCAAGCCATATAAACTTTCAAATGCCATCTAAAACCAGATAAAGTTTTATTACGAGCAACAGATGCACTAAGTTGTTGTTGCACGTAGCAACAGATGCAATACGTTGTGAAAGTGTAAAGTTACTATATCTTTGGCCATTCAGTTCCACTAGATGACAATAAATTTTTTCAGCATAATATCAATTAGAAAAACTAACGAAAAATTTGAAAGACGATTAACCATAAAGTTTTCTAATTGAGAAAAAGAAAAAATTGGTTTTAAATAAATTTTTATTGTATTTTCACATGTATAATCTGAAAAAATTGAATGAACAAAAATCCTTTGCATAACTCACACCACACCCATAGGAGCAGCCACCGCTCCATACATACTAGTTTATAATTACAATTTAAAATTAGCACATAACCTGCACCCCTTTCAAACTTTTCCTATACACAAAAAGTAACCTAATATAAACTGAATAATTATTGCTTAGTTTATTTGCAATAAATCATGGTATTAAAAATTATCTGCTGTTATATGAGTATGCTATATTTTATCATAATGTTCATAAAAACATTTTAAATTAAATTTGTAATTTTGAAGATTGTAACTTATATATTAAAAACAAAGTCAAATTTGTTTTTCCTAATATAAAATTTTATGAAAACAGAAAAATTGTTGTCATGCATTCAGAATAAAAAAATATAGAACGAATAACAGTCATAAATAAAATGGTGTAGACCCCGGACAGCTTACCGTATCCGGTTCATCTTTTCCTGTCACCTATAATCCATACATAGTAAGGCTATAAGGCGAGATAGCTAAAAAGAAAAACACACACATTGCCTACAGAAGATGCACCTCGATATTTAACGTCATAAATAAAAACTTTATATTTTGATGAACTTTACTCTCTTATTTCCTCAGTTCTAATACGAACTATTTTTTTACCCATTTTTTACTTGTTTGAAATGGAGATAAACCTTGGAATCAAATGGTTCCAAAACAGTAAGTCATCACTGCGAACACGTTACGTGATGTGTTATGTACCAATAAAGGAAGTTTGTAGCAATTACTGCTCATTGGCATTAGTTCAAATGAGCTTTGCCAATAAAGAGTATTTAATTCAAATTCCTTTTTAAAATGTAAAATACTTTCTAGATGACATTATGATGCAATATTAAGATGAAAAGTTATTATACAGGCAGAGGATTGTAAAAATAAAGCTGCCAATCATCATGTTTCATAGCATTTATATATATATATATATATATTACACAGTTCTTCCAATAAAAATTATCCAGTTTATAGTAAGCTTATTAAAGTTTACTGGAATATAACTACATTTTAATTATTTTGGGAGAAAAATGCAATTTAAAATATATAGTAAAAATTTATGGTCATAGAAAAAATTTCTTTTAACAAAAATGGTAAATGTCTTCATTAAATTAGATTAAAAAAAACCTTATCAAATACATTAAAATGTTAACTTAATAGAATACTTTATTATTAAATACAATAGCTTCTGCTTTTATGACCTAATTCGTTCCTGAAAACTGTTAAGTGAGCCATTGTAAATTAAATTGTAATTTCCCACAGGATTTAGCATCAACTAAAGTACTATTTTAGGTAATAAACTTTGAACAATATAAAATACCATACATAAAAAAAAAAAGCAATACAATTTGATATAACTAAAATGAATACAGATTTATACCACCACTGCTGTAAATGACTGGGCTGAATATAATGATAATTTGTATATAATGATGATAAATTTGAAATGAATTTGGCACTAGAGTGAGGCATTAGACACCATCTCATATTAATACAGATTGTAAAAAGAGGGAAATCGGTAAAAAGAATAGTTAAAGAGAGGATATAGTAGTTTTGGAGGGAAAAAATTTGAAAATTAAAATGTTAGAGATGCAAATAAGTAGTGATTATTCGATAAAACACATTTCAATTATTTAATACACTACAAGATTATATACACATTAACAGGGCTTAACTGTATATTCTAAAAGTATACATGTATATTTTTAGAATGAACAGTGAAGCTGTGTTAATAATTTTTCATCAGGCATACATATGTATCCTAGAAATAGGCATGTATATGTATGCATACATATTTCTAATTTCCAGCCTTTACATACATATGAATGTATAAGTTGGAAGTTAGAAATAAATACTAATTAAGAACCTCCAATGTTTAAATTCAGAGTCTATTCATTTCTATTTGATATATTTTTTACTAAAAATGCTCTATCTTTAATATGAATTGCTAAAAAATGTTCTTAAATTATACCACACTAAGCAAACAATAATTTTTAAAAAGATTATTATGAAAACAATTTTACTATTTTGAAAAATTTATAATATACTTTCTTATAATAACAAGGTGAATTGAAGGAAGTTAAGTTGTTTCACTTTAATATTAAAAAATACATACATGGTATATATAAAATTCTTCAAAAATGAAAAAATAAGATTTGTATCAATAAATACATGACTGTTAGGGTCGTTTACACACAACAGTGACATGCCGGCACGGCGACCGTTTGGTGCAGTAAGCGTCGATAAATATCACGCATAGCCAGAGTTTCATCTACGACACGTGATCTGTATTCTGTCAATCATACAAGTGTCATAGACGAAACTCCGATTGGCTATGCGTGATATTTATCGACGCTTACTACACCAAAACGGTCGCCGTGCCGGCACGTCACTGTTGCGTGTAAATCAACCCTTACTCTTTTGTATTTCAAATAAATTTTTTTCATTATTATATAATGGTGAATTTTTGATATTAAAAGTACAAGATGTTATGCTTAGATTAATGTCTAAGATTATCGACTAAGAAAAGTGCATTTATGTATATAAATTAGAACACTACATGTATTTAATGTCGAGATGAATGGACACAATATTTATTCTAAAAATGACTTTTAAAATTACATTATACATTAAGATAATAATAATAATAAAACATTATTATTATTATTTACAAATAGCTGTTTTTAAAAAGTGAGAAAATCCTACATTCAGATATGACAACGTGGAGAAAAAACAAATTACATGACTTAGGAATGTTCTCCAAAATTATATTGAAATGTATGGACTTTATCCCTTCTAGTTAATTAACAATTACAATAAATAAACCAGTTTGATAAATACATATTAAACATATTAAATCTCTATTTTATGACATCTGCTTTTACAATTGACAACTTTCTATCCACAATTTTATGAAATGCCGTATTTTGTTTATCATCATCTCGATGCAGTTATATAGTTCATTCTATATTTTCAGAAATATAATTTCAATTTATGAAACTAAGCTTATGGGAAATACAATGGTTCACTTAACAGCTTTTCAAGAATTACTTAAATGTAAAAGCAAATATCTACTGTGCATTTGTAGTTTGTATTTTATGAGGTATAATTAAAAAAAATGCATTACAGTACACTCTTACTAATCCAGCCTCTCAATCATCTGGTATAAACCTCCATTACAATATGTTTGTCTCTTAGTTGTGTGTGTGTTTTTTTAAAATACATACAGCAGAGTTGTAATATTAAATTTAATAAAGAACTAAACATACAAATACTGTAATTTAAAAGAAAAAAAAGACAATGCTACAGAATGACAGGTCTCATCAATCATTGCTTTTAGGTAAGCTATAAACCTATACTCTCTCTCAGTAACGTGACATCCCTCTGTGCAAAGAATGACCAGATTAAACATGTCTAGTGTATATAGATGAATATGTTACTTGCTATATTTTTTATATTTTAAAAGATATGCTTTACATAGGAAATATGACACGAATCAAAATAATCCTGGATTTATTTAGCTTTAATGATAATTTCGATCTACTTTGCAGCTTTTGTAAAATGTAATTTCCATATAATACTACTCATTCAATTTACAGTTTAATAAATGGTAATCAGATTATTTGTTCAAGGTTCATTCTAAGAATGAAATATATGTTTTTAATTTTGACTCAAACATTTTTATCAATACTATTAAAGAATTAAAACAAATACCTTATTAAATGAATCATTCAATAATATCATATCTAGGTAGGTAATGCATCTTTCCTTCCAGAATCTCATTAATTGGTTTCGTTTTAAATTGATGTTTAATTAATTTTAATGTAAGATGACAATTTAACTGCCTATCTTTAAGGTAAATTCAATAATTTCATTAATTACTAATTAGCTAAGACTGAAATTAATCTAGCTTGGAAGTGTTTAGCTATTAGAAGTTGGGCTATATTTATTTATTTTCTATGCTAAGGAAATGTCAGCTGACAATTGATTATATTTACTTGTTAATATTGTATCTTTTAAAGTAGCATACGTTCATGCACATAGACTCACATTATAGAAAGAATATCATACAATTCATTCATCTCATCAAAAATAAAAATAAAATATCTTCATGCATCAAAGATTTATGTCACAAACTTTCTATAATCAAAAGTAGTAAAACAGGAAATTTGCAGCAAAAGTACAAAAGAACATTTGTATAAATAACAATGCTTTTACATTTAAAATCTACAAACTTTATAATTGTTTTATTCATTTTAAAGCCATTCGTGATCTTTTTGAAGTTCAGATCCAATATTTGCATGTCTTTGTAAAAGTAGATAGCGATTATTTATTGTGACATCACCACAATGTCGGGCTGCAATTTTCAATCATATTTTTCATTTATTTAATTTAAAATATATGCTCTCCACCTCAAATTAGTAATGGCTTGCCCCTACTAATTTGAGGCGGTCTTACATCGTAACAATAGAGTCGTATCGGTCATCTAACACCTTTCGAGGGAAAATTTTTGAACCAAAATAACTCGACTTCCGGTTTGCATCGGAAGTTTGTATATAGTTACATCAGGGATTCCCACCCTACGGTTTCTGTATCCATTCTCGGATTTCGTCTCTCTAACCATCTCTTCGTCACCAAAACACAATCGACGTTGTATTTTTTTTACATTTTTTAAATGCATACGTTACTGCGGCCGAGAAGGCAAGACGGAACACGTTTCCAGTCAAACACGGGACTTCATGCTCTTCCAAAGGCTACAATAATACATAAATAAAACAGATAAAGAAGGCTTTTGTATGGCATTTCTACCTCGGAGCGGGCGTCTAGACCAAACCACCCCGCTACCCTGCACATTGTATAATACATATATATTTTAACAGAAAAAAATTGAAACATACAAGAATTAGTAATTAAGCCAGGATTAAGATTTGTGGTGTTTCTTAAGTGTTTTTAAACTGAAATACAGGGAAAGTATTATTTTATTTAGTAATTTACAGGAGATTCATCAGATTTTTATGTAACTAGTAATGTGGTAGTGTTTATGATAATACCCAGGGACACTAGAATAGTGTTCCTGGGTATTATCATAAACACTGCCTTTTAAACTGATAAACCAGAATGAAGAGCATAAAGCAAGGCATATATGAAAATAAAAACGAAGTAAATAAATTGTAAATACACTAAGACGAAGAAATTAAACGATAAATATTGGAATATTTCATACATTTTGAGACTTTTCTGCTACAAACAATAGAGAAGTTAGGCCTAATCTGCTTCGTACGATTACATAAAAGAAGTGAATATGATACCATTTTCTAACTTTATCGATGGCCTGCATAACCCGCTTGATGTCATCTTTCGCCCTGCTCCTTGTTTCCGCTCGAATCGATCTCGACATCATCTTTTCCTGCCACAAAGTTTATGCGACTTGGCACCTTCGTTTGTTACCTTCGCTTCTAATCACCTTCCGTCGCCTTGGCAACCGACGCTTACTTCGCTGGAAGCGTGACGTAATACGAGTCGCCCCGTCATTTATTCGCTTGTATGACTGAAATAAAAATATTCGTTCCTTCGTTTTTAATCGTATAAAAATTACGCCGCACGATTTTATATACGTTTATTACGAGTAAATTAAAAAAAATGCATTGAAAATTACGTAATTTGTGACGTTTTAAAGTTTCGTAAATGTACGTTATTGTATTGTGATTTTAAATAAATTTGTGATTTAATCGAGTTTTTCGTGTTGTTTTATTTTTTGTTTTGTGACGCAAGTCGTTAAAAACTCATATGACTTAATCGAAATGATGACGCAGAGTTTGTTGACGTCACTTCCGTTCGCCGGCGAATATGCTTTGTAGTTTATGAACGCGGTTTAAATCGTGGAAGGTTTTCGAACGACGGAAAATTGTTCTGGATCGTTCGTAAATTGTAATTCTATTTTTAAATCATAGTATTTAAAAATTTACACGAACACAAAAGTTTTGGGAATAAAAATGTCATATTTAAACTAAGACGGTTCCCATATTTATAAATGTGAAGGCCATCTCTTCCCAAAAACTACAAGCATATATAAATAAAAACAACAGGGGTTTCAACAGAGCTTCAATTTATATCACCCCAAAAAAAAATTCATGGAAAAATATATTTTGGGTTCTCTTCTGTGTTTGACTCAAACTAAATGATCTTATTGGTCGTCTCTGTCTAAGCCTAAATATGCGACATTATGGCAAGCGCCAAATCCGACAGAGGGCGCTCAAGATGGCTGCCGAAACAGGTAAGGAACCGACCATGTGTTTGTTCAATGCCTCAGCCGATTCAGTTTCCATCGGTGACGACTACTGCGATGACCAAATGGAGAACAAATCATTGAATTTACGTCAAATTCTAGACTGTATCGGCGGCAGGAAACGTTGTCTTGTAGAAGCTGAAGCCGTTTTGGATGCTGGACACATCGTATTTTGTGGATTAAACTCTAAAACAACACTGAAAGTTCATGTTGTTGCTTTAGTGTTACAATCTCAGATATTGTCGTTTTAATACATCTCAATTACGGGGAGAATGCACGTGCAAAACGGGGCTGTCTGGTTTTCGTAAACATGTGATAGCCGAGCATAATACTAAAATGAAAACAAAAAACGTAAATTAACATATTTTCAATTAAGAATATTTTTTAAAATTTGACTGGAAAGTTATCTCGACATATGTATATGAAGATAGAAAATTTACCTATTTTCTTTCCGATCTGCGTACAAAAACAATTTTTCGACAAGCATGTCCATTTACAAAAAAAAAATTAGACATTTTTCTTTCTTTCTATGTGGGCGGTTTCAGATTTTCAAAAGAATAACTTTCAAACTTGAATTAGAATATTACAGCTACGTCATAACTACATAAGAATTATTATTTATAAATAAAATAAAAGACTATCGTCTGCACAATTAAAACACTTCTCATCTGTTACACGTTAACAGGTGAGAAGTGTTTGAATATTTTAAGCAGTATACACCATGTTCCAATATAAAAACATAACTATTATGATAAATAAAAAGGCACTTGTGCAGTTTAGGGGGTACGGCTGTTTGAGAGGTTTTCTTCCATAAAATTAATCAAATCTACACTAATTTTACTCGAATATTTCCGAAACACGTATAATTTGTTGGAAATGATAGATATAAAATATGCTACGAACAAAAAATTGTCGGAATACTTATCGAATGTACTGTACCCCGTTTGAAGACGCCATTGCTTAAGCTTGTTTTCGTCGCGGAGCGTCACATCGGACGGGTACGCCTACGAAGCGTGTCACGGGACATTTGTCGGCGCTATTCGGTCACGTGACTACTCATCTGACGTGTTCCTGAAAACTTATTCTTTTTGCGAAGAATTTGCTGAACTTTGGAGACATCACGTGATAGATCATAATATTACTATTGTCGCGCCGGCTCCAAAAAAAGACGAGCGCCATGGTGTGAAGAGTAAAAAAAAGAAAAAGAGAACGATTTTTAAAAAAAAAGAATATAGAACGTTTTTGATCGGAAGATGGGAGAAGAACGATTCGAAAAAAGAACGGTGGAGAATTTTTTTTTTTTTTTTTTGTTCTTTTAACGAACTATTTTAAAGTTTAATTTGTTGTTAGTGTATTTAAAAAGTGTAAATTTCGGAAACTGGGCTGTCAATTTATATCCCGAGCCCCACAGGTCGTAACAAATTGGTGTCAGGAGTGAAGATATGAATCAAGCCGGTTATGCCGAAAGGAGACACTGGACTTGAAGATAGAGTAAGAAGGCTGTCTGCAGACTTTGCCTTGAATGGAAGAGGAGGGGTTACGAAGTAAGGATTGGGGTGAGGGGAAGAGGTGGGAGGATAGTTGATAGGGATAGAGTGTGAAGGGAAGATAGTGTAGTGGGAACACATTGGCGTCTTGCACCGCAATTATTAAGTAATAAAAACAAATAGAAGATAATACAGCATGCCAATTTGGCGACGATGAGTACAATATACAAGGTGAAAATATACATGAAAGGCAGTGAATGGAAATACAATAAGCAGTTTACAATAAATAATAACAGAAGCAGAACCCGTGGTTCTGGAGCCTTACGTTGTAAGGCTATTCTTGAGGATGTCACAATTGGACGCAAAAGTCATTAGGTGTTTAAAGCAGTCCTTATTGGAGCAGAACACCTTCCAGTCAGGTGGCCAAGCATGTCCATTAGATAGACAGTAGAGGATCAGTTGCCTGCGTTCTATGTCATAGGTCTTGCAATCCAGTAGAATATGCTGGGCGTTGCCTATAGCAGCGCTATCGCAGTTGCACACATCGTCATTTCGCTTTTTTATTCTGTTCAGGTAACTAGGGAAATTCCCATGGCCGGTGAGCAGTTGCGTAAGATTGAATGAAGGAGTAAGGTAGTTCATTTTTTGGCGTTCGACTATGGATGGTAAGAAAAGGTACGTGAGTCTGCCCGTGGTGGACGAAGACCATTCGGTCTGCCACAGGTTAGTTGCCATGACGTAGGTGAGATTGTGGATGTAGGTGAAGGGAAGTGAGTTGAAAGCCGTTTCAAGATTACTGCCGGCAGCACGTTTGGCTAATTCGTCCGCTCTCTCGTTTCCGCCGACTCCCTGATGACCTGGCACCCAGCAAAACGAGACGGCCTTTCTTTTGCTAAGACTGTTGGCCAGATGAACAACTTTTACACCTGTGGCGGTGCTCTTTCTGCTGCCGCTGATGATCCGGAGAACGTAGCGGCTATCCGTGAAGAAGGTAGCTGACCCTTTGAGTTTCTGATTGTTAGTTGTAAAGTAAACAAGGGCCTTATACATGGCCCATAATTCAGCCTGGTTATTAGTACATTTGGAATTAAGTTTATAGTACTCTTCGTGTACCACAGAATTATCGACACCGTTGTAGACCACCAGGGCCGCACCAGTTCCCTTCTCATTTCTGGCACCATCAGTGTAAATATGCCAGTTTGTGCTTGGATTAGTAGTATCTCTCTCAAATTTGATCAAGACATTGTTCCTTTCAGCTGGGTGGAAGTTCTTAGTCGGGTCATTGTAGTAATTGTCTATATCATAGGATTTGATTTGCTTTAGCGTTTGGATTCCATCTGGAGGATATTTGTTTTCTGCAGCTATAGTCTTCAAATCGTCCTCACTACAGTTTTGCAGGTCGGTTGTTGTAAGATTCCAAGTCCAGACCAGATTTTTAATTTTGATGTGAATAGGCATTAGATTAGCGACTGTCAGAAGAGCATCTGTAGGGGCCGTGCGGTACGCCCTGCAAATGCGAATAGCGAAGGTACGCTGGACAGACAGGATTTTTCGCTTATTATGGACAATGTCCACCCGATGTCCCCAGATTTGAGCCGCATACAGCAAAGCCGGCTCAATTGCACCTTTGTAGATAAGTCTACAGTGCTTCGGGCCTAGACCCCATGTGTTCCTAGCAATGTGGTAAATCATGTTTGCCTTCTGGCTTACCTTTTTGCACAGTTCATCAATATGAGTTGACCAACTCAGAGTTGGGTCCAGTATTACACCAAGATACTTCATATGCGACGTTATCTTGATTTTATGGTTATTAATGTACAAACACAGGGGCCTCTGTAATTGTTTTCTATTAGACTTTTTCGTGCACACGAGTGCCTCACATTTTTGATGGTTTATTGGGAGTTTGTTGTCTATACTCCATTGGTTGATGTCGTTGAGGACCTCATTGCCTATCCTTTGAAGGACATTACAGTTCTGGTGTTGTATCATGACAATGGTGTCGTCTGCGAATCCTTGTATCTTAACATGATCAGTTGTTGGAAGCAGGTTGAGTAGGTTGTTATACATTAGGTTCCACAGCCCAGGCCCGCTGCGTGAACCTTGGGGGCAACCTCTTTCTATATTTTTAATAATATTTATATTGTTGGATAGGCAGCCAGCTTTCCTATTGGTCAGGTAATTATCCAGCAGCTGATAGATATTTTGCGGACATTTCATTTCCCTTAAACTATATTTAAGCACCGGCCACCAGAGGTGGTCGAACGCCTTCTTGAAGTCGATGCTAATGAGGAGTGCGTGACGGTCTTTATCCCATGCAGTTTTTATGAAAGTTGTTACGTTTCCAATAGCAGTAATTGTGGATCTACCTGGTCTGAACCCATGCTGGTTGGTATTTAGTATATTATTTCTTTCAACATGCCAATTGATTCTATCTATCATCAGCCCGTCGAGTACTTTACCCATAACTGGGAGCAGGCTTATTGGCCTATAGTCTTTTCTTTCCACTGGGTTAACTGTTTTCGGGATGAATTTTACGTTAGCTATTTTCCATGAATCGGGAAAGTAGCCCACCCTTAGGCACCCATTGTAAAGAATGACGAAAGCTATTGGGATTTCAGCAAACGCCTCTTTTACCACCTCCGCAGTAATACCGTCATGCCCTGGGGCTTTTTTATTAGCCAGGGAGCGGATCGCTTGTTGCACCTCTTTAAAAGAAAACCATTTATCGTTGGTTTCGCTGTAAATGTCCTCGAGATTTATACGTATTCGTTGGTGAGTAGGTGAGTCATCTGTTTGACTGTCGTTGGGGAAATGGAAATCAAGAAGCTTCTGTAGATTACTGCTAATTGAATAGTTATTGGTTTGAGGATTGGTGTCAGTAACATTCGGCAGGGTTGCCTTCCTTTTATTTTTGAACGCGATCTTATAGGGCTCGCCCCAGGGGTCCACCGTTGATCTTCCGCAAAATTCCCGCCACGCCGTCGTTCTTGCTTTGTTAATATTAGCTTTGTAAGTCCGTAGAGCATTGGCATAATCCCTACTTTGCTGTTCTCTTCGTTCTGTGTTTCGTTCTTTTAACCATTTCTTTCTTAATCTTTTGATTTTCCTCTTTTCACGGTCTAAATCATCGTTCCACCAGTGCGTACGGTTTTTCTTTAATTTCTGTCTGGAAGAAATCTTGAGGGCTTCGACAATAGATTGTGTCATATGGTTCACATAATTGTCAATCCTTTCATGGGTGTTTAGTTCTGTAAATTGAAAGTTCCTCCATTTTTCTGCGAAAGAGGCCCGGAAGTATTCCCAGTTAGTTATAGTGCTATAATAGTTAGTGACATGATCCTTAATTTGCTGGTGATGTTGTAGAGTAGTCAGAATATATCGGTGATCACTCGCCGAATCTTTCGATAAAGTTGTACAATCTTTCACGATACTACCCACTTCCGTGGGCGCCAAACAAACGTCGGTCCAGCCTCTCGCCCTTGTCGTTTGGAAGGTTGGTAAATCTGAGGTGTTCAGCGATATACCGTCAATCTCATTAAGGAGTTCCTGTATGAGCCTTCCCCTCTTGTCCTCAGTCTCGTGGTACCAGAGGGGGGATTTGGCATTGCAGTCACCTGCAATGAGATACGATTTGTCTCCTAGTTTCCAGTGGCGTGCCGTCATTGGAAGCGGTGGAAGCGCCGCATCCACCTTCCAATGACCTTCCCTTGTATTTTCTAAAATATAAATTTTCATATTTTGACGTTCAAAGTACGTTAAAATATGAAAATTTAGAATTATAATACTTTGAATTAATTAAAATTAATATTTTATTACAACTGCATTATGTATCTTATTAAAAAATTCTATACTATATGTGAAAAAACGATAACATTGCTATTGTATATTCGAATGTCAGTGGCGGAATGGAAGCGCTTCCGAGACAGCTTTCAAGGCGAGAATAACTGAATGGTGTAAAGCAGCCAGAGGGCATTGGCGCATGCGCTTTACAGAGCACCAACCTCGGCCGGTTTAGCTGGTGGAAACTACACACGTGTAATACCCCGTTCGCACCGAGCATTTCAATCTAGATTGTGACCAAGGTCAGCGACTATGCCTTGGTGCGAACACCCTCGACCGTTTCAATCTCGACTGAAACGACGTTCAATCGCGATTGACTGGAGAGAGTTCTTGAAACTAGATCCAGTCATAAGAGAGATCCCACAATCCCACGCGCGTGAGAAAATACAAAATGGCTACAGAACACGTGTCGGGCTATCGGCAAAGAAATAAAAAAGATGTTTGGAGAGACGATGACATCTGTCTATTATTAGATATATGGCAAGATAAAGTATTTATTTCTAATCAAAACTTCCATTTTGTGTGTTGGTGTTTGTGACTTACCGAGTAGTTATGCCAGTTTTATCATCGCTTACAATAGCCGGGTTATTCTCAAGCGAATTACCTGTGCGAACGGCACGACGTTTGAATAGCGACAGTCACAATCCAGATTGTAGGTAAATCGAGATCGAAGTTAATCGAGGATTGTGTGCGAACGTAGTATAACGCTTCCAACGATTCTATCCCTTAGCCGCTGGCAGGGAACTATCTAACTAAGTGAATTGGTTAAGATTTAAAAAGTAAAGAGTATTTAATGTAATTTTTATGTATTTTTTTTTGCAAAATTATATTTAATTACAGTATAATTTTTAAAAAATTATAATTATGTTGACAGATTTTCAGACATAAAATCTTTAGAATTTTTATCATTTAGATGTTTTTCATAATATTAAAATTATCAACAATTTTTCCAAGCGTGTTTTAATTCTTTAAATTAAGTAAATTCCATGGAAAAATTTTTGATTTATCTAAATTACGTAGCGAATCGCAATATTCGTGTCCGGACTATATTGACAAGTAACTCTTAAACATAAAACATATTATAATTAATATCTATCCGAACAAAGACGTACTAAAAGAATTATATGATTTAATATCATTAATTTTTACGGTACCATCTACCAGTGGGTCTGCTGAGTGCAGTTTTTCGACCACGGAACGAATTCGTACATTGGCCAGAAACACTCGGTGGGAGGAAAAATTGTCGCTAGCGTCGCTTTCGATAGAAAAAGTGGTTTTAAATACGTCGATGGAGTCGACGAGCAGCGACTTTTATGATAAAGTAATTAACGACTTTGCGGAAAAAGTCGCCGAATAGAGTTAATTTATAAAAAATTAAAAAAACAAGTTTTTCTATCATTGTTTGTATCATATCAATTTGTATTAGGTATGTATTATTTGTACTTTAGAACTAAAATACATAAATTGTTTATTTTTGTCATTTCCAGTATTTGTTTAAAACTTTTATGGAAATGTGATGTACCGAACAGGTCTGACCCGTCACGAAAGACGCGAAAAAACGGTTAATTTAGAGAAAAATTTATTAGTTTAAAAAAACAGGTAAAAGTTGTTTGTATCGGACACCCATTGTTTATATCAAACTGCAAGGCGGAAACCATAAATCGCGGAAGGAAGTCGTCCTATGATCGGTGGAAGATCGAATTCGTCTTCGATTTGACTTTTCTCACTCTCCAGGTAAGAGTCTCGTTACGTTTAGTAACCAAGGACCGACCACTCGGGAAGCGTGATTAAGGGAGAACGACCAATCAAAATGAATGAAAGAACGGAGATTGATATAATCTCTGACAATCGAGGACACCTCACACTCGGTTAACGTTCCGAATAACCAAAACGCCGTGTGTCAACGCGCAAAAAAAAAAAAAAAAAAAAAAAAAAAAATACCATTTCTCGTCTATTGTGCCAACTTGTAACCCGTGCTTGCACTTCGGACTTAGACTGTGTCCCCGACTCCAACGGACGAAGTCTCCCCGTGCCTTACAGACTCGTCAACGCCAGTCCCGGGGCCACCTTCGATCGACCATCGAAGAACCACATCGACGCTCAGGACGTCCGAACGGCTGATTGTCCTAAAGCAAACTATTTTGTACATAGTGTATGTTTATTTTATGTTATAATAAACGGTTTTTTGTCAGATACTTGTAGTCTTTGTCTCTACAGCCACCACCCATGTACGAATGGACCCCAGACCATTACTGACGCGCAATTAACTGATTGCCCCTGGAAGTCGGCTTCTTACAGAAACACAGCTTCCCTCTCATCAAATGTCACGGCACGCCACTGCAGTAATTGGAAGATCAGAAATGTACAGGTTAAATAGCAAAGGTGAGAGCACTGATCCTTGAGGTAGTCCATTGTGTATCTTCCTATCGGTGCTCATTCCGTCCCCAAGAAAGACTTGAAATTTCCTATCGCAGAGCATGCTGTTGATGGTATGAGCTGTTGCTCTGCATGGTATAATCTGTAGAAACTTGTACACTACACCCTCTCTCCAGATGGTGTCAAATTCCGCAGTAAGATCAATAAACACAGCGCCAGTCTTCAAGCGCTTTTGGAAGCCTGCCTCTATATGAGTTGTAAGAGAAAGTACTTGATCGCAACAGCCCCTGTTAGGTCTAAAACCCGCCTGATCCGTTGGTACATGTTCCAGAATGGTGTTGCTGATTCTATTGTAGATGAGCCTCTCAAAGAGCTTGTAGCAACAGCTGAGAAGTGCTATGGGTCAGTAGCTTTCTGGTTTTTTGCATGATTTTCCAGGCTTTAAAATGGCTATTATTTTAGATTTCTTAAATTCTTGTGGAAGTATACCATTCCGGAGTATGTCTGTGAAAAATAGTGCTAGCCATGCTCTTGTGTTCTTGCCAGTATGTATTAAGAACTCAGGATGTATTCCTGTCAAAGCCAGGGGCCTTACTAGGTTTTAGTTTCTTCAGAGCCGTATCTATCTCTTCAACTGAGAAAGGTCGGGCGTAGCTTGATACAGATGCTGCCTTTCTTTTCAGAGCTCTAAGTTGACGTTTCACAAATTTAGTGTGGTTTTTATCAGGTTGTACTCGAGATTTTAAGATAATATGGTTGGCTATTTGGTCAGGTGTGACTTTGGGCTGTTCTTTAGTTACAGCTGTACTCCCTCCTAGCTTTCTAAGAAGGCTCCAAGCTGCTCGGCTGGAATGAATAAAGTTTAGATTTTCAACAGTGTTGATCCATTTTTGTCTGCAGGTGGTATCGAGACTGGACAGGAGTGCATTAGCAATTTCTGGGTCGTTGTTCTCCTGAAACTCATTGAAGAGTATTTCACTCTCTTCTGTCCATCCAGGAATGTATTCCCTTCGAAATCCCCTTGGTATACTACACTTCGCAGCACACAGTACTGCTCCAATGAAACGTTTGTAGCCATTGCTTTTTGGTGGGATCCAACGTATGCACCTCTCTAGCTTAGTGGAGAACAGCTCCCAGTTAGCTTTTAAAAAGTTCCATCTCGGGTGAGGGGTAGATTTTATCAAAGGGATAGTGATGCCGATTTCAAGCAATACTGGTCTATGTTGGTTGTGTGGGAAGCCCTCAAGTACCCTCCTCATGATGGGCAGAGGGTGGCCTCTATCATCACAGCTCACAAAGCACAGATCTGGATTAGAATCTCTTCTCCAGGCTGCTGATCGAAATGTACCGTTGTCCTTGGCATCAAATATCAATACTAGATTGTTTATTTCCGCCCATTCAGTGAGTTTCAAGCCACACTCATCGCTAGTAGCATAGTTCCACTCTTCACTGTGGCTGTTAAAGTCCCCTACATAGATGGAAGGATGCACAGTGGAGGGTAGAACAATTTCCGGCCAGGGGAGACCAGGAGGCTTGTAGACATTTGTAATTGACACATTATTCACTTTCGTTACGACCATGTGGATGTTTTCTTGTATGCCCTGTGATAGTAAGTTAACGTTTTTGATGGTATTGCGTACATATGTTGCAACACCATAAGAACTGTCATATGTTACACCTATTGCAGTGAATCCCGGGATGTGGCATCTTTTCCGGAACTGGTCTTCATTTGAGACATGTGTCTCTTGGACGGCAACCACATCAACATCGTTGTCCAACAGCAATTTTGACAAGTATTCACATTTTGCTTTGCTCATACCCTCTATGTTAAGCTGGCAGATCTGCATGGTGGTTCCGAGTACACGGGAGTGTGACCCTGAGCTCTTAAAAGAGCTGTTTTTGAAAGTTTGCGGTGTCATGTATGAGTAGCCAGGAGATCTTTTCAGATAGACTGGCTGCCAGAAGATTGCTGCTCGTTTAGCACCACCCAGTGGTCACGTATAGGGTACTTAATGGTTAAACCTACGGACGTGAGCAACACCAACCCCCTTTCTAATATAAACCAGTAATTATTTACTGTCATTGCGACAATGCTGGACTGCAATTTTTTAATCGAATTTATAATTTATTTCGTATAAAATATGTTCTCTCCGCTTCAAATTTGTAATGTAATGTCTTGTCCCTTTACATCATATTTTTCCTTTAACAATAGAGTCGTGCCGGTCATCTATTTAACACCTTTCGGGAAGAAATGTTTGAATCGAAGTAACATAGCTTCCGCTTTGCATCGGAACTGAATCGGGACCTCCTTCCCCTAAGTTTCCATATCTGGTCTCGATTTCATCTATCGTGTTCTTTTCTCGTGGTTGAGGAAAGACATACAGATTAACAATAGGACACAGAAGCCATTAATTATTCATAATTTTCGCTTCAATCTGCAGTTAGCTCTAGATATAATGTGCAGTAGGTGTTAGCGTTATATTAGACAGCTTACATGTCTAGACAACAATAGAATAACACATGTGAATTGCAAATAACAAACAGTTTTAAAGTTTTCTAAAAGATGATTTTTCGTAAATAATTTATATTTTGAAGTTTTTATAATTAATTTAACTAACCATTCAACTCGTAGAAATTAAAAGAATAATGTGTTTCATTTCTTAATTTGCACATTCACATTTCAAAAACTTCTGAAGGAAAATTATTTCAGAATTAACGTTATATGGTAGTATCTTTCACATTACGTTAATTCTAACGCCTTTAGTGAAGATTATTCACTAATAACTATAAATGAATAACAATTAAGTAGAAAATTCTACTTATTAAAAGTAAAACCGTTAAAACATTAAAGGTATTTATTACAGCTAACGGGATGGAATCTGCCTTTGTGAAAGTTCGAACCTACCGGAATTAGGCCGGTAACGATATATCCTTTTTTCGCGTGGTTCCCACGAAAAAATATGAATCAGAAGGAAAAAGGACATGAATCCAAAGGAACAAATCTGAATCAGAAGGAACAACCGGCGAAAAATGCTGGTTGGTGAAACTGGTAACGTGACCGGGACGATAAAAGGGCGACGAGAGAGGAAAGGGGAGGGGGTCGGTTACGTAGTGTCGATTAGACCGAGTCAAAGGCGTCGCCAGAGGGGGCAGAGGGGCAGTTGCCCCTCCCTAGACATGCGAAAAAAATTATTTAAATGCTAAGTCATTTATTGCCCGATTTATAATTCCCGCGCGAAAAATCCAAGAAGATTATGTTTTAATTAAAATAATTTTCTTAAGCTTCTCAAAATTTATGAATCGTTTTTATTTTACCTACATACAATTCATATCCTCTATCAATTTATATCATCTTGCCCCCCCTGGCCCATTGGCTGGCGACGCCCTTGGACCGAGTGTGTGCGTCCCGAGTCCCGACGGAACCCGCCCGAACGAAAGGCATACCTTGCCGAGGATACCTTGACCTAAAGGAAAGACCGACCCGGATCACGAGGTAAGACTTCCCCAAAGTCGTGTAAACTCTCCCTCCGCGTATCCGAACTTAGGCGACAGTAGCTCGCCCGAATTGTATCTGTTATGTTAGTCTTAATAAATCGTTGTTGTTGTTATTAGACGTAGTTGATGTCCTTTATTCGAATATCGCCGCCGCTCTACCGTCGACCCCATTCACTTCCTCAACTCGCGCAAAACGCGTAACGCGTAACCCATCCGAACCGCCATCTTGACGTGGGCAGGTCTCACGGACCTGTGAGCCGAAAAAAGGAGGAACGAGCCTCCGTCCACCTCCCGGCACCCACACCTTTGTTATTTGCTATTTAAATTTTTTCCTGTCAAAACTGCCACATCTGATTTATCAGAGCAAAATTTAAAAGTCATTCGTATTATTTTTAAATTTAATCTCTGTGTTATTTGAAAGTAAAGTGTTTATTTCTCCTAATATACTCGTAATCGTGTTGTATACATTTTCAATTTTAATTTGCCGTTTTTATTTCTTTTGTTTATTTCTTGTAAATATTAACCACGCAGTCCCATTTCTTATGTTAATTACTGCATATTCTCAATCGTTTCATCTGTATATAATTTTAAATACATAATTAAGATAAATGAGAATTATTTTTTATAAATTAGATAATTTTGAAAACATTTTACTAATAAAACCTATATGTAACATTTATCATTAATCACTTCGGAAACTGCACTTGTTATTTGCTTTTCTCCCCTGTCAAATGTCAGCTGCTATTGCGAAAACGTTAAAGCTGACGAATAGCTTATGGTAAATGCGGATTAAAGTGGAAATTACAAATAGATAATTTGAATAAATTATAAAATTAAGCGTATTTACTCGAAAATTATATTTAGCTTATTAAAGTCGATTTTTACCTCTTTCTTTATAAAGAGTTCAAACCTTTACGCTTTTCCCGTGAGAAATCCTTTTAGTTAATCTAAAACCGAAGAGGATAAAACGAATGTCTTCTTTTTTGCCTCAGAATCCTTTTTAGTTCTTCCGTTAACAAAGGGTTTCAAATTTAAAAAATCCAATTTATACAAACTTTGGCTTTGTTTTATTCATTTTAATTTTACTACACAAACACCGAGATTTACGATAAAATATCCTTACTGTTATTACGTTTTTTCGTTGTTTATATTACACATTAAATATTAAAAGACAATACAAGTAAATGGGCTCATTTTACTTGAGTAAAAATATTCATTTATACGAAAATATTGTATTCATTTTTTTCTTTTTTTTTACAAATGGGAAGAAAAGTTAATTACAATTGAGTATTTTAAAAGAAATCGCTCGGTAAAAGTGGATTTGTGTAAATATTTTTATTCGTAAGTTCGAAATTTAAATAAGGATCGAGTCAGTTTGTCTGAATGTCGATTTCTACACGCGCCATTTTGCAAGTTTGATTTTATTTGTTGTAAGTTATCGATGGATAAATAATGATAGCGGTATAAAGAATCGTTTTCCCGAATAACTGGGCTACAATTTGATAAAAATTATTCACCTATAAATCTCTTTAATTAATTTAATGTCCGGAACGGAGGAAAGTTGACGAAAACCAAGACGAGACACGCGAGGAGTCGGGACGTAGGCCCCGATTAACCATATAGGAACGTCCCATACAAATCGAAAGTGACGTTATTTCAATTCAAACATTTCCCCCTGTAAGGAAATACATAGAAGACGGAACGACTCTATTGCTACAGGGAAAGTACGATATACACAGGCCAGCCACTACTAACGTGAGGTGGACAGCATACGTTTTAAATTAAATAAATTAAAAATACGATTAGAAATTTCAACCCGGCATTATGACTACGTCCCAATAAATAATTGCTGGTTTGCATATAATTTCTTTCGGACATTTTAAAACGACTGCCCATTTGAGGATAAATTTCAAATATTTCAAAACTCGTCGAAATTTAATAAAGAATTTATAATTTTATTTTATAACTTTAAGAATATTTTGAAATAACGCATGTAGAATTTACAACTGAAACACGTGCAAATATCGCGTTGTACATCTATGTGACGTCAGATCACTACTTGTACGCGGTTAAAATATATAAATTAGTGTCGCGGAAGATAATCCGTCGGTGCTAATTGAAGTTGCAAATTACGCATTTTCGTTTGCTTTTAGTTGCGATGATGAAGTTTTTGCTGCCGTTTTTCATTTTAAGTATTTATTTATTTTTTATTAAAGAGTAGTAAAATGTGTAGTTTCTGAATATTTTTCTGACAATGAATTTATTCTAAACTTTTATCGCAACGTTAACATTTATTCATTTATTGTAATTTATTTTTAAGGTTTAATTCCAAAACAACCCGGAAATTGTGCTTTGAATACTGTTTTAGATGGTATAGGCTCCGCAGTTGATGGTTTACTCCGCCTGCAGCATGAATATGTGAGCGAATTACTTGATGTAAGTAACTCTTAATTAACACATATAATTAATGTTATATACTATTTCAGTATACAGTACAGTTAGTTTTTATAGAAACTTGGTGTATTCTTGCTATTTCTAGAGCTAGGGCATTTATGTACTAAATATCATATAAATCTTTGTAAAAAAGGCAATTTATGGATTCACAGTTGTTGTTTAACTAATTTCGGAATATTCGTTATAAATTTTTGTTTACCAATATTTTAATAAATGTCTTTAGGGGATTTTTGAATGTAATTCCGTTATGATGAAATTGTGTCATTAAAGGAAGTAACTTTCCTCGTGCATAATCGTGACCAAACCAATTGGAACAATCATTATTTCGCATTAATTTAGAAAATGCGATAATTACCATAACATAATTCGTTTTTAACTATATTTTACGTCTTTTAAAGTGAATCAAATACTTTTTTTCTAAAGGCTTTCTGTTAACAGTTGATAAACCATTATTATTAACGAATTAAGTGTAATTTTTAATAATGTACTTCCAACAATCCTTTTTATTGTTTAGTAAATTTTTATTGTATAAAATATTTAATGTTCGTAATTCTCTTCATTAACTAGAAATTCTACGCAGAAATCTTGAAAAGTAGTCAGAGATTCTCTGTTCAAATTTCAATCTTTCTTGGTATTTTCAGAATGCAACGAAGTGTCTGAATTCGAGTACGTTTCCTTCACTCGGCTGTGAAAAGGAAACAAACGGCGGAAGTGACTTGCTGTCGAGGATTAAAATTGTCTCCTGCCTATTCAAGAAACTTTGTTACGCCAATGATTCGGCTAGTGTAGTGGCAGTGATAAGATGCCTTTCAAAAGGAGCTGAGAATTGCATCAGGTCAGGCGATAGGTGATGTTCTTGACAACGAATATGTACAAAACGTACGCAAATGTGTTTTTGCTATTTACTCCAATGTCCGTAACGGAGTTACTAATTGTGGTTTATTTGATAGCATTCAAAAGTTAGATCTTACAGCTATTCTAAAAAATATAATGGAGAATGCTTTATCTGATACCACAAACAATTTGGAAACGTTATTCAAAATTCTTTTTGGAAACGAAGAAATAAAGTGTACCTTTTCTGGTTAATACATCATAAATTATAGTCGATGTAGATTTACGAAAAAGTAATAAAACATCAATTCAATTCTATGGCATACAAATATAGATTTCTGGCTGATTTCATTCTTTTCCCAGCAAACATTCATAAAACTCCTTGCAAATTGTCTTAATTGTCTTAATCGGCTAAATAATGTTATCACGTGGCGTTTAACACTGAATTATCGATATATCGTAAAAAGTTGCTTTAGCTTAAATGCGTTTTTACGTTCTAGTTGTTCCATTAGTTCGCGCAAGTCTGGTCAGGGCGCATCCAACGAGCCGCGTGCGTGTTCCCACTTTTCGGGACTCGGAGACAATGTGCGGCAGACAACAGCGCTCCCTCGAGTCGGGGATTCTGACACCACCTGTATTATTCTGGGAACACATAAAACCGTTTTACCTTCGCACGTTTTCTCACCCGCCAGCTGCACTTTACATGTGACCGAGAGACAACGGATGAAGGAGGGAAATAAGAGACAGAGAATCCCGGAAACAATTTACTCAACAACAAAATTATAGATTAAACGATCAATTATTTATTATCACAAATTTTCAAATATAAAATGGATGTAGAATCATAAAAGGATTTAATAAAAATCCTTTTATGATTCTACATCATCATAATGGATATATAATTTTTAACTTTTAGGTATTTAAGATTTTTCCAACCTGTCAATCGAATTCGAGAAATTGTGATGAACGGGTAACGAATCTCGTCCACGACGTTAGTCGAAGTCAGAGTTGTCACGTTTTCAACGGCCTTGTTGTCCCTTCACAAACCACGAGACTGGAAGGGGGTGAAGGTCGTCTGTTGTTTTACTTTCTGTACAAGTGACGTAACCAATGTAAATAAAAGAAAATTTCGTTGTTTAAATTTACATCTAAATATTAAAACAGTTTAAATTATTAATAAAATAGTAAATAAACATAATCTACGTATATAATACATTACATCGATAAAAATTTTTAAAAAACACTAAAATATCGATAAAAAATATGTTTATTTCTTTAAAAAGTATATATCAAAAACACATTTATAAAAGTAGAAAACCAAAATTTCAACAAAAATAACGTATTTTACAAGCATAAAGGCGACAACGGTTCGACAATAATACTGTTTCGACGCTCTTATTTTTAGGTGGCAAAAAATACTGGAAAAGTATCTTTTTTAATTTTGAATGTGATAAATTACATAAAATGTGGACTTTTAAGACTTTCTTTGTATGGAATTACGTAAAGAATCACGGGAGCGGCCATGTTGGGGCATATCGATAGAGATCACCATACGTGGTCCCTGCGGGAGTCGACTATTATTACGTATATACGTACTCAGAACGTTAATCAATGGGTTATTCTGTGGCACCTAATTATAAAAGTAAGTCTACCGACCTTCGATTGTTTAGATTTCCTGCAGATAAGCAGAGGAAAGCGAAATGGGTGCAGAACTGCAGACGGATAAGTGGCAGACAACTGAACATTCTAAACCAGTGTTCCGCAAAGTGTGTGCCGCGGCACACCGGTGTACCGTGGTCAATAGTTGGTGTGCCGAGGAAAAATGTCAAGTTTTGTGAAGATAATGCACCTACACATAGCTGAGAGTTATGCGAGCGAAGCGTTTCGTTGCGTGAAGAGCGGGACAGCCCAGCCGCGCGCCGCACGCGTCAATGTGATATTGCAATGCGGCGCCCAGCTTAGTCATCGTTGTCACGCGCTTTTGTAAACTGAAACAAATCGCTTTTCGCCAGTAACTAGCCGCTAGTTTGTGAATGTGTCGTCGCGAACGTAATTGACTTTTTTTATTTCAAATAAATAGACCCTAATACATAGTGTAATGTGTATATATGATGTGTATAAATTCCTTAAACGTACCGCAAGTTCGTCAAGTGAAACTAATGATTCCCAAGAAGCAGAGTCAACGAAGAAAAAACCTAAGCTTGTTAATCGAAAATATGATGAGAGCTATAGTACGTTATGGCTTTATATATTGCGGAGACGAATCATGCCCAATCCCAAAATGCTTGTTTGGGAGAAACTTTGGGTAATAATTCGATGGTGCCCAGTAAACTTTTACGACATTTAACTACTAAACACCCATCAGTGGCTCAAAAAGACAAAGCCTTTTTTCAACGTTTGAAAGACCAGTCTAAGAAACAGGTAACTCTCATGAGTTCGTCTTTCAAAACATCAGACAAAGCGCAGAAAGCAAGCTACGTGATCGCTAATATGCTTGTTAAATCCAAGAAGCCTCATTCTCTCGCTGAAACTTTAATTTTACCTGTCTGCAAAGAAGTTGTCAAGATTATGATTAGCCAAGAAGCCGCTAAGGAAATCGAAAAAATACCTGCGTCAGCAGATACGATCTCACGTCGAATTAATGATATTTCTAGCGACATTCAATCAACGTTAATTGAAAAATTAAGGCTTAGTGGAGTTTTTGCGCTACAAGTCGACGAGGCTACTGATATCAGTGGTCACGCGCATCTCGTATCAAATGTGAGGTACACTGACGAATATGAAATAAAAGAGGACTTTTTATTTTGTCTGCCACTACCTGGTTATACCACTGCAGAAGAAATATTCAAAGTAACAGACCAGTACTTCAGTGAGTATAATTTGGAATGGCACAACTGCGTAAGCATTTGCACGGACGGAACAGCAGCTATGACGGGAAAAATTAGGGGATTTATAACCAGGGCTTCTGAAAAAAACCCTAATATTAAAAATGTACATTGCTTTTTACACAGGGAAGCACTGATGGCGAAGTCTCTGCCTGATGAATTGTTGTCTGTCCTACAAGAAGTCGTCAAAATTGTCAATTACATCAAGTCGCGACCGCTGAACTCTCGTCTGTTTAATGCAGTGTGTCAGGAAATGGGAGCAGATCATCAGTCACTTCTGTTTCATACAGAAGTACGATGGCTTTCTCGCGGAAAAGTGCTTTCTCGAATTTACGAGCTAAAAAATGAGACCCAGACGTTTTTAGAGGCCTAGGGTTCAGATTTTACTTTTCTGTTTAAAAGAGAAGAATGGGTAGCAAAACTTGCATATCTGGCGGATATATTCGCCAATTTAAATGAGCTCAACAAAAAACTGCAAGGCAGGAATTCTAATATTTTAACGTTATCGGACAAGATTGAAAGCTTTCGCGCTAAGTTGGTGTTATGGATCAGCCACGCTACCGATGGTAGTAATGAAATGTTCCCAAATGTCATGGCTGCCGATTCAGAAAAAAAGTGCAGGCTTTGATAGTGAAACACTTGGAGCTATTAGGAGAAAAAATGAACTCTTATTTTCCTAAGTGTGACCTGCAACTTATGGACTGGGTACAAAATCCATTTTCAGATAGCATTTCCATTGGACACCTACCGATAAACGAGCAGGAAGAATTCGTGTAGCTAAAAACTGATCGGACATTAAAACTAAAATTTTCCGAAACAGAGCTAGCACATTTTTGGCTGCATATAAAAAATGAGTATCCACTGCTTTCAAAGCGTGCTATTGCAATTCTCTTACCATTTTCCACGACTACTTATGCGAATACTCTCACTACAATTAAATCAAGAAAAAGAGAACGCCTGAGGATGATCGACCAAGAGATGAGAGCAGCCTTATCAACGATTGTTTCAAATTCTGATCGCCTGTGCTCAGTTAAGCAGGTTCACATTTCTCATTAAACATTGTACTGATTTTTATAATAAATAAATATTAACCCTTTTTTCCTGTTTTATTTTATTAATTATTAATTTTAATGTAATTAAACATAAAAACAAAAAAAAAATTAAAGAAATGTGTTTATTTTGAAGAAAAAGCTTCAAAGTACAATTTCCTTTGTCTCGCCTTTGCGCGAAATCTGACACCGATGAGTCAATGTTTACACAGCTGGATGACCTTGAGAACAGCTGGTGTCGTCTTTCGCGGGACATTCTCATAAACGTCTCAAGAGGAGAAGGGTGAAAAGTAGGGTGAATACTAGATGGCGGAATATTTCTAAATATTTCTTTAAAATTACGATTTTAATTGAAATTTTCGACCCCCCGACTTAATTAAATGTATATATAATAAAATCTTTTAATTAAAAAAATTAAAAAACTATCGGATGTTGTTTTTGACATCAGAAAATAGCTTGAAATAACTTTACCGAAGTAAAATCGGCGCACTAGAACTTTAGAAGGATGAATGAAGTTCCATAAAAAAAATCCCATCAAAAAACAATTAAGCGTTAATCGCGCGTCATTAAAGGTTAATTAAAATCGCAATAAAATTTTTTCGCGCTGGTAAAAATTTTTCAAAAAATTTAGAGATAGAAAACACCCGAAAAATCAAAAAAAAAATTTTCTCCAGGGCCCAAATACACATTTTCTTTGTAACGCTATGTAACGTGCTCGAACTGAGTTCGAGCGTGGGTACGCATAAATAAACATTGGTGTTTTCTTTGGTGTACCTCTAAAATTTCTTGATTTGGTAGGTGTACCTTGAACACAAAAAGTTTGCAGAACACTATTCTAAACTATGTGAGAGTAGTGTATATTATGTATTGTTCTATACATACTGTCTTTGAGATGTACACTCAAACCTGTTTTTGTGCGGTGGATAGAGACCGCATAAAAAAGTCTGGCGTAGAAAATAACTCAAAACAATACGAAATAACTAGGAATTGCTTTTTTAACTCCTCGGGCCTTTTTCTGCCATCCCTAATGGGGAAAAAATCCTCTAAGAATTTTATTTTTTATATTAATTCCATTTAATAATTATAATTATTTCCACTTAAATATCGATCTAACATTAAAAAGTTAAAAATAATCGTTAAAAATGATTTTATTTGATAAATAAAGCTGCAGAAAGTGTTATTTCATTTAACAAGGCGTGAAATTTCACACCCGCACTCTAAAGCCAAAGGGGAGCTAACTTACCGCATCTGTTCAAACATAACATAATATTTATGATTTTTACGCTATTAAAACCTGCTGATGTCATAGAAAACAACCAATAGAGTTTTTAAAAATTTTACAGGAGTCAATTATGTTCCAATTTGATTGAAATTTTTATATACCGCACAAAAACAGGTTTGAGTGTATACGTGAGCTCGCATTAAACTATTTGTTGTTCAGCTTCATTTCGAAGAATCTCAGAAGTGCTAATCTCAACTTTTCTGTCAGTGAGATTACATATTTTTGCCAGAGATACGAACAGTACTTTGAATGTAAAAAAAACTGTATGGCAGCAAAAACTCATTTATGCGTACTTTCGCTGACTTTCGAAAATGGTATTTTATTATATTTGTATCTTGTGTAATTACAGAGAAAGAAGTTATGTCTCGGATAAGCTCTTAAAAATATCATCAAATTGTGTTTAATATTATCCTTTTTGATTAAATTTTATATAATTAGGAAAATATGACGTTTAAGCCTTTATAAAGCCAAAAATGTTCGTTAATTAAACGTTAGTCCAGTATTTATTTTTTAATGCATTAATATTGTATTGGTAAATGCTTTAAAATAAAATTTTGGATAACTTATGTTATTGCATTACTTTACCAAGTGCGTAATTGCATCAGTTTTAGCACCTATTTAATTAGTTTCATTCACCACAGCGAGTGATGTGGATGATTGTTTCTTTAAACTATTTGATCGAAAAGTTACATAAAATTGGGGATGCGTAATCATCCGAAATTATTATTATAATTTTGACTGGAAATCACTGGATTTATGCAATTTTAGTTTAATTAATGTCGTATAAAACTGACTGCTCGTACAAGTCTGCTTAAAACGTGCGACTCAAAATACCCCAAAATGGCGGCTCGAGAACTAGGTCACGCGTGTCCTGATCTTCTTATACAGATCTTGGTTTCGGCCGCCATTTTGAGCGCCCTCTGTCGGAGTTGGCGCTTGCCAATTACGTCGTAGATACGCTATCACGTGAATAAAGGCTGATAAAACACGAGTAAGCAATGAATGTTATATTTATTTATAACGACGCATTATTACACTCTTTTACATAACTCCTCCGAGAAAAATCAAAAGAATTGTAGACTTAAATGTCTATGAACTTCAAATATTTACACTTAAATTTCCTTTTATTATTGATTAAATCCGAATTCTTCCAACACGAAATTCTCCTGTGCATCAATAATTCGACTTAACCAAAAAGGTCTTTAATGGCCTTTCTATTTATGTCAAACTACTGTATGGAATGCCCATTAACGGCTCTTCTATACCGTACTTAACTAGTTGTATATTACGAAGGGAAAGAAGTGTTAATAAAATTTTTAATCGTGTGTACATGTAATTAAATATTGTATACATAATTTAAAGAGTTCCAGTAACAATCGATTGTTCTAGCATGTGTTATTGTCCATGACAACCTATATACCTAAATTTTACTTATATAATTAATTATTAAGAGAGTTTACATTCAAAAAGTCCACTAGTCAAAGAAAATATCATCAAAATTTTAATTGCAAACCATATCAAGTCGTTAAATTTGCATTAAAATGCACGTTATCGCCAAAAATTTACGATAGTAATTTGAATGTTAATGCTTTTATGTTACGTAAAATTAATTTTGCAATGTAGTTATCAAATTGAATATAAATCGAAATATTTTATATACTAACTGCAAATAGAAAAACGTTACATAAAAATATAACAGCTAAACAGATAAAAGGACATCGGCAATAACTTCCACGTTTCGAGGCAACAGAAAAATTAAAGTCGCTATTGGATAAAGCTGTTTTATTTAAAACGTGAGGAATATAAAATCTTTGATAAATCTTGAACTGTTTGTCGCAAAATATCTTTACAAGATGTCGAAGGAATCAACCAAAAAGGTGGTCCATACCATATTAAGGTCATGGAAGCTCCTACTTGGTGTTTTGATTCCCATCCTCTTGCTTCCTCTCCCTTTAATTATACAGAAAAATGTAAGTTGGCATTTTAATTCTTCTTATAAATAACTACATTTCGAAAAAAATCGATATAATTTGCTAATTAAAAATTGCAGGAAGCAAAATGTGGTTACGTGGTATTATTAATGGCATCATATTTTACCTTCGAGCCGATACCACTCGCTGCAACAGCCTTTATTCCTGTGTTTCTTTTTCCAATTTTAGGAATTTTAGGCACCGAAGAAGTCTGTTACACTTATATGAAGGTAAAAAAAGATAACGTAATATCGGATTTTTTAAAAGTATTGATTGTAATTTTACAATTTCAGGCTACCATAATGATGTACCTTGGTAGTTTACTCCTGGCTGCTGCGGTTGAACATTCGCAACTTCATAGAAGAATTGCGTGGAGAGTGCTTATGCTCATCGGTACAGGACCCAGATGGTAAAGTTTTCATTATATTTTAGGCCTTTTCGGATGGAAATAATGTTTCTGGGTAATTCCATAAGGCTTGCCAGCATTCAGAGTAACAAATTTCCAAGTGTATCAAAAATATTTACTCGAAAATAGTAATGCGCGAGAGAAGTCCTTCTGAATGCCGACAGGGCGGAGAGAGTTAAAAAACTTACCCTCGATGTCGACCTGCCGAACTCAAATGGATTTGATTTTTACTCCTTCCGTTCCTTAGTGCCTACATAGAGGGGGGAAAAGGGGAAATACAAAAGAAATTAACCTAGCAGGGATGAAAATAATTAGGGGTGCCGGCTTCTCGTGAGAAAGGGGCGAATTAAAAGGAAAATCCCGAATAGTTGCGACCCTACATGCCATATTGAGAAATGGTCATAGTATAATTCTTATAATCATAACTTTTATTTTTAGCCAAACTATATCAGAACTTTTGCAGATAAATTCTTACTTTTTAGACATCTATAATCGCACGAAATGTATAGTACTTCGAGATTGATGATTCCACATGAAAAATAACAAGTGGACTCGGGCATTTGAATTTTGTAATTTGTTCAGTTAAAATCTTTGTAAGCAAACACATTGCTCAAATGTGTAGAAAATATTTGAATAATTTTAAAGTTAAATATTTATAATTTTATTAAGACGACCACACGCGAGAGAATATTTGATTGTTTCTTTGGCGACCAACGATAAGAAATTTTCAGTGTTGGATTTTGCAATACCACCGTATCAGTGAAACAAAGGTCGCGGGAGAAAATACTAAAATATTTGGAATTTTAATGGTTTTTTTTCTGTTTATGTATTGCAGGTTGATGTTGGGATTTTTAATAACCACGACATTCCTTTCTATGTGGATAACCAATACTGCAGCTACGGCCATGTTAGTTCCGATTGTAGAAGCTGTGGTTTCTGAATTGGAAACCGAATTAAAATACCAAGAAAAAATTCGCTCCAGCATGGAACGAGGTGCATAAAATTGCATAAAACTATGATTTTTTGAATATATTTTGTATAGCTATCATCATTGTTCCTATTTCAGTATCCATCATAACCATTCAAAGCGTTAATCTTCAGGGAACGAAATTTAGTCTCACCGAAAGTACAACTCAACGACCTTCAATAATAAAGTACATAAAATTTAACAAAATTAAAAGATGATTTGAAAATTTTGCAAATTTAATTATATTTTACATTTAGTAATCCAAAAAAACTGGAAAAAACTACATCGAATTTGCGAAAAGCTCTGTTTCTGAGCGTTGCCTACGCTGCAAACTGCGGAGGAACGGGAACTTTGATCGGAAGTGGTCCAAATTTAGTTTTCAAAGGTGTTTTAGAAGAGTAAGTTTTTAAAAAAAATTAATTATAATTGTGATGACAATTGTTTAAAATTCTTAATCATTCAGTTCGTTTCCAAATTACACTTCTTTGACATTCGGTACGTGGATGTTATATAATGTTCCCGTGATGATCATATGGATCATAATCTGTTGGATACTTCTGCAGATTTATTACATCCCATTTCGGTACAAAAATATTTTAATAAATATAAAATTTTATTTTAAAATGCATTTTTAAGTTTTTCTGATAAATTTTCCAGTAAATCTGATCAAAATTCAGGAGAATCGAAAGAAGTTATTAGAAATGTAATCATTAGAAATTATGAAAAATTGGGATCAATGACGTGAGTATAATTTTTATTTTTTAATTAAAAAAACTTTGTATATTGTATTGTGATCAATTTGTTCTGGGATCGAATAAATTGAATCAGTTCACCCAATTGCATTGCGTACTTCGTGTAATTTTAAACCGAAGCAATGTTGTACGATCTGAAGAACCTCCGATTAAAGATATTTATAGAATCATATAGTGAATGGATTGATTATGCCAAGAATCCTGTATATGCATACACAAGATTCAAATGCGGGAGGATCTGACCCACAATGAGATCAGTTAGAATAAGTAGCAGCAACAGTCCCCCCAGCTTCGAACTGTTCGTGTAATTGACGGATCAAATTCGAATCTGGAATGTTCACTGGATTATGATATTTTACTAGCGTGCTTTCTATTAAAAGAAACTAAAATTGAACATTAGGTAATGTAGAAAAACTTATAGTAGTATCATTTACCATTAGATTGTAAGAAATCTAAGGCCTGCAATTTTTGGAAACGTGGCCAATATATCTCAAAATCCTTAATACGATGGCATTTTTCCCAATTTTGATTCATCTCTCCACGAGCACCGAGTGTCTTTTACCACGCACGTCACGGATTCGCCAGATCAACAATGGGAGTGACATATCCGAAACAGGTTACCCATGAAAATTTCTTGGGGTTTCTCATCCAAATTCAATCCCAGCTCTACAGAATAGTTGGCTTAGAAAGTTATAGTTTAATTATTACACGAAATGTGCCATACCTACGTATTGTTTTTAATGTTGTTTACACACTTGCGCACACACACGACAATGTATCCATTACTTAATAATTGTCATTTTCACTCAGTAAATATTTAATGTCAATTTATCAGTTGTGTTCACATATACCCAAAATTTTCATCTAGAACCTCTCCAAAAATATTAATAAAATCCTCCATTTGAGGAGGATTTTATTAATATTTGACTTGATACATTTGAACTTTTTCAGTTTCCACGAATTTGCAGTTATGGCACTGTTTCTTTTACTCGTTTTCTTATGGATTATGCGTGATCCTCCGTATCTTCTCGGCTGGGCCAGACTAATCGACCCTGGAGTGTAAGCATCCTAAATTTCTTAATAAATGTTAAAAAATTATTTATAATCTTTAAAGTTCTAAAATAATTTTAGGAAAATAAAAGATGCTACACCTTCTATCGGAGTGGCCATGCTTCTTTTCTTGATTCCCGCTAAACCTACGCAACTTTCTACCAGTCCTCCCTTACTAGACTGGAAAACTGCTCAAGCCAAAGTGCCATGGGGAGTATTGATATTGCTAGGTGGTGGATTAGCATTAGCAGAAGGCGCAAAGGTACTATTCATAATGGACTTAATGTAAATTAAACATATAGAAATCAAGAATTTCATTAATTTCTTTTAGGCATCTGGTCTGTCTGTCTGGCTTGGAAATCAATTGGTTTATCTGAAGTACTTATCTATTGATGGTGCAATTATAGTCTTGTGTATCTTCACAGCTGCTCTTACTGAAGTTATCAGCAATATGTCTATGGCTACAATTATGTTACCTGTTGCAAATCAAATGGTAAATATCAAATTTTAAGTACATCATAGCAATAAAATAAAACATCTTTTTGTTATTCTTAGGCCTCGGTGTTAAAGGTTCATCCTATTCTTATAATGTTGCCTGTGACGATTGCTTGCTCTCTTGCATTTATGTTACCGGTCGGTAATCCCTCAAATGCTATAGTGTATGAGAATACGGGAATGACCACACCAGAAATGGTATGTTTCAGTTTAAGGTTTTCAATAATGTAATCACAAATTTACTTCTTCCCATGCTATTATACAATAAATCATGCTGCATATTTATCCTAAGTTGAATTCAGCAAACAAATTGATGTTTGGTATTGATTTTTAATAAATCAACACACTATTCTTTCCTATGGATACCTTGCAAGTTATTTGTATTTAAAACTGTTTTGAAGCAAATGTAGGCTTTTCCATTTTTAACTCTGACCTGTGGGCACTGAGGACCAGGCTTACAATGACAGGGCCCAACATAGTTGGAACTACCACCTACAAAAATCTCCCGAGATTGCTCTCACGAACTCGGTCCCGGGTCTCCCAGAGTGGTAGATTAATGCCGTAACTGCCTTGGCCACGACACAGATTTTAAAAACTAAGCCACTGTTTTAACGCATGTAGCAATTAGCTACTTCAATAAAATGTGTTACATAATTACCAATACAATTCAATGCAGCAAGGTAAACAAAAGCAACTTTACTCCTAATTTACAATTTCTCAAATCAACTTAATTTGTTTTCTGGAAAAATTTATCATAGTGTAATTTATTCACATTAAAATTTTATCTTTTATTTACAGGCTAAACCTGGATTCATTTTCAAAATTCTCTGCTGTGGTGTTGAATTATTAATGATTAACACATTTGGAGTGTATGTGTTTCACCTGCACAGTCATTGGAATTGGGAAAATTCAACTGTGTCAAGTATGGCAACAACTTACGTGCCTCCTCTTAATCTATCAACTGTTATCTGATAAAAATTTTAAAATTACTAAAAGACAATTTTTATTATACTTTATATCTGATAAACATAAATTAAGAAATTCTGTAAAAATATTTGTCTAATGAATGGGAAATTATGAATATTTTACTCTCGTGTGTACATAGTTCCGAACGAATCTAAATGCATACTGCTGGAAAAGTGACTAATGAAGGGCATTTGACATAATGAGGGATTTATGCTTAAAATAAGCTGATTCAATTACTAACCATTTTACAATTTTCCTAGAAATAGTTAATTTTGATGTCAAGTTACATTCAAATGTGTCATAGTAGTTTTAATTATATTTTTGACAGAATCATATTCGCACATAGTGCAAAGAACTACTGCCTACAAATGTATCAGTGTGTAAACAAAAGAGATATTTTACTATAATATGGTAAATTATTTTGAGCCAACAGGTATCATAGTTATATTTGACAGTATAATTTGTATTTACCAATTATGGCACAGCTTGGTCTTTACGGCTTGTACCAAAAAGCACCAACCAACCATAATCTATCAAAATACATTTTAAAATCTGTTACTCTATAGAATGCACTTTGATACATACTTAGTTTCTTTCCCTGAAAAGAATCATGTTATACATAGCTGGATTTCTATTTTATATGCTGACATATCATCTCAGATAAATTTAAGAATCGTGTCCTTTATTCAATAAAAGGATTTTCAAACTATATTCATCAACCACGTAAAGTGTTTTGTTACTCAAATGAAAATCGAAAATTTGACATATTATTTTGGCTCCTAGAAGATTAGAACTTTGAAAACAAATATCTTAATTTATAGTATAAATATAAATTACAAAACTAGTCTACTTTTAAACACATTAAAGAAAAACTTACACTTAAAATTTAACATTAGAACTGATTTTAAATAAAACAGACAAAATTCAGTAATGAATTAAAATTTCAAATCTTCTGAATGCCATCTTATTTATAAATACTGATTATTATTAAATAGGAAATTTGTATTGAAAATTTTTATCATTATGAAATAGCTACACTGTTTACAACTGATTTTGTATGCAGTATTTATTCATTCTTTTCCTTTAAACTAAATCTAGCATTTACTACCTTAAATAAAGTTAAAATTTACCAACTTGTTAATAACTGTGTTTAATTTTGTAAGATTTCTTGTTTGAGATATCAAAATTACAATCAAATATACCTTTATTTAAGAATAGTAATATTTATTACATATATATTTCAATAAATCCTCTGTTCTATCTACAAAGGTTGTTCTTGAGATGCGTGCACCTATAGTCGAGATGCATTAAACTTGCATCTACAAAGTGTAACATCATGTTTGTTTACAATACTTCTAACATTATGCAATATTTATCCCAAAATTTAACATTTTTTTCCGTCTTTCTTGTATAACGTGTGTTAACAATTTTGGTTCTGTAATTTACTAAAAATGACAAGTGATGGTGACTTAATGCAAGTGTAATGTCATTCATAGTTTAAACTAATGTACAACAAAAGGCACTTGATATATTAAATCTTTTAAGAAATTAAAATGGAAATAAATGCTCTCAGTTTTACTATATTTATACCATTTTGTAGTTCAAAGAGGGAAAGACTGTAGTGGAAGTAATAATAAGAGCATCTTCATCACACTTTCAAAAACACTCAACTATATATTATAAAATTAAATAATATAGCATTCAACTTTAATCTGAAGACAGTTATCAGAAGAAAAAGAATTAAAATTAAAAGGGTATGTCCTTAACATATGGAATTATTCTGGTACTTATAGAAAGAAAGAAACAAAGTTACAGTATACTTCAAGAAAAAAAAAGTTTAGGAACAACATTTAATAATAAAACAATTCAACCTTCTATAGTAAATATATAGAATGGCTTATTTTACACTATTCAGAAATAAAGGAATAATGTAAAATACTTTAAGATATAATGAATAAACAAAATATATTTGTATATAAAGTAATTAATAAAGTTTTGGTATATCGTATAGGAAGATGCATTGACTTTTATGCTTTAAAAGTATGAACTACACGCACAACATACTGTCTGCAGATGGGACATTCGTGCAAACGTTTCCCACAGTCTGTACACGTTGTCATGTGACCACATTCTAGGAGAACTGAATCTATCGGATGTTCCATACATATTTTGCACATATTTTCATCTGGAACAGTATCAATATCTGAAAGAAAAGTTTATTAAACAGTTATAGCAGTTTTATAAACAAACTATCAACTTTAAAATATAGAATATATTATTTTACAAGATATATAAAGTAAAGAAAAATTAGAAATAACAAACAGTAAGTTTATGATTTACGAATAGTTTAATGCCATTAGTTTACTTTAACGTAAACGAGAACGTAATTTCATATTTTGAAATCATTCAGCACAATGGACTGCTAAAGCAATCATTAATTGGTAAAACCAGATCATCTAACAAGTATATCATTTTAATTGTTTCTGCATAACTGAACATTTATCAATTAATATTTAATTTCATAATAGTAATGTCTATCATACTAGCCTCATCAGTTAAAATTTGATATTAAAAAAGTATGAAAATGAAAATAATAAAGATTAAAAGGATAACATGTTTAGTTTGTTTGAAAGACAAGGCAAAGAACCATCATTTATGAGACAGGTAGTTTAATTTCCAAATGGTATATGGTAACAAGTAGCAAGGAGTATCACTAATAACCTTCAAAGATCAATGGTACTGAAATATTCTGAAAGTAGACATCATATTAACTTATTTTTCAAACAAACTAATTTACATCTTTCTGCATATCACCCCAGAAATTTTTTACTACTGTATATATAAAGTTTGATAAATCACAGAACACTTAGTCTGTTCTTAATTGTTTTTATAGCAAAAAATTCTACAAACTAAAATACCAGCTTGAGATCAGAACGTACCTATTTTTTGACTCTTTTTTTGATTCCATAAACGTAACACCCTATCTTGTAATTCATGCTTTTCACAACATCCTCTATAGTCTACAAAACTTCTGGTTAGAATCAACTTTAATTGCCTAACACTGAGATCTGATATTTGTTCAGGATTTACTACATCTTCAATACTCACTGGCTTAAAACAATCATCATTCTAAATGAAAATTTCCATAATTTAGTACAGAAAAAAACATTCGAAAGCAACAGTTTAAACATAATAAAAACTTACTATCTGTTCTTTAGAATTGTATAAGGAATTAAGAGCTGAAGCAGAAGCAAATATTTTCGTGCTGTAATGGAGGAGATTGTGGACACGATCTCGATACGTTTTCCTCGGAGCCACCATTCTGAAATAAGAGAGATTTTTTTTCCCATTAAATAAATAGCATTATTTAAATCCAATAATATAAAATTATTACCTACACAAAAATCATTATATTCTAATTGCTATTTCAAAAATAACAATTGTCATTTTCACATATCAAAAACAACTGTAGAACAAATATTGATTTGTGTAATAAGTTCATTTGGACTTTGACAATGTATAGATTTTTATCATCACTACTTAATGACATTTATCATATTTTGATCTGTTTTTACAAATATTTTCAAAGCTTAAAAATAATGTTATATATAAAACTATGACAAGAGCTAGTGGAAAATTACACACACTTTCTCTATTAGAATTTAAAAGTCAGTAATGTCGCATTACTAGCAATCATTTTTTTCCACACATTGACAAATTATATCCCAAATGGTTTAATGATATTTTAAAATGTACGAAACAGTACTTATCAAAAACGTTGCCAAACAATCATCTATATTATCAGGCTATAATAAGGCTAATTTAATAATTAGATATAAAGTTACTATCATTATTATAGTCCAATAATATGGCATATCATTTGGCAATACAGTGGGTGATTGGTTAACGAACAGTTCGGATAGCAAACAAATCGGACAACGAACACTTTCTTGAAAGATTTTTATGTTCGGACAATGATCACCTCACAGAACAAACAAGTGATGCTGCATTGAGATTTGTAAAACTATTTTAATGGCATCTATACATGGTTTATGGAATGAGACTTTCACAGTTGTATACATCATTTTTCCTTTTTTGCACTCGTTAATTTCTGTTCTCTGATTTTTTGTAAGTGCTTTTCTGGGCCCTTTATTTAAAAAACTGATATTATTATGGGACCTAAAAAGAGTGGAGTGTCAAGAACTGTGTTCACTATAGAAATTAGGCAAGAGATAATAGCAAAGATAGAGTGGACAGAAGATGTCTGATATTGTAGGCAGATGACTTCAACAGATCTACAGTAGATAAATCTTAGCTAAAAAAGATATAATCAAAAAGACTCAAGCTGATAAAGGAGTAAAGAAAATCGCATCTGAGAAACAAAGATGTGCCATCCACGAAAAAATGAAGCGATTGCTTTTAGTTTGTTATTACATGTAAATAAACATAGTAAGAAAGTATATAATTATTTATTTATTAATCAAATTACCATAAAAATCTATGGTAAATCGATGATCGATTAGCGAACAATTCGGATAGCAAAAATAGTCTTGGAACGGATTATGTTCATTAATCGATCGCCCACTGTACTTAAAAGAACGTTTGTGGATTTATCGTATATTGATGTTAACATTTCTATGCAAAAATTACATTTAATATATAGACAGTTATTTATAAATATTCTAAAGATGTTTTTAATTAAATACTAGAACTTTTTAAACAAATTTAAAAAAAAACCAATGCTAATAAATACTGTAATGTCACATTATTTAGGTCTTAATAATACCAATATTAACTTTATCATGTTAAAAATAGCAAAAATTGATGTATACACATTTCTAAAACATTGTTCTTAATTTTACAAATTAAAGTGTATAGCATGATTGACTTAATTTTGAAAACATGTTTTTATCTAGATATGTAAAAAAAAATATAAGCAAACAAACAATTATTTATTGTGACATTGTCACAATGCCGGGCTGCAATTTTTAATTTATTTAATTTAAAAATATATGCTCTCCACTTCAAATTAGTAGTGGCTTGCCCCTGTACATCATACTTTTCCTTTAACAATAGTCATGCCGGTCATCTAACTAACACCTTTCTGGGGAAAATTTCTGAATTGAAATAACATGACTTCCAGTTTGCATTGGACATTCATGTATAGTTAATCAAGACCTCATGCCCCTCAGGTCTCATCTTTTATCTATCTAACTCCGTTCTTGAGACTAAGGAGAGACTGACAGATGACAGTAGGATTTTATAGGTCTCAACTTGTAGCCCTATGTAGCCGCAAATTAAAGTTATTTTCAGATTTAATAAAACATAACAGAGACTAAAAATGTCTTCACTTTTTCGTCATGTCCAATTGCCAGGAACAACTATCTTCCACTGCAGAGACAACCTTTCTTTAGAGGCCGTGCCTCTGCTAAAAAATGCAAAACAGTCTAAAGTCTACAGGTGGCAATCCCAGCACAATTAGAAATATATTTCTTTTGTAAAAAGAGGCTGACGATTGTGCTGGGATTGTCATCTGTGAACTTTTAGACTGTTTTGCATTTTTTAGCAGAGGCACAGCCTCTAAAGAAAGATTGTCTCTGCAGTGGAAGATAGTTGTTCCTGGTGATTTGGACATGACGAAAAAGTGAAGACATTTTTATTCTCTGTTACATTTTATTAAATTGTAAATTCATCAGCCCTTTTTTACAAAAGAATTATTTTCAGATTATTTTAATAATTGATTAAAAAAACAATTTTCAAAAGTATGGTGGATATTTATTTACAAAGATTTAATGGTGATAAGTTTCTAAATGGATTATCAGCTTAAAATTAACAATAATTGGTTGTTTAAATTTTTCAAAATTGATTGCTATTTTATATTTTAAACTGTACAATTATAAAGTAAAGAAACAACAACCTTGGATATTCCCTTTGCAAAGCATACAGCAATTCTTCAGGCAAATATCTTACATCATGATAGATAAATAAATACTAAATATAAACAAAAATTATGTGATTGCTATCTATTTATCTATTACAAGCTATGACTGTTATTTGTATTATTAAAACATAACTGATTTTTTTAATATATTAATAATTACTGTAAATAATGAATTATAAAAAAGTACTGTACAACCTGTCACTGTATGTGATTTTGAAAGTTTGTTCTTAAAGATATCTAAGTTAGTTAAAATTAAAAATTTTATTGGCCAACGGTATTTACATTAATATATAATAAATTTATATATATTGAAGATACAAAATTGCCTTCAACTTCTATCATTTTTATCCATTTACATTTTTTTGCAGAGGCAAAGCTTCAAATAAAAGTTCATCTCTAAGTGAAAATTGTTTTCAGTTTGTCACTAGTGATTGTAAATGACAAATGATTACAATTTTGTATCTTCCAATATATTTATTTTTCATGTTTTAATATGTATGTTACTACAATTGTCACTGCTATATAAGCTTGTCATGTAAGGTTAGTGAACTTTATATTGATTACAGTCGTTTGAAGATTAATATATTGTCACTGCTTTTGGTGTATGTAATGAATGTAAAAAATAGTAAAAAAGCCTTTTCTTTTCTTTCGAAGACACAACGTAGTGACGTAAACTTAAACACTGGGCGAATTTTTCATCCTTTTTATTCGGTTGGAACGCTTTTTATTACATAACGCGTTTCGGGCCGATGCCCCTCTTCAGCCAACTAAACATTAAAAAGTAAGAGATGGCTATATACAAATATTTAAAAATACCGCGACAGCATACATAATTAGTTTTTAGAGGTTATTACCTTCTAAATCCTGGTGGTGAGAGCTTGTATACCATTAAAAGCTGGTCCGTACCTCATTCGGTAGTTTAGACGGATGTAATAGTCCAAGGGTACGAATCTTTATAAAATTCCATAAAAAAGTTTAGTATCAGTCTGTAGAAGTATACTGGGTTATTCTCCACAGATCGTATTCGTGAAACCATACCTGAGATTCGTCTACCGGTGTGTTGTCTAACGCTGATCTCGTACTCCTCCACCTCAACTGCGGAGTACGATCTGTTTCTAATTTGCATATATCTGGTCGAGCATCAGCAGGGGAATATTCCTTTTAATAGGTTTCTTTTCCAATAAAATTATTCGGGGACCTGGCGGTGATTTTTTAGAACTCGTCAATACACAGCGTGTGGCCATTGCTATTTTTTCCGCTTTTAATATTTTTAATATCTGTCGCTATGCAAATGACGTAACATCAGATCTTAAAACAGTTTTTTATTTTATAATATATTTTATAGTAGTTTAATCCAATTTTCATTAATTTTTATGCTTAGATTAGTATTTATACAGGTCTTATTTTTATTTTTAATGATTTCTACACTTTCTTTGAATTTCCTGTTGTATGTCTTCTTTTCTCTATGTAGAATGCTTGTTTTAGTATCATCGATTTTACAGTTATTTAACACACAATGGTCATGGAATACTGAGTTTAGTCTGTTGTACTTTAAATCGGCTATATGTTCTTTCACTCTTATTTTGAGTTTTCGTTTTGTTTCTCCTATATAGAAGTTGGTATTTTCGCAAGTACATGGTATCTTATAAACTATGTTTTTCATATCGTCTTTTTTTATCTTCTGTTTCTTTTTTCTTTGTTTGGCTTTAAGTCTAGATAACAAGTTTACGTATTTTGGAGCAAGTTTTATATTATTTTTCCTCATATCTATGTCGATTTCTTCGTAAAGGTTCCTAATGTATGGGAAGCTGGCATATTTTGGTTTTGATTCGTTTTTTTTTATCTTTTATTTTTGTTTGGTTATTAGTAATTTTATTTTCCCATTTACGAATCAGTCTGGTTGGGTACCCGTCTAGGGCAAACTTTTTCTTCAATTCGATGATGTATTTGAGTTTATTAGTTTCTTTACTAGTTCTATTCTGTATTTTTCGGTATTCCATGTTAAAGATGTTTTGTTTTATATATAATGGTATATTTGAAGTATATTTTATTGTGGTGTTAATTGAACATGGTTTTTTAAAAGGTTCAAAATCTAATTCGTTTTCGTTTCTTGTTATCATGACGTCTAAGTATCGTATACTATTATCGGCCACATTTTCTTCCTCTATTTTAAATTGGATATCCTTATCTATATTGTTTATTATATTTTTTATCATGTTAGGCTTTACTTCTGCATCATTATATATAATTAGGACATCGTCTACATATCTTTTATAATATTTTATGCCTGTTATATTATTAATTTCTTTGTCAATGTCGATCATTATTATTTCAGCTAGTTTCGGGCCTATGACGGACCCCATACTAATACCATTATTCTGTGTGTAGTATTCTTCATCTATCTCGAAATAATTACTCATATATGCAAATTCTATTAATTCTATGATATGTAATTCTACTTCTAATTTTTTAAGTTTATCTTCAATTAATTCCCATTTTATCGACGGGTACATATCAATCACATCCAGACTAGCCATTTTTGATGTTTTTTCTATTTTAACGTTTTTTAGACTGTCCAAAAGTTCCTCTGTGTTTTTAATAGAGTGCTTTGAATTTTGGTATTTCTTAAGTTTTTGTTTAAGAAATTTTTCCAGATTATATAATGTAGCGAATTTAAAATCGACTATGGGTCTTACTTTTTCTCCCATTTTGTGGGTTTTAAGTTTCACATTTAATTTAGGTGTTCTATCATTATCTTGATTAAGGATGAACTCTCGTTCTGCTCTTGTGATTTTGTTAAGTTTTTGTAGTTTTATAACTCTCTTTTTTAGTTCTTCATATAGGGTTTCTTTCAGATTGATTGGTAGTTTTCGGAACTTATTGCCTTCCACTATTTCTAGCTGTTTTAACTTAACCCATTTTTGGGTTACTATAATGATTTGTTTACTTTTATCGGCTCTAATGAGATCTAGCTGATTATCACTTAAAAATTTTTGCAATGTTTCTATCTCGTCTTTGTATTTATAGTAATTTTTATCTGTTATAGTTGTTTTATTATGTTTCTTTACTGTATATTTTTTAATTTTATTACTTAAGGTCGTTTTCAGAATTTTTGATTCTGTATCTTCGAGTTCATTGCACATACGATCTAAATTAGGTATTATATCCAATACTTCCCAAAATCTCACTTCTCACTTAAATTCGCTACATTATATAATCTGGAAAAATTTCTTAAACAAAAACTTAAGAAATACCAAAATTCAAAGCACTCTATTAAAAACACAGAGGAACTTTTGGACAGTCTAAAAAACGTTAAAATAGAAAAAACATCAAAAATGGCTAGTCTGGATGTGATTGATATGTACCCGTCGATAAAATGGGAATTAATTGAAGATAAACTTAAAAAATTAGAAGTAGAATTACATATCATAGAATTAATAGAATTTGCATATATGAGTAATTATTTCGAGATAGATGAAGAATACTACACACAGAATAATGGTATTAGTATGGGGTCCGTCATAGGCCCGAAACTAGCTGAAATAATAATGATCGACATTGACAAAGAAATTAATAATATAACAGGCATAAAATATTATAAAAGATATGTAGACGATGTCCTAATTATATATAATGATGCAGAAGTAAAGCCTAACATGATAAAAAATATAATAAACAATATAGATAAGGATATCCAATTTAAAATAGAGGAAGAAAATGTGGCCGATAATAGTATACGATACTTAGACGTCATGATAACAAGAAACGAAAACGAATTAGATTTTGAACCTTTTAAAAAACCATGTTCAATTAACACCACAATAAAATATACTTCAAATATACCATTATATATAAAACAAAACATCTTTAACATGGAATACCGAAAAATACAGAATAGAACTAGTAAAGAAACTAATAAACTCAAATACATCATCGAATTGAAGAAAAAGTTTGCCCTAGACGGGTACCCAACCAGACTGATTCGTAAATGGGAAAATAAAATTACTAATAACCAAACAAAAATAAAAGATAAAAAAAAACGAATCAAAACCAAAATATGCCAGCTTCCCATACATTAGGAACCTTTACGAAGAAATCGACGTAGATATGAGGAAAAATAATATAAAACTTGCTCCAAAATACGTAAACTTGTTATCTAGACTTAAAGCCAAACAAAGAAAAAAGAAACAGAAGATAAAAAAAGACGATATGAAAAACATAGTTTATAAGATACCATGTACTTGCGAAAATACCAACTTCTATATAGGAGAAACAAAACGAAAACTCAAAATAAGAGTGAAAGAACATATAGCCGATTTAAAGTACAACAGACTAAACTCAGTATTCCATGACCATTGTGTGTTAAATAACTGTAAAATCGATGATACTAAAACAAGCATTCTACATAGAGAAAAGAAGACATACAACAGGAAATTCAAAGAAAGTGTAGAAATCATTAAAAATAAAAATAAGACCTGTATAAATACTAATCTAAGCATAAAAATTAATGAAAATTGGATTAAACTACTATAAAATATATTATAAAATAAAAAACTGTTTTAAGATCTGATGTTACGTCATTTGCATAGCGACAGATATTAAAAATATTAAAAGCGGAAAAAATAGCAATGGCCACATGCTGTGTACTGACGAGTTCTAAAAAATCACCGCCAGGTCCCCGAATAATTTTATTGGAAAAGAAACCTATTAAAAGGAATATTCCCCTGCTGATGCTCGACCAGATATATGCAAATTAGAAACAGATCGTACTCCGCAGTTGAGGTGGAGGAGTACGAGATCAGCGTTAGACAACACACCGGTAGACGAATCTCAGGTATGGTTTCACGAATACGATCTGTGGAGAATAACCCAGTATACTTCTACAGACTGATACTAAACTTTTTTATGGAATTTTATAAAGATTCGTACCCTTGGACTATTACATCCGTCTAAACTACCGAATGAGGTACGGACCAGCTTTTAATGGTATACAAGCTCTCACCACCAGGATTTAGAAGGTAATAACCTCTAAAAACTAATTATGTATGCTGTCGCGGTATTTTTAAATATTTGTATATAGCCATCTCTTACTTTTTAATGTTTAGTTGGCTGAAGAGGGGCATCGGCCCGAAACGCGTTATGTAATAAAAAGCGTTCCAACCGAATAAAAAGGATGAAAAATTCGCCCAGTGTTTAAGTTTACATCACTACATTGTGTCTTCGAAAGAAAAGAAAAGAAAATACAAAACACGGTTTCCTCAAGATAGGAGTAAAAAAGCCTTTAATACTTTAGAAACTATTTAATTAAAACTAGTGCTACTTTTCTAAAAAGTTAAGTAAGATTTTCAATGCAACCATTCACTTTTTTTAGATACTATCAGATGAATAATTACTATAAAATAGCTACAATATAACTTCAAACTGCATCAAAACATTACTGTCATACTAATGTCTTCACAATTCCACATTTCATTTTCAGCATCAGTAGAAAAACTCTGGTCTTTCAGAAACTGGAAATTCACATAAGTTATACATACAATAAGTTAAAGCAAGAAACAAGAAAATTACCATACGGGCGTTAAACTACGTACAAATATCGCTATAATTACTAGCATTGTATGTCGACGCTAGTCAACACATAGCGCTAAGTAACTATAGCTTTCGACGAAACTATTTCAGTCTTCAATTGTTACAATAATTGAATAACTGTTGAAGAAATTTGTGAATAAATTAATTTACAAAATTTCTTTGAATTTATTCATTCTTACTTTTGGAGCATATTTTTAAACTGTCTTTTTATATTTGATTGATATTGTCTGAATTGTTGAGTCCATCAGATATGAAATCATAACATCATTCTCGTGCAAATTGCAAATGACGTTGATTACTTCTGTCATCACTTGTATTTATGATCAATTTATTATAATTCAAATATTTGCTACTATTGATAATATGGACAACAACAACACAAACAGAAATGACAATCAAATAAATCATTTCTTAACATTGTTGCTAATATACCGTAAGATAAAATACAATCTCATAACATTGCCATAATGCATAAATTTGTTAATAATGCTTCTTTCTAAGGGTCTGAAATTTTGCTTTCCTCAAGATTCAAGTTTAACAGTATACATGGTCTGGTAAAAAGCAGTACTGATTCAGATGAACATTTTAGGCATAATTTATGAGCCATCTTCAAAGTTACATATTATCTGCAGAAAATTAAAGAAACAAAATTAAATAAGAAAATATCATTTAAAATCTTGATTAGATTTCAGAAATCATTGTTATGCCAAATTTTGTCAAAATGTATGAAATCTATAAGAGGAAGGCTATAGTAACTGAAATTTTAACATTTTCCATTTTGGTTTCCATTTGGATCTTGCTCAATTTGCAATTTAGTATAATTAAAATTTATGATTTATTTATGATTTATGATAATTTATGATTTGGGCCGATTCTTTTCTTCCAGTTTAATCTAAATTAATTAAAATATTGTAATTACTAGTTTTAACAAGAGATAGCACCTAACACCTAGCTCTAGTACAAATTTATTTCTGTAATCAGTTATCCAAAATTTAACCCGATCATTTACGGCAATGGTTGGTATATTTGCTTACATTACCGGGTTTCGTTTGATGTATATTTGTATGATTTATTTGATCAAGATTTAGATGACAGAGAAAAGCAAAATGTTACTTTTAATTAAATATTGACTGGAATACACTATATTTTTTGCAGTCTTCAATAGTTTAATAAAATTAGAATTTAGTTATACTGAATACCTTCAAATAAAATGATTCAGTTCTTATCACAATTGTTATTGATTGAAAATTATGTGTATTAAATTTTTATAAATAAAATTTTAAAATTCATTTATTATTTAAATGTTTTTCAAACTTAAAATACAATCAAAATTCTCTCTCCAAAGTCCTTAACACTGTGGAAGCAGTCAGAAGCAAATTCATTAGTTAGACCAACTCAAACCTCTCATATTTTAATTATGTACTTCATATTAAGCTCCTAATGGGAGTTTGATATCTTGCATTGTAGGAGCCTCTGTAATGCAAGATTGTATTTTATGATGATTTCTCTACTTCATGATCTTTCTTTAAATATCACTAACTACTATTAATTTTCTTTTTTAGAAATCTGAATACCTGTTGGTGTTTGCTAATTCTAAATTTTTATTGTCAAAAGACCCATACAAAAGTGGCTAAGAAAACTTGGGTAAAATCTAGTGTTTTTGGATACTTTAACTATAGATGGAAAACACCATGTCTGTCAATGTATGGTTGAAGAATATGATAACAGTGGTGATAATGAAAAACACAATGGAAAAAAACACATACTTTGATAGGAATGTCTAATGATTTCCTTAAAAAATGCATAAAAAACAGCCTGATGATTTACTTGATGGTGACGAAATGCCATTCGAAGTTAATATAATCAAAGTATATTTTAAATTGGTATTTAGAAACAGGAGTCTGAGTATAACCTTCTATTTTTATTTCAAAATGTTTGAGTAATTCTTGCATTTCTGTTTTTAATATGATGGAAGATTGAGTTGGTTCATAACAGCACAGTTAAAAATGCAAAAAGAAAAAAAATATTTTCTTCTTCAAAAAAGACATTTTTCTGAGGGCTCATCAATCTTTCCAAAATCAAACAGAAACAACAAGGAAACCTGCATTTGTATCAAACTAATTAAGAATCAGAAGAAAAAAATGTAAAAGAAATATTTTTCCAGTGCTCACTAATCTAGCTTGTAAAAGTGTAAAATATTTTGCCAAAACAATTTTTATATATACGGAAAAAATAAAGAACTAAATAGAAATATTTTAAAATACTTTACCTCTAATAATTACATTTAGTTCAATAACATTTAAATTTCAATACTCACTCTAAAATCTCTGTAATTTCTCGAAGGACCCGGACTGTGAGGAGCACTACGACTTCTTAAAGGAGACGTGTAAGTATTATTATATCTTTCCGAATTGGAACTGGACATTGGAGTATTGTGAGACCTATTGTAGACTGGCCGAGATTCCACGAAGTAACTTCCAGAATGTAACATTACTAAGTCGACCAGTTCTGACTTTTCTCGACAGCCATGTACGGAAACAGCCAGTCGTCCCAGATACCATTTTAGATCTCTGATGCGTAAATTATTAACTGCAGTTTTGTCTAGAGGAAACGAAAAAAGAACTTTACATCTTCTGCATCTTTGGTGTTTATCTGTTCCTTTCACTTTTATAATACATGATGAGCAAAAGTCATAACTGCAGTCATTACAGGTTTTCTAGCAAAAAAGAAAAAATATATGTTAGAATATTTTAATATTAAATTAATTAAATATATAAATTTACATATATTTTTTGAATATTTTTTACTAGAATATATTCCCAATAAGTATTTTTAAATTGTTTTGTATATTTGTTTTACTCATAGTACACTATAATAGATTCTGCTGATCACAGACTTGACAATCTATAGGAGGGGAGGAAGTGCTAACACTATTCATAAATAAGGGAAAAACTATCTTTGATTCATATGCAAATCCTTCACAATATTAAAAATAAAGCATTGATTTTAGATAGGAAATATTTTACAAAACACCTTCAACTAAGCACAAAAGGTATTTGGTAATAGTAACTAGTACAGAAGTAAAACAGCTAAAATTTATTATTAAATAAAAATAGAGTGAGTATGTGTGAATTATACGAAATTATTAATAAAATTGTAGAAAATACACTCAAACCTTTTCAAATTTACATTATGAAAAGATTTATCAAAACATTAATCATCACATTTACATAACTACTCTATAAACCTGATTAGTTTTAATTAGAGTCATATGAATTATTAAGTTATAATAAGGCTAGTTAATAATTAGATATGAAGTAATTCATCTAGAGGTAGGCAATAGGCTGCCATTTTAAGATAATTACTAAAATTATAATTAAATTTGCCAGGTTGGAAGTGATAGCTGGCTAAGATCCATAGAGGTGGGCAGCAGGCACTGTGAGTGACCTATATGGTTATATTTAAATAGTTCTAGAAGCAAAGATCGAATGGAGATCTAGGTAGCGTAACTCGCAACACATCTGCACAACGAGCAGGAGTTGCGGGTTCGAGTCCCAATCCAGACCGATTATTTTCTTCCAGAAATTCTAAATTAAAAATTAATTTATTATTAAAATTATCACAAGATGGCACCTTAATTGCCCACCTCTAGACATATTACTTCATATCTAATTATTAACTTAGCCTTAATATATCATGATAATTTGGCATATCATCTGGCTTTAGTCATCACATTTTCACATCAGAACATCAGTGTGCAAAATCATTCTAGTAATTTATGCTAAATATAATGGGACAAACATTTTCTCAAAACTTACTTCATACATATTAAATATTTTACTCTTAAATATTAAAATATTTTAATATTAATACTTTAAGAAACATTAAATATTTAAAGTATTTAAGAATAATTTTTAGATGATCTAATTCAGAACTCTCTACAAAAAACAAATGAATTCAAAAATGTTTAGGTATACTTTCTATATATTTAGTTCTTATAAAACAGTAAATGATTTGGATTTTAATTATAAAAAGTTTAAGATGTGAGAATAAAACAATTTAATTTTTTTTATACTCAAATCTTAAATCCAAATCTTAACGGTCAAATTGTTTATGACACAGATTATTGCCATGTAAACTAAGCGAGAGAAATTTAAAAAATAAGCAGTACTGTTATAAAGTCCAGAATATTTTGCTGTGTTTTATAAACAAATCTTCTAATGCAAATGCTATAAATTTACATCTTATATATTTTTAAAAACCTACACTATTTCTAATTTTACATAATTCAACACAAACAATAGTTAACAGAAAAAAACTTGACATACCCTTCTCTTCAAAACTCCAAATTTTGTTGCACAATCTTCGCAAGCCATTATATAAATAATATACACACGGGTGCTTTCTAAAAACAATATCCAAAATTAGTTTACACTATACAGTATTCAATTTATTTTTAAAAAGTGACAATATACTAAAGTGATATAAAAATATTCTAAATTTGTTTGAAATCCATTATTTGATCAGATACAATGCATAATGTTCAAATTAACAGAAATGTTAAATGGCATAAAATAATATAACCATAAACTGTTTTATGCTGTTTAACCTTTCTCTATTTTATATATTAAAGTAATTATGAAAACTTGTGATAAAACATAAGAACAAACCAAAAGTGTCTCACATGCAAGCTTAAGACAACATAATAAGTATATTATTTTAATACTGAGTGAATGGGTGCACCAGTGGGGCTTGTGGCTATCTAATGTGGAAATGCTGACTAACAATAACATATTGCATTCATAAAATATATATTTTAAATTTAATTAATTTAAAATTCAAAATTTTTGTCTTTCATATTAACATTTACTGGTCATGGCGTACTCAGTACCTCCTCTCTGACCCAGAAAACTAATTCCTGCAACAGATCCTCCTACAACAGCACTATTAAATGGTGCAGTTCTTTCTGAACCGTTTCATTGTATCACGAGACATGTCCTCTATTCTACTGCAACAGCACCGTTTAAATTTCACATACTGTCTTGATCAGTTCTGGTTTTAATAAAAAAGACAATTAATTTTTTACATAATTACTACTGAATAAAATTGAGGCATTATTTTGTGATTTTATTTTTCCTTGGGGTTGCTGCAATTTTGTAGTGCTTATCATAAGTTGCTGCTGGTATGCATGTACACATGCTCCATCTTTTAAAAATTTAACAGTAAAAGACATTAGGAAACAAAATAGTATTTCTATTAATTGTAACTTTGCAAGCTTGACATTAGTTGTCAAGTTCTAGGACTGAAGGGTGTTAGAAACAAAAAGCACACAGAAACACAATTCAATGCATTCCACAATGACCAACCAATCTGAATACTTTCCTCTCTTTTTCTTTAGGTAACAACACAAACCTATTATTACCCAATAGCAATATGGAAATTAAAACAAAATAATGACAACAATAAAACAATATATTCAAAAATCTCCCAAAGTATTCCTATTCCTGTTGTCAATTTTATTAATAAAAATCAATAAAATTAACACCAGTAATTTGTTGAAATGATAACAATCATCCAGTTATACTATTTTATATTTCATGAGTAGCCCAATGAAAAAGTAACAACAGTGACGTAACAAAACTAGGACCAATCACTGACTAAAATTTTGATGTCATCTTCAACAGCCAATTTACACCCAGGAGAGGCCTTAGCAAGGTTTTCAGGTGGTGCGAGATTTCATTGAGGCACCCCCCACTGTAGAGACCAAACTGTACATAGAGACTAAAGCAAACATACAGTTTTTACATTATTAATAACTCTGACCTCCAAAAGATTAGCATAGTAGTAGTATGGATAAGAAACAACAGCAGTAAAAAGAAACAATATTTAATAAAGTAAAAATTGCATTACAAATACTAGTTGCATCTTGCTTGCTTGCCATATCCAATCACCTGGAACAACCATTCTTCACTGCAGAGATGATCTTTCTTTGTAGGCTGCAACTCTGCACAAATATCTAACAAATATGTAAATATGTAATATGCACTATTTTACATATTTGTGCAGAGTTGTAGCCTACAAAGAAAGATCATCTCTGCAGTGAAGAATGGTTGTTCCAGGTGATTGGATATGGCAAGCAAGCAAGATATGACTAGTATTTGTAATGCAATTTTTACTTTATTAAATTGTAATTTCCACCAGCCCTTTTTACAAAAGAAACAATATTTGTTTGAAAAGGTTATCAGTCTACAACGTTAAGTGTGAATTTTATGCTATATGTGTACACTTTTGAAATGCACACAACCCAGCTCACTGTTGTATATTTGTATGGAATTTATTTTGGTGGGTAGGATTAAGTAGTAATAAGGTGATTAGGTTTTATTTTTCGTGAGGACGATCTATTGTTGCATTTTCTGTGCCCCCTATGACAGTGCCTGGTGCAGTCGCACCACCCTAGAGCCACCTGTTTACACTCCAATAGCATAGAGAAGTGCAGTTTGACTCATTTTGATATCTGGAACTGCAGTTTGTTGCTAGCATTGGCAATATGTATACTACACTGGCTATGTGTAACTTCCATTTTAGCAAAAACTGCTTCCATTTGTATTGGTATTTTTGGCATTAAATTTCTTAGATTACTTTGCATTTGGGATTAATTTAATATTTAATTTGCAATTTTTTTCTTTTTTCCTGTCCTGAATGAATGCTAACAAATGTCCTTAGGTGGTAGATTTTATTGAGCTTCATTTCACCAATATTGAAAACAAGGACGAAGTGAAACCATGTGTTGCATGCTTTACTGTTTCATGCAATACTGCCCAAAGCCAATCTAATGTGACAAGGCACAGAATACACAAGGCATTGTTATACATCTTGTGGAATTCACAACCATTCTTCTGTTAAAATGATTGTCAATTGATTTTTCTTCCTTGATTTTCTTTTATGACTTGTTTCTTGAGAAAAAGCCATAAATCTTCTATAGGATTCATGTCTGATGAATTGGGCAGCCAATCAATAACCTATACGTTGTAGTTTCTTAACCATATAGTTGTGGAAGCCACAGTATAGGCTTTAGCATAATTCAGTTTCAACAGGAAGTCATCTTCAGGAGTCAATCAGTTGAGAGATGGAAAGGGGGTGTCATTTAATAGTTTCTATTCATTAATTGCCTTTAACACTGATTCATAAGGAACCAAATCATCTACACCAGTAATGTTGAAACAACCCCATATTTGCATCTTAAGCAGAAACTTAACTTGCTGTTTGATGCAGCTTTTCTTCAGGTTTTCATTTGTCATTCTGCTGGCTCTGCAACCAGATTTTCTCCACAAGACTTCAAAATACAAGTCATCAGACCATATGATTCAATGCTAATTCTGATCTATCCAATGTGGATGATCCTCAGCCCATTGATATATCTTCTCCTGAGTCTTTGTTAGCAGGGGTTTGCACTTGGCTTTGTACGATCTAAAGTCACTTTCTTTTAGCCTTTTAGTGGTCATTTTGATCGAAATTCATCTTACCATCTTTTATTCCCATAGCATACCAGCCTGTGTATATTCTAATGCATATGATCTTGTCTATGTATCGCAGTCTTTTGTCTTCTATATCTTCTCTTTGGGAGAATGGATTCGGTAGGATCATAGTGCTTAAGGAAGGACTGGAACTGAGTATTCAGAAATGTAAAGGTTTCTCCCAATTTCTCTTATTGGGATACCTACTAAATGTTCTTTGACGATCTTCCCCTGCTTTCATGAGATAGTGTCAATTTTCTCATGTTTGGCAGTACAAAAGACTGATGTTTGGACCTGCTGGATATCAGTGCACTCATTGCTGCAATGTGAAGCAGATTATCCTGGTAGAAAATTACAGGGATTAATTAACAGAATAGTCACCATTGCTAGTATTGCATGAACTTCATTAATTATTAATTTAGACATAACCATAACCAAATTAATAAGTTCTGGAAGCAGAAATTGGATGAAGATCTGGGTAGCATAAGTATCAATGTAACTGCACAGTAAATGGGAATTGCAGGTTGAGTACCACTTCAGGCCAATTCTTTTCTTCCAGAACCTTGTAAATTAATAATTAAATTTAGCAAGAGACGGCATCTAACACCTGCCTCTAGAGCCAAATCACTTAGCATTTAATTAATAATAGTAGTAGTAATATAGCCTGATATAAATTGGCAATCGTTTGGCTTTAATATATAACTATCAGTTTCAGATGTTTATATTTTCTTGTCTATATTTCTAAAAATGCTGGGCTAAATGTAATAAAAGTGACAATACTATTAATTAATGTTTACTTATAATTTGTAAATTATATGTTAATTCATGCAATCATTTCAACCATAATAAAATATTTCCTCAAGAATTAATAATTTTTTTTTTATATAAAACATGTTTGGTTAGTATTAAATTACATAATGGTCAATGACATTAAATGTCTATACATGCTGATGTGAGGTCAATGCTTTATCATCATATTATGCATAAAGATGATTGTTACAGTCAAAACACATTTCATTAACATAAGGTGTATTTAATATTAAATATTTGCTTTTATCAGAATTAATTTATTTTCAATAATTATAAGTTACACATTTATCCAGAATTAGATTAAAATTTGTATGAGTCAGAGCAGATGAAACAGGCTATTTACCAATATAAAATTTTATCGGTAAATTGTTATTTATTAAATGTTATGTTTTGCTGGATTTTTATGATCTTGGTGCATGCTTTGCTAACACATTACATCGAGTATACCAAAGATTTATAAAATGTTATGTAGTTGTTTATCAATTTCAGTTTATAAATGAAGACAGCTGTTAATTATATATTGGGAATTTATAGTCACAGAAGGTTGCAAAAATTATACATATGAACAAGCAACTAACTGTCTCATTGAAATAGTATTATTAGATAACAGATATAAATGCCATAATTATAACTGAAAACAAATACTTAAGTAAAAGAAGATTTACACTATTAGATATTACATGAATTTTTGTATATTATAAAAATGCAATCGTCAATTAATCCAAATTTCAGCTTAATGCCAAACACTTGCTAGATTATATCGGGCTACATTAATAATTAAATATCAACTAATTTGGCCTAGAGGTAGGCATTAAGCACCATCTTTTGATAAATTTAAGAACTATTTAAATTAATATTTAATAATTAACTTAGATGGTCCGGGAAGAAAAGAATTGGCCCAGAGTGCGACTCAAACCCACAACTCCCATTTTCCGTGCAGATGCATTGCCAGTTCGGTAACATCTGGCAATCGTTTGACATTATTATAAAAATGAATTATATACTTAATAGCACTTTATAGTCATGGTGAATCTAAACTGATTACAAAAGCTAGAGATTATAACTAATACTGATCTGATATCAATACACAGATATACATAGATATTATTTTGGCTTCCAATTCTATTTCCATAAACGTTATTTAAAGTCAATTAATAAGCAAATTAATATAACAAGAATAAAATATATTAAATATATCATATGACATATATAACAAATGTCTTTAAAATCATAAAATAATTTATAATCTTAAATTTAATTAATTATTAATGGATATAGAAACAATCTTTGCATTTTGAAACATTAGCCTTTCCTTTAATTAAATTATTATTGATTATTTAAATATAATCTTAATGTATAAAAGATGTCGTGTAACAGTGCTCAGATACATCTCTCTGTACTGTAAGAGTGATAGTGATTTAATGCAATCTGTCAGGACTACATAACCATTTTCTAGATCACTCTCGTGATGTCATAAGATATATTTTTAAGTATGTAAGTAAGTGCTAGATAGAATATTGTCTCTAGCACTTACTTTTCTTACGTCTGATATTATCTGAGCATTAAAATCTGAGACGTAGAATATTCTGCATATCTGATTTTAACATCTTTGTTAACATGAAAAATTTAACTAGATATTCCAGAACAAAAATTTATGAATTTGAAGCAAAATTTGTCACGAATTTTAGCTTTCCTTTTTAAAGAACGTTGCAATAAATAAATAAAATCTAACGTCTTGTCAAAAATATATTAAATGTGATAAAAACAAGCTAAGATTAATACCTTATACTTCCAACATAACTGAAGTTATTACATGATTGATAGAACAAAATTAAGGTCAATGTCCAAAATATATGACATAGGTTATTATTAAATTGTTCTAATCTTAGAAATTAAATTCATTTTGTTTTTCTTTGATTTTAAAAAGAACTTTATAAAAGTTTAACTGAGTTAAAATAAATATTTTGAAAAAACTAACATTTTTATTCAATAGTAAATAGAGTGTACAGAGAAAGTAGAACAAATCATTTTTAAAAGCTACACTTCCTTGATCTGATTCGCTCACTTGGAACAACCATTCTGTAATAAAACTAAGAGTATAAACAAACATATATGCCGCATTCCCCATATAACTCAAAATATATAATTAATTGATGCTAGAAGCAAATTGTTCAGCATTTTGTATGTTCGCTAAGCAGAGAATATGACAGTGCTTCATTTTTAGAATGCAAAATTCAATTAATGTTTTTGATCTTTATTAAAAAAATGACACGCAATGCTGCATTTAGCACGAGTCTCTTCAATGAATAATTTTTTATATCAATTATTTTTCCTGTTATGATGGAACGTTACATTAAAATTAGGTCACACATTCACATAAATTCTTTCTGAAACTAACTCGTATTCAAGACATGAGAATATTGTTTTTACCAAAATTTTATTTCTTAATTTACAGGAAAATATTATAGGTTTAATATATATATATATATATAATATGTATTTTGTGAAACGTGCCCTTTTTGTATTGTTGGCTTGTTAAACACTGACTTTATAGTGTATTTTGAAGACACATGGCAAATTTTCATCGGTTATCTTTATTTAGTTGAGTCAACTAAATAAAAATAAAGATAACCGACGAAAATTTGCCACGTGTCTTCAAAATACACTATAAAGTCAGTGTTTAACAAGCCAATATAATATAATATAATAGTCATAATAAAAGTACTTGAACAATAAATATAGCATAAGTAGAATTAAAATCATAAAACTATTTCTTGATTTTAAATTATATTATTTTAGTAATTCTATCGTTCTATCTTGTAGTTTTAATAAAACTTGCATAATATTTTTTTCTTCTAGGAAACTCACTCAAACTCAAATTATCTGTTTTACTTAAAAAAATGCATTTCCCAATGGCAAATGTATGGCAAAAATGTATTGTAATCCCACAGCGACAATAGAAGAAAGCAGGATGTGTATATGAGAAAATGTTCATCACTGCAACACTGTTATAAGGAGCTGAGCAACTTAATGGGGATATTATTCCACTCTTATTGTAGCATTGATTTTAAATCATCTCTGTTCAAATGTGGTGACTTCTTATTTTCTTCTTAAGATAATCTCACAAGTGCTTGATTGAATTGATGTCATGATTTTGTGGTGGTGTTTTGAGATAATAGAAGTATTGTATAATAACCACATTTGTGTTCTAAGCAGTAGGTACTGATTAACTGAGTCTTTTTTTCTGATGAATTTTCCTTCTTGCTATTTAACATTTGGCATAAAGATCAAGCTGTATTATATTAAGCAGTAGGCCTATGGTTTGGACTGTTGCCCTGCATGAAAATGTAACTGTTGGAAAGTCCCACCTACTTCAATGATCCAGCATCTTCTCCAGGCAGTTGTCACAGCATCCTTCCTGCCATGAGACATTTTGGACTGTACTGTGCAATATCTTCTTACCAGTGCTATTTGCCACTTCAGCTGCAATCTTCAGGGCACTAGTCTTGAACTGGCATTTACTTTTCTCATCACCACATTCACATCATGTTGATTTAATATTGGAGAACATCCATCTCTTGGTTTATTGCAAAGTCTGCCACTGTTTGAGTATCTGTTTATGATATATTGAAAACTGAACAGGATCTACTCACAATTTTGAAAATTTCACTTAATGATTTGCACTCATTATACAGGTTTAGGACTTTTTATTTTTTGCACTTCTGGAGTTGTTTCTTTTCCTTTGTGTCCATCTCATTTATAAATATCTTTCTGTAGTATAAAACCCTTAAGATAACTTAGTAGTTTATCTGTAGTTTACTCTTGTACCCATAATACCAGTACACTCTTGTAACCCATAAATATGCAGTTTTTAGTATGTATGAATATTGGACCTAATATTGTTTATTTTGGAAATGTGTAACAATAAATTTTAATAATTGCAACTCAAAATGTTCCATTGTCAAGTATAGATCATACATTAGTTACCACATCAAAATTACTTTGCAAACAGAAAAGTTGTGTAGTTTTTAATTCTTTTTACCTTTTTGTCCTTACTTTTTAATTTCTGTGTATAGGCCTATATTGATATTTTTTACATTCATTGTATCTTAACATTTTGATGTGTTTTGGTGTATTTTTACTGTTATTTTTAACAAGTTATTGAACCCACCAGTGGCTGAGTGGATAAAACCAAATTTTACAATCAAAAAGCTTACTCTGTTTTGTGTGTGTGTGTAAGCTTACTCTGTTTTGTGTGTGTGTGTGGTTTTTTTTTGTTTCTATACATATTTTTTTCTAATATGATGAGTTATCATTCAGCTGAAATTAGAATTAGTTATAAGAATTTTGATACTAAAAATACAAATACTTAGTGTCAAAATTCTTATAACCAGGTCTAATTTCTTTGAAAGGACTTCAAAGAAACAAAAATAAATTATTAAGAAAATTAAAATATATAAATTGTATATAAGAATTATTTCAAGTAAATATTCAGAGAGGAAATTTTATGTTGGCTTCTAGAAATACAAAATACAATAAAATCTGACAAGAGAGCTTATAATACTTTGTCTAATATTATTTGTTTGCATCTTCTAAATAAGATTCAATAGTAAACTTGTTTTTAATAAGGCAGAATATAAATAGCAGCAAAAAAAATAAACAAAAAACTTTAGATCAAAGTAATGCAACTAAAAAAATATTGATGATTAAAATGATTTAATAACTATTCAAGGTCATTTTTACATTGAAAAACAAATTTATAAGAGATGATCATTTAATTTATGGACAGGAGTGAAAATTTATCTTAAATATCATTTTCAGAATCTTCCAGTCATTTATCTTTCTCAAAATCTCTCCCTTGAACCTCACATTTTTCCAGTGTTGTACCCATGCATTCAAAGTATCTTGAAAGCCTTTTTCAACAGCATAGTGTGTTATCATTATGGCTAATATTGTATAGCCAGTGATCATTGCCAAAGGTTCCAAAAGTCTACCAGATCTGCCTTACTCCCCAGCCATCCTGCAATTTTTTCTTTCTGCACTTGAAGAGTTTTGTAAGGGAAACATTTTGAATCCAACAACAGCTTGGAGAGCATCATGAAAGCACTGCATGTTGTTAAAAAATGGCTTCCAAGACACTTTTAATGCATGGATATATTGCTGCCAAAAATGCTGAGATTCATGGGAGAGTATGAAAGTGTTTTGAGAAAGACTGCAAGATTAAAAGATGACATTTTATGGTAAGTTTTTCACTCCTGTTCACAAATTACATAATCACTCCTCATACTAGTATAATTCTGCAAAGCTTTCATAATCAAAGCTTTTCTTTATTTTTAGATTTTTAATGTAACATTTTAAAAACATTTAGTAAATTTAATACACAGTAACAAATAATATGGCATTATCATCATTTATTTGACAAACATTTGAAGATTACATAACTTGAAATTAAAGATAACATTTAAAGCATATGAGAAACTTATTTTTGTATTTAATTTGTCACCTTTATATCATTAATGTATAAAACTGATAGTCCATAGATAATAAATATCAAGTTATCAAAATTATTTTTGAAATGAGATATTTTTTTATACAAACTGTTTTTAGATATCATTTCAAACAACACTGATGAGAAAAGTAAGATTATTTTCAAAACTAACTATCTGTATTCTATTAAATATCAATTTTGATAATCATCTTGTAATAATCAAGTCTTTGTTTTCTTAATATTTAATATATAAACCTCAACAAATATATAACAAGCTTAGTGAAAAAAAGACAAGCAATTATTTATTGTGACAGGCTGCAATTTTTACTCACATTTTTAATTTTTTTAATTTAAAATATACACTCTTCACCTCAAATTAGTAGTGGCTTATCCCTGTACATCATACTTTTCCTTTAACACTAGAATCATGCCAGTCCTCTAACTCCTTTCGGGGAAAAATTTTTTAACCAAAATAACACGACTTCTGATTTGCATCTGAAGTTTATATATGGTGAATCGCGGCCTCCTGCTCCTAAGGTTTCCATTTCTGTTCTCGGATTTCGTCTAACTCCATTCTCCAGATTAAGGAAAGACAGATGGACAACGGTGTGAATTTATAGATCTACAATTTTTTAAAATTGTAGCCCAATAAAAAACAATTAGGTATCGTAATTACTTCATTAAAAGAATTAAGTTATGAGAAATTTATCCTGAAAAATTAAGATGGTAATTTTATGACAATGATTGCCTTTCATATTAATTTGATTTCATTCCTACACTTTCAACACAAGAAATACGCAAAGAATATCAAAACATCTAGCCTAATAAAATGAATTTAATCTTCAGCATATTATTACTCTAATAAAGGCAGATTCCAATACAATTTTAAACGAGCTTTTGGATAGATTAGTAGCTTATATAATAAAATTTTCACTTCAGATATTATGTATTGCAGGTATTATTTCTAATTATAGTAGAGTATTGATTAACTGAAACTGACTGTAATTTCTGAAATTAGTAATCTTTGAAGTTAGTACATAAATATGATTGTTGCAATCTTCCATAAGCTCACTATTCAGTTACCTTGTTATCGACACAAAGTATCTAGTTTTATTTATTACAATACAAACAAACAAGCATGATTAATGAGTCACAGGCTTATAATATAACAAATGCTTTACTGTGCCTACACACCGAAGCATTGATGCAATAGAAACAGAACTGACAGGGTTAGAAATACGATCTGAAACAGATTTTCGAAGCAAGCTGGGGATTTAAGAATGAAAAAGAAAAAAAAAACACTATGTAAAACAGATTATTAAATAACTTCTTTAAAAAGAGAATTTACTTTAATCTTATTATGTATTTTTACTATGAATTCAAAGTTTCATCAGTACATTGAAAACTGCAATGAAACACTAGGGCAAGTTACTGTACTTTTATGCCTCAACTTTTTTACTATTGTACTAGAATTAAAATTAATATTTTGCTTTATTTCAAATATTTATCTTTTTATTCTTTTTCTACCAAGTGTAATCACTTATCCAAAATTCTCCAATCCCTAGTATTTTGGATAATTGATGCTTTTTTATACATATAACACAATTTAAACATCCCATTACTTAAAACATATCTCTTTTAAACAAGAGAATATCAATCATTTACTTAAAGTAGAATTCTACAAAGAGATAATACAAAAAGTTTTCTTAAAATATATTATATGGAAAAATATTATTTATAATTTACATAAAACTAAATGTTTTGAAATCATAGAATATGAAAAAATAAAATAAGACTCACAGTGAGTCTTATTTTATATTTTCCCAGTGTGCTGTGCAGTTGTGTATATGAGAATATTTTAATTATTTCTAAAATAGTATTAAAATATCGGAAAATATTATGATGAGTTTTAATCATCTCTATTTAACTTCCTTTCTTTGCAAGTTATTTACAATATTTACAGCGAGTGAAGAGAGTTCAAATGATAAATCCAAAAAATACAAATTATCTCAATTAGTAAAAGTAATAAATACATAGAACTTGCCTAAGGAATAAAGAAGCTGTAGAAAGTGGTTAAGGTACAGACGGTACACATTAAGTGTATTTTCTCTTCCATTTTCACATTATACTCCAGAAAGCAACAATATTAGTATTTCACAATCAGGAATGTTTCAAATACAGATAGGTACACTAACAGCAGAAAACATGATAAAACAGTTGTTTTTAGTAGTTATGCATTGACTTTGGTCTAGCACAAACTAGACACTGGTATCAACAGAATATCGCCTATATATCCACCATTATAACAACAAAATACAATCTCAAAACTTATCTAACTCAGTAATTTATATGTATTAGATTTATCTCAATAGCATTATTTATATTTAGTTATTACATACTGTTATAGATAAAAACTAAAATATTTTTACATTTTACACTTTCAAATCATCAAAGTAGTTATTTTATATAAAATTACAAAAGAATAATTATTTCCTAAACTTGTTATTAATTGCATTACTTTCAATTAATGTTAACACATAATTAATATATAATAAAATTTATTAAAGTATGATAATCACTGATACAATTCTGTTTTTACACAGATATATTTACAAAAAAAAAATCTGTATAAAAAAAGCACTGTCCATATGATGGAACGGAAGATCTGTTCAAGATCTTAAAAACTAGTAAAACAACACTGTAAACCTATTAATATAATACGATGTATTTAAAACAAAATATTTCAATTTTAGATACTAAATTAGAGAAGAAACAAATTTAATTTTATTTGTCATTTTCAATTAAATGCCAAACTACTTTTAAACACCAAATGGCATATAAAAACTATTCCATATAAAAAGAAATCTGAAGAGATGCAATCATACAAACAAATAATTAAATTTCAAATTACTGGCAAATTTTTTAACTACTTCAATCACAGGATAAAGTCAGAATGAAAGACCAATTGTCGCTACACACATTAAAATAAGTGGTAAAAAATAGCCAAATCTTAAAATTTACTCGAGAACACATAGCAGGCATTAAATGAAAATTTTAAGAACATTTTTAAAATTTTCTAGGAAAGATAGTATGAATATGCTTTTCTTAGAATTAACATCAAATGGAGATTTTTAAAAAGGAAACTTTATTGAAACATGTTATATCAAACCAAATCACGCGCAAAAAGAATTGACTGCAAACTAAACAGATTACACGTCCATAGATTGGGTACACGCCAACAGATTCTTACAATATTTGTCCAACTTGTTAATAGTTTATAAATTTTAAATAGCAAATATCTTCAAAAATATCAGTTAAATATTTATGTATTAATAATTTAGGAGATAAAAGTGTACGTTATTAATATTAAAACAATTATTTAATAGTAAGTTTAGGTATCTTTTAAATGACTTAGCATATTTCTTCCATATGTTATTACACATTCTGCAATATCTGTAAACCTGACATAAAAATCACACACGTTTAAATTAAAAATTATTATTTGTAATTAAAACTTAGTAACAAAGTAATAAATTGATTATAAAATGTATTTAAATTAATTTAAGATAACCAAATTTAAATTTAATTAAAACAAAGCAATTATTTACAATAAACAGTACAGAACAGGAACGGCAAACCTCGAGTCCACGTGCCACATAATGAATACGCTTACTTATCTTTAAAAGTATTTACATGTGCCAAAGTTTTAGACTTCAAATAACATTCAAAGAAATGAATATGCTTTAATTCGAATAAATGTATTAAAAAAATGGCCAAAGATAGGGCAAAAGACAATAAACCGAAATTGCACAATATTTTATGCGCCAGACGATTTCTCCCAACGTGCCATGGGTTTGCACTCCGGTAGAGAATCACGATGGTCAAACAGCAGCCCGCAAGCCACACGTAGTTATACAATTTTGTTTTATAAACTCGAGCCAACATACATACGTAATAATGTATAATGGCTCGAGGCTCCTATATAATATTGGATACAAGAGCCACAAATAAGTGTCTAAAAAAGCTAAAATTTGGCCACTGTAGGTATAGATGACAGCAATTGTTTAAAAGGCCATTTCAGCATAGATATTTCCTTAAATTCTTAAAGAAACATGGAAGTCAAAGGTACGTAGAAGTTAATTTTAAATAATTTACGCACATAAATACACAAAGAACTTAAAATTAAATCAAAGTTTATTATTATTTTTAATACTTGAGCTACAGGGAGTTCATAGAATTTAAAATTAAAGCAAATATTGTTTATAAATAATTCTTATTTCTTGATTTTTTTTAACTTAATCTTTTATATCTCACCTGAAAACTGTTGCTGAGCTGAGAACAGCAATGGAAAACAACTTTCAAAATAACTTTCTTTTATACATATTATAACATAAAATTCCTTCTATTATTATTATTATTATTATTATATTTCATTTCATTTAAGAAATGCAAATAAAATACTGATTATAAAATAATGATTTTATGCAATTTCGGTGAAATTGAAAGTGGCCTTTTCCTATAATACAAGTAGACACCATTCCATGATATCTTACGTCAAATCGATCAAAGAGAAATGATCCCCCCTCTATCGGGATTTAAGTTTAAGATCAAAAATTATTATTATTATTTAAATATTATTTTCGTAAAATTTAACGCCTTTTAAATTATTTTTGTGATTTATGAGTATATTTTTTATGTAGAAAATTTTACATACAGAATAAATATGTTTTCGATTTCGTTTGATATTGATCTACGTGTAAATTCGACTGTTGGATGGCCGAATGGTTAAGATAATAGCCTACCGCTCTGAGGAACAGAAATCGAATTCGGACGGGTCGAAAAACCGCAGGCATTTCTCGGAGATTCGGATATTTCGGGCCCTTTCTTTACCACCCTGCCGCTTTACTGTGGGCTTGGCCAAACCCATAATGGACTCGCTAAAAAAGAGGCCCTTTTAACCTTCCTCCCTTTCTTTGACTAAGGGGCTGTCCATAAATGAGTGTGGACGTCATTTATGGACAGTCCCTTAGTCAAAGATATAGTTAATTTGTTAGCCTATCAATCTGGGGACCTAGTCGATCCCGAGTCCACCAGATTGGTAAACTGTACAAGTCTTCGGTGAAGTTGAAGTTTTTCTAATTAATCGCAGCATAAAATTTAAAATTTGAAATGATTTTGTTTTGAAGTGGAGTAAAAGATAAAGCGACGCAACATATGAGAGATCTGCCAAGGGAAGGATTTTCATTAGGAAATTGACTCCTATTTAGCTGTTATAAACGGGAAGAAAATCGGAAAACTTCACATGGCCGTTGGTAAGTCGCACGTTGGTAAGTCGCAAACCCGCAACCAACTACCAGCGTTGAGTGGTTTTATTCACTTGCTTTTTTTTTTTTTTTTTTTTTAACTCTTTCCGCCCTGTGGGCACTAAGAGGGCCTCTTTTTTTTTTTAGTAGGCCCATTATGGGTTCGGCCAGGCCCACAATGGGGCGACCGGGTGGTGAGGGACGGGGCCCGACATATCCGAACGGACCACCCCCCGAAAAATTCCTGGGGATTATTCGACCCGTTCGGATTCGATCCCGGGTCCCCCAGAGCGGTAGGCTGCCACCTTTACTGCTCGGCCATCCGGCCGTCTTATTCACTTGCTAGTGATGGACGTGTTTCATCGAAGAAATTGCTTACTAGATGCACAATAGTGAATTATTTAGAAAAATTTAATCTAGTAATAAATATACACGGACTCAAAAGTTATTACTGTAAAAGGTGCGAATGACCTTTTCTTACTGTAATCCACTTTATGTTTTTCCATTCTCTGCTACTAGATATTTTGTTAATACTCTACTCCAAAACATATTTTAAAAAGAAATAGCTTAATATAATTTACTAAGTTGCAGGTTTCCAAAAGTAAAAGTTCTTCAGTGTATTATTATAATTGCCATTAAAATATTTTTTAGGACTTTATGCTGAAATCTTCGCACCAAATTGGTTGGGGTGTCCTTAGTTTGGATTTCTCAATTTAATAACCATACTTATGTCTATACTTTTATTCGGTTATATACAGTGGTGATATTCAGCGGGTTCGTACAGGTTCGGCCGAACCCGTTGTTAAAATTTTCAGTTTTCCGAACCTTGTTAAACACACGGAACATTTCTCAGTGGTTTTGTGTTTTTAAAAAATATATTTAAATTTTTTTTAAATATACGTATTATACTCTGTAATACTACTAAACTAGAGCCTTATACCCCGTTCGCACCGAGAATTTCAATCTAGATTGTGAGCAAGGTCGGGGACTATGTCTTGGTGCGATCTCTCTCGACCGTTTCAATCTCGACCGAAACGAGGTTTAATCGCGATCGATTCAAGAAAGTTCTTGAAACTAGATCCAGTCATAAGAGAGATCCCACAATCTCACACCCGCGAGATAATACAAGATGGCTGTGGAACACGTGTCGGGCTATGGACAGCGAAATAAAAAGAATATTGTATTACGAGAGATGATGACATCTGTATACTATGAGTAGTGTCATTCGGGGTAAAAATTTCTCTGCCTAAAAAAACAAAAAAAGAAAGGTCGACAGCACTAATATACTATTGTTACCTAGTCTTCGCCCAGGGCCCCTTACGTTCCAAATACGTCAGATTATTAGATATATCGCAAGAAAAGGTATTGTATTTATTTCTAGCCAAAACTTCCATTTTGTTTGTCGGTGATTGTTAGGGAAAATTTTCTGCTAGCGAACCCTTTGTTAACTATTTCGAATATCACCACTGGTTATACATCATTTATATATGTATCTTCCATTTCGGTCTTGTCGTTTCCGTCAAATGAATTAGATAAAACTTCTAATTCCTTCGATGATTCATTTGATTTCAAACGTCGTAAAATTAAAAAAAAAAAATTGTTTTTAATATTTAATAATGAGATATAACGATAAGTGTTATATTTTAATTATTCTATATGCCATTTTAATTTTGGAACTGTTAAGAATATCGGGAAGAAACAGAATCGAACTTGTGTCTCTTCTCAAGGAAAAAACACTAAAAGTACCTTCCACTGAAAGCAATATTTTTCACATAGCCATATAAATTCGATTATTAATTCACATAGCCATATTTTTAAAACTTTTTCAGTCCTGCGAACAAGAAGAATTTTTTTTCACATTTATTACAAGTTCAATTACAGAATTGGTTCATCATAAGCCCAAATTAAAGCAACAGCTGATTGAGAACGGTAAAATCTTTGCCTGCAAAATCGAATTCGGGTCTAATTCTTGGACTTTTTCGTAGATGGTTTGGTCCGGGGATATCAAACTGTCCTCAAACTTGAAGACTTGGTTAAATTCAAGATGAGCATAGCAAAATGTCCTCACAGCGCTCACAGGATGGAGAGTAAAAAATGAAAAAAAAATGCTTGTGGAAAAATTGATTATTTATTTGTATTATAATTATATTTATTTATTTACACTTTATATAAAATATAAAAATGAATATATTTGTAAAATTTATTCCATGTATAATAGATAAAAAATTTTTTTAATGTATCTGGCAACACTTAATTGTATAATTTCCACGTGGTTTTTTCTTCGATGGAGGTAATATGAAAATATAAATGAAAATATTTTAATTATTATATTGAATAAAATTATATTTATTTATTGCTTAATATGCTTTCTTATTATAGAGTAATTATTATAGAGTATACACAAATTTCAAATTGTAATCTAAATTCTATACTGTATATGAATTTATGCGGTAATAAGTATGTTTAAAAAGAATTAAATTTAAGTTTTCCAATATTAGGAATGTCAAGAGTTCTCAAGGGTGAAATGGAAGAAAATTTCAGTGAAATATGTATATTTATTTACGGATTAAAAGGTAAATTTTGTAATGTAATAGTGTGTTTTAATTCTGTAGTGTATAAACAACACTTTAGTCCTGCCAGATATGGTTTCTTTTATAATGAATGAACAGAACAAGTTATTTGATTTAAAAAAATGTTAAATGAATCTTACATTATATTTCAGAAGGTTTGGAGATACATATTTACTGTCATTGCATGTGATGTATTATTATTACAGTAATATTATACTCTGTGATGTATAATATTGCTCTTATAGATCATTGCTCTAGAATGATATGTGTGTTTTCATTATTTGCCTATTAGAGATGTAATCTGTACATAACAACAATATATTACCTCTGATGAGTTCACAAATCACAAAGAGTAATTTCCAGACATTTCTTCACATCATCAAATGCATCAAAGAAATGTGTATAAATTATTCTTCAAGCTTCTTATAGATAGATACTTATATCTACTTTGTATTAATGAGTTTAAAAGTTGATTAAAGACCTTTTATATCCCTAATTTTTTTTATGCATTTTCTTTTTATATGATCAAAATTATTCATTTATTTTATTACAAAAGAAATTATCTCCATTAGTTATAATTTTATACTAATTAAAAGACTAAATATTCAAAAATGTTAATTAAAATTTAAAATAAACTTTTAATATGTTTTTAAAAATTAAAAAAAAAACCACACTTTTATTTGCCATATTTTTCAAGATTGGAGAGTGCTTATACATCACAATATATCACAGTTAAATTCTACATTTGATTACGATTATCAGGTTTAAAGGTGGGGAGGATGGGACCGCCCTCTAAAACATTATAAAAAATAATTGTCATCAGACTTAGGGTATGTCCTCCAAGTTTCAGCCTTCTATTTTAATTTGAAATGAATGAAACTTGAATTGCAAGATTTGAGGACATAAGAAGTAAGCTAGATAAAAGTGTCTAAAAAATATTTTTTCATTTAAATTACAATCTTTCTGGGATTTTTATTATGTTGCTATCAATTTAGAAAATTTAAGTTATCAATTAATTATTAAGAAGTTTATGGTTAAGAATAAGAGAAAGCATTTTTATTTTGTATACATTCTAGCTTATATACAAATACCATATTTATTCTAATGAACAATGCACTGTCTATACATTTTTTCAGCTTGCAGCTGTGCTTTTGATTATATTCTATTCTTTCAGAATTGGGTATGGTTATTATTTGATGATGACTATTAATGGAATAAATCTGTTAACTTGTTTCACTTTATTGCTATTTGAACAAATAAAAGCAACAAACTTATCATTTTCAGGTTAAAAAATAATTCAGAAGATAGAATGGTGTTTGATGAAACTAAATGTTGCATAACCACATGTCAGAGCCAACCGATAATATCACACTACGTTTGGTTATATCAAACTCTGTGCTATATTCGAACACTGTTTTGAACTCTGTTATATCTTCTGAATTATTTTTCAACCCGAAGATGACAACTTACTATTTGAACAACAATGCATCACACTTTATTTTAACATAAAATAAAAGTGACATTACTGAATAAAATATGCAGTTTACAATAAAAGCCTTATATTCCTCCAATAGACTGTGCACTTACTATTAGAGGGGACTGTTTATTAGAATAAATACAGTATATAACATTTTACATTAATAAGCTATTTTCTTGCAAATTTAAAAACACGAATATAAAATTTTTAAATGTACAGTTTATTTATTGCTTAAATCAAAGTACAAAATAATTTGTGTTGTATTTCTACAAGATTTATTATCTTTATCAAATTTATGTACAGGTAATATATTTTTAAAACTTAATTTAAATCATGTGATTTATGCTTTTCATTTTTAATAAGTTAGTCTCAAATAACACTTGATAATAAACATGTAGCCTAAAAGAGCTTGAGTTTTCTGAAAAGATTTTCTTTTCAAGAAAGCAGTTTTGAGTTGGATTTCCATTTGAGGAGCTTTCTTATTAAATGTATCTTGAAGTGAACCTAATTATAATATATTCTGTAATATTTATTGTAATTAAATATCATTATTGAAAATTTGTATAGTGATCTATTTTGGCATTCTTTTCCTATGCATATTAATTCACAAATAGAATATATACAGGATACATAGCAAAGTCTTTATACACTCATGTAACTGATGAACACAGACAGTTATGAATGTGATGCATAGTTAAAGTGATCATGTACTGAAAGACGAGACCACTTGCAGTGCATCATTTTTGAGATAGGAGCACTAACTTCTAAATTTTACTGCTGTAAAATTTAAAAGTTAGTCCTCCTATCTCAAAAATGATGCATGATACAGAAAAAGTAAATTACAAAGTAGTAGAGAATAGAGAGGTTGCGGCCGACGTTTTCAACGCGAAAATGTGTACATTGGACGTTCGGCGGTGCCTTCCTGTAAGCCTAGAAGTTTGACAATGGTGTTTGGAACATCGAGCACGATTCCACTGATGTTCCAAATGCCATTGTCAAACTTCTAGGCTTACAGGAAGGCGGCACCGAACTTCCGACGTACACGTTTTTGCGTTGAAAACGTCGGCCGCAACCTCTCTAATGACTGATTTAATAAGAAAAGACACCCTGCATACACGAATAGCTTTGAATAGAAAGTGAAATGCAAATGTGATGTCAAGCACATACAATAAAATGTGTATTTCTCATGTTCATTCATGTGTTCTTATTCATTTCTCATGTGTTTGTTTATAATATGTATTTCTCATTTTCCTGTCTTTGTGCTACATTCATTATTGAGAATCAAATGTACTGTATGTTACTCACTGAATCAGTGTATAAGGACTTTACCATGCTTCCTGTATGTTTAAAGTCTTAGAAATAATCTAATAGTAATAAACACCATATTTTGATTATTTTTTAATGAATTTTTAAATTACAGATTCAATAATTTCATCTGCTTCAAAAGCTCAAAGTTAATTTTTTAAAGTCAAATTCTTAAATGAAGTTTTAACAAGATGCAGTGCCAATCATTAGAAGAATTTAAGGTGGAATCCATCACTGACGAAGTCATGGTCGATGTATTGGCCAAATTCATAAAATTACGCAAGCTTCCAGAGTTATTTTCTACACTGTTTACTTCATTAGAAGATATTTTGTCAAAAAATGATTTTGTTTTTCCAGTTCAGTTTTTACAAAATCTGTCAAGCCAAGTTTTGTATCTTCCTGATGGACAAATTCTAGATATATGGAAAATTTGTGTAGATAATGGTTTGAAGTTGTTAGAAATTATACAAAAAGAGAAAAATGAAACTGCATTTAAAAGTTTAAATATAATAATTGAAATATTAAGGATATTTCTTTTGCATTTTAAAATAAATAGGGATCATTCTCAAGCTCAGAAAAATCAAAATTTCTTAGAAAATGTTATTGATTTTATTAAAAAATTTTCTAAAATTTGCATTTCAAAGAATTTAGAAAATGAGATAGGATACTCTATGCTTACTTTGTGCTATGCATGGGGAGAGATTCATTTATCAATGAAACAATATGTTAGATCTTATCATTTCAACTCTACGACTACTACATGTAGACATTTATTTGATTTAAATGCCATTCACTATTACTTTTCTTCAGATGAGTGGATTAAAATCCTTTCCAATTTTGAAGATGCCAAAGATATAAAAGTACAATATTTCATGTTTTTATTACTTTTGCAAAAGTCTCGATTTTTAGTAAGTAATTTGAAAGTTGAATCAGATGAAGAAATGGCAGCGATTAAAGAACTATTAAAATATATATTTAAGATGTTAAAATCGTGTGATAGCTCCGTAGGTGCAGTTTGGAATGGGGAACCAGCTCACATTACCTCTGAAACATATTCTACAGCATTGTGGTATACCTTTTTAAAATACTTACCGTGCTTTATCCGATTTTTTAAACCGAGGCAATTCTTGTTTCTATCGTCGAATTTTATACGTGTTTTGAAGGATTCTGAACAAAGAAACATTTCCGATGCAAACATTACTTTAGAAGGAGTTATAAATGAATTTTTAAGGAGCTTGTATTTTGCAGAAACACCAAATTTTCATTCTGCTTTTTTATCAGAAATTTGGAAGTTAGCTTTGCATAGTTTTGATACCAGGAAGCGTAAATTAAATGAGGATGTAACCGATAGTAGACGAGATGTTCTTTCTTTCTTAAGTTCTTCACCACGAGTATTAATGAAATTTAAAAATACCACTCCAAAATGTAGATTAAATGAACCTTTAAACAAATTGTGGATTGGTATTAAGGATACTTCTGAAATTTTTGTCGGCATCATTAATTCGAGTGAAGACGAGACAATACAATTAAGAAATTTATTTGAATTCGTAAAGATGTTAAACTATTTACCATTGGAATACTTGCATCCAGGAAATCAAATGAATTGCATTTTAGGAGTGTTAACTATCTTGACATGCATAAACGAAACCCAGAATGAAGATAATTTGTTGTCTTGCAATGTTATAATCGAAGTTTGTAGAATAATTTTGTCCATTATGGATGGTAAGCGCAGTGTCTGGTTGTTGTCTTTTGTTGATATAGTTTTATTGTTCAAAATGTCTATTAAACTGACAAATTATGTTTACAAAATGGAACAGGATAAAAACTTTACTGCTCGAAATGAAACATTAAAACTCTTGGAGCAATTAATGAATTCTTTTATCTTACTGGCAATGAAAAACATTGAGACTCTCTCTAAAATTATAATTTTCATTCAGGAGAAGAAAGATTTAGGAAAAAGCAATTGTGACAAAGGATTCCTTACTTTTGCAGTAACATTACTTTCAAAGATTAATAATTCAAAACATAGAGAGCACGTGAAAGAATCATTTGACAAAACATGCCAAGAAATAGCAAATCTACTGATAAAGCGACTGAAAAAATATTTGAATAATTTTGATATAAAAACAGAACCTTTAATTGTTAATTGTTTTGTTGAAATAATCAATTTTGAATGCTCTGACAAAGATAAAGAAATAGAAAATCTCAATTTAAAACATATACTAGAATATGTATTTGCTGGTTTTATACAAGAAGATGCGTTGCATTATTATAGTTCGGAATTGTTTATAGCTATCTGTAAGTACAAAGAAATTCTCAAAAACAACATTCCAGCAAACTTTATAGAAACATTGTGGTTTCTTTTACTTAATAAGATATTTAATAATAGCAAATTTTTAATTAAACATATTGATAAAGATAGAAAAGTACAAACAATAAATTTTGAAGAAGAAATGGAGAAGAGTCATTTTGGTTTAGTTGTAAATGCAATAGATAAAATTCAGAATGCAAATTCTACTAATTGTAAAAGCTTTCCTGGTTTTGACGAGAGAGAAATTTCAAATAGAGAATTATCTTTGTCAAAAGAATTAAATATCTTGCCGAAACTCTTTGACTGCTGCTCAGAAGAGGAACACACAAACATAGTTCAACATTTAGCTTCTATGGTCGATACCGTAAGCATTGAAAATTTTGAATCTTCCGTCTTTATATTTTTAAAAATATGGGAAATTCTTATAAATTCCTCGAAGGAATTATCTCGTTCGAGATGTTTGCAATCACCCGTTTGTAATTTAATTGTTAAATTACATAATCTAATGTACCAAATGAAATACATTTCAGAAGATTCTATTTTTGTAGTCATATCATTGCCAATTTTAAACTTATTTTCTTTAATTTTGCATAAAGGAAAAGGTTTTCTTACTCATCAGTGCATTCTCTTATGTTTGGAATGTTGTATGGTAGTTCCTCTAGAGCAGTTAACCGAAAAATCTCAACTTTACATAAATGCATTTGATAGCATTTATAATATTCTAAATGAAATTATGATACAACAACAAAATTCAGCTCTATGTAGTGCACCTGTATTTATTTCCTACATCTGTCATATTGTTGCGTGCCAAGTTCGAGCAAGCAATCAAGAATTAGTCGCTAAATATGACAATTCTTTACAAGAAAATTGTGAATTCTGCGCACAAAAATTATGTAAACTACTAATATTAATTTCCGAACACAAGATGGAATTTTCAAAATTAGTGTCTAGCGTTATTGCAACATACGTTAACGAAGTAGCTAAAGTAACCCTTTTCCCGTCAGTTAAAACTCATTTAATTCGTGGCATAAACAAGTTGATAGAAATGTGTGATGTGAATTTCTTAAATACATTACAAAAAACTCTTAAACATGGGAATAAAGAAGTATTTAAAGCAATTTTAGAAGACTATAAATTGCATTTTAAGTATCGTGGCCATGTTTAAAATTTCATTTCTACGGCGTAACAATTAAAAAGAAATATGTAAAATATTTTTAAAATGTTAATAAATATAAAATCATTGTTAAGTTTGTGAATTTTTTTATATATATATATTATATTTTATATTATAGAACAAATAAATTGCAGTTAATTTAATAGATTATCCCTTATTTAGAGTGATCTCTATGCACGAGGTTGTCCCGGATTGCTCCTTTGGAGAATATCTTGATTGCAAAGTCAGTAGATGATGAGTTTGATGTAAATTTGATACAGTGGCATCCTTGAAGTCCACACTTACTGTGTTACAATTTGCACTGGGGGTAATGCAAAAAGTGTTTCCCAACTCCATAATAGTTTGAGATTTAAAAACAGCCATCGGGGGCTGCTTTAAGAATTTATAACTGTTAATATGAAAGAAGAACATTATAAAAAATGAGAATTTGTGTGGAGAGAGCCTAGATAATTTCTAATTAGCATGCATTTGGGTCCATTTCATACATAAAATTAACTTTTACACTATAGCAAGTGTCTTAGATTATGTTGTTAATGCTTGTATGCAGTAAATTTTTAATGCAAATTAATTCTACTCCTTGATTCTTAATTTGAGTAAAAAAACTTAAGTATATATATTTAATTTTAAGTTTTCGAGATTTATTAATACATATAATTAAAAGAAACTTTGAAATTTATTAATAATTTATTCATATTGTAAAACAGTTTGTGCAATTTTACACAGTTTTATACAAGTTAATAATATTTAAATAGAATTATTTCCATAAAAATGTGTTAATATTATTTAATTTTAAAAGCTTAAAAGCTCATTTTCATGTTTAAAATCATTTTAAATAATTCTGTAATAAATTTCAGGTAAAACATTTGACATATCCAGTGAACAATGTTAAATTCAAACAAAAGAAAAAAACTAAGAATTTAAAAAATTTTTAATAGTTTCCAAATGAAATTTCAATAATTATAAACAATAAATTATAATTAATTTTATATTTATTAAATTTTTGTTTTTATGCCAGCTTCCAGAGGGCACTACTATCTATGGAACTATAACATTGTTAAAAAACACTTCATTATACAGTAGAGCGTCGATAAGTGGAACGATTTTCAGTCGGACTGTGTCGTGCTGAATCGAATGTTTTTGATACTAAATTTACTTCTAAAGTATAATTTTCATGTTTTTTATATTCTTTAATATATTTATTTTGTTTGTACAAAATGCAGAAATAATTTTTAACGATACGATAGCCTCGATGATTATTATAAAAATTTTCGTTAGGCTTAAAATCGACGAAAATTCAACACGAAGCGACACGCAACGGAGAAAAATTCAACAGGAAGCGATACGCAACGGAGAAAAATTTGAACATCGGACAGGTTAATGTATTTTTTCGTACAAAGTCGGAAACTGGAACAAATCATTAACTGGAAGGACCCCAGTCCCCAATTGGTTCCACTTATCGCCGCTCTACTGTACTGTATTTTTTACATACAAATTCAAATTTCTGATTTTATTGTGAGTTTCACTCAAAAATATTTTAAAAATATCTCAAAAAATAAGTAAACTTTTTAAGAATCTTATACATTTACATTAAAAATAGTTGACAAACAGTATAAAGTTACATTCATCTCTGAAACTTAGTTAAACATGGAATTTTAATTTATGTATTTAGACATTTTTTATATAATTTTCTTCATTTTTTTTATTCAAAATATGTGAAGAAACATTCCAGAAATGATCTCACTAGCTATAAATATAGAAGTGGCATTGTAGGATATTCAAAAGGTATATATTTATCATACTTTTCAATAGTAGTTATGACATTTCCTATGATAACATAAGTTGTATATTTATTTTTATTATTATACTTCCAGCAACCGAAATACTTCTTATTCATATAAAAATTTCAGTAAATCCCCTCAAAAATTTAAAAATTTGAAGTATAAAAGGTGGAAATGGATACAGAAGAATTTTAAAGTATGCAAAACTATTATTTTTTTATATATTTTCATGACTAAGTAAAAATTTTATAGTAGAAAATGGGATAATTCTCTACATAAATTTAAACAGGAGTTATCAATTATTGATTAAATTCAGATAACTGTCAGGAGAAACAAGTACCCATGTTATACTTACTCTTGTCAGGTGTACAGTCAAATGGATAATGTTGATTGAAGTAATAATGCCCTTTAAACTAGTTAGAAGTGCTTGCTGTGTAGTAATTTACCGATGATCTTAATGGCTACATAAATCATCTACGGAACTTTGCTATTTTGAGAAGTTCAAAATTCGAATTTTGAGAGAGAAGTTAAAAACTGTGACACTATTTTTAAGCATTTTTTATTATTGAAATTGCCTTAAATCGAAGATAAATTTATCTAATCTTTCATTTATATAGTAATATAAGTATTTACTATAATATTTTTACGATGTCACTTTTTTTTTTTTTTATAAATAACGTTACGTCGCGGCGCGTACTTGTGCGACGCGACGCGAAGAAACGCGTGTAATTTAATAGAGTAATATAAATACAATAAAGATGGAAATACAGAAGAATTAGATTTTTTATTGTTTATACAGAATATCAAATATTATAATCTGTAAATAATATATTAATAATTAAATTTTTCAGGTGTTCGCGCGACGGCGCACGTCGTCTCGTCGCGTCGCAAAACCATTAAAATGGATGAGCGATTATAATGAATACGTTTTCCTAATATATTTACATTTAGAGATGAATTGCAATCGATTATAATTTTGTAAACCGAATACACTTGTTTTAAAAAAAAACTATAACAGCGTGACGGACAGACAAAACTATTAATTTGTGCATAAATTCTTTAGTTAATTTTATGAGATTAATTATACATTAATGAATTTAATACATATTTTTCAGCAATTAATGTTAATAAACCGTTAAAAAATATTCATTGATAAAAATTTTTAGATCATTCTATACAAATATTAATTTTCAACAAGTTAATAATGATCACAAATTCATTTCTAGACGTTAGATAACATAAAAGTTAATTTGTAAATAATTAATTTATAAGTATTAAAAATTAATTAAGAGTGTATTAATTAATTGAGATTTAATAAAAATATTAAACTGATTACAATGTTAATGAATTAACAATGGCACCTTAGGTTTATACAGATAATATAAAATTTCTTTAGGGTTTATTTAAAAACTTTATGCATTAATAAACGTTGAAGGTGGTTATAAATATGAAATTAAAATTAAATGTAAATTTATGAAAGGTTTGCTACAGTACAGTGTTGTGTTATATATAATTTACCTTTGAAAAAGGAATTTAAGTTCACAGAAATCGAATTATTTTTAGCTTACGATATTAAAATTATTCTTAAAAATTAGTCTGTGAAGTTTCAGTTCTTGTATTTCACCTTCAACCCATATCATAAGAATCTTGTGTATAAGTAGGACTTCATTTAGATTTGTAGCCATGAGCTGTGACGTTATAAAAAGGTTCTTCCCTTTACCAAATAATAATTAAATTTAAAAGCGTGAGGTTCTAAGCTGTAATATTTATCTTCAGGCCTTAAAATGTAGTTAATGCTTAAATCCAATCTTGTGCGTAGGAATATTATTGCTAGTAACAATGTGTGCTCTTGCAAAAAAAAAAAAAGGCCGAAACAAAGAATCTTCACGTCAGAAAAAAGTAAACCTTTATAATTTTGGTTTTATCTTTGGTTAACTCCTCTAAATCCTACATCAAGTCTTTAAAAATAATCTCTCCAAAATGAACAGGGACAATAAATAAAAGTTATCTGCTTTTTCTTGTTAAAGACTCTTCATTCGGAAAAAAGAATGGTTTGGTTTGATTTTTATAACCCCAACACAAAAATTATGTGGTTAACCGCAATTATATCCATTGTATTTAGGTCTGACCCTCAATGGGGTTATTCAGCTTGCGATTTAGATTGCATATTAGAATATTAATACATACGTGAATGAATATATATTTATTATATTTGTAATTAAAATTAATTACGTGTAATAAATTATAACCAATTGTAATAGTTATAGCACATAATAGAGTGTAACTTGAAAATGTTTCTTAGTTTTTATTGTTTTTTTATGGGAACTTATTCGATTTTATTGCATTTTCAACTAACATTTGTGGGTTAATGTTACCTATGGTAGCAAACATGGCAGCTTGTCTCTGAAACAGTGGGGATGCACGTTCTAACCTAACCTAACCCATTCTAATAAATTATTACTTTCATAAACCATAATTATTGCCAACCAAATTATTAGAATAGGGGTAATTTATTAGAATAGGTTAGGTTAGGTTAGGTTAGGTTAGAATGTGCATCCCCACTGTTTCAGAGACAAGCTGCCATGTTTGCTACCATAGGTAACATTAACCCATTTGTGTATTAGTAGATAATCTTCGAAGATAATTTTTTCCTAAAGCTTCAATACGATTGTTGAACAATGTCAAATACTATCAATCACTTTAATTGTCAACCATTTTGTTGATAAACTTCTTTAGTCCTGAATTGATAGACTTTTTGTATAGCTATTTGTTATAGGTTTCAGATACGAAAGAACACCGTTTAGAGATAGCTGCAACCAATTAGAAATCGTTGTACTGAAATGATGATCATTATCTCTATTCAAATCAGGAATTTTATAGATTCATGCCTAAAAAAATTTTATTATACGTAACCCAGGCGTATGTAAATTAAAGAAATAAAATATGCGACTTGTAATCCTGAATAAGAGATGAGGATAACGTAACAGTTACGAATTTTTAGAAATATGTCGTAAAATACACAAAATAACTAAAAAATAATAATTTATAATATCACGTTTTAAGATTTACTGTAAATTAATCGAATCGAAAGGCAAAATTTAATTAAAATATTATTATAAACATGTAGTTCTCTGCGTAATATGCAAGATGTTAATTATAAAAAAAAAAATCGAACACTCATTGGCTTAGAAATTGATTATCTTAACAACGATTGGTTTATTTAAATTTTTAAACAATCCCGACGAGATTTTTAAAAATTTATATGCAATAAGTAAACAATAAAATAAAAATTATATTTTATTCTTCTTAATAAATGATAAATACAAATATAATTCGTTATAAAGAAATATTTAAACAAAATAAATCTATAAAAATAATTTCGTATTTTTAAAAACTTTGTTTTCTTTAAATAATATTCCACATCGATATACCCTTTCACTTCTGACAGAATAAATCCTGGGTGATGGAATATAGTAAATAATATAAGAAAATCACATTGTGATATCAGAAGTGTGTTCTTATATGCTCCGCTCTTCTGTAGTGTTACGCAGTACGTAAGCATCTTTTACAATTTCGTATATTCATTAAAAACTAACAGATACACGAACAGAATTTTTCGTTTGTACAGAACACGAAGAATAGAAAATAAAACTAAAATAAAAAAAAGTGGATAACCTCGAATCACTAAAGTCGCTAAATGTCAAGATATCCAACTCGATCGGGTCATGATTGATAAATGGCATCAGACTATCTTTTTGACTTGTCACCTTTCTCTGTTATTCGCGACGTCATGCCATTTCTGAGAAATGCATTTACTTTTTTCTTTTTTATATTTTATTTTTTTTTGTCGCTGGGACTGTGTGCTTTTCTTTCGCCATACAAAATATTCAACAGGTGCTATTTATCGAATTTTCCCGACTGAAATATTTAACTTGAATATAATACAAGTGCATCTAAAATAAGATAGATAATAAGAAATCGAATGTACATTATTGTGACGTCACAATGCCAGGCTGCAATTTTTAATCAGCTTTTAATTTAAAAAAAAAATTACGTGACTGCCAGTCAAGACCGGAAGTTCTTATTATATATTAATAGTTTGATCGGGGCCTCCTGTCTCTATGCTTTCCATACCCGGTCTCGATTTTTATCTGTTTAATTCCATTCTCGAGATTAAGGAAGGACGGACGACAGTGGGAATGTTTAGCACTGCAATCTGAAAATTGCAGCCCAAAAATATTTATATTAAATCTTCATTAAGCCGGGTACACTCGTACCGATATGCCTGAACAGCTGCGCCAGTTCCATATATACCGGTACGTGTGTATCCGACATTAAAGTATAAAACCATTAAAGAATATCAATGTGCAAATTGGCGGTTCAAATTTCGGAACGTCGGCTTTGATGTCACACATGAAATTTGCATAAATGAATGACGTTTCGATGACGTTTATAGACGCATTGCGTAGTACAGTAGTAAAACGGCTTTCATACAGCTGGATAAGCGAGCCAATGACGTAGCTCGTTTCAAATGAAACAGTATATGTCATTGGCTCGCTTATCTAGTTGTATTTAGCAGGCAATCAGCCTCCTATCTCAGTTTTTCTTTATTTTAAAAGCTTCATTAAAGTATTTATATTAAGCAAATTAATACAAAATACTGATATTCAAATTAGGGGTTTGAAATTAGTGACGTCAGTCGCGTGAAGCTTGCATAAAAAATGCCGTTTCTCTCTTAATATAAGCCTATATATTATGTAACTTAATAGGAAATATGCAAATTAGAAAATACTTAGGAAATATATGAATAAATATTTATTTTGCATAATATTTAATATAGTTTAAACGCGTTTTACGAAATTAAATTTGAATAATTTAAAGGGTGGTAGAGGTAGTTGCAAATGTTATTAAAATATATAAAAAAATTTAAAAATTTATTTTAATTCTCTAAACGTGAAATTATCCGAAGAATAAATCATTTTTAATAATATTTTTTTTATTTATTTTACTTGAGAATATTTGATTTATAATGCATTTTCAATGTATAATACATATATTATGAATGGATATACTGCATGTATATAGTTTGTACTCTTTAAGGTATAAATCAAATTTTCTGCATGATATGAATGTAAATCTTTCAAAATATATATAATAAATAGACTTATTTTATAATATATTTTTATATAAATATATTTATTATATAATATATTAGTCTATACATTAAAAAGTTTCACATTTTTAATGAAATTTCTTATAAAATATCTATTTTATTTTAATATTAAAATAAAATAAATATTTTATAAGAAATTTCGTTAATTTTACAATATTTATTTGCTTATAATCTTATTAATGTTCGAGTTAAAATAATTGCGTCGCGAAGCGAAGTAACGCGACGTCGCGTCGCAGTACTTGCGGTTCAAAGGTATATTGTTTTGCTTAAAAAATAGCTATCATAGATAAAATGACGTGTTTAATATACTGAAATTAAACATTTTTAATTGATATTTTATTAAATTTACAATTTTTTTTTGAATTTTTCTCGCTATCGAGTAGTCGCGCGCGTCAATATATTATAAGATTTAAAGTAATTTATTAAGAATTATTTAATGAAAATATAAAAAATTAAATATTTTTTACACTATAATTTCGTTATGTTTTTTATATTTCATTATTTTAAAATAGTTTAATATGATATTTCATCGTTTCGTTCGCGCCGCGCATCGCTTTGCTGTTTTTAAATTATCGCACAAGTTTTCAAGATGGCGGCGAGGTTAAAAAAGTTGTTTCTGTTTGCTAATGTAATGTTTAAGTAGCAAAGTAATATAAACATTTCTATACCGGAAAATATAGAATATTTTTAAATTGTAGACAATTACCGAAAGTAAAATGATGAAAATTCCTTAAAAATTTAAATTACTTTAAATAAAAAGGTGTTTTTTTGTGTTTTACATTAATGAAAGTTGGCAACAGATGGCGACACACATATTAAATTTATTATAAATGAATTTTTTTAAAAGAATTTTTATAACAAAATTCATTATCCTGATTAATTTTATTATTTAAATTTTAGGAAGGTATTATACATCCAAAAAAGCTCCGACTTAATTTTCACCCTCATGGTTAAACGCCTGGAGCGCCCCCTAATTAATTAATAAACCATTTACTACAAAAATATTTTAAAATTTATTTTTTTTTAAAATTTAATAATGTATAAAATATTTTAATTATAATTAATTATAATTTAATACATAAAAATTAATTAATTCTTAGCGTAATTAACGTTAAAAATTTGCTTTAAAAATGCGATTTTGAGGTTCAAAAAAACACCAAAAAATATATTTTTAAGCGGATTTTTTGGAGGAAAATCTCTAAAAAAATGTAATTTATTGTTGCAGATGGATTATCTAATTTGTATTCAAGTGTTTAATTGATTTAATACTGGGACTTGTAGCTGTTTAAAGGATGCATCACACGTTGTTAAAGAATCGTCTGAAATTACATACGTTTCCAACGCGACAAACGTGATGCTTTATCGTGTTTTTCGACTCGAAAACTTTTGTAATTTCTACAGAAATTACTTTATTTCTTAAATTAACTCTCTTCATTCTAGACTATTTTATCATTTTAATTATTCGAGTTTAAACATTCAGTTTTCTGAACCAAAACGTCGCGCCGCGATCCATTCGATGCTTCTCTCACCTCTCCTCGTTTTTATCTTAAATTTATCTGTATTTTCTATTTTAAAACATTATAAATGATTTCTAATAATTATAATAATGAATATATCTTAAGTATACTTTAATATTTTAAATATTTTTGAAGAGTTTTAGCTTTTGCGCCGTCGCGCGCGACGATGTGTCGTTAAATTAAAGAAAGTATATTTCAAAAAGTAATCTAAATTTTTATATGTAAACATATTCAGTGTTCGAAAATTAAAATTTGATTTAATATTTTAACGAAAATGACTGGAAATATTTTGGTTTTATTTATTCTGGAAGCGACGCGAAAGGACGCGACAAGTGCGCGTCGCGATCGTTTACACGCTTATTTTAATAAAAACACAGTATATATACTTTTTTCTATTATAGGAAAGATTAAGGCGCTCAAAGAACGCCAGAATAATCAAAAGAAAACATTTATAACTGTATTTTTTTTAACGTTAAACAGTTATATAGCGTGAAAGACAGACAGCAAAAAGCGACGTTGAGAATTATGTGGAAAACGATGAGTTTTAAAACACTTTTAATAGCTTTCTTCTTAAATAGAAGCTATCAAAAGACACACAAAAAAGAGGGATTGATATTGTTGATATAGAAGAAAAATGGAGGCATTTAAGTAAGAATTTTCTTTTTTAGAAGAGTCAAATTAGTAGAAAGTGTTGAGAAGTTAGAAAAAAAATATATTTAAAAATAAATAAATCAAATATAAAAAAGGTACATCGTGTCAAAACGTCTCCAGGAGTGATTTATTGCAATTTGGAGCAGGTGACACAATGTACTCCATACACTATACAGTATTAAAGGATTAAAATGAGATAAACACGTCAGAATTTGGATTAAAGCTTTGATATCTTGATCCAAACAATTCGAATTTTATTAATTTTGATTTTGGTATATATTTTATTGAGAAAAACACGAATAAAAAATGGCGGTGCGTTGCGCGTCGCCGCACCTGCTGCGCGCAAACTTCTACTTTCTCATTCTAATCGGTTTTTCTCTTATATTTCTTTTCTGATATTTACAGTGTTTAAGTATCCCTCTTTTGTATTAATTTAAATAATTTATGCTTTAATTACTCGCTTCTATCGGAAGTTAGAAAGTATTTTACCTCTTCGCGCGCGACGTAATGCGAAGCGACAAACGCATGTCATTGCATAAAATGTAAAACATGGGGTGTAGTAATGGAAAAAATTAATTTAATGTAAATTTATCATAATTTTAAATAAATTTTTAGTTTAATATTTGGAAAAAATCCTAAATTATCTCAAAAATATTGGTTTTTTTTTATAGATTTAATGTTATAAATTGGCCAGAGATGGCGACACTCGATTATTGGTTAATAATCGATTAGGAAAAATTCAATAAGGATCAAAGCTTTAACTAATAATTATATTTTAAATGTATTTTTTTATATATAAATTTTAATTTGAGCATATGTTCACGTGGCTTCGCGAAGTCGCGTTAAAGACGCGAGGCACGGGTATACTTTTAATGGGATAATAAAATATAATTATCGCTTCAACTCTTATAATTAGTCCAATCGAAATATTAAAAATTTCGTCTTTAAAAATGAGTAAAATTTCTTTAACAAAAATAGATTTATAAAGCATTAAATTTAATTTAAATTCGTAAGAGGCGCGACGCGACGCGACGCTTTTAAAGTAGTAATAATTTTCTTTTAAAGCGGGTCATAATTTCGAACCAATGAGGTAAGACGTTATTTAAAGTTAGAGTATTGGAAATTAGTTCGATAAAACTGTTTAAATTCGATAATAATATCGGGCGTTGTTGGAAGAAAAATCGACATCTTGGATGAGATATTTAAGAAGCTCATTTGCAATCATTCAGTAGGACATGATGAGAGAATCCTGGGGTGGAAAAGTGGGATCAAAAGGAAGCAAAAGTATTACAGCTGCCAGTGTTCCTTAATCTGTCGTTGCTACTCATTTCATGGTGTCTTGCACAAGTTCAGAGTCTTGACTACTCTAGATGGCTACAAAGACCGAGCGGATTACTTAGTTGTCTAAACATCGGGTTAGTAAACAGAATGATAGATTTTTACTACGCTCCATAATGATCGTAAAATTATATATATGCACACTATTTTCTGTCTATAAAACTAATAATGATATGAAGTCCCGAATACGACTGCCAAATAAAAATAAATAAAAATATTGTGAGGGGATCATGTCCACGTTTTCAAGATTGTTTTTAGCTTCACATCTCTTTAATTATAATAAAGTGGTCCCATGCCAAATTATCTTATTTATTTCTAATTATTAATTGTTTTATTCAAGCCGTGTTTTTTAAGTATTAAGCTATTAAATAATATCCAAAATAGTTAAGATAGTTTTAACCACCAGGGGGCTAAGGGCGATTTAAATATGAATTTTAAAAATTATTATTAATCGGTTATTATTATTAATTATTATATAAGACGTGAACGAAATTAAATCGATGTAAAAATTATTAAAAAATAATCGTAACGTTTATTTTTTAAATTATTTGTTTTAAGATTATAAATAAATCGATTACAATCTCGATGATAATTTTGTTGAATCTGCCCTCTGGTGGTCATTTTAAGGTTCTGCCAATAAATATTATATAATGAAATTTATAAAATTTTGAATAATAATAATTATTATTATTCAAAATTTTAGCTTATAATTAAGTTTTAAAAAATATAAATATTTTAATAAAACTCATTTGTATAAAGTGATATAGGTGGCGAAGTAGAAACTAGTAAAGCTTTCTATTAAACGGTCCGGGTACAACCCCACAGGGAATCTTTCGTATCTCTGTTTATAATGACGTTTTTAATAATTTCTACCATGAAAAAGCGCAAGAAATAATTTACGAAAACCTCTGAATGAGCTCTTAAATTATAAAATGTTCTCTATAATTCAAGAATTTCTCAAATATTTAAAAAATTATTATAGATATTTAAAAATAACAAACTCTACTTTAAATTAATTGCGTACACTAAAGCGGCCTCAATTATTTTTTGAAATTTATCTCGAAAAACAACTTTAGTCGAGAATCGTTGTTAATTTTACTACATTTTAGTGGCGTTTAATAATCTAATTTTCAAAATTAGTCACTCAGGATGCTACATTCATAAAAAAAGGATAAGTAAATTATAAAATATATTTTTTTGTTCTTAATAGAAAAAGTAGAAGCAGAGTTGGAGTATCTCTTTATCTAATAGCTAAATTAAAAACTGATTTAGGTTCCGTATAAGCGGTTATACATTGCGACAAAGAGAGTTTTTTTTCTATTTTTTCTTTTTTTTTTTAAGTGTGAGAGGCTATTAATTTCCTCCCTCTTTAATATCAGACGGTGGCCAGAAGGCTAAAAGAGTCTCCTATCGCAACCGAAGAGTAGACCCACGACTCTCATAAAATTTTGCTGTTGAACTGGATTAAGTCTTCGACCGAATCACTGGTCCTGAATGACTGTTCTTTTCGCCAGCAGTAAAAATTGTCCCCCCGAACTTGGCAAACCTTTTGGACCCTGCTTGCTTGATTTATGTGAAAAAGTGAAAATACGGAATTTAGTAAAGTCTCTAACTTTATCGCCTCATACTCGGAGAAACGGTTGTAAAATGCGAACTATGTCAAAGCTTTGCTCTATCTCCGGCTCTGGAATGGCTTTAAAAATTATTCAATAATTTTTTTTTGGTTGCTTTTAATGCAATATTCTCGAAAAGTTATTTAAATTATGAAATATGTTTTCACTTAGAAAAATATTCTAATTATTTAACGTTTGAGTGTTTAGCTTGAACTTCGACATATCAATCAACAATTGCCACGATTCTCAGCTTTACAAACATTTGTAAAAGCAGGAAAGCTGTTGATCACTTCTGGACTCAGCTGGCAGGGACAACTCGAGTGTCGTTTCGTCAAACTAACCGAAAGCAACGATTCAGACAAACTACAAATAGAAGAAATAAGAAGGAAAAAAGTCGATAGCAGTTGACAAGATATGGATTTCGATAATGGGAGAAGCGAAAATGCAACAAACACGCTTCAAAAAATGTTAGCATATGCAAATTAGTTCGCGTAGGATTTGTTTCGATTGTTAGAAATTTGTTTGTATTACGTAGAAAAAGGAGAGAGTCACGAAGACGGATAAAAGAATCAATTTAACAGATTACAACCCGGCTTAGAGACATGGAAGAGAATTTATTCCATTATGTCCGATATCCGAATTAATAAATGGAACAGCGTGTTTGACTTTTTCGGTTGAGTCGAATAGAAGAATAAGAATAAGAAGAAATGCGAATTTCCCCAAGCTGTCTGCTTTCAACAGACTAGCAGATCTATGAGATTTCTCGTGTCGCTTGGGACTTTTCCATGAGACCATCAGCCAAAACGCATAAAGCCATAAAATCCGTACTTTCGCGTGACTGCTCCCGGAAGACATCCAACCTTAGGAACCAATTGCTCATTTTGACATTTTGCAAACAGTGCTGCTCTGTATATAAAGTGGAAGCTATCCCCATTACCAAATTCTCTCTCGTCCCAACTCGATTTATAAAATAAGAAGTAGAAAAATGCAAATTTCTACACATACATACTTTAAAGCATTTCCTTAATTTATTATTTATTATTTATTTGTTTTATTTTATTTAAAGTTTAAGGACAGAATTTGATCCCTACATATTACTGAAGAAGGATACTCAATCAATTCTTTGTAGAGAAGGGAAAACCATTTTTTAGTATAAGGTTACTCCTTTAATTTAACCATATCGATGCCTGTAATGAGTAGAAATGCGCCAAAGAATATTTCAAGATGGCAAAGAATGGAACTGACTATAATCAAATCATAATTTGGCATCGGAACCATTATCTTTTTTCCCTCGACGTGAATTTTTTTTTATTTTATTTTTCATTTTTTGCAAGTTTGCCTTAGGAGCAGTTCAATTTCTCGACATCACTCTTATTGCGCTGTCACTATGAGATATGACTAGATACTTAAAGATCGTTTCTCAACACCAGAAGATGGAGCAAGGTGGAAAGTGGTTTCGACCAAATTGCCTATGTTTTCCCATGCACTTCTGTCCCACTTAATTTATTGTGTTGGAGAATTTTATCGATCCGTATACAATATTTAAGATTAAATTTACTTTCTTTCTTCTTTTTTTCTGAAAGAATGTTTAAAGATCCTATTTTTATACTTTTCTAAGGTATCTTCGAAAGGAATAAGAACTCATATGTCCTAATATCCTGTAATAGGAGTTGATAGATCCTGTTTTAAAATTTAATAGCTTCTATTGTAGGATTTTTTCGGAACTTTCTGCAGCAAGATAAGAATTTACAGCTTCTAACAATCCGAATTTGTAGATGATAAATCCTATTTTTGGATTTTTACGAATTTCTTCAAAGAATTAAAGCTTAATATTTCCAAATATAAATGAAAATAAGAATTAATTGATCTTATTTCAGGCATTTGAATTTTAAACGTTTATTCAAAGGTTTGTATAATCTAATTTAGGGTGTCAGTAACTAATTTTAAAATATTTTAAGGTTCTTAGAAGAATTGTAGAAGATCCGGGAGATAAATTTTGATATGTTTTAATGTTCTTAAGCCTACAGACCCTATATATTTAAGCTTTTGTTTGACAATTTTATGAAGCGACGACATACAAGAGATTTCTTACAAGATGAAGCGATCTAATCCAGAAACTGTTAAGTTAACTCCGATTTAGGACTCTTTTAGCCATTTTTGAGATAGATAATATGATAATTCATTGTTTTAAGTGAGTGTTGTACTTTATGATCTCTTCATTCTTATTTTATAGTAGTAGAACCCATTCTAGGAGTAGCTAGAGTTACTTTTATGGTTTATCAAGGCTATTTTCCTACGTTTCACACGGCTATTTTACTTTCATCCAATTTGGAGACGATGAAAATAATGTTACTCTCGATTTTAAACATTAGAAAAATTGATTACAGTAGAAATATATACGAAAATATTGTCTGTAAGTTTGTCATCTCGACTATTTATGTCTTATGGTTCGACTCAATGATTTCTGGCTTGTTGCCATTTCTCATTCTCTTGATGTCTGCCATTACATTCGTTTACTGATTAGTTAATCCTTATCAGCAAAGATAATTATAATGATTTGTGAGTATCACCGTACGTTTCGGAATTGCTGAAGTGTTTAAATCATTCGGACGTTCTGTCAGCCTATCCAAACTCTTATCTCTGAAAAGTCAAACGAAATCGGTAATCGAAAGGACGAACGTGGTTTATAACGGTTTAAAATGAATTCTAACATACTTCTTCTTTATGAAATATTTCTCTTTGTAACGTTTGAACGGTAAAGATGTAGACATTTTTGTCGTAACTTTTGTAGAGTTTGTAACAATTCAAAGGTACTAGTTTGAAACATATGTAACGCTTACAGTAGCTGTATTTGCTACGTAACGTGTTGTGACGTTTGTAACAATTGTAATAGCTTTTATAATGAATTTTTGCTACAAAAATTCATCATAAAAGTTACAAAACTTTATAATATAAAGTTGCAACTTGGTCTGCACTATTTGTAACATTACAAACGTTAGAAACGTTGACTCTAGCACAAATCGGTATTACAAAAGACATATTAAATCATTCAGCTGAAAAACCATTTTAAAACGTTGAAAATCATCTTTTAAACTTTTTCCAACGAGTAACCCAACCCGCAAGTAGAGGTAAATTGGGAAAGATGGCGAACGTTGGCGTAGATTTGACACGAAGAAACAAAAATTTTGGCAATTTTTAAGGACAGAACGTTTAAAAAGAAGGAAAAGAAAAAAAATTCGTGTTTCTATAGCTGATAGAGAGGAAAGAAAAAAGGAGGGAAAAAATCGCGAGCTAGTGTTATAACGGATGGAGGGTCAAACAAAAGAAGAATTTTGACGAAGCATAAAAAATCCAGCGAAACAACGATGAAAAGAAGAAAGTAAAGATTGACTGAAAGGACAATATCGGATTGCCATGGTCATATTTCATACAGTGAGCCAAAACCGACGTTTTCCGGTCACGTGTCACCATTCTACTTATCTAAGGAGTGGGGTTATGTGAATGGTTTCTGTCCTTTTACTTTTTCTTTGCTCCAAGAGATAGAATGGTTGCTGCTCTATATCGATTTATCTAATTGATATTTGCACTAACGACGTTGAAAAAAGGGAAAAATTCTTCATTAAACCCCAAAGAAATCGCCCGACCACCCTCGAAAAAGCCTTGTATTTACTTTATTAATGGAAATTTGTTCGCTCTTATATTAATTAATTGATATACGAATTTGGGCATGAATATTAAACACGCGAATATGCTTCTTAGTGGAGAAAAATTTAAATTTTATCCATTAAAATTTTTAATATTCATTGTTTTAAAGGTTTTAAACTTAAATACTAATTAATATTTATGATTTTGTATTAAAATTACTCCGTTAATTTAGGTGATGTAGTTGTTGGATTGGACACGACGCGACGCGGCGACTATCGCCGCTTATAACCGAAACATGTTACGCACTCGAACAGAATTGTACAGAAAGCGTTTATTAAGGTAAATCTACAGAAACTTCTGTCTTAATGTTGCTGTATTCGTAATTGTGTAATATTATGTAGTATTACACGCGTCAGGTCGCGGCGCGTTACACCTAATAATGTAAGTGAAAACACGGTGCTTCTTGCGCGTCTATTTCCACACCCTTTTGTAAAAATATTAATTTTAGTTTTTACAGGTGTAATTTTAATAAAATTTTTAAATATTTCAATAATATTTAAACCGGAAATTAAAAAAAAAAAAATACGTTTTTAGAACTGAAAGTGCAGACAAGATCCAGTTTCAAGCATTTGAAGTGGTATATAATACAAATCAATGGAGTAACGTCTTTAAAAATCCACACTGTCTCTACAGAAGGGGGAAGAAATAAAAAAATAAGAAAAACAGAAAAAAATTCTGGTTAGCTTTAACGACAACGATCTGAAAATGGTCCAGTTGAGACGACAGCTTCTCTCTTTCCATCTGCCATGATTTATGAAGACAGAAAGAGGAGATAAAGGAATCTGAACGTAACAACATCAAGTTACCTAACAACCGACCGAGTAACAGGAGACGTTTGACGTTATTTAACTCATTATTTTGAGATCAGTGACAAGTGAAGAGTACGACACTTCTTATCTTATGTACCGATTGTACGGGACCGAAATAGTGAGATCTTTCCTACAGGGTTTTTTCCTCTCATTAGGAAAGGACAAATCGCACTTGTACTGCACTTGGAATGTAGCACTTGGTATAAAAAATCTAAAGGAACACAGCGAGTTTATTCTTGTTATACTTGTCCATGTGTATCATTCACACGTTGCTGTGTTAAAGAAAATTGTCAGAAATTCAGGAAGACAAAGATTTTAAAGGTTCTATCATCTTCAAATTTTAATTATCTTTTAATAAGAACTTCAGAGTGAAAGGTCCTTCATTGAAGCCTTAAAACTTAGACTCGAAGGTCCTTTACACATTAAGGACCCCATAAAAATCTTTGGTGTTTGTCCTCTTAAGAGTTTCTTAAAAACGAAAACCATTAAGAATCCCATTACTTTCTTTAATTTTGGTGTTCGGATTTCTTAGGTTAAAAATCTTTGTAGAAATTCGATTTTTATGAGCTAAGTGGATCCAAACGAGACCATATGGACCAATTTGGGTTTAAATGGATTCAGTTTGCTGACAGGGTTATAAGATCGTTGAAGATCTTCGATAAGACTTCACATTTACGATTTTTATAAGATTCCTTATAGATTTATTTAAAGATTTTCTCGGAAAATTTTAAATTTATATAAGATTAAATCAATTTTAATAGAATTCTCAAAGATATTTAACATTTAAAAGAATTAAGAATCCTTATTAAAATCCACGAACAAGATCCCGAAACTTAAAGATTATGATAAAATTCTTTAAAATATTTCAAACTTAAAATATCTTCGATAAGAATCATGAAATTTAATCTGTGATAAACTTTATCAAAAGTTTTTATTTATTTTTTAAATATTAAGATAAAGCAGCGAAGGAAGAAAAAAATTTTCAATCTTTAATCGTTTAAGCTGTAAGTAATCACCCTGTAAGATGTTATCAGATGACGATTATTAAAAATATTCAAGTAACAAAATATCTTTTGACTTGTCAGAGTTAAGGTTTATTGTAAAATTTCCACAACAAAGAGGATTTTAAAAAGCGTGTTGGGATAGTGATATAAGTAGCTTTGCAATCTTATCCTGGATAAAATCTCCCCGGATAAGGTTAAAGCAATAACAGAAAATAAGTTACAGAGAAAGGATCTTCTCCATTTGGTACAGGTTTCGGTCAGTTAACAGCAGTCAAATCCTAGCTTTTCTATTTTATGTAGTTCACGTAATAACAGACAAAAGTTTTAATTAGAATGTTGGTTTGGGAAGACGAGTAACCTGCAGCCTGGGGAAGTAAACCTGTCCGGTAAGTGTTTGTGAAGCACTTCAAAGATTTCTAGAAGGTCTTATTTCCGAGTAGATCGATCGCGTCATGCGCATAAGGTCACCCTGTAATTACCTGACTCAGCATTAAACATTTTCCTCCATTATTTTAAAAGAGTCGTATGTTATTCGATCAGACTCGAGTGTTGATTTTACATCAGAGACAATAAAATTAATCGTGTTTATATCTAAATATTTTCTAATAAAATTAAAACAGTTTTTTTAAAATTTAATCGAAATAAAAAAAATTGTTTAAAAATACTAGAAATATTTTTTTAAAAATTCTACACGACAATTAATTGTCATTTCACACTTAAAGCGAATCGCTGGCGATTCCATTATTGCGTCACCGATGACGGATATTAATCTTTTCGCCAATCATATTCTAATACTGTCGATTATTACGTCGTCACTGACGTAATAATAGCATCACTAGCGATTCGTGTACGGTGTGAATCGACCTTTACATAGTCAGAATTTCTTCAGGAATTTCCCCATTGTGAAATTTATTCAAATCTTTCAAATGGAATGAAATGTTTGGTCTGTTTTTTATCTTTTATATATACATTTTTTCTATTTTTCTTTGAAGAATGTAAAGAAAGAAAATAACTTTTTTACATAACAACGATTGATGGTTTAGCATGTCAAGCAGATACAAAAAAAAAAAAGACAAAAGATTCTATATATATATAACTCCCAAATTTGCAAGGGGAAAAATATATTTAAAGTTTCAAACCAATTTACATAAAATCAAATAAAAATATAATATTTTTTCGAGTTAAAAGAGCACAATTAATGTAAAGACATAAATTTCTTCGGTGACAAAACTATTTTCAATTAGTGTTTTTGACTTTGGATGAAAATTCCTGATGTTTGTGACACTTCACTTGATGGAATTTCTTAGCTGTCTAGAAAAGAATATTCAAAATTCCAGAAAAGCCTGCAGCAACCACAAAAAGATATGAAACTGAAATAAAGCTTTGAATTTTCAGCAATGAAAGACAATGTACCTGATGTACGCGTGACTACTTACATGACATAATGCCTTGAGGTGTTGCTTTGACAGATTTGTGACTACAACACTGTTATTTTCCGAGCCGCCATTCGTATTTTTATTTTTTTAAATTTATTTTTGAAGCGGGGGGAGGCCGTTTTAAAAATGTTTTTTAAATGGTTTCCTACGTAAATAATTGTTACATAATTTTTAAAAAATGGACATTTTGCCTTAATTAACTTACTTTTTTTGAAAAAAATCATCCTAAATACCTATTTTGCATATGATAATTTCCATCTACATTAGCAATTTAAATTTTTTGAACTTAATTAAATTTTTCTATTTAATGTTTTAATTTTGTTCATGTTCTGTTTATTATGATTGTTTAAATAAATTGATTTTTCTTGCTTTTATAGATTAAATTTATCGTCGGTTGATTGATGGATATATATAATTATAATTTTTTTCTCCCGATTTCTGATGTCTATGATTTAATTTAGCCATAGACATCGGAAATGTCCGAAGCGGAAAGGTTTAATTATTGCTTATTGATTTCATAATTTTTTAAAAGACTTGTGTTTTTAAGTATCTAATCTATTAATAAATTAAAAATATAATTTATTTTTATAATTCTTTAAGATTATAAGGCATGTTTTAAAAATATAATTCATGATTTTTTACCAATCCATTCCGATCTCTATGACTTATTTAACCATAAACATCGAAAATATCTGAAGCGGAAAGGGTTAATTAAAATGATTATTTATTGATTTTTAATTTTTTAAAGTAAATAGTTATATTTTTAAACATCGATTTTTTAATAAATTTACTTTATATAAATATTTTTAAGAATGTAGCTCATATTTTAAATAAATAATTTATTAAATTTACGTTACTTCTATTTTGTTTTGATATCTATGACAATTTAAACCACAAACATGGGGTAGGAAGAGTTAATTTAAAATCATTTTTAAATTAATAAATTACGCTTTTAATTATTTATTTTTATTAATTTATAAATTTTAAAGACATTTACGCTTATTTTAAGCAAATAATTTATAAAATTTATTTTAAAAATTATTTAAATAAATAAATTATATATAGGCCTACTCCTCTACTAAAATAACACATAAATTTTTCGATACAATAGAAAAATGCAAGATAGACAACATTATAAAATATATCTCATGACTTCTGTTCGAAAACTTAATTTATTTCCAGTTAAATTTTAACTTTTTAAAAATACATATATAATAAAAAAAATAAATAAAATAAACCCATAAAATAACCATAATTTTGAAAAATCTTCTATATAAATTCTATAAATATTGGAATAATTCCCATCGTTTTAAAATAAAAATGTATATAGATATATGTCTGTTATAAATGCATTTTGGCAGAAAGATTCAACGAAAACAATAAAAAAATTCGATTTTTTTACATTATATACATTTAAAATCTTATGTATTTTTTAAAAAATTATAATTTATAAACATTTAAATCAAAATAAACAAGCACAATTTATATATTTATAAAAAAAATAACTACTTCAAGACGTTTATGGATACGAAAAAAATGCTTTTCGTGTCCATAAACGTCCTGTAACCATTAAAATCTAGGTCAAAACTATGTTAAATTAATGGAAGAAGATGTAGAAAATGATCAGATGGATAAATTAGTAGATCTTTCACATATACAACGGTTTAGATGGACTTCTGCAGGGAAGATGTGGAGTCAGGAGCTGTCGTAAAGTTCATTAACGGTTTGATCCCATAGGATTTATCCTTAGCGACCGAGGGACACGAAGACAAGACTTGGTTCCATTAATGTATCCTTAGTCACACAGACAGAAAATACGTGAAAGATCAAGGGAAGTCATTTCTGTAGTTGCTTCTTGAAATCCTATAATTCTACATTTCTCAAAATGGAATTGACCTCCGAATTCACCCAACTTTTAGTTCTTATTTATTGATATTTTTAATATTTTTTTTTCTTAAAAAAACGTTATTTATGGCTTTTTTTTAAAGCAGGAAAAGTTAGATAAAAGTTCACAGAAAATATTTATATATTTTATATTGTAAACAAGATTTGAATGATATAAAATGCAATATTGATTTTTAGGGAGGAACTTAAAAACTGTTTGTATATATATATATATATATATTTCTTTTTTTAGAGGAAAGATATTATATTTAAATTAGTTATTTTATGCAATTTTACTGTAATTTCCCTTTTTTATTTCCGTCGGAAAAGAAAGTAAATGATCGAAATTTCCCTATTCTCTCCGTATAAACAGGGAAAAAATCTTTATTTTTCCCTATTTTCCTCTAAATCTAGGGAAAATATTAAAAATCTTGTTTTGTATTCATTTCGTCCGTCCGTTTGTCTAACGTTCTCATATAAACTAAAAATTTAACAATTTAAAAATTTCAGGAACCGAGATAGAAAATCCTTATAAAATTTTACTCCCGTATGCATTACTTATGGTATCCTATTGTTAATAATAAACTACGTAACACTATATCTGTCATTACGTGTTATTCCATTAAGGTTGATGCTGTTTAGTGACGTTACATGTGACGTCAGGGACTGTACGTGTAAGTTATAAACGAAAATTACTTGTATTTTACATGGCTATTATCTCTTTGTAACGGCGTAAGAAAGTGGTTTGCGTTTTTCCTTCCAGATACAGATAGAAAAATACGAAATTATAAGAATTTATTACAATTAAATTTATCATTTTTTACACGCAAAAAGCTAATTTTCTTTATATATATATATTTTCCCCCCTTTGCCTGCTGCTGTTTCCGTACTGTTACAATTAGAGAATTCTGCAGAGCGTAACCTAGTATTGATGTAGGCAATGACTATGACCATCGTCACAAGTGTTCAGTCTTCCACACTCATCTGCCATTTTATTGGATTATATTCTGCAGTTTCGCTACGATTAATTTTGTTAAAATTTCATAAAATTCTGTCTTTGAATTTTGTAAAGGATAATCTGTTTATCGAAACGTTTCAAACGAAAATGGCAGCAGTAAACAATACAAAATTATCTACATTATAAACATGGACGAATCGATAACTCTAGATAATTGCATCTTATATTGTCTATAAATATGTTTGCATTTCTAAATTATATACGTTTAGATTGAGTTTTTATTTGTTATTTATCTAAAATCATTTTTCTCTATATATATAATTCTTGAATTTATGCCTATCTATGAGCTGTGCAATTCGTGTGGAGGGAGCATTTCAGTTTATCTTACTTAAAAATATATGTAATAAAATTGAATTTTTAAAAGTAAATTTCCAGTTTTTAAAATATGTAAACAAATGAATATAAAAATAATTTTTAAATAAGGCATTTTATGCATATTACAATTCTTGCTTCTTAACTTCATTTCTATAAATAATGATTTTCTATTAGTTATGGATTCACCGTAAGTAGCTTGCTAGCAAAGTTTACGATGCAATTCAAAAATTTTAACAATATCAAGAGCCGTTGGGAAAGTCTGGAAAGTATTACATGGACGATAAACTATTTACACCAGGAAACTTTTCTAGTTCCTTTCGTTTTATAGTCAAAATTCTAAACACAGTTACTCTCCGCAAGAGAACATATTGACTAAACAGGACCTTTGCCCAGATTTTGGTGCCATTTATTAGTTTTAACTGCTTGCTATGAAGTTAAAAATCGATCTTCGACTAGATTATGTTGCTTACGTAATAACATTTTGAATAGATTAGTCCTCTGACATGTGTTACTGACCACTGCTTTCTTATGGAGTATCAACAATTTTGGACCAGCGGAATATCTTAAATTTTGTGAAAATTGATTTAAATTAGTGAGGAGTAGCTTAAGGGATGTTTATTTTAAATATTCTTTGAGTTGGTACTGAAAAGTAAATTTTAATTGGCTCTGAAGGTACTCGCATTGCATACGAATGTCCTCAGAGAAGAATACGCTTCTCTAAAGACAACTTTTCATTTAAAGTAAGTTTTCTCATAAAATTATCTAAAAATACTCTTCTGAGAACTTACATAGTATGCAACATTTCCATTTGGTATCGTAAAGATCGTAGTGATCATTATTTGGCCATCTCTACTGATGCCCACGATTTGTATCATTAGGTATTAGTAAAGGTGTCCAATTTTTGAATTAATAAAGGAAATTATAAAGTTAACGCTTCATTTAGTGAATTGCTCGTAAAATTATCTTAAAAAAATATCTTTCTGAACTTAAATGTTAAGCATTATTTCCTTTTGACATCTTTGCCATTGGGGGATTGGTAGCAATGCCCAATTTGTGAGTTAGAAATAAAAATAAACATTGGGTGACTCTGAAAGTAATTTTTATTACCTATAAGAAGACATTTTCAGCAGAATTAAACATTTCAAATCTTTCTATAGGTTGCCATATGGCCGTATCGATGTCAATATTCGAATTGATAAGTTTAACTCGGTCTACTGCATATATTTTCATAAGAAAAAACATAAATCTATAGTAAATAATATACTGACATATATATCTAAAAATATTTTGCTTACATTTTATAGACCGCTTCTCAGCAGTATCTTCAGTAAGATGCTAAGAATTAACAGTAATCTTTAATTGATACTAAAAATATACTTATTATTTAATATTGAAGGAAAAATACGTGATGAATAACGAGAAAATTGAAGGTGGCGCTGGATATTTTTAACGGAAAAATCTGTCAGATGGCGCTACAACCATACACTATACGCTTGCAGCGCCGCCTGACTATATGCTTACGACGCCATCTAATATTTGCTTTAGCTATAAAATTTATTAGAGAGCGCTGCATGCATACAATACTTAATCGCAGCGCCTCCTAATAAATTTTATAGCTAATTCAAATATTGATATCGCTGTCATTATTTACCTTAATTTAAAAGATAATTCTATATTCTGAATTTAAAAAAAAAAACAACAAATTCTTTTTATTTACGCTGATTACTTCAAATATATTTGAGATTTACAAAGTTTTTAATCCAGAATGTAAACAATGCGTGTCGAAAATATGTTTAAAGATCTTCTTCGCGATAAGAAAGCAGTTAATGTTGATAGCATGAATGACATTTTAGCTTGATAAGCCATTAATGGATAGGAAATATACTCTACCATATAAGAGATAATAGAAAAATTGTTTATCTCGCTCTTACGCATATGTTAAGGAATCCAGAAAAAATATTTCTATAATATATTTTCTAATGGTTTTTAAATCTATTTGGTTTTGTAATAGTGCAGCAGATGTTAATGTTCATTTAATATAAGAATCATATTTTTGTAAATTCAATTTTTATCTTTATTTTCTCTCCATTTGTACATGTAGTACCCGAATAAAGTGATGTTCTTTCGATATGCAATCATCTGAATATGAGTTGCGTATTTTTATATTCATTTTATTGCTGTTCGTATAAAACTATAGAAAAAAGAAAATTTTTCAACATGAAAAAATTGAATCGAGTTGTAATAAATTCTTACATATTTTTCATTCTTTTGAATAGGATAAAAATTGAGTAATTTAAAGATAATTTTTTTCCTTCGTGAAGTACAGAAAATGACAAATTTAAAGAGGAAATTCTGAGGAAAAATTGAGGAAAAAACGTATTTAGTAATGTGGAGAATTTGTTGATGAATTTAAAAAAGAAAACTAGATAAAAGAAAGAAGGGAGGAGAGATAGAAGACGGAAGAAGAGAGAATGTAAAAGATGAAGGAAGAAAACGAGGAAGAGAAGGAAGAGGAAAGATGAAAGTGGAAAAATAGGAGGAATGAAGAGGAAAAGGAGAAGCATGTATAAAAAAAGAGAAGATAAAAAGATGAGAAATAGAGTAAAGATGAAAAGAGACATACAGAACAGAAATAATTAGGAAGAAGAAGAGGAAGAAGAAGGAGAAGAAAGACTTCTCGTTCGTCATCTGCTCGTACTTTCCCTACTTAAAGGAGGAAAGAAGAGAGAAAGAGAGGAGAGAAGGAAACAGATGAGAAACAGAGTAAAAAGAAAAAAGAAAGAAAAGGAAGGAAGCGAATTTGAAATTTTAAAAGCTATTTACACATAAATAAATTTGAATAAAATCAAAATCGAAGAAACATATAAACGAAACGTTAATTGAATAAAACAACAAGAAAAAGAGAAAAATAACAATAATAATTTATCAAAAGGATTTACAGAGATAGAAAAGTAAATCTTCAACAATAATTATTTTAGTGAAGAGACATCTCTTACAGATTTTTCCCCCTGTTTTTTTTATTTTTATTATTTTTTTTGGATATAGTATTTCTCATTTTTTTTATTTATTTCTTGTTTCTGGTCTTATTGAAATGGTCTAATGGGATTATCTACGGCAATCCTCACTCGTTACGCCATTCTCTATCTGATTCAAGAAAGAAAATTGATTTTCTGAAAATCTTTTGTTTAATCGAACTGTGTAACGTTATTAAAGGGAATTGTAATTTCCTTTTAAAGTATTAAAAGAAGAAGATAGAACTAATTAACAATGATTTAACTTAGTTGGAAAATTTTCTTATTAAGAATCCTCATATTTTTTTTAATGTTATACTCCCTTTAAACTGATTATAAATAAATTTGATTATAAAATTTATAATAAATTTTATTAAAAAAAGTACTTTTCTTCTTCATATTTTAAAAAAAATTTATAAAAATTCACAAATAAGTTAAATCCCTATCAATAAGATGATGAATAAATTGAATATTTACTATAAGAATTATTGAATTAATTGGATTTCTGACAAGGAAAATGGTAATGAAATTTGATTCTTATTATTTCTGTTTTAATCTTTAATTTTTTTAAAAAAAGAATTATTTAGTTTTTATCGATAATTTCTTTTGGAATTAAACTGAATTTTTATACGGGAAATTATAATTTAAATTAGATTTTCTGATCATGTTGTATAAAATGTTAAATATTGGTAAAAGTATCAATTAAAAATCGAGTTTTAATTAATGTAATGTTGGACTCGAGGAAGTGGAAGCTGAAGAAAAGAAAGTGGAAGACAAAAAGATAAAGAAGAATTCTTTCTTCTTCCTCATCTTTTTCCACTTTTCCAGTTTCTTTTACTTCTATTTATCCTACTTAAAGCAGGAAATGGAAAGGAAGAGAAAGAACGGAAGGTGAGAAACAGCAAGATAAGGAAGAGTAGAAGAGAAGGAAGAAGATGAGAAACAGAAAGAAAGAAAAAGAAAAATATCAATTAAAGTTTTATTTTTATATTCAAAAATAGCAATTGTGTTCAATTTTTATGAATTAAATTTCAAATTAATTGAGTTTCTGTACACAAAATTTTCCAATTAATTGCGTTTTAGTTGCTTGAAAATTTCAAAAAGCATCGAGTTTTTATTTTAAAAAACAAGGAATAAATTTAATTTATACGGATAAAAATCACGAAAATGTCCGATTTTCTCCAATAAAATTGACGAATTAATCAAATTTCCACGTCACAAAACTTCAAGAAAGTAGACAGAGAAGAGCGATTAAAGTTTACGCTAAAAAATTTAATTTTTTTTAATATATATTTAAATCAATAATATCTTAAATATTTTATTTAATTTTCATAACATTTTTAAGGGAAATTTTATAGGTATTTTTACACGCGCTCACACTAGAAGAGGGATAGAAAATGGCAAACAAATAAAGAAAATAAAGGGAAAAAAGCTATTTTATCTCGGAAAATAAATCGTAAGACAAGCATATAAACTGTTTTTATAGATCTTATTTTATACTTCACAGCTGCAAATTTAAATTTTTGCAACTTACTTTAAATAGTTTCAAGCTCAAGTAAGCATTGTATTTTTGATGTTCTTGCATTACTTCCTGACCAATCGCAATTGATTTCTATGGATCATAGAGATCAGTAAACAGGAACAGGAGTTCACACGTCCGTAAAATATTCTTCTTTACCTTCTTTTCAGAGTATTTAAATCTGTTATTACTTTGTAGAATAAGCAATTTAAATATTACTGTATATTTGGTGAATACATATTGTCTTCTCGTGGACAAAAATGGCCTCCAGGTAAATCAACATACCTCCTGTACGGATATTTCTTGTTTAGAATTGATAAAACCGGTATAAAATTTGATTCTTATGTGTTTTTAGATGATTCTATATACATTTGATTGATATAAATTCAAAGAAATCATGCTTCTGTATCGACAAATTGTTATCGCTATAGAGAAATTCTTTCAGGAATTGTTGAAAATTTGTTAAAATTTCTTATTTTAACTCTTTAATTACTTAATAAACTAACCAATAATTTAGTTTTTAACGTTTTACGATTACTTTGTGTAATTTTTATTGATAAATTTCTTAATTTTTGAATATTTTAAACTGCTATTCACTGTCGCTCGTCGTCGCGGCTCGCTGCGTGCAGACTGAATTTTGTAGAATTAAACTAATTTGTATATTAATACAGAGCAGAAACAATTGATAAATAGATGCGCCACGTTGTTGAATATAAGAAAACATGTAAATTAGCAATTTGAATGCTATAGATTTTTTTAATTTTCGTGATACGCGATGCGCAGTTTCATTGCGTCGTGCGACAGACATTCGAACTTTCAAATGTGATAACCTATAATATAATTAATAAAGATTAAAATGTTATACTTAATCTAGATTTCTGAATAATAATTGGCAAATAAAAGTAAATATTTATAAAATATAAATCAATTATTGAAAGTTTCAAAGGTTATTGTCATTACGCGCGCGCGACGCGCGCAATGACAATAACCTTTGATAACCGCGCTCGTCCTTATAATTCACGAAAATTACCACGTCTATATAAGTTTTTTCTATTTTATATATTATAAAAGATGCGCACATTTAAATAATTAATTATTTAAAAACAGATAAAAGACAGAAGAAGCAAGAATTATACAATTTTAGCACTTCGCGTCGGCGCGACGGTTCGTACGCGTCACTTCGCGATGACTGTTATTACATTATTCAAACCGTTAAAACAAATTTAATTCGAATTCGACCATAAAACAATGAATATAATTCAATAAATTACACATAAAATGTCAAATTTAAATAAATTTTATCGCAAAAATCCAAGAAGAAATTTACATTTTTACACAATTTTTTAGGGTAAATTTAATCTGCTCAATGGGTGTATAAAACCTTATTTTGTATGTAAAATAGGGAAAAAACTTTATCAATATTTTATTTAGTGAATTGTAGTATCAATAAATAATCGAATAAATTTATTTTTAAAATTCTGGAGAGAGAATAAATAATAAAAAAAGGGATTTTTCTGGTGAATATTTGCAATAAACGAACGAAGAGTATCCATTCTGCTTCACTATTACTAGGTAAGTCTGTTTTCTATATAGAATATTGGAACAAGAATTATCGAATATACAAGACAGAACTTGTAGAATTGTAAGATATCTTTCTACATTTCAATTCTTAGGAGGTAATCTTTGCCAAAGGCAAAACACAATAAAACAACTACACCCTTCAGATCAAAATCACTGTATAAAACCCTCACACCTCCTGTATTATTCATCTATATGTATACACAAGATATCTTAAGTTTCTAACTCGAAGAATTTTTATATTATTTAAAGAAATAGTAATTACTGTTATTTGTATGCGGGTGCCATCACCTCGATTAATTATCATCCCTCATCTCCATGTTAACAATTAATGTAATTAATTGTTAACATGGAGATGAGGGCCTGTCGATACGCAAATATAAATCAACATTTAAAGTTTTATTAGTATAATTAATTGTATATATGACAATATTATATTTTATTTTGTTAAACAAGCGGGTGAGATGGCATCCGACTTTCTCCTCATTCTGTTGATCAAATGTCTAAGATGGCATCCCACTTTATCCCATTGCTTAATGGAATTCATGATATAAATTATATTGCCAAGAATTTTTGTAATTTTATACAGAAATAATTAAGAAATTCGCCATATTATCGCGTGTCATCTCACCCGATTCATAAGGTAAGTTGGCAATATAAAGAACTCTGTACATTTTAATGTAGAATAGCTTAAACCCTGTTTAGATTTATTAATTTTCTTGATATTTTTGATACGTCGTGAACAGATTTCTGCCATCTTCCCTCATTTATAATGCTTTTAACTCGACAATTTTCAAGAAAGTTGGCATCAAAAAGTGGGCGCTACTTCAATCCTCATCCCAGTGGCGTAACTAAAATTTTACTCTGTGGGAAAATGATGTAAAAATACAATCGCAATGAAGAAAAATTAAAGCTTCTGGGGATCCAACATCCATATTACCCCCCACTGCCTCACCCCATTCCTCATCTCTCATAAATACGCCCGTGTCTCACCCTAACAAACTCAAAGTAGCGATAGAAAACAGCTTTACAAACAAAGAAAATAATTAAAAATGGTGATAAATTCACACCAGAAAGGAGCCATTCCATCAATTTTTACCCTTCACGCAATTTGACGGTTCGAAGTAGGGGTAAAACTAGTTATAGAAAATATAAATTTCTTGACTATTCAATAAGATTTAATAATAAAAAAAAAATAGAATTGTATTTGCTAAAATTTATTATTATTATTATTTTTTTTAAATATTATTTTTAGTACCTTTCACATTACATAAGTGGTCAATTTGAAGATTATAGTGAAAGATATTTGTTCTATTTCCTTCTTACTTTTTTTTATTTGATTTTTCTTTATTTTATTTTATTATTTTTTTTTGTTTTATACAAACACAACTTAGCCAATTTTCTACTATTTTTTTGTTGTTTCTTTTTTTAGAAAATAAATCTTAAAATGACAACAACAATTTCGAAATTTTCATTTCTTCACGTCATATTCACAATTCGTTTTGACTTTTATAAAAATAATAAAGAATGAAGAGAGAAAAAATAATAATAAGAAGAGTTTTAGGAGAAGAACTTACAAAAGAAAAGTGTTTTATTATTCTGCGAACCTTTGAAAGAATTTCAAAATAATTCTCTTTATCCGTTAAAAATTAATTCGAGTTTTGTATGCAAATTAGAAAATTAAAGCGTTTCACACAATACTTATGTGTTAGAATGCTGTGACGTGTTGCCTACGTAGTTTACATTGTATCTGTCGCGTCGCGTGGCATGGTATGGAGTTGTTAAGTTTAAAGTGATTTTTGAATATTAATTTTGGCTTTAATTTAAAAATCTTTTAGTTTTTAATTAAATTAGGGATTTGAAAACGGCGGACGAGTTAAGATTAGAATTGATATAAGAAAATGTCGAACGTTGCGTGGCACGCGAAGCGGCATACGCGCCGTTGCGACGAGTGACACGCTTGAAATTCGTTTAGTCTTTAATAATATTTCACGTTGTGCCGGGTCCTCCGCAAAATTGAAATAAATAAATTGAAATTTAGGGAGCGCGCGTACAAACGTTAACATGGCAAAGATCGCGAGTGAAGTCTGATATCGATAACGTAAATTTACTGTTTATAGATCTTATACGTTATCTATGACGTTTTAAGCAGTCTACGTTTTTTACAGAAACGGGGTAGACAAATTTCGCTTCGTATCGCGTCGCGCCGCGCGCGCTGGTCATTCGACGTATATAGATATAACGCAAGTTAACCTATAAACGGGATCAATTTTAAGTTTTTCATATGCAAATTTATCGAGTTAAGGCAAAGAATTTCCAGTTATATATACGATGCTTCCATTATGGCTGGGGGATACTTCGATTTAACTCGGGACGAATGACCACTTTAAAGAAAATGAATAGAAGGACTTTCATTTTTATTCGGCATTTACAAGTCGAATTCTATCAAGTTTTATATTCTGTCTTTAAATTTTTTAGGAGGAAGAAACCTCCCCCCATCAACTCTCTTTCTATAGAAACTCGATCGCACTTCACAGCTATTGCATAACGTCAAATCAGCTTCTTTTTTTTCAACCACTTCTACTTATTTTGCATACGAAATGCCCTTATTGCTGAGTGGACAGTCGACTTAAGTAGCTTAGTTGACGTTATGCTTCTTGCTTATCGACTTTGCAAATGTTTTGCTCATTTATTTAATTTAATTTGAGATCAATTTGACATTTTTCTGTAACTTAAACCTTTAGTTTAGGTTCCCAGAATAGTAAAAATTGTAAGGAGTGTGAAGAAGGAACTCCTATTTAGAGAGAAAGAATGGTAAAAGTATTTTGCAGAAGAGTGAGGAATGTATAAGAAAAATATGAGGAAATAAGGAAGAGGTAGTTTTGAATGAAGGAGGGGAAAGTGCTATTAAAAATGTAAGGGAAGGTACGTGTAAGAGGGCAAATAATTTCTAAAATATAAAGAAAAATATGCATTAGAGAATGAGGAATTATTTTAAAAAACCAGGAATGCACAAGGAATTTAGGTATTTACAAATATATGGAAAGGTATGCTTAGGAGAACGTAATACGCAAAGAAATTTACTAAATAATAAAGGGAAATATTCTTTTAAAACTGTATATATATAAAATATAAGAGAAAGCATACATAAAAGGACAAGGAATTTATAAATTGTAAGAGAAGTATGCTTGAGAAGACAAAGTAATTATAAAATACGAGAAAATGTATGCGTAAAAAGAGACAAAGAATTTACGAATGTAAGAGAAAGTGTGCATAAGAGACAGTGAAAAATTACAAAATATAAAGGAAAGTAAACAAAGAAGAAAAGAAATTTACAAAACATAGAGGAAATGTGAACAGGAGAATAATTTTCAAAACACAAGGAAGAGATTGAACAAGAATAAAAGGAAAAAAATAAAATAAAATATTGAAGGAACAGAAAAAAATGTAGAGAAAAATAAATTTTTCTATAATTTTTATTAAGTAAGAAAGGAAAAAGAAGGAAAATATAAAATAATAAAAATAAAATAGATCTGAAGTGAAATAAAGAGTAGAAGAAACTTTTACAAAGAAAATAAATGTAAAAAATAAAAAATAAAAAACTAAATTTTTTCCTTAAAAAATAAGAAGTAATAAAAATTAACTCGCAGTAAATAACATTTTACTAAATTAAACTAAATAAAAATTCATTACATATTATTATAATTTTCAAAAAATTTAAATTACTTTTTCAGAAATAAAAATATAAATAAAATAATAAAAATTAGAATATTTATCTAAACAAAAAAAAAAATGACTTTAAGAAGGAAATTAGCTTTAAATTAATTTTAAAATAGTGTTTAGGTATGCATCATTCATGACATTAAATAAAAATTTGTAAATAAAAAATAAAATTAATTCAAGAAAATAATAATATAATTCATTCATTAGTTTGATAAAGAATAAATAAAATCAAATTATACACAAAGTACTAATCTGAAATTTTAATTAAAACATTCTTTTCAAAGAAATTTCCCCCCTTTTTTTTAAATTTAAAATTTAAAAGTAAAATTGTTAAATTTACAAATAAATCAATTTAAAAATTAAATATTTTTTTTTAAAAATATTTTATTTATTTATTTATTTCTAATTTTTTAGAATATTAACACAACTGTATTTTTACTAATTATTTTTATTTTTATGAGAAAGAATAATTTAAAAATTATTAATTATAATTATCGTTAATAATTTGTAATTTGAAGCAAAAACGTGGAAAAATAGGCAATTAATTGTGTCTTATTTTTTGCATTTTTTGAAGGTAAAATTTCGCGTTTTTTTTTGAAGAAAATTGTAGTTTTTTTAAATATATTTATCTAATAAAATCATTTTTAGATTGCTTTAGAACCAGATTTTTATTAGATTTAGCATAAAACAGGGGTTATACTTTGCTAAAACCGTTATAAAACCTTAAATATTTGCATACGTAGCGAGTTTTTAGAATGCTTTTACATATAAATTTATATTTATACTTAAAAAAAATCTATATAATATGGAGTTCTAAAGTTAGTTTTTTGTCATTTCTGCATGTTTTCTTGATATACTTTTTACAAATTTACTTAGAGACATTACTGTACAACGAACAGAGTATATTCTAATTACTCATATCGTAAAAATTAATATTTAAATTTAAAAAAAATCAACAGTTAGTACAAATTCAACATTTACATCGAGTTTTGTACATCTACCTTTTACTTATTTAAAATATATATATATATATATATATATATATATAAATTTTTCTAACAAAGTAAACATATCCTATGTTTTGTCAATTGATGTAGATAAGTCACGTTTGTAGCATTGAATTTCTTATTTTTCTCCTTATTTTCAGATATTTATGAGAATAGCATCTGGTAGAAAATTATTTATTTTTCTTTTTTTGAAACATCATTATTCATTTTGTAGATTATCTAAAAATTCAATTAAGAAATTCTTCCTTGTTTTGATAAAGATGCTTCTCTTCTTCTCTTCTTCACTTCTCTCCAAACTTTAAATCTTGAACGAAAGAATTTAAATAGTTTTTCTTTCTAGGAAAAAAAAGGATATAAGTAATGATTTTTTGGAAATAAATATGTCTAAAAATATTCAGGGAAACTTGAGTTTTGCAAATTTTAAAATATTAAATCAGCAAATTTTAAACTGATGATGAAGATATTCCCTAAAGGAAGAGTGGATTCATTGATGCAGAAATAACGATATCCCGAGGGATTAGGATTATTCCAGTGTATTAATCCTTTTTGGACATATATTGGATAGTGAATTAATTTGTTACACGTTAAATAGTCCCGTTATAAGCTTAGAATAGCGTTAAACTCGTTGGGTGAATAATTACTTCTTTAAATATTTAAGTTTAACAATAAAAATTATATTAATTCAATTATCTTATGTTAATTTTCTTCCTTTTGATAATTAAATTATATTTTTAGAAATTCTATTTTAATTGTTTAAAAGTTTTGCATAAAACAAAACAAACACTAGCGAGTTTAGATTTAAATATTTGTTTCGGCCAATTGGAGTTTAGATATACATAACTCTATCCAATCATCTTTCGAGGAATTTTAAACTTTATTTTACAAAAGATGACGTATATTCACACGAAATTTTAAACTTTTTTTTACTCTAATTTACATAATTTTAGGTTATTTTACAACTTAAAAAACTTAAAATATCGATAAAATGTTGATAGACGAAGCAAAAAGCCAATTTAGATAATTATAGTTACACACCAACTTGCAAAAATTGTCTTAAAAATAAATATTTTAGAAATTACCTTTCGTTAATATTATTCCTAATATTAAAGTCATTCCCTAAGGTAGATTTGATAATAATGAATATTGATTGTTTAAGCAGCTCCTGTAATACTCTTCGCGTGGACCTCGCCCTACATCATACACGTACATTAATCTAACAGTTTTCTCATCAAGAAGAAAAATCTATAAAGTATCAGCTTAATATTACAGTTAGAATAACACAAATGACAATTCGTAACACAAAAAAAACACCACACACAGTTTTTAAATTCGTTTTTCGTATTTAATTGTATTCATCACGCTAGAGCCATCACATAGATGCCATTATATCAAAGAAATTTCGATTAGAAAAAGACAGTTGGGAACGATTTCTTTGCATGTCTTTATTCAACACTCCAAACAACATCAGCATAGTTCACTTTGCATAAACTAACATCAATGGTTGTTTCCCCTTGGAACCACAAGCTGCGACCATCGAATTCGACCAAGAATTTTAGTCAAACGCCATATAACAAATGAAATCACATTTTACCAAGCCAGTGGGTCGAAGGAGAAGAGAGGATTTTCTCTTTTTTTGGGGGGGGGTATTTTTTAAATTTCCCCAATAGCCATTCAGTAAAGACAGCAATGACGAATCACTTCCATAAATATTCCATTGGACAGAATCTTTTCAGTTCTTCGGGGCAAAGAAGAAAGAAGATGCCATCAATCTCTCCTGTTAGTCTATATATGTATTAAGAAAGTAAAGAGAAAAATACTTGCTTTGTTTTAACATTGAAGATAATATAACTCCCGAGACTTAAATTTCTTTTACTCATATAGCTGCGGGCCTTTCTTTTCTTCCTCCTCCTAAATTTTTTTTTGCGGGGATTTTTTTTTTAAGTTTAGATTCTATAAAGAATGGACCAATATATATTCTGCTTACAGGAGTAAAATGAAACTGGTTTTGAGCTCTGGCGACTGTTTTTAGATTGATTTTTAGTCCAGATAAATCTAAATATATGCATTCTACTTCGAAGTTACTTGGAAGTCCAGTGAATTAACTTGTATATAAGAATTTCTCTGATAAATCGATGGGAATTTCTATACTAGTTAACTAATATCAAAGAAATTCTATGCTTAATTAAACACTACTGAGTTGTTTTGGAACTGATAAACAGGTGAAGTGAAGTAAACTTCGTTATCAAGTTAACTATTACCAAAAATTTGAGTAGTTAAATAATATCGTGAGTCTTTTCACTGTATTTAATCTGAAATTGCTGAAATTTAAAAAAAAACTAGTAAGAACAATTCTTTATCTATTTTAAATAACACGAAAAAAATCCCCCTTTCATCGTATGGTAGGTCAGTGAACTATTACGTAAATGGAAACACGTTAAGTTACTATGGAAGGACGGTAAGTAGGTCCTACGACGTGTATAGGGTCGGAAGGAGGATGATCTTATATTTATTATTGCTTTTGTAAATAATTTGAAAGAATGGCATTTATAGAAATCTTCTTTAAAATGTCTTTGTATCGAGTTCTCATCAAAAAAGTCGCAGCCATCCCGTGTCATCTGGATTGGAAAGAGAAGCAATTGGCGTGCATCAGGAAAGAAGACATCTTTTCTTCTTCTCCATTGCATTACTTTTATCTTATATGCTTTCTCTCTGATTAATATATTACTTCTATCTAAAAATACTTTCAAATTATTCCTTTTTTTTTTATTTATTTTTCCTTCTCCTCCTTTGATAGATTGCATTATATAAAGAAGATTAAAAATAAATATATTTTCTTTTTGTTGGTTATAATAAATAAAAATGTAAATTATTGTTACGTTTTATTTGTATTTTGTTATTAAGATATATCGTTATTGATTTTTTTACTTTTTGAGAGAAGGAAGAGTTGTAGTATAGATACGTTTATTATTGCGAGTTTTTAGGGGAATAGATGTGTTTTTAGGGTAAATTTTAGAGAAATACTTATGTATTTTAGGGTGGTTTTTAGAGGAATTGATGCGTGTTTTAGGGTGGTTTTTAGATGCATAGGAGTGCATTTAAGGGGTGGTGTTTAGGTGAATAGATGCGTGTTTTAGGGTAATTTTTAGAGGAATTGATGCGTGTTTTAGGGTGGTTTTTAGATGAATAGGAGTGCATTTAAGGGGTGGTGTTTAGGTGAATAGATGCGTGTTTTAGGGTAATTTTTAGAGGAATAGATGCGTGTTTTAGGGTGGTTTTTAGATGAATTGATGCGTGTTTTAGGGTGGTTTTTACATAAATGGATGTGTGTTTAAGGGAGTTGTTTTTAGAGGAATAGATGCGTATTTTAGGGTGTTTTTTTAGGTGAATAGATGCGTATTTTAGGGTGGTTTTTACATGAATAGATGTGTGTTTTAGAGTGATTTTTTAGAGGAATAGATGCGTATTTCATTGTGACTTTTAAAAGAATAGACGTTTTAGGGTGATTTTTAGAAAAATATATTTATATACTTTATAATTTTTAGAACGGATACATACAAAATTTTCATTTTTTTGGAAGAGTAATCTTGCAATTTTTGGAGGAATAAATGCGAATACTACTGTAATTTTTTTACATGAATAGATACGTATAAAATTGTGATTTTTAAACGAATAAATACATAGATTCTTTTGATTTTTACAAGATTAAATAATTAAAATTTTTAGTTTTTTTCGGAGGAACAGATATACGTATTATTATGATGTTTCAGAAGAATATCTACATATAATTTGTTTTGGAAGAATAAATATGTATACAGTTTCGATTTATTCTTCCAAAATTTTAGATATTTTTGAAAATTAAAATTTTTTGGAACTGTCGCTAATGATTCGAAAAAAATAACTTTTAGATAAGAATTTTATAAGCTAGAAAATGAATATTTTCTATGATAACTTGCAAAAAGAATTGATTAAAACATAAATACATCATTTATAATCTTCTTAAACGCCATCCTATATGCAGAAACAGCATGAATTATCACATATATCTAATTAAATTACTAAATTTTCTAAAAGTACACTCTTTTCATTATTATACACCTTATTTTAAAGCATTGTATATAAGAAAATAACCAACCATACAGACCATACCTATACACGTTTTTATTATATTCTCGACTATAGAACATAAAATACTTAAATATATTTAAGAAGAAAAGGAATAAAACATTTATTTTGTTTCCATTTTATAGAAAAGTACTAAAAAATTGAGTCAAAACACAGGGAAAAAAAGACTTGTTAACCCGATCTACAGAAAGAGCAAGAACTGCACATTCCTGTACATCCCACCCGGGTATGGACTATAAAATAATGATTTTATATGAATTTCTTTTAAAAATATAGTGAAAATATACAATTGGAAACGTTTTTCGACCAATGAGATGGGGTATTTTTTATGATTTTTTATGTTTGAAAGTTACGCAGATATACTTAGTTGGCAAACGTTGTAAGCATTTATGGTGCGTATGATGAGTATTGCCAAAGGGCTAAAGAAAAACCAAAGTGCTAGACTTATTTAACGATTTGGTTTATAGCCTTTTAAAACGTGAAGGAAATGTATCCTTTCCGGAATAAGACATAAAATTCTCTACCTTGTCTACAACATTTGATAGCTTCTCCCTTTTCCAGTCCCTACCTACTGTACAAACCAATGGAATTTTCTCTATGTACCGATCGTAATCTGTATTGTGGCTTAGTTTAATGACCTCTCATTGGCGATTATTCTTCCTGTTTTTTTTTTTGGAAAATTATTCATTAATTTGTATTTTTTTAAATTATTTTTTTAAAGATCTTTTTAAAGTTAAATGCTCGAGAAAGCACAAATTGTCCATAGTTCAGCGGAGTAAATCCTAACTTCACCAGGGATTTTTTATGACAAATTTCGGTTTTTTACAATCTCAAACTGTACATTTATTTATTTTATAATAATTTTTTACATATTATAGTTTATTATCGATAATTTCACCTAATTTTTGCATAGTTTCTAGAAAGAGCGCATAGAAAATTCACTTTTAAAGATGAATTTCGAGTGTTTTTACACTTAAAACTATAAAATTTTTTGATTTTTTAGGTGATTTACTTTAGAAAAACACTCATTTTTATTCTTAATTATTGAAAATTTGAGTAAATTCGCCTCTTTAAATTACCTATACTTTAACGAAGGAAATCGTAACTTTAAAATCTTTTTGTCAGAATAAATTTTGAGTGTTTTTAGACCATAAAACCGTGTTTTTTTTGTATTTTTAAAAATTATTTACATAATTTAATTTTTAAAAAACATCAATTTTACACGTTAATTAACGTGAGAAATGAAAAAAATATCAAAGCTGTTTAGGTTAATTATAAAGTAAAAAATGTTTGGAGGTTTCTTATTTGTTTTTATTTATACAAATAAATAAATAAATAATAAAAATTTATAATTAATTTTACAAGTAATACGAGTTTCAAGCCTCATTAATTCTAGATTTTTTTAAAAATAAATTTTTAGTTTTTTCCCTCTAAAAATTACAATAAAAAATTATTAAAAAATAAATGATATTTTTATTAATGTTTATTTAACCAAAAAGAAAAAAAATAAACCAAAATTTTGAATTTTTTGAATGAAATTTTGTTTTTTTTTAGAAACTAATGAGACGCAACTGACTTAAAGAGGTTTCAGAATGCACACAAATTAATGAAAATATATAGTTAATACACATATAAAATTACTAAAAAACTATAAAAATATATTTATTTATTAAAAAATAATAAGAAATAAGTCGAAACCAGTTTTTTTTTGGATGAAATTTCGATTTTTTAGAAGCTAATATAGCACGAATGACCTTTAAACAGACTTAAAATAAACGTGAATTAATAAAAATGCATTGCTGTTTTTAAGAAAAAAAGCTTTTATTAATGTTTATTATTTTTAAAAAATATGCAAAAATTAAATTTTTTGATGAAATTTTCATTTTTTTAATAAAATAAACGAAGCCTTAAAAATCCTTAAAAGTGCATACAAATAAATGAGAAGATATAGCATATATACATATAAATTTATCAAATTTACCTAAAAAAATCATATAAAATATTTATTTTTTTTTTTAGAAAAAAATATTAATATAAGTAAAAAATATGCAAATTTCTATCCGTTAGTGGCTTACTTAATGTTTCAAATTTCATAGGTAATATTTTAAAACCTTTCACGAAATGATGAAAATTTAATTTTAGATTTTAAAATACAAGAAAGGAGAAGGATCCTTTTTTTTTTTTATTTTAAATTTAATCCAAAAAACTTCTTTTGATTTATTTTATTTGTTTAACGTAGAAGATCTATAAGTGGACTTTCATCTTTCCGACAGTAAGATAAATTTATAAGATCCTGGTTGATATAAAAGTTGGTTTTAATGTCAGATTGATATCCATAATGTTTACGTAAGAAAATCGATCAAATATATTTTATGTATTGCTCCCAGAATAAGATTATCCAGTTTCAAATGAAATGAGAAAAAGAAACTCTGTCTAAGACATTGTTTCAGCATTGTTTTCTGCTGAAATTTCAACAGTTGCAGCATATTTACCTGCTTAAATTCTTCATACTTTAGGCATTATTTAGTATCAGAATTTTCACGTATATCTGTTAAAATTTCTGCAATTTAAGCGCACGTTTAAGTCGAAATTTAAGTTCTTTTAGGGCCAAAGTTTTATAGTTTAAGCATATATTTTAATATAAAATAGCCGTTGTTTACTAAATTTCGGTGTCGCAATTCCTATGGTTTAAAACTGTGCTTCAAGCAAGTATCTCTGTCAAAATTTCTATGGTTTAAGACTGAGTTTTTACATGATTTAAGTGTATTTTACTGCCTAAATTTTCACAGTTTAACCATATGTGTTCTAAAATTTATATATATTTAAACACGAATTATGTGAAAATTTTCACTCTTTAAGTACAGTACTGTGGTACTGTACAATTTCTATAGTCTAACAACGTTTTAGTATCAAAATTCTTACATTTCAAGGTGAAAATTTCTATTAGTAGTAGTTTTTCCGAAATCACCTAATTCAACACAAAATTTACAAATTTTAAACATAGAATTTCCTACGAAAATCTCTCAATTCCGCATATTTACCTCGAAAATGTTCACAATTCGAGCACAATTCCTCTTGAAATTCTCCGAATTCCGAGCAAGTTTCCCTTCAAAAATCCCCACAACTCAGGTACACAGCTATTATACTTAAACCAGGAAAATTTTAACCATAAACCTAATTAAAATTTCCCTTAAAATTAAAGAAGGAAGAACTAAAAAAAAAGTATATAAAGTCGTAAGTTTAATAAAATCTAAAAGTCTTCAATCAATTTACTTAATCACATAGGAGAGACGGTAGGTCAGCGACAATTAATTATAGTCAAATTGAACATGTTCACCCCTTGTCTTCAGAAATCCAAGGTCTCCATTCCGCTAATGCTAAGTGCAATTAATGTAATTAAATTGATTAATTACTATAAAGATTCCTTGTGATGCGGAGAGTAAAGCTGCTCCACTACAACCTCCTTACAATGCTAAGGTTATTGTGCTACTTTAGTAATAAAACCCCCCGTACTACCATAAAAAGGTCACGTGATACACCTTCAATTGATTAATATTACCCGAATATAACGTGTAAAGGTACTATAAAATACATTTTTAATTTTCGTAAAAGCTCCGTTTTAAAAAATTCTTCCGAAAAACAAACAAACAAAAAAATTAACATGATTAGCGTCGAAAAATTATCTTTTTCTGGCCAAATTTTTGTTAATTATTTAAAAATTAATTATTAATTATGTATTTTAATAAGGAATTTATTTATTTGGCTTTATTTTTCGGTTTATTTAGTAATTTTAAGGTAGTTTTGTGTGTGTTTTTTTAATACATCTGGAGCGCTGCGGCGCGTAGCGATGCACTGATTGTCGCGTGTTTTTAATAATTTAATGCTATATTACGTTCTCTTTCTCTGGTGTATTAATTAATAAATAGTAAATTCTAAAAAATTAACGTTTAATAGTTTGATTAAAAAAAAGCAGATGAGTAGTATTTTGATTGTGTACAAGTGTCGTGGGGGGGGGGGGGGGGGGCGATGCGCCACGCGATACACGTATTTAATTCTAATTCTTTTTGGAATGTCAATACAGAAGATAAAAAAAAATCCCTTTAAAATTAATTTAAAATTAATGGCTATTAAAAATCCCTCTGAAGAAATATTCTTCTAAAAATTCATCTAAAAATCCACATCAAAGTCAAATAAATATTGCTATTAAAATGACTTTAAAAGGTTAAAGATGAAAACATTCTTCAAAAAAATCTCTTTAAATACTATCGTAATTCTAATAAAAATCAAAGAAAAGTAAACTTATCTATCCAAAAATCATTCTTAAAAACCCCAAATTAAAATTAAAAATAGAACAAATAGAAGAATTTAAGCGAGAAAACTCGACACTATAAAAATTCACTGGAAAACATTCCACGAGAAGAAAATTTCGAGGCGATTTCATTAGCAATTTTCCACTTTTTAATTTTCACGCGGCGAGCACAAAATGTAATTCTTAATTAGCAAAAAAACAAGAATTCGAAATTTAAATATAGAAAAATCTATTTTTATTTATTTCTTTCCTTTAGAAAATTATTTTAAAAAATTGTCAAAGTATAAAATTTAATAAATTATCGAGGCGTAGTGACCTCTCTTATTTTTTAAATAGAAGGTTAATGTCAATAAATAAATATATATAAACGTGTGTCACGTCTAAAAAAAGCAGTTTATGGATTTTTTAAATGATTTTTTTAATGTTTTTTTAAAGCTGAGAAATATTGTGTGTTATATCAAAGCTCAAACGATCGATGGAGCATTAGGTAAAATGAATGTTGTTCAACCCCGACTGTTAGTCTCCTGGTAAATTAATTACTACACCTATATAACACATGGAAGAGATTCTTGGATTTCTTTCCTCTCCGTGAAGTCAAAATAAAATCAAAGAAAACCTGGAATATTTTTTAATAAAGAAATTCAATATTACCTTTATCGTAATTAATAAACAGCGTGAGCAGAAAAATACATTTAAAAAAATATAATTTTTATCAATAAAAAGGTACAGAATTAAATGATTTAATTACCTATGTTTTTAATTGAAATTTTTTAGAATTATTATGAAGTAATTGTCGGGGATGATTTAAAAAAAATACAGCAGAGTTGCGTAACTTTGCCGGCAAAAAATAACTTTTATATTATTAATTATTATACAATGGCACAATGATTAATTTTAAGGGTTTTATGAGAAATTGTAAATGCTAATAACGAGTAAAATCGTCATTAAATCCGACCCTACTGGAGATAAACACTAACCCCATTATTTCCCCATCCCCCCGACCTTTAATTTCTAAAATTTAACAGCATTAATCCTCCTAATACACAAACCTCCCTGCAAAATTTTAGAAATTTTCGACCAAAAGCATAGGCATTATAAAGCTTCAAAGAGAGTAAACAAAATCGTGTCTCCCCCACACATCCATGCATATATATAGAAAATACCCCAAATTTTCTTTGCATTTCTCGACGTTTCAAGGTGTCCCGAGCCCGAAAATGTAAAAATATTGGGGGTAAAATTTTTCTGTAATTTTAAAATAGAAAAAAGAAATTAAAATTCTAAAATTACAAGCCTTTATAAAATTTGTAACGTTTTAAAATTAACTTTTTAATAAATTTCAAATTCTCGATACATAAATTAATTTTTATAAATTTAATAAATTTACAGCTTTATAAACTTTTCAATTCGCATAAATTTGCATAATAATGGAGTTTAAATATTTACATATAAAATAATTTTTTTAAAAATTGTAATATATATATATATAATTAAAAATTTTTAAATGAAAATCCTCTGTAACTTTCATTTGTTGGGGGGATGTAATTTACTAAAGGAAGATTGTCGTGCCGGGTGACAAGAGGAAACACGTAATTACCTGTGAGTTTACTCGATCCGTTCAACACAATTCCAACTTTTGTGATTGAATCTTAACAAAGGAATGTATCATTGTAGAAAAGAAGTCGACACGAGACAATTTAATTCCAGCGGAAACGGGAGTCGAAGGAGAAAAGTAGACACTCCTTAATCCAACCCAGAAACGTGATGGTGGCTGAGTTCGTAGATAATTGTCGTGTTGTGTGTTGTCTTGTATTCTATACCCATTACATGGCCTTGTAGACAAGGCACGCCTGGTCGCACCATTTTCCTTTGTTAACAGTGTTACATCTACTGTAGGCCCTTTGAAGTTCTTTCGCTACAATCTATTCCCACTTTAGGAGTGATTGCTAGATTAAGAAAGAAAAAATTTCATTAAAAAAATGGGTTTTCTTTGATGCACTCTTCGCGTAGTTCGCGCGAACCCAATTAGATGGGTGCGCGAAACTTCAGAAAAGGAAAGGATTTTTTTTATTTTTTGATCCGTTAACGCTTGCAAATTTTAGAAAAGTCTGAAAGCAACGCGTGTTACATATTCTGAGTTACCAAATTTGTTTAGTTGACGCGCAACGCTTACTCTTGTTCGTAGTGTTACAGCCGTTGCTGCTCTTTGAGGTGCTTCGAGAGCTTCTAGATGTAGCGCTTTGTAATCGTTTCTGAAGCACCCAGTTTAAATTGTAAGAATGTTTAGGTAGAAAATATTTGCAAATTTTAACGAAAATCGGAGTTACGTATTAATTTCGATCAGATTAAAACGGCATGAACGCAAAACTAAAGCAGTATTATAAGCATTGTAAGATTATAAAGAAAACTTTACACACGTCAGCGATAAATAGGAAGTGCAGTGAGTTCAATTTCCGGACATGTGCAGTGTTTCCGGGTGATTCGATCAAGCATCGACTTAGTAGAGGAACTGCTATTGCATTTGTCTCTCTCCATTTACAATAGGAAAAGATTACAGTCGCCTGATATTAGTTACGCCAAGTATCTGGATGTGTAACAATACGTGCGACTTTTAAGCGATGGAATACTGTAAAATTCTCTAAATTATTCGAATTTAAATGATAAAATATATAAATTTTTAAATAAATTTAGTTTATTTCATAAAAATTTAACTGTTACGAGCATTTCTTAACACCGGTGAAGTGCTTCAAATTTGTGCTATTCCTTTTCTTTTAAAAATATTTTTAGGTGTAAAATATTAGGAATTTATGTATTTAGTGGTTAATTTATTGTGTTTATTTGTTAATTTGTGTTCAAAATTTGCATAATTTAGGATAATTATCTTCGGAAAAGGCAAAAATCATCATCCATCCTCATGATGATATTGGTCCTCAACTGGAACTCGACGTTAATCTAAGCAAGATCCTGCCAAAGTTCAATAAATAAAGGAGTTTTTAAGATATAAATCACTAATTTGCGTAACAATATGCAATTTCTAAAAATAACAACAAGTAATTAGCAAGTGTAATGTTGAGTTTCAATTGAAATTCCAATGGAACAAAGAACGGATGATGATCTTTGTCTCAATCATTTACGGCAATTATTCGAAATTATCACAAAAATAGCAACATTGGATCCAAATTAGCAACTGATTATCATAAATTACGCATCAAAATCATTTCGTAGCCAAAATACTACATAAAGAGACACAGATGGAGCCTAAAGAACACCAAAGAAATCGAAATAATGAGCGAAATTTTAGATATTCTTAATTTTTTAGAAGATACTAATTATATTTATCCTTCCACATTTCGAAAGTTTTATTAATTTCCAAGCGAAATTTTTGAAATTTTTAATAATAAACTACGAACTTGAAGCGTACTTAAATGAGGAAAGGGGATGAAATTTAAGTGCATTAAAAACTGAAGCTAAGAGATAAGTGAAGCGTTTAGAAGGTAGGAAAATGTGTGAAACATCAAACAAGGCAGAAAATGCTGTGTAATGTCATAGAAGTTTAGGGGAAGTGCTCGATAAATACATCATAAATTTGTCTTTAATTATAGCAAAACTTGGCGATTCTTGAAAGAAAAGCAGAAACGAGATGAATTCTGTCCATTGATGAATACACTTGGGGGATTTTTAGAAACTCACTTAGATTTTTACGTAATTGAAGTACTTCCCTCATGATTTGTTTTACTTGCTTTTAAATGGAGAAGTAAGAAAACTTTGATTTAATTTATCTAATCATTCACACTTCCTGAGCCATTTTTTCGAATTTATTCAAAAAAATTTAACTAGAAATTATACGCTTTTATTATTTATTCTTTCTAACTCTTCACTCGCGTTTTTAGCGCGACGTATTTACATATTTTCATGTTTCAGAATGGAAGCCGCCATTTTGAATAAAAGAAAAACTTCAATTCAGTAACACCAAACTCGCAACCGAATGACTTTCTATTGTTGTCATTAATAGAGCAAAACAATTATTAATAAGTAGAGCGTGACGGACAGATACGTGAATTACTTTTCAAACAACGCGAAGAAACTGTAATTTATTTTAAAAACTCAATAAGAATACACAAAAAAACAATTTTTAGCAGGTTATATTCGTTTTAAAAAGTCATTTTATTATTATAAAATCACAATTGCGCGCAAAATTCAAAGGAATTTTTAGAAGCGCGTGAAAAATAGGTGTTTTTTGGAATTTTTTTGATATTTTCCTGTTATCTTTAATGGGGATCGTCGTAGAGACTTTCTATTATTAACATTAAGTGGGGAAAAATGAGTTTTATAAAAAATTTTTAATCATTTTGATACGTTTTCTGAGACTTCAACAGTAATATACGTGATATAATTATACAGAATTTTCTATTATTATCATTAATGTAACGATATTCTCGATAAGTAGAGCGTGACGGATAGACAGATTAATTAATTAAAAAACACCCCCACACAAAATAACTGTAATTTATCAAAAAAAAAAAAAAAACACAAGAAAGACACACACAAAAGACAACTAAAACATAATTTTGCATAAGAACTTTAAGGGATTTTTTAGAAATGGTTAGGGAAAAATTGGTGTTTTTAGAGGAATTTTTTGACGTAATTTCTTAGATATTGTCTGGTGATATCTTCAATAGGGATATTCGTGATATCGTTATAAAGGATTGATAGTTGACACGACAGAAACAAGACAGATTGCAATGTTGGTAAATATAAATCAGTAGATTAATCAACATCGTGTTAGAAGCTGGGATGGCTTACGTCAAAAAAGATAAAGCGTCCGTCTGTCTGTCATAATTTCTATATATCATCTTCTCGTTTATATAAACTGTTTCACTTAATAATTTATATATCGGTGTATACGCCATCGTCTTTTAATTAAAAAGTACATTAAACGAAACGTCCAAAAAATTATTCGTTTTTTATTGTTTCCATTCAAAAAAAGTCTCGTTTTAAACTTGGCAAACGGGATGATTTTCACTTACGTCAACACGTTAAATTGTCCGTGTAATCTCGCGATAAACAC